>NW_027361772.1:11422500-12103750 GCF_039654945.1 Dendrobates tinctorius | reverse complement strand
GCTCAGTTCAATTGCACAGTCATAACTCCTATGAGGAGGCAGAGACGCAGACTCATTCTCACTAAATACATCATAAAAGTCCGCCAAATAATCAGGAACATCATGCGACTGAGGACAGGTGGAAAAAACCGGAGCCTCACTAAGGGCACACCGACAACCCCAACTCACCACAGACACAGATTTCCAATCCAAAACTGGATTATGAATTTGCAACCAGGGAAACCCCAGAACAATGGTATCATGCAAATTATGCAACACCAAAAATCTGCAATTTTCTTGATGGTCTGGGGTGACCCGCATTACCACCTGGGTCCAAAACTGAGGTTTATTTTTCGCCAAAGGAGTGGCATCAATCCCCCTCAAAGGGATAGGCGTCCGCAGAGGTGTCATCGGAAATCCACAACGTTTAGCAAAATCCAAGTCCATTAGGTTCAGGGCTGCTCACGAATCCACAAAAGCCTTGGCGGAAAATGTGGACAGGGAGCAGATCAGAGTAATTGCCAGAAGAAACTTAGGTTGAACACCACCCACAGAAAACGTGTGTGCAAAACGTTTCTCTCGTTTAGGACAGACAGAAATAATATGCGAGGCATCTCCACGAAAAAAACACAGCTTATTACGCCTTCTGAAATCCTGACGTTGCTCCCTGGACAAAACTCTATCACATTGCATAGGTTCAGACACTTGTTCAACAGGTGGCAACACCTCTCGTGCAGTCCTGCGTTCACGTAAACGCTGATCAACCTGAATGGCTAATGACATAGAATCGTCAAGACCAGAGGGAACAGGAAATCCCACCATAGTATCTTTTACGGCTTCTGACAAACCCTTCCGAAAGAGCTGTCAAGGCATTATCATTCCAGGTAGTAAGGACCGCCCACTTTCGGAATTTTTGACAGTACAATTCTGGAGAATCTCGACCCTGCCTCAATGCCAACAGGGTCTTTTCAGCCTGATCAATAGCATTAGGTTCGTCATACAACAACCCCAAGGCTTGAAAAAATGCGTTCACATTAGTCAGAATAGGATCATCTGGTTTCAAAGAAAACGCCCAATCCTGGTGATCGCCACGCAGCAAAGAGATGACAATTTTAACCTGCTGCGCAGAGCTCCCTGACGAGTTAGGCTTCAAGGCAAAAAATAATTTACAATTATTTTTGAAATTCAAAAATTTAGACCGATCCCCAAAAAACACATCAGGAGTAGGGATCTTTGGTTCAGCAGCATGTGAATGAGCAAGGTAGGCGGAAATTCCCCACACTTCCGCAGCGAGCTGCTCCACACGATCAGACAATTGCTTTATCTCCATTGAGGGAAAAGAAAAATTCCCCCTACGGCCTCAGAGATATAGAGGAAAAAATATACACACTTTTTTTCTTTTTTACAATTCTTTCCTGCTATTGAGTACCCTAGGATCTGCGGTAGGGCTGGTGATTCTGTTATGAATGAGTCACCGTAGGAGGCAAAAACAGAAATACTAGCTAAGTCCAGAAAACCAGAGAAGTTGGCAACTATCGGATTGCAGACCCCTGAACCTATCAACAACAACTAGCAGTAGCCGTGGGGGGTTCCTACGGTGCCCTAGACCCCTCGATCACAGCCGGAGAACTAAATAGCATAAAGACAGAAAGGGAAATCTAAACTGCCCCAGAGCAGACCCCAAAGCAATAGGCAGCCCCCAACATATAATGACGGTGAAGCAAGATGAAAAAACACTCACACAGATAGAAAGATAGGCTGAGCAAATGATGGGGCCCAAGCTAACTAAATAGGACAGGATAGAAAAGCTGCTGTCTGCAATCCGCCAAAACCCTATCAAAACAAGAGCCAACAGGCTGATAGGGAAAAAAGCCCTGAAGACGCTAGGCTGCAAAAAGACTATATCAGTACTCAGGTATTTTCTGAAGAGAGAGCAAAAAGGAATTCAGCTCACCCCAGAAGGGAATGGCAGAAATCCAGAAAAACAAGGCAAAACAAAACCAAAACACAAATGCAAAAAGCAGAGCAGAAAACTTAGCTTTTGAGGAGCAGGAATCAGACTGGTCTCCTAGAATCCCTCAGAGAGATCACCAGCAAGGCAGAAGGGCGTCGGCTGCCTTATATCCAGTCAGCAATTCCCGTCACCCAGTCATCATCATCCTGCCCAGGTGCTTGGTAATCAGCCTCACTACCTTCCTTCACCAGAAGAGGGAGTTCATCAGACCTCAATGGTGAAGGGGAAAATGAACTCACAACAGTCCACCCCATCTCACCCTCACGAAAAACCCGACGCAAAAACCAATCACCCCGACCTTAACCCTTCTTTTTTGTTAAATTTTGTAAAATAAAAGTTGTATTTTGTTTGCACTATTTCTTGTTTTCTTTGGATCTTTTTGTGCCACAGCCACAAACACACATGTGTATTGTATTTTTGAGGGAAGGTATTTTTTTATTTAACTCAGCAAACATTAGGGGTAAATTGTAACATTATATGTACATTTTTACATCACAGGTACATTTAAACATAATAGGTATGTAATTTTGACATTACAGGTAAATTTAAACATAACAGGTACATTTAGCTTAGCGGCTTAAATCATTTCATCTTGCCATGCCACACGTCCATTATCTGAAGCAAAGTAAGCAGCAAGCTTATCCCTCAACTGGGCAACTTCCCCTGTGGTTCTCAGAGGGTAAAATTGGTAATCATGCTATGTAACAGGTTCCTCAGGTTGTAAGTTTGGTTGCTCTTTTACCAGGATGTAGTTGTGCAGAACAACACATGCTTTCACAACCTTATCAATAATGTCAATTTTTAGATTAATGGATGTGCACAAATTTCATCATTTAGATACCAGCAATTCAAATGCACACTCCACGGTTCTTCGTGCCCTTGTCAGTCGGTAGTTGTAAATTTTTTTTTGTGTGATTTAAGTTCTGACTTGAGTATGGTTTAACCCCTTAACCCCCAAGGGTGGTTTGCACGTTCATGACCGGGCCAATTTTTACAATTCTGACCTCTGTCCCTTTATGAGGTAATAACTCTGAAACGCTTCCATGGATCCTGGTGATTCTGACGTTTTCTCGTGACATATTGTACTTCATGTTAGTGGTAAAATTTCATTCAAATAACTTGCGTTTATTTGTGAAAAAAATGGAAATTTGGCGACAATTTTTAAAATTTCGCAATTTTCCAACTTTGAATTTTTATGCCCTTAATTCACAGAGATACGGCACACAAAAAACTTAATAAGTAACATTTCCCACATATTTACTTTACATCAGCACAATTTTGGAACAAAATTTTTTATTTGTTAGGAAGTTATAAGGGTTAAAAGTTGACCAGCGATTTCTCATTTTTGCAACACCATTTTATTTTTACGGACCACATCACATTTGAAGCCACTTTGAGGGGTCTATATGATAAAAAATACCCAAAAGTGACACCATTCTAAAAACTGCACCCCTTAAGGTGCTCAAAACCACATTCAACAAGTTTATTAACCCTTTAGGTGCATCACAGGAATTTTTTGAATATTTAAAAAAATGAACATTTAACTTTTTTTCACAGAAAAAATACTTCAGGTTCAATTTTTTTTATTTTACCAAGGGTAACAGGAGAATTTGGACTGCAAAAGTTACTGTGTAGTTTGTCCTGAGTACGCTGATACCTGATATGTGGGGGGAAACCACTGTTTCGGCGCATGGCAGGGCTCAGAAGGGAAGGAGCGCCGTTTGACTTTTTCGATGCAAAATTGGCTGGAATTCAGATCGGACGCCATGTCACGTTTGGAGAGCCCCTGATGTACCTAAACAGTGGAAACCCCACACAAGTGACCCCATTTTGGAAACTAGACCCCCAAGGAACTTATCTAGATATGTGGTGAGAACTTTGAACCCCCAAGGGCTTCACAGAAGCTTATAACGTACAGTCGTACAATTAAATGATCTTTTCACCCTCAATTCTTATTTTAACAAGGGTAACAGGACCCCAACAGTTATTGTGCAATTTGTCCTGAGTACGCTGATACCCCACATGTGGGGGTAAACCACTATTTGGGCGCATGGCAGAGCTCGGAAAAGAAGCAGCTCCATTTGACGTTTTTGGCTGGAATTGAGATCGGACACCATATCGCGTTTGGAAAGCCCCTGATGTACCAAAATAGTGAAACCCCCCCACAAATGACACCATTTTGGAAACTAGACCCCCCAAGGAACTTATCTAGATGTGTGGTGAGCACTTTGAATGCCCCAGTGCTTCACAGAAGTTTATAACGCCCGGGCGTGAAAATAAAAAAATCGTATTTTTTTAACAAACATGATCTTTTAGTCACCAATTTTTTTATTTTCCCAAAGGTACCAGGAGAAATTGGACCTGAAAAGTTGTTGTCCAATTTGTCCTGAGTACGCTGATACCTCATATGTGGGAGAAAACTACTATATGGGCACACGTCAGGGCTCGGAAGGGAAGTAGTGATGTTTTGGAATGCAGAATTTGCTGGAATGGTCTGCGGGTGTCATGTTGCTTTTGGAGAGCCCCTGATGTACGTAAACAGTGGAAAGCCCCCACAAGTGACACCATTTTGGAAACTAGACCCCCTAAGGAACTTATCTAGATGTGTGGTGAGCACTTTGAACCCCCCAGTGCTTCACAGAAGTTTATCGATCCACCGGGCGTGAAAATAAAAAAAATCATATTTTTTCAACAAACATGGTCTTTTAGTCTCCATTTTTTTTATTTTTCCAAGGGTAACAGGAGAAATTGGACCCCAAAAGTTGTTGTCCAATTTGTGCTGAGTACGCTGATACCCCATATGTGGGAGAAAACCACTGTATCGGCACACGTCGGGGCTCGGAAGGGAAGTAGTGATGTTTTGGAATGCAGACTTTGATGGAATGCTCTGCGGGTGTCATGTTGCCTTTGGAGAGCCCCTAATGTATCTAAACAGTGGAAACCCCCCACAAATGACACCATTTTGGAAACTAGACCCCCTAAGGAACTTATCTAGATGTGCGGTGAGCACTTTGAACCACCAAGGGCTTCACAGAAGTTTATAATGCCCGGGCGTGAAAATAAAAAAATCTTATTTTTTCTACAAACATGATCATTAAGTCCCCATTTTTTAATTTTCCCAAGGGTAACAGGAGAAAGTGGACCCCAAAAGTTGTTGTCCAATTTGTCCTGAGTATGCTGATACCTCATATGTGGGAGAAAACTACTGTATGGGCACACAACGGGGCTCGGAAGGGAAGTAGTGACGTTTTGGAATGCAGACTTTGATGGAATGGCCTGTGGGTGTCATGTTGCCTTTGGAGAGTCCCTGATGTACCTAAACAGTGGAAACCTTCCACAAATGAAACCATTTTGGAAACTAGACCCCCTAAGGAACTTATCTAGATGTGTGGTGAGCACTTTGAACCCCCAAGTGCTTCACAGAAGTTTATAACGCCCGGGCGTGAAAATAAAAAATATCATTTTTTTCCACAAAAATGATATTTTTGCCCCCAATTTTTTATTTTCCTAAGGGTAACAGGAGAAATTGGACCCCAAAAGTTGTTTTGCAATTTGTCCTGAGTACGCTGATACCCTATATGTGGGGGTAAAACACTGGGCGCATGGCAGAGCTTGGAAGGCAAGGAGCACCATTTGACTTTTTCAACGCAGAATTGGCTGGAATTGAGATCAGACGCCATGTTGCATTTGGAGAGCACCTGATGTGCCCAAACAGTGGAAACCCCCAATTCTAACTCCAACCCTAACCCCAACACACCCCTAACCCTAATCTCAGCCCTAGCCCTAACCCTGGCCCTAACCCTAGCCCTAACCCTAGCCCTAGCCCTAACCCTAACCCTAACGGGAAAATGGAAATAAATACATTTTATTTTAATTTTATTATTTTTCCCTAACTAAGGGGGTGATAACGGGGGGGTTTGATTTACTATTTATGGCGGTTTTTATATTTGGCAGCTGTCGCACGCTAAAAGACGCTTTTTATTGTAAAAATAGTTTTTGCATCACCACATATTGAGAGCTATAATTTTTCCATATTTTGACCCACCGAATCATGTGAGGTCTTATTTTTTGCAGAACGAGTTGACGTTTTTATTGGTATAATTTTCGGGCATGTGACATCTTTTGATCGCTTTTTATTCCGATTTTTGGGATGCAGAATGAACAAAAACCAGCGTTTCATGAATTTCTTTTGGGGGGTGCGTTTACACCGTTTCACGTGCGGTAAAATTGATAAAGCGGTTTTATTCTTCGAGTCAGTATGGTTACAGCGATACCTCATTTAGTTATGCAATGAAAACAATTTTATATAAAAAATTTTTGCATCGCTTTATTCTGCGAGCTATAACTTTTTTATTTTTTCGCTGATGATGCTGTGTGGTGGCTCGTTTTTTGCGGGACAAGATGACGTTTTCAGCGGTACCATGGATATTTATATGCGTCTTTTTGATCGCGCGTTATTGCACTTTTTGCTCGGCGGTATGATAATAAATCATTATTTTTTGCTTCGTTTTTTATTTTTATTTTTAAGAGGTTCACTAAAGGGGTTAACTAATGGGAAAGTTTTATAGGGCGTGTCGTTACAGACGCGGCAATACCAAATATGTGTACTTTTATTGTTTGTTTGTTTTTTTATTTCCAAAAAATGAATTTATTAGGGAATATTTTTTTTTTTAATTTATTTAGCAATTTTTTTTAAATTATTTTTACACTTTTTTTTTTTTTTTCACTTTATTACATTGTCCCAGGGGGGACATAACTGTCATGTGACAGATCGCTGATCTGTCACATCACAGATCGCTGTGACAGATCAGCGATCTGTCACAGGCACTGCACAAGGCTTCCTCGTGCCTGCGCTTTCCAAGCACTGAGGAAGCCGGCTCCCTGCAGGCCCCCAAAGGTTCCCGTCGCCATCTTGGATTCGGGGACCTGCAGGGATGGAGCCCCCCGCAGCAGTGCTGCACATTACGCTGCTGTGGGGGGCTCAGGGAAGCACGGTGGGAGCCCCCTCACTGCTGATGCTTCCCTTTAACCCCCGGTACACCGCAATCGTATTTGATCGCGGTGTGCAAGGGGTTAACGTATCGGGGGCGGTCCGTGACCGCCCCTGACACATTGTGTTGGGTGTCAGCTGTGATAATCAGCTGACACCCGGCCGTGATCAGTGGCGCTCATTATGTGGACGCCGCTGATCGCTGTGACGTACTATCCCGCCCCTGGGAATTAAGTCCCAGGGCACATGAACGGGATAGTACGTCACATGGCAGAAAGAGGTTAATGAGGTTGGCCCACATTTGGAAAGCCTTATCCCCAACAACAACAAAAGGCATTGGCGGTCCATCAGTGTTGGGAAGAGGTTATGACTGCGGAAAATTAAAATCATTCCCATACAGACGTTGGCTTATGTCAGAGTTTTTGAAAGTCTCCGAGTCATTTCCTCTTCCAAATGAGCCAATGTCCACGGCAACAAATCTACACTCGGCATCCGCAATAGCCATTAGAACAATGGAAAAGTATTTTTTATAACTGAAGTACTCTGTTCCACTTCCAGTAGGTTTCATAATCCTAATGTGTTTGCCGACCACAGCCCCTACACAATTAGGAAAATTACAAATTTCCTGGAATTTGGAAGCATTTTCAAGCAAGAGTTCAGTTGTGGGTTGGGGGAGGAATTCTTGCCGCAGAATGTCAACTAAAGCTCGACAAGTGTCTACAATAATCCCAGAAAGTTTGGACACTCTAATCCTGAATTTAAATTTGAGTGATGATAATGTCTCTCCGGTAGCCAGGAATCTGCAGAACAGAAAATGAGGGGAAAAAAATCAGTACATGGCTTATATAGCAATCATACTAATGCCAGGTGTTTCTTTTTCCAAATTACATATCTCAGGGTGACCAAAAGACGTTCCTCAGCAGGAATTGCTCGACGGAGCTGTGTGTCCTGCCTTGCGATGGCTCCTTGGACACTTAGCAGTAAGTCATGGAAGCTCTGTTCTGACATCCTCGTGTAGTCAAAAAACTTCTCTGTGTTTTGCTGCAGCTCTGTGTACAAAAAGTGCTAGGCTCCACGTCTCTCGGAATTCAAGTATGGGGTGTTGCCAGTAGCAACGACGACGTCATCTCCATCTTTCTCTTCTTTGTTCTTGACAAGCAAAAGCAAAGGCAGCAGCTAATTTCAATTGTAAATCCAGATCTTCATAGAAGCTGTCCATTTCAAGATCCATCTTGCAGCTAAACACAGCAGCCAAAGACGAGGATTTCATCAGTGCAGTGTGTCTTTATACATAGAAATCTCATGAGACACGCCTACTGGGTGTCTGATGTCAAGGAAAAGCTACTGCAAAACATTGGAAATTGGCCTAGCAAATGGAGGTCTAAGGCTAGGTTCACATTAGCGTTTCTGTGAGCAGCGTATTATCTGCATGCGCAAATGCATGCAAAAACGCATAGAAACGCATGCAAATGCAGTGTCATGCGTAAGATGATGCGGACAAAAGCGCTGCGTAAACATGCGTTTGCATGTGGTTTTTCATGCAATTGCGCATGCAGATGATACGCACAAAAATCGCTAATGTGAACCTAGCCTTAGACCTTCATTTGCTAGGCCATTAGACCACCAGGGACTTTACTATTAGCACAGTTTCTACCAATAAACTTTAGATACTTAATGCTACTATTGAATGGAAAACAGATGGAGAAGTTAAGAAGACACACTTTGGTCCATGAGGATCACTGAATACCACTGCTTTCTATACACCAGAAGCGTAGATATGACTCCGAGTCCCAACCATCTTGAGGTCAGTGGAGAGTCCTGGGCTAGAAATACTGTCCCCCTGTCGTGTAAAGGCGGCAGCATGTCACGTTGTCAATTGTATCTGTGTATTTAGGATGCAGATGCAGTTGCATATAATGGTGGAGTGGGGAGTGTCAGCGTCCTGCTCCACCCTTCACCGTCTTAGGCTTGGCACCATGACATTGATGTGTTGACACATCCCAGAGCGGAGAACTTTTCTCCTCATGGGAATGGGGCTAGGTGAGTATTTGTTTTCATTTGCCAGTAGAGTCGAGGGGCACCACACTGGTGGGAACGGGGCACTGTAAGGCATCATACTGTGTGTGGGGGGCAGCATGCTTTGTGTTGGGGGGCTGTGGATGCACCAAACCAGTGGTATGAGGGCATTGTGTGGTATCATACCATGTGTGGGACATCATACTGTGTGTGGGGGATTGTGGGGGCACCACACCAGTGGGATGAGGGAATTGTGGGGTATCATACCATGTGTGGGGGCAGCATGCTATATGTTGGGGCGCTGTGGGGGCACAACAACAGTGGGATGAAGGCATTGTGGGGTATCATACCATGTGTGGGGGCATCATACTGTGTGTGGAGGACTGTGAGGGCACCCCACAGGTGGGATGAGGGTATTGTGAGGTATCATACCATGTGTGGGCATCATACCGTGTGTGGGGGACTGTGGGGGTACCACACAGGTGGGATGGGGGCACTATGAGGCATAATACTGTGTGTGGGGGCATCATTCTGTGTTGTTGGGATCCTGGGAGCATCATACTGTGTGTGAGGGACACTAGGTGCATCATATTGTGTGTGTGGTCACTCTGTGGGAATATTTGTGTGGGGGTATCATTGTGTTGGTGGAGCAATGTGACAACATCACGTTGTATGAAGGGGCACTGGGGTATAATATTGCATAGGGGGACATCTGACTGTGTAGTGGATATCATTTTATGGGGGGCACAGTGAGAGGGCATTATAATGTGTGTGGGGCACTGTGTGTTCATCATAATGTGTACAGGGGGCATCATACTGTATGGGAGCGGCACTGTTGGGGAACCAAGGGGGTAACGTAGAAATATCAAAGTTTGCGGGGAGCATCTTTGGGGAATCAATCTGCGTAGAGGTCACACAAGGGGTACTAACTGTGTGGGAACACCCAGGGGTTTCATTAGAGGCATAATTTTATATGGCTAAGTTCACACCAGAGAATAAAAAAATTGTTTCGCGTGAACCAGTACAAATTTTATACATCAGCAGTTTTTACAAAATGACAAGACTAAATACAGCTTCCTGTGTTAAATAATTGAAATGTATCTGTAAAGATCAGATGCTATTCAGTTTTTACATATGGAATCCAATTTTTTTTGCGCACCCATAGACATGAATGAATGAGGCTCATCCAACATATGGAATGCACTAGTGCATGCTGCGGTATTTTTCATGGTCCGTGAAAAAAAAATGCTCATCTGCTTTGCCCAATTGATTAACATTGGTCTGAGTGGTGTCCATGCGCTGTCTGTTTTCTGTCCGATTTTTCATGGACAGCACTCGGACCGACAGTTCGGACATGTGAACGTGGCCGGTAGGTGCAGAAAAAGGACTGGACGGGGTTAGGACTGTGGCTTAAAGGTTAAAAACAATTGCCAGTGACCCTCTTTACTGTCACTCAGAGCTTAGATATGGCCGGGCTTCAGTGTAAGACGTAGACTTGCATTGATCAGAGTCATTACTCAGCAGGTTGTTGCTTTTTGGCAGATGTAATCTATTGTTTTGTCACAATCCAAGTCGTTCCATCCTCCTGTTATCATCTCAGTGCAGTGCTCACGTTGTGCGGCATTATTGGGTTCGCCATTATTCCAGTTACTGTAAAGAAAAGATATGGTACAGATTACTGTATCCCTGCTATCAGAGCTGTTGTGACCTGATTGTGAAGAAATACAGCACCTTCCATCAACCTAGTAAAGGACTGGATTTTCAAGGGGTTTTCTGGATTATAAAAAGTAGTCTAGAATAGGGGGATCATAGCGAGAGGTTCACCATACAGATCTCCACTGTATGCTGCAGTGATCTCAATCTGGAGGACTTGACACCGTCAGTAGTTATAGGCAGTTCCACCTCGTAGTAACACATGAAAAGATATGCAGGGTCCAACCAGGTGAGGTGGCCGATGGTTATGATTTTAATGTATGCCTTAAAGGAATGGTCTGATACCTATAATGCCCATAATAAATATCTATGTTTACGCTCTAATCATTTTTGTAATACGCTTTATTATAAAATTCCCACTTTTCTTCCGATCCTGCTGTTCACTATAACCATTATTTTATTTTACCTCCAGTAACGTGTCATTTGCGGAGGTGACTCAGGAGTCTGGGGCTGCACTCTCTTCTCCTTAGCTTCTATAAATCACTCTTCCTGAAACAAGACATCATCAGGGGGTGGGCACTTACCACAACTTATGTCCCCGCCGTCCCCTGATGATGTCCTGGTTCAGAAGTGGTGATGGAGAAGTGACCACATCTTTAGGGGCCGCTGCCTCACTTCTTCTGTCCCCGCCATCAGCAACTTCAGTTGCTGCCATCACAGTCCATGATTCTGACACCGCCACCTCTTTCCCTGTAATGAGGTGTCATCAAGGATGGTGACTAAAACATGGTGATTGACAGCAGCACCGCCCCACAGCTTCTGTTACCACCCTAAAATGAACTTTCATCAGGCGCTGGTGTCACTCACCCTGCTTCTATCACCGCACCCTGATGGCAACTCATTTCAGTGAAAGAGGCGGTAGAAATTAAAGCAAGGACTGAAATGGTGGCGAATTAAGTTGTGGGTGGCGGTAACAGAAGAAGTGAGGCAGTCACTGAAGATATGATCACTTCTCCATCATCACTACTAAACCAGGACATCAGGAGGGGGCAGTAGTGACAGAAACTATGGTATGTTAACACAGCGTAGCCCCATAATGTTTATTTTTTTCACGAGGGGTGATACACGCTGCAGAGAAGTGGCCGCAGGGATATCTTCCTGTTGATCTCCCATTTGAGACCCCCCCTAAAAAGAAACATCACAGAACGTAAAGTAAAATAACAGTTATAATGAATAATAGGACATTGAGAAGAGTAGGACATTTATGAGAAATCTAATTACAAAACTGTTTACAGCTTAAATATACTGTAGATGTTTAAAAGGGGCATCATAGATATAAGACAACCCATCTATAAAAATCTAAATCATCAGTCGCCTCACCTGCTAAAACCAAGCATATCGTCATAAAAAATTTTTTTAAAAACACAGTAGGAATAGTAGCTTAGGGACAATGGTAGGGAATTTTACAAAATATAAACACAAAAATGGTTAGGGGGTAAAAACAGATATTTATAAAGGGCTTTAAAGGTATCAGACAGCCTCTTTAAAGGGAACATGTCGAACCTTCCAAACCTTGTGCTATACCAAAAATGTTGTCCAATAGTCATACACCCTTTTAGGCTATAAGCCTTCCACACCCCTGACCATGCGTTTCCACATCAACAAGCATTCCAACATCACGCACAAGAAACCATCCAGGAATGGTGCTTTGTAGGAAGTTTAAGCAAAGGGATTTTCCATTTCTTCTCTCGATTAAAATTTATGAGAGTAAAGTAGGGCGGCACGGTGGCTCAGTGGTTAGCACCATGGAGGCTTTCAGAATACGTCTGTATATGAAACCTGTGCACTCATCACTCACGTGTACGTGGCCATCGTTCCATCAACCCAAAGCCAAGTGTTTCCATTGCCCTTCTTGAGACCGATCCAAAACCTCTTATTGCCAGTTAATGGACGAAGTGCAACCTGGGGAAAAGGTGAGCACATCTCAGAAACAATAAATTCTGAACAAATTGTATATTGACGACTCTGACAAATCATCTTTGATGACTAGTAATAAAAAAATGAGTTGTCAATGACTTAAAGGTACAGTCACACATGATAGTATATTGTTTCGTCTCATTTTATTACCAGAATGTTCTCAAAATCGCTTTAAAATTGCAATGGGATTGCAATAATTGAAGCAAAAACAGCAGTCTATTTTGTATTGTTAAAGGGGTATTCCCATCTCCAAGATCCTACCCCTATATGTACTAGGTGTAATAATAATAATATTACAAATACCTCTCATTTGCAATGAAATATAGTTCTCCTAATAACCTATGCTGCTTACCCCATGTGCAGGCCATTGCAGTAGCTTATGTATCCATGGTTAAGACCACAAATAGCTAACTATCACTAAATAAGTTGTCGTAACCATTAATACCTAAGCTACTGCAATGCCCTGTACATGAGGTAAGCCCCATAGTGTCATACATGTTTCCATACAGCGGCACACATGTTCTATAGTGTCATAGATGTTCCCATAGAGCGGTAGAGATAGTCCATAGTGTTACAGACGCATGATGCAGTGCCAGAGGTGTCCATAGATGTCCCTAGTGTCATAAAGTCCCTATACAGCAAAAGAAGCATCATAGTGTCATAGAGGCCCCATACAGCATTAGAGATGCCCCATAGGGTCATAAAGGCCCCATACAGCATTAGAGATGCCCCACAGGGTCATAAAGGCCCCATACAGCATTAGAGATGCCCCACAGTATCATAGAGGCCCCATACAGCATTAGAGATGCCCCATGGGGTCATAGAGGTCTCATACAGCATTAGAGATGCCCCATAGGGTCATAAAGGCCCCATACAGTTTTAGAGATGCCCAATGGGGTCATAGAGGCCTCATACAGCATTAGAGATGCCCCATAGGGTCATAGAGGCCCCATACAGCATTAGAGATGCCCCATAGGGTCATAGAGGCCCCACACAGCATTAGAGATGCCCCATAGGGTCATAGAGGCCCTATACAGCATTAGAGATGCCCCATAGGGTCATAGAGGCCTCATACAGCATTAGAGATGCCCCATAGGTTCATAGAGGCCCAACACAGCATTAGAGATGCCCCATAGGGTCATAGAGGCCCTATACAGCATTAGAGATGCCCCATAGGGTCATAGAGGCCTCATACAGCATTAGAGATGCCCCATAGGTTCATAGAGGTCCCATACAGCATTAGAGATGCCCTATATGGTCATAGAGGCCCCATACAGCATTAGAGATGCCCTATATGGTCATAGAGGCCCCATACAGCATTAGAGATGCCCACAGGGTCATAGAGGCCCCATACAGCATTAGAGATACAGATACTACAGAGGGTGGCTATGGGGGTGCATTATACTACAGAAGGTGGCTATGGGGGTGCATTATACCACAGAGGGTGGCTATGAGGCTACATTACACTACAAAGGGTGCCTATGGGGGGTGCATTACATTATAGAGGATGCCTATGGAGGTGCATTACACTATAGAGCAGACCTGGGCAAGGGCCCGCCCACTGCCTGTGACCAGCCCGCGGAGGGGTCTGGGACTTCTCCGGTTCCTGCTTTCCTCATGAATCATTCATGAGGAAAGCAGAAAGCAGAGGAGTCCCGGCAGACGTGGCGGTGAGCGGAGTGGACCCCGACCTCCTGAGAGAGGCACAGAAACATTGCCTCCAGCGCATCGCCCACACACCAGACCTGCGGCGCTGACTGGTCGAGGCTGGAGGGGGGCGTGGTCTGAGAGAGGGCTGCATAGATGCCGTTGGTGGCGTCTGCTTGCAGCAGTATACATCACACCACGCCTCCAACTCTGTGCTAAAACGTGCGGGCGTGGAGGCGTGGAGTGACCTATACTGCTGCAAGCAGACCAGTGACACTGTGGTGCAACGTAAGGCTAGCATCAATTACTTTAGACTGGGTCTGGACTGGGTGTTTGGGTCTGGACTGGGTGTTTACGTCAGGCCAGGGTCTGGGACTCTGGGTAGAGTGGTCAGCGCCTAATAAAGCCCCTGTGAGCAGTACAGGAGTGGTACACAGATAATAATGTAATTAAGTCCTCCATATTTTCATTGTATTGTAAATCTTTGCATTGTTTAACATACTGTTTGTTTATGAAAAGATAGCATATGTATACTATATATTATATACATATATAGTATTGGGTACAACTGAGTTAATTATATTAGTCCGGCCCTCTGACACCATCCCATGGCAAAATTAATTGCCCACCCCTGCTATAGAGGCTGCCTATAGGGGTACATTACACTAGGCTGCCTATGGGGAGTGCATTAAACTATATGAAGACCTATGGGGAATGCATTATACTATATGGAGCCCTATGGGGAGTGCATTATACTATATGGAGTCGGTGGACTTATGGGGAGTGCATTATACAATATGGAGAACTATGTGGAGGCCTATGGGGCGTACATTATACCATATGGAGATCTATGGGGAGAGCATTATACTATATGGAGACGGTGGACCTATGGGGAGTGCATTATACAATATGTGAAATCAAAAGAAACAAACGCGGACGGCACCGCTGTTACCGTAGAAGCTCAGATGGCGTGCGGCGTGCAGGAAGCTGACAACTGGGAATCTCGGGTGCCCGACCTTTGGAAAAAGCGATCCTTGGAATCCACATAGAAGAAAATGTCGCACTCAACGAGTCACGTAAATTTTCACAGGTTTATTGACACATGCATCACATGTCAGGCCGGGGGAGTGACATAGGAGTGCGAAAAAGACTGACAACGGCCGTTTCGCGCTGTTTCGCGCTCCTCTTTAAATCATACTGTGTAAAGAGGAGCTGTATAGGGGGAGACTCGAGACATTGTTAAATGTAAAGTGGGCACTTATTGTTATAGGGGAACTCAGGTTGCTGTGACTGTCAAAGGGGCACACACAGGGCAATATTACATTCTAGGAGACAAAATGTGGGCACTGTTTTCTAGGGAACTTGCAACCGGCATTACTATTTTCTAGAGGGTTGCTTTAGAATTTAGTGGTCACACAGGGCCACACAATAGGTGAAGTAATGGGGACACATAAGGCAGCAGCGGCTCAGCATTGGGGTATTAGCAGGATGAGGAGCTTGTGCAGGATGAGAAGTTCCATGCTTTTTTTTGCAGCGCGTTTTTCCCCAAAAAAATGCATGGAAAAAACGCATACAAATGCTGCGTTTTTTTCAAGCATTTTGTATGCGCACGCATGAAAAAAACGCAGCGTTTTTATGCGTTTGTATGCGTTTTTAGTGCGTTTTTTTCCAACATTAGTTGGCCTCACCAAAAAAATCAAGATAGGGTTAGGATTAACACTAACCCAAACCATGACTTTACTAACCCTAACCCTAACCCTTAACCAAACCATGCTAACCCTAACCCTTAACCAAACCATACTAACCCTAACCCTTAACCAAACCCTACTAACCCTAACCCAAACCCTAACCCTAAACCCTAACTAACCCTAAACCCTAACCCTTAGCCAAACCATACTAACCCTAACCCAAACCCTAAACCCCCTTAACTAACCCTAACTCTAACCTAAACCCCTAATTTCCATTGTCTAACCAATGGTCAACAAAAAAACGCATGCGCAAAAAAACGCATACATGAGCATGCCAATGCGCACATATGCGCACCCATAGACTTACAATGGGTGTCTTGCTGTAAAAAACCGCATTGCGCGCGCATGCGTTTTTTTGAGGCAAGTCGGACACCCAAAAAATGTAACAGGATGCATTTTGTGCGCCCGAGCGCACACCACAAAAAACGCATGCGCGTAAAAACGCATACAAATGCATGTGTATGCGCACATAAGCGCATCCCATGCAAAATATAGGGAAAAAAAGCGCATGCGTTTTTTAGCGCTAAAATACAGCGCGAAAAAACGCAAGTGTGAAACCAGCCTTAAACGTGTCTGTTGTATTCTCTGCAGTCGAGTCCTGGCTGGAGGAGTCGTCATGTCGGTCTGGGCCAGATGGAAAAGACGTGAAAAGTGAACGATTCCATCAGAAAGAACGTCAGCGGTAAGTCATTATCTGTAACTCTGCTGTAATCTATTATATGTTCTGTAGGACTGGTATCTACCACTGACCATATGGCAGTTATATCAATATTGGTCTTTATATACTGTAGAGATTATTTTCATTAACAGAGCAGTCATCTGCTGAGGTTCTCCTCCACTATTAGGGTGCGTCACCCAGTTATAATCAAGGTTACCTGGTTAGGGGCCCACTCAGAAGTTTCGCCCCCCTGAACCAAAACCCTAGTCACGCCTCTGAACCGAACTGTACATCCAAAAAGATGCTGCTATAATACTGCGTCTTATAATTGGTCCAAATTTTGGATTATTATGCTGTAGTATGAAGTGTTTTATAGTACTAGATGCCTTCATTACGGAATATTACTGCTTTTACAATATGTGTCCTGACTGCCTATATAAATTTATCTTTAGTGGTATGTTCCATTTTGGACAATCCCTTTTTATTAAAAAAAATGTGTTTAGACGATGAGCCGATCACAAGATATCCTTATCTGACTTCCAAAAATCAAGTGTCCAATTTCTCTACAGCGCCACCACAGAAGAACTGGAAGAGAAGCTCTGTGAAGCCTCTCTGGACATCCATTCCTCTCTCATCTAATAGGATGTTGTTTTCTAAATCAGACACCCTCTTTAATTAATATACCGTCCTCCCCATAAGAGTTCATAAATTACCAGTTCTGTATTGCTTTTCAGGACGAGGAGGGAGGAATCCCTTTTACTGCATTCTTTCCGTGAATTCTCCCAAGTCTGGTGGGATGTAGAGAAAAAATAGCAACTTGAACCAAGCTGGGACCAGCCGGCCGGACAGGACGTACAGAGGCCTAAAATCAGAACGAGAATGGTTAACTAGGTGACAATACGGCATGGAGTGGTAGGGAAGGTTTTAATGGGTCATCCAATATATATTATGTATGTCTACTCTGTGCAGGGTATAGCGGTATTACACATGTCAGGGCAGTGGTGAAACCTAGCTGTAGTGACAAGGGGAATTGTGTGATCTTTCTGCTGCCTCTTAGGCCTTAAACATTTAAAGGGGTACTGCAAAAATGTGAAGCCCCCGTATTTGTTTTATTGTAGCTGGCACAGTAAGGGAAGGTCATTAAGGGGTATTGTGGCTGGCCGTTAATCCATTCCCAAATGAATAAACTTCCTTGGCAGGGGTCCGCAAAAGTGTGGAGGGGGCTCAGGAGTAGACACTCTCCTACGTCGCTAATGCTGTTCTTACAGCTCTCCTGACACCTCTCTCTGGCTGCACTTACAGCTCTCCTGACCTCTCTCCCACAGCACTTACAGCTCTCCTGATCTCTCTCCCACTGCACTTACAGCTCTCCTGACCTCTCTCCCACTGCAATTACAGCTCTCCTGACCTCTCTCCCACTGCACTTACATCTCTCCTGACCTCTCTCCCACTGCACTTACAGCTCTCCTGACCTCTCTCCCACTGCACTTACAGCTCTCCTGACCTCTCTCCCACTGCAATTACAGCTCTCCTGACCTCTCTCCCACTGCACTTACAGCTCTCCTGACCTCTCTCCCACTGCACTTACAGCTCTCCTGACCTCTCTCCCACTGCACTTACAGCTCTCCTGACCTCTCTCCCACTGCACTTACAGCTCTCCTGACCTCTCTCCCACTGCACTTACAGCTCTCCTGACCTCCCTCCCACTGCACTTACAGCTCTCCTGATCTCTCTCCCACTGCACTTACAGCTCTCCTGACCTCTCTCCCACTGCACTTACAGCTCTCCTGACCTCTCTCCCACTGCACTTACAGCTCTCCTGACCTCCCTCCCACTGCACTTACAGCTCTCCTGACCTCTCTCCCACTGCACTTACAGCTCTCCTGACCTCCATCCCACTGCACTTACAGCTCTCCTGACCTCTCTCCCACTGCACTTACAGCTCTCCTGACCTCCCTCCCACTGCACTTACAGCTCTCCTGACCTCCCTCCCACTGCACTTACAGCTCTCCTGACCTCTCTCCCACTGCACTTACAGCTCTCCTGACCTCCCTCCCACTGCACTTACAGCTCTCCTGACCTCTCTCCCACTGCACTTACAGCTCTCCTGACCTCTCTCCCACTGCACTTACAGCTCTCCTGACCTCTCTCCCACTGCACTTACAGCTCTCCTGACCTCTCTCCCCAAGGCCTACATTGTGGGTTTGAAGCGGGTCCCCCATATTGCACAAAGGACATAAGAACACCCTGGATTGAGATTGCACCTTAGAAAGAGGACTACCTCAGTTCAAAGTTTTACTGAACCCTGTTGAATTTGATAAAAGTTTACTTGCACTTGTACTGTTTTATTGCACTTAATATAAAGAATGTTTTATAGTATGGCATAGAATGTTTATTGATATTTGCGCTAATGACGGTTTCTGCTAATATTTTCTAGAGAAGAATAGTGATAGTATTTCTCAAGACTTGAAAGCATTTACTGCAGGGATGCTTAATGTAAAGTGTTACATTTTATCAGGAGTATCTTTATATTTCACTGTTGTGATTGTTATGTAACGTTAAAGAAAAAGTGCCTTCCATAAAGGGAAGTTGCGTTTAATTTTAATATTTGTTGATATGCATGTTCAAAAATGTTGTATGTTTCTGTAACATCTGTGTTTTTCTCTGTTCCAGCCCGCGGATGTGCTGTGTTTAATGGGGGGTATGTGGTGCCCCTGAGGGTTCAGTCGCCACAGAGGTACTGCACCTCATCCAGAGGTGTGGTACCCCACTCTCAGGTAAGGAGGGAGCACCACCCAGGACTCTAACACCTGCACCCAACACACACTAGAGCAGCAGGGTACCCTGGACGTACCCTGCCCTGACCTCTCTCCCTCAGCACTTACAGCTCTCCTGACCTCTCTCCCACAGCACTTACAGCTCTCCTGACCTCTCTCTGGCTGCACTTACAGCTCTCCTGACCTCTCTCCCGTTGCACTTACAGCTCTCCTGACCTCTCTCCCACAGCACTTACAGCTCTCCTGACCTCTCTTCCGCTGCATTTACAGCTCTCCTGACCTCTCTCCGACTACACTTATAGCTCTCCTGACCTCTCTCCCACAGCACTTACAGCTCTCCTGACCTCTCTCCGGCTGAACTTACAGCTCTCCTGACCTCTCTCCAGCTGCACTTACAGCTCTCCTGACCTCTCTACGACTCCACTTACAGCTCTCCTGACCTCTCTCTGGCTGCACTTACAGCTCTCCTTAACTCTCTCCCACAGCACTTACAGCTCTCCTGACCTCTCTCCCACAGCACTTACAGCTCTTTTGACCTCTCTCCAGCTGCACTTACAGCTGCTCTCCTGACCTCTCTCCGGCTGAACTTACAGCTCTCCTGACCTCTCTCCAGCTGCACTTACAGCTCACATGTGAGTGAGTGTGAGGGAGTCTGTCAGAGTGTGGACAGACTTCCATGTGTCCAGGTGGGACACTACAGAGTGGTCTGTGTTCTAAGGAAGGAGAAGCCTTCCTGTGTCTGCAGCTGCAGATAGAGCGTCTGCTATGACATTGCCCTGGCCTGTGTGTGCACAGGACCTGAGGGAACCAAGCCCAGCTAAGGACTGTTTTTGTGTTGCTGTACAACGATTTGCCTTTTGTTCATGCTTCAATGTATGTGAACAGCAGCCGGAGGTGCCGGTGATTTGTGACAGCAGGAGCTGTAGCAGCGCCAGAAGGAACTGGTGTGGTGTTGTGCTTAAAGGGCCAGTACCAGCCCAAAAAGACAAACTGTACTGTGTGAACTGTGGCATAAGAAGTTCTGCAGAACGGACATGGGGAAATCCCGAAAGGGGGCGGTGGCCCAAATCGGGGTGGTAGCCCAAAAGGGGGTGGAGTTCCAAAAGGGGGCGGTGACCCAAATTGGGGTAGTAGCCCAAAAGGGGGTGGAGTCCCAGAGGGGGGCGGTAACCCAAATTGGCAAGGTGGCAAAAAAAGAGGCGGCGGCAAAGGTGCCATTGGACTGTAGCCGGGAGCAGCGAAGTTTCTGCTGTACTGTGTGTAGCTCGGTCAGTGAACCGACCCTACAGTGCCCCTTCTGGCTGGATGGAGAACGGGTGATGGGATTGTTAGACCCGGGGAGTCGGGTGTCTGTGCTAAGAACCACTCCTGGACGTTGTGTGTCGCCTGGGACGGTGACGAGAGTGAATGGCTTTGGTGGGGACGATAAAGAACTCTTGACAGCATACCTCTACATTGACACGACTGAGAGTTCCACGTACCATGTAGTGACAGTAGTCCCAGACTTACAGTGTACTATGGTAATAGGGCGGGACTTAGAAGCCCTGTGGGACTGGTGGACAAAAGGAGAAGTGTCTGTTGAAACAATGTGTATGGGAGGTAATGGTGTGGAAAGTCCACCCCCTAAAGTTGACAGTCCTAAGTTAAGCATGACCAGAGAGAACAGTGCATCGGCCCAACTTACGGACATGATGTCACCTGACGGGTACCACAGGGGGACTGATAGTGGTGTGGTAATTACAAAGAGTGGACCTGACACACGAACAGAGAGCAACATGAGCGTTTCCCATACGGTGGGGTGTGACACAGGTACCGGGCGTGACTGTAATATGTTATTGCCAGTAGCAACCACTAGGGCTGAAGACAGTGGTTGTCAGACAGAAGCACGAACCTAGGGTAATGACAGTTTGCACCAGGTAGAAGCGCACCTATGAGACTTGGAGCAAGGGCGCGAAGAGAGGTGTCAACAGCTGGCGAGGGAGTGTGTGAAGGTGGCGAGTATGGAAGTCGCCAACTCTGCGCAGGTGGAGCAGCTGCACCACCTAGAGTCCGAGCTCTTGGCAGTCAAGGCACTGAGACAAGTGACTGAGCACAGAGTGGATGAGCTGGAGAAGGAAGTCTCTGAGCCCAGAGGTCACCTGTCAGCGTGTAAAACCATGAACAAGACCCTGTTGGAAGATATAGAAGTGCTCAGAGAGACCCAAGAGAAGCATCAACAGGAGATTCTCCGGAGAGAGGATGAGCGTCGCTGCTTGGCAGAGGAGCGAGATGGAGTTCTTCAAGAGCTCAAGATAAAGGAGACTAAGGCCCAGCTCCAGAAATCCACAGATGACCGGGAAATCAAACTGTTGCGCTCTCCCGAGCTGATCACAATGAAGAGGAGTGAGCTGGAGAGGCTGACCAAAGAAGGGGCCTCCACGAAGGAAGAAATCCAGCTGGGGAAGTGCCACGCAGGTGGCCATACAAGGGATGCCGATGTCTTGGAAAACTGCACTGGCGCTCAGGATGAGGAGGTCCAACAGTATGTCCAAGAAGGGGAGACTTCGCTTTTCAAGTGTATAATAGAGGTACCCGAAGACATGCGAGAAGCGTGTGCCATTGAGGATCAGCATGAGGCCTTTAGGAAGGCTATAGAAGCATGTAGTGTGATCTGGGCACCAGACACGAAGCAGTAGGTCATACTGTCAACTAAGGAAGTCACAAGGAAGCGGGTTGCTATCCTGAGGGATATGCATCTACAATGCCTCCGCACAAAGCAGATGATCCTGTTGAAGAAAAAAAAAGCCGCTCGATGTCTAGAGTGTGCGAGGAAAGTTCAAAGTCAGCAGGGCATTGCAGAAGACATCATTCAAGTGCCCGGAGGTCTGGTGAGGAAAGTCATCGGAAGGTTTGGGAAAGTGATGCAGGAGATGGTGAACAGGTCTGGCGTGATGAGAGTGAGGATTCCGGCTGATGACGAAGCCCAGGACATGGGTGAAGATGGGAGGGTTCCATTCCTTGTTGTCCATGGAGCCCATGGAGAGTCTTGGGAATATCCGGATGCTCATGGAGTATCGCGTGTCATACCTGAAAGAAGTAGAGCAGCTAAGACTTGAGAGGGAGCAGATCAACAGAGAGCTGCAGGAAATGGAAAGAAGATGACCGCCACCTTCAACTCGCGGTATAGAAAGGCAAAGAGGTTCGCTTAAGACTGGAAGTCCTCAAGCTGGAGATAAGAGAACACATAGAGATAAATGGAAGGGCTGCTCTCGGGACCATATAGACCTTAGGAGAAATGGCCAGCAGAGAGATGACAGTAGGTGGCCTGATGGAAGAGGAAGTAGTGATGCTTCAGTTAGCTCAGAGCTGAGTGACCTAGGCGGGAGACCCTGTAGAAGACGTGGTGACAAAGAGTCAGTCCAGACGAGGTATGGGGGCAAGGGAGTCGCAACACCATACTGACCGCCGGGGATGCGGGTGGTCTGACATGGGCCCATCTTTATCAAAGAACGAGACAGAGTCGGATAATGGACGCCTACTGAAGGGTTCACTAACAGGGCCTGACTTTGATAGACGATTTGACTGGCAGAGACGACCGAGAAGGATCTCTGGTCGAGTAATAGAAAGTGCCAAGCCCCACGGCTTTAGGCAGAGGGGGGGAATATGTGGTGTGACGGGTGATCGCGTGGTTAATGGGAGGTATATGTCACATGGATGGATGTTCCCTGCGATGCAACCCGGAGTATTTTGTCTCTAGTGTATATGAGCACTAAAGATGTCATTTAGTGCACTGGGTGTCCGGGTTGCGGGTAGCTATGAGAGATGGGAGGGTCTGGCTACCCATATTGCCTCACCTTTGGGTGAGGGTGCGGACTGTACCCCATTTTGCCTGAAGATATGTGTATTTTCAGGACCTGTGGTGAGGTCCTGACCATGTGATCAGCTCATGTGAGCCATACCTCACCTATGGGTGTGGTTACAGGGCTATGTAATTGAGGTGTTTAGCACATGTGAGTGAGTGAGGGAGTCTGTCAGAGTGTGGACAGACTTCCATGTGTCCAGGTGGGACACTACAGAGTGGTCTGTGTTCTAAGGAAGGAGAAGCCTTCCTGTGTCTGCAGATAGAGCTCTGCTCTGGACATTGCCCTGGCCTGTGTGTGCACAGGACCTGAGGGAACCAAGCCCAGCTAAGGACTGTTTTTGTGTTGCTGTAGGACAGTTTGCCTTTTGTTCATGCTTCAATGGTTTATGGAGAAAATAAACCGAATGGACTCGTTTTAACCCTGCGTGTGCCAGTGTTTACCACCAAGACCTGCAAAGTGAGTAACCCCCGTCCACAGACAGTGTGGAACGTTACACTACAATCCTGTCTACAATGTGATGATGAGCTGCAGATTGCATTATTAAAGGAAAAATGTCACCAGGTTTTTGCTCCCCCATCTGAGAGCAGCATAATGTAGAGGCAGAGACCCTGATTCCAGAGATGTATCACTTACTTTATTGTGTGCAGCAGTTGCAATAAAGTCACACTTTTCTCTGCTGCAGATCTAGCAGAGCTCTGAATGCTGAATTGTGTATAACCCCACCCACACCACTGATTGGCTGCTTTCTGTGTACACTATGCATAGGCAAAAAGCTGGTAATTCATGGTTTGGGCAAATTTACACAGATCTCATGAATACACGGCAAGAGACACCTAGTCCTATAGTGATAATCTCCTGCTGATAAAACACTTATTCTATTGAAACAACAACACAGCATAGTAAGTGACACATCACTGGAATCAGGGTCTCTGCCCCTACATCATGCTGTTCTCAGCCTTCATAGCAAAAAACCTATTGACAGATTCCCTTTAAGTAAAGGGATTTCTGTATAATATCTCTTGGAGGAGACGGAAGACCAAAAAAACATGATGCTTTCATTGTAGACTTACCCAAAACTTTTTTAATGGTTTTTACATCTGACTTTAGAAGCACTAATTCATTCACTGTAAAAAAAAACAAATGACACAGACTTTAGGATCAGAGGAGGATGTCAAGAATTGATGGAATTAGTGGTGCGCAGTCAAGAAAATTATAGCCGAATTATGATGCTCATATCGTACAGGATCGCATGCACGGCTCATTGTTCCTTAGCACCAGCCCTGCGCCATGTGGCAATGGGGCAAAATTTAGTGAAAACAGCATAAATTGATAAACTATCCTTAATAGATGTCAATCATTCAGGCTGGATTAGGTGGAATAAGAGTGTGCGGGGTGTTTGTTTTTTTTTACACACCCCAGGTTGTCTGATATCTGTGGATGGATGTTTGAACACTAGAGCTGACCAGGGCACAATGATCGTGGTCGGGTAGGGTGTGACCTGGCCTGGGGATGAAGGGGGCCCGCCAACGCCAGCGCCTTTTTCAACTGAATGTTCATCCTCTGATGGAGGGCATTATTGCAGGATAGGAGTCAGGATGGGGGGCATTGCTACAGGATGGGGGGGGATTATTGCAGGATAGGGTGCCAGGATGGGGGGCATTGCTACAGGACGGGGGGGATAATTGCAGGATAGAGTGCCAGGATGGGGGGCATTGCTACAGGACGGGGGGATAATTGCAGGATAGAGTGCCAGGATCGGGGGCATTGCTACAGGATGGGGGGGATTATTGCAGGATAGCGTGCCAGGATCGGGGGCATTGCTACAGGATGGGGGGGATTATTGCAGGATAGCGTGCCAGGATCGGGGGCATTGCTACAGGATGGGGGGGATTATTGCAGGATAGGGTGCCAGGATCGAGGGCATTGCTACAGGATGGGGGGGGATTATTGCAGGATAGGGTGCCAGGATCGGGGGCATTGCTACAGGATGGGGGGGGATTATTGCAGGATAGGGTTCCAGGATCAGGGGCATTGTTACAGGATGGGGGGCATTATTTCAGGATGGGGATCATTGCTACAGGATGGGGGGCATTATTACAGGATAGGGTGCCAGGATCGGGGTCATTGCTACAGGATGGGGGGGATAATTGCAGGATAGAGTGCCAGTATGGGGGTCATTGCTACAGGATGGGGGGCATTATTGCAGGATAGGGTGCCAGAATCGGGGTCATTGCTACAGGATGGGGGGGATAATTGCAGGATAGAGTGCCAGTATGGGGGTCATTGCTACAGGATGGGGGGCTTTATTGGAGGATAGGGTGCCAGGATGGGGGTCATTGTTACAGGATGGGGGGCATTGCTTCAGGATGGGGGGCATTATTGCAGGATAGGGTGCCAGGATGGGGGCCATTGTTACAGGATGGGGGGCATTATTGCAGGATGGGGGTCATTGCTACAGGATGGGGGGCTTTATTGCAGGATAGGGTGCCAGGATGGGGGTCATTGTTACAGGATGGGGGCATTATTTCAGGATGGGGGTCATTGCTACAGGATGGGGGGCATTATTGCAGGATAGGGTGCCAGGATCGGGGTCATTCCTACATGATGGGGAGGATTATTGCAGGATAGAATGCCAGAATGTGGGGAATTGCTACAGGATGGGGGGCTGTATTACAGGATAGGGTGCCAGGATGGGGGTCATTGTTACAGGATGGGGGCATTATTTCAGGATGGGGGTCATTGCTACAGGATGGGGGGCATTATTGCAGGATAGGGTGCCAGGATCGGGGTCATTCCTACATGATGGGGAGGATTATTGCAGGATAGAATGCCAGGATGGGGGGAATTGCTACAGGATGGGGGGCTTTATTACAGGATAGGGTGCCAGGATGGGGGTCATTGTTACAGGATGGGGGGCATTATTGCAGGATGGGGGTCATTGTTACAGGATGGGAGGCATTATTGCAGGATAGTGGCCAGGATGGGGGCATTGCTACAGGATGGAGGACATTGCTTCAGGATAGTGCAAAGATGGGAGACAATGCTACTGGATGGAACCAGAATGGAGGACATTATTACAGCATGGGGCAACGATGGAGGACATTACTACACAATGTAGGACACTACTACAGGATAGGGACCAGTATGGGAGACATTACAGAATGGGAACATTATTACAGGACAGAATGGTGGTGATACTCAGATACTATCTGATGATAATATATGGGCATTGTGTAGCGGTATTTATCGCCTTTATTTAGTTTATTATTGGTATATTAGTTTTGATTTAGTGGACATGTTCAATAACAATATGGTGATATTTTTTATTTAGTAACTGTGTGACTGCTATTTAGAAGTATTACTTAGAAAACAATGTTATATCCATGTTCTCTGTGCAATTTATTTATTTTAGGATTTTTAGGATTTAATGCAATTGGGGCCCATACATCTGAAGAACATGCTGGTGGGGGTCCAGGTCCATATTTTGCACTGCACCCACAGGACTCCAGTTACGCCTCGGGGCAGACCTAAGAATTTTAGCTGGCTACGTTCATCTCATCATGGCAGCTGTTGACCCCATGGTAGAAGGACGCTGTACTATGTCACAAGGCTAGTACACTGATGGACTGATTCTAGAAACATGTATCTTCTATGGTTCCCTGGTCTTCAAAGTTCCCAGATCTTAATTCTATAGAGCATCTCTTGGATGAGGTAGAAGGAGATGTTCAGAGAAGGTCACCACCTCCATCTAATGTTCACCAACCACCAAAGGCTAGTCTGTCCCCATGGGTCAGTATTCAACCCTCAGTGAAGTCTGCACTTGTCAAATTGCTGCAGTTTGGAAACCCAAAGGGGGTCCAGCTCGCTCCGTAATGGCTGTCTCTAATAAAGCGGCTATTCATGGAACAAACTCCAGGTGCTCGTCTTACTTGGATTCGAACCCAGAATCTCAGTTACTCTATATCAATATTATTCACAGATTCATTCATCAAATTACCCAAAATATGCCAGGAAAGGAAACCTTTAATCAATTTTTAGATGTCTTATCAAAATCATATAAGTAGGTGCCACCATACTCGCTGAGCAGGGCCACTAACCATGAATGCACCCATTACCCATTAGGCTGTGTGCACACGCTGCGGATTAGGTGCGGATTCATCCGCGCGGATTTTGTAAAATCTGCAGGTGAAACCGCAGGTCAAAATACCTGCGGTTTTACCTGCGGATTGCTCTGCGGTTTTGCCCTGCGGTTTTTCATCTCCTCAATGGAGGAGATGGCAAACCGCAGGAGAATCCGCAGAAAGAATTGACATGTCAATTCTTTCTGCGGATTGAAAACCGCAGATAATCCGCGCGGAAAATTCCGCACCGTCTGCATTGCGGTTTTTGATTCCCATAGGGAATCATGGTACTGTACACCGCAGCAAAAACTGCTGCGGGTCCGCAGCGGCCAAAACCGCTGCGGAACCGCAGCAAAATCCGCAGCGTGTGCACACAGCCTTAGGCTGAGTTCACACGTTGCATTTTTTTAGCGTTTCCGCGGCGGTTTTAACCGCGCGATTTTGCCGCGAAAACGCGAAAAATAAGCATCCCATGCATTCCTATGGGATTCCGCAATGCTGTGCTAATGCTGCGGTTTTTACCGCGGCGGAATCGCTTCGCGGTAAAAACCGCAGCATGCTCATTAATTTGCGGAATCGCGGCGATCCCGCACCCATAGGAATGCATTGTTCCGCTTATTTCCCGCATGTGGCTGTGCACACCATGCGGAAAGTAAGCAGAACAATTGCGGATGGTACCCACGGTCCGGAGGAGAGGAGACTGTCCTCCGGGCTTTGGGTACCATATCCCTGTAAAAAATAGAATTTAAAATAAAAAATATTGCTATTCTCACCCTCCGACGTCCCGCGCAGCCTTCCCGCTTCTCTTCACGCTCCGGTCCCAGTAGTCCTTTGCGAAAATGCTCGCGATGACGTCCGTTCTCGCGGGATCGCGAAGTCTCGCGGTCATTCGCGCGATGTCATCGCGAGTTACCGCGAGACGTCGCGATCCCGCGAGAACTGACGTCATCGCGGGCATTTTCGCAAAGGACTACTGGGAACGGATGCGCGGGACGTCGGAAGGTAAGAATAACACCGTTTTTTATTTTTTTTTTTACATTCTATATTTTACTACTGATGCTGCATAGGCGGCCTCAGTAGTAAAAAGTTGGTCACACTCGTCAAACACTATGTTTGGCGAGTGTGACCAACCTGTCAATCAGTTCTCCTAGCGATGCTCCAGATCGCTTGGAAAACGCTAGCATTTTGCAAGCTAAATACGCTTGCAAAATGCTAGTTTTTCCGCGGGAAAATCGCAGGAATTTAAAATGCGATTTTCCCGCGGACTGGAATTCCGGAATTCTCGCGGTAATTTCCGCGAGAGTTCCGGTACGTGTGCACTTAGCCTTAACCTAAATATCCCTGTGTGGCTCATTTCTAAATTTTTTACCATAACCAGGTTCCTCGCATCATGTTCTCACTCTCACATGTTTTTTGCATTTAATAGCCCTCTGTGTCTGTACTGTTACATATTTAGACTGTTAACTGGTTCCTGCAGCAACAGGAACACCCGATTCTTACACTAGGGAAGGTCCAAACCATAAAAACAATAAAAGCAATGGTTACCATCCACCTTTCGTGTCTCCCCTTTTCCCTTATAGACTGTAAGCTTGCGAGCAGGGCCCTCATTCCTCTTGGTATCTGTTTTGATCTATGTGTTTATTGCTATGCTGTATTGTCTATTGTCTCTACAAGTCCCCTCTATAATGTAAAGTGCTGCGGAATATGTTGGCACTATAGAAATAAAATTATTATTATTATTATTATTCTGCAAATTAAGGCACCGAGATTCACTCACCCAATGTTTGGTTCATCTTCATCAAGTTTTCTTTCCAAATTTCTTTTTCTTTATTGATTGAGTCCTGGACCCGCGATACTATTATGAAAGCAGAAATGGGTTTTTCCAAAATCAACCTCGGTTAATCATAAGTACAATTTGTGATTGGTTAATATGCCAGTCACTATTCTTTTCAGACAGCAGATTGGAAATGTTGGAGCCCGTAACAGAGTTAGTATTTGTCATTAAATATAATAACCATCTTAATGTATATACGGTACATACCGTCCATTGGCTACATCTGGTGCCTCAACTCCATGTAAAGACAAAAAAGAAGGAAAAAATATGCAGAACGTTCTACATATTTTATCGCTAATTTTCAGTTGTCTCTGAGCTGTTAAGTGACAATTCGCTGCTAGGAAGTCTTTAATATACAGTGTACACAGACATGAAGTAATTTTGTGCTCTTATCTTTATGTTGCACATGTTCAGAAGCAGCAGCAGCATGGAGGACATTATACAGAATAACTGAGCAGTGCAGCTGTGATTCCAGCTTCGAGGTGAGATATAGACTTGCTATAAAGCAGCAGCACAGGAATGTGTATGTATGTCTGTGCCTTTTTTAATCTGCTCCTCTCTCTCCTCTCCAAATACTGACTGACTTTAGACGTTTTCCAGAGAGGATGATGAGTTTAAAAGGCAGAGGGGTAGGGAAGAATTGGCTCATAAGTTGAGAAAGATTCAGAATTCTTTAGTAAAATATACTCCAAAGTTTTGTATATTTGCTTGTACTAATGACTTCTGCAGTGTGAGCTGAAGTGACAATAACCATTTAAGAATCAGAACTTGAAACTACAGTGAATACAGAAAGTATTCAGACCCGTTAAAATTTTTCACTCTTTGTTTCATTGCAGTCATTTGGTAAATTCAAAAAAGTTAATTTTTTTTCTCATTAATGTACACTCTGCACCCCATCTTGATGGGAAAAAACAGAAATGGAGAAATTTTTGCAAATTTATTAAAAAAGAAAAACACAAAATATCACATGGTCATAAGTATTCAGACCCTTTGCTCAGACACTCATATTTAAGTCACATGCTGTTCATTTCCTTGTGATCTTCCTTAAGATGGTTCTACTCCTTCATTGGAGTCCAGCTGTGTTCAATTAAACTGATAGGACTTGATTTGTAAAGGCACACACCTGTCTATATAAGACCTCACAGCTCACAGTGCATGTCAGACCAAATGAGAACCATGAGGTCAAAGGAACTGGCCAAGGAGCTCAGAGACAGAATTGTGGCAAGGCACAGATCTGGCCAACGTTACAAAGGAATTTCTGCAGTATTCAAAGTTCCTAAGAGCACAGGGGCCTCCATAATCCTTAAATGGAAGAAGTTTTGGACCACCAGAAGTCTTCCTAGACCTGGCCGTCCAGCCAAACTGAGCAATCGTGGAAGAAGAGCCTTGGTGAGAGAGGTAAAGAAGAACCCCAAGATCACTGTGGCTGAACTCCAGAGATGCAGTAGGGAGATGGGAGAAAGTTCCACAAAGTCAACTATCACTGCAGCCCTCCACCAGTTGAGCCTTTATGGCAGAGTGGCCTGACGGAAGCCCCTCCTCAGTGCAACACATATGAAAGCCCCCATAGGGTTTGCTAAAAAAAAAAACACATGAAGGATTCCCAGTGTTAGGCGTCGGATTCTGGTCACTGCACAGCAGGAATCCTGAGCCTTGCATTCGACAGTCTCCTATTCCTCTCCGGCCTCAGAGGAGGCTGCTTAGCAGACTCGTCGATCCAGGCTCTCTGCTCAGACCAGCTCTGCAGGTTTGGCTGCTGCTGCCACCTCTGGTCCAGCTATAGCAAAGCATGCTGGTCAGCAGCGAGCTACTCCAGGGACTAAGTCCTCTTTTCGGTCCACTGAGCATGCCCGTGGGACGATCTCTCATTGGAGATCGGAGGTCACATGCTCAGGTCCTTCTCCAGCTTGGATTGGACCATCAGGAAGGTCAGGAAGGTCCCGGAAGGACGCTGCTATAAAAGAGTTGCATGGCCGCACGGCCATGCGCTAGTATAGACAAAGTTTAGACCATGTGGAGTGAGTTTTGTATGCATGTATGAAAGTCTCTGGTGAATGACTCATTGGAAACCCCTACCCTTGGTACGCATGTGTTGTGCAGCCTAGCCTGTCAAGCGCCCAGGTCTAGGTGTAGGTAGAGGCAGAGTCCGAGACTAGAATCAGTGTCCACCGGTAGCTCTACACGCCACGGTGCAGGTGCTCAACACTCCTCCCCGGTCAACGTCTATAGTGGTGTCCGCAGGTGCGACACCACGTGCTCGGAAGGTCTAGAGGGACTCTGGCCCCGGGTCAGAGGAAGAATGGCAGAGGATCCCCAAATCCTGGTGTGAAAAACTTGTTGTATTATTCCCAAGAAGACTCATGACTGTACTAGCTCAAAAGGTGCTTCTACTTAATACTGAGAAAAGGGTCTGAATACTTATGACTTTGATATTTCAGTATTTCTTTTTTAATAAATTTGCAAAAATTTCTACATTTCTGTTTTTTTTCAGTCAAGATGGGGTGCAGAGTGTACATTAATGAGAAAAAAAATGAACTTTTTTGAATTTACCAAATGGCTGCAATGAAAAATTTAAAGGGGTCTGAATACTTTCCGTACCACTGTAAATATAATTTTTATTTTTGGCCATTTTATGACTTGTATCCTGCATATTTCACCAGTTTTCCCCTCTACATTCTTTATCACTAATTTTCAGTTGTCTCTGGAGGGTGAAGACGAGCTGCTAGGTTGTCTCACATACACAATACCCAAACTCTTCTAATTATGTTGCATATATTTAGAAGCAGTTCAGCATGGAGGACAATATAGTAATAATCATTTTTATTTGTATAGCGCAAACATATTGCCCAGAACTTTATAATTCAAAGGGTACAAACAAGATAAGACATTACAGAGTAACACATAGTTCAACAGATACCAAGATGAGTGATGTCATGGCGATATCGCGACAGAGAGGGGCCAGAAGATTGCTTTGTCTGGTTACTCCTGCAATTATTAGAACTACTTCAACATCCTATTAAACGGTGCAGGTTTTCCATGCTCTGTCACAGCAAGGGTTAATATGTTCAGTTGATCTCCTGGAGCTCATCAACCTGAATTGCTTCACATGTTCTGTGTTGGCCACTCTCCTCCCTTTGTATATATGCTTTCCACTGGCACTTGGGAGTTGTCAGTGATAGCTCTTTCTGGTTTGGTGGTGAAGGAGAGAATTCAGTGTTTGGAGTAGGTGGTTGGAGAGTTTTTCTCGAGATTTTTGTGTGGAGTTGGTTTGCGCATTTTTCCTTATCCTCTCCCATTTGGTTTCCCCTTCCTATAACTCTTTTGTTTCCCTCTTTGTTGGTTTGTGAGTGTATTTGTTTAACAGTGGATTTCTTTTACAACTCTGTTTACTGCTGTCTGGTTATTGTTTGCCTATAAACTTTGGCCCCTCACCTTCCTGGGTGGGGGAGGGATCAGATAAAAGTTAGGTTAGGAGCACGGCTAGGTATGAGACCCTGGCTTCTCCACTCTCCAGGATAATCTGGGGGACAGGGATAGAATAAGGTGCCCTTAGCTTGAGGGAGTGGGTAGGCGCCCACAGTCCTTTGATGCTACGTGACAAGTGAGGGCCCTGCTTGCAAGCTTACAATCTATGAAGAATTAAGGGCTGAGCAGTGTAGCTGTGAATCCATCTTTAAGACGAGATAAACACTTACTATTAAGCAGCAGCACAGGTCTGTGTATGTTTTTGCCCTTTTTAATCTGCTCCTCCCTATCTTCTCCTGAGACTGACTGACTTTAGAAGTTTTCCAGATAGAATAATGAGTTCAGAAGGCAGAGAGAAAGGGAAGAAGCATAATTCTCTATTAAGAAATATTACAAAGTTTTGCATTGGCCATGGTCATGGGCAGAGTTATAATCACATGCGGCCAGGCAGATTACCTGGCCCCATCCTTACTCTCTGTGTGAAAACATGCACCATGTAGATTTGGTCATAGCACTTTGGAAGAAATGAAGTAAATTGTATTGCAAGGCTTTGCTTACCCAGTGACTTGTTGATAGTCATCAAGTTTTCCTTCAAACTTTCTCTTTCATTCTTGATTGAGTCCTGGACCCAGGATGCTGAGTAGAAATTAAATACAGGTTATTCCAAGATTGTAGCACTGGTTACATAAATATCATTAACCATTAAAGGAGTTGTATAAGATTAGAAAACTATGACTGCTTTTCTCCAGGAAAACCTCCACCCCTGTTGTCACGCTCACGCCTTGGCTGACTGGCGTGAGCCGGGGGGGGTTTGTGGCCCCACTGTGCCACAAACCAGACTACCCTGGAAGGGGCGTGACTTCGACAGCTACCTCGGTCTTCACTGGAGCCTCTGATGGTGAGGTCAGGCTTGTGCGGCAGGTAGTTGTCGGGTGCCACTCCAGGGTGATGTCTGGCTGTGGCTGCTGATCCCACTCGGGGACAAGTCACTTGGACAGGTGTGACTAACAGGCAGGCTGAGACACTGGGCAAGCAGGCACGGCTTGGTACACTGGCAGCCAGGCACGGCTTGGAGGCACGGCTTGGAGGCACTGGGCAAGCGGGCACGGCTTGGAGACACTGGGCAAGCGGGCACGGCTTGGAGACACTGGGCAAGCGGGCACGGCTTGGAGACACTGGGCAAGCGGGCACGGCTTGGAGACACTGGGCAAGCGGGCACGGCTTGGAGACACTGGGCAGGTAGGTGACGGCTTGGAGACACTGGGCAGGTAGGTGATGGCTTGAGACACAGAGCAAGCAGGAGTGGTATATGAGAGAACAGGTTTGGACCTGTTCACACAGGAGGTGCAGGTATGGATATAGGCAGGAAGGAGTGGAATATGAAGGAACAGGTTTGGACCTGTTCACACAGGAGGTGCAGGTATGGATGCAGGCAGGCAGGCAGGCGTGGAATATGAAGGAACAGGTTTGGACCTGTTCACACAGGAGGTGCAGGTATGGATGCAGGCAGGCAGGCGTGGAATATGAAGGAACAGGTTTGGACCTGTTCACACAGGGTGTGCAGGTGAAGGCAGGAGTGGAGAGAGAAGCTGCAGAAAGAGGTTCTGCAGCGGCAGCAGGAGTGGAGCAAAGCTGAACCACAAGGTCTGTGGAGAGAAGCTGTATCAAGAAGTTCTGCAGCGGCAGCAGGAGTGGAGCAAAGAAGAACCACAAGGTCTGTGGAGAGAAGCTGCAGCAAGAGGTTCTGCAGCGGCAGCAGGACTGGAGCAAAGCAGAACCACAAGGTCTGTGGAGAGAAGCTGCAGCAAGGGGTTCTGCAGCGGAAGCAGGAATGGAGCAAAGCAGAGCGGCTAAGGGGCCATGCAGACAGAGCGGCTAAGGAGCCGTGCAGATAGGGAGGACACAAGGAAAGACACGGCAGAGAAGGAACCACAGACAAGGAGACTGACAGACAGAGGTAAGACTGAGTTCAGACAGAGACACCGGGACAAAGACACAAGGACCAGGATATTCTGCCTCCTGGCAGGTGGACAGAGAACAGACAAGGCACTGGGAACAAGACTCAAGGGCCAGAATATACAGCCTCCTGGCAGGCAGACAAGGTACAAAGCAAGACTAGGAGTAAACCTCCAGATACACAGAACAGGGCCTGGCTTCCTCAGTAGCAAGATACTAACTGAGATTAGACATTGCACAGGCAATGTTTCAGTGGGAGTGGCGAAACTAAATAGTCAAGGGCTCCAGGTGATTGGTCAGGGACAGATTACACAGGTGCACCCTGACTGCATAAGAACCAGAGAGTTCAGGCGCTGCCCCCCTATACATACAGTCTGGAAACATGGAGAGCAGAGGCACAGAGCTGGCAACAGACAGAATTCACAGCATGGCTTGAAGCAGAAAGTAAGTTGGTGTGCGGGGGATGGGAGACCATGCAGTGATGCCAGCAGGGTTGTTACACCTGTCCATGGATTGTGACTACTACATTGCAAAAAATGGAGCTGGGCTGCAATACTACACCCAAAAAGGCAACCATGTATTTCCAATCCCTTTTACATGCTAGTCACCATTTTTCTTCAGCTCGGCCAGTTGATTGGAGATATTGGAGTCTGAAATAAAATTAGAATTCGGCATCAGATCGAATTAAACACACTTCCGTCATTATATTACTATGTGTATAGAGAATAGATCAGGTTCTTCAAACTAAGAGAGAACCTGTGATATAATGACTGTATGAGATTCAAAAATTATGTATGCTTTTCCCATCCTCATAATCGCCCCCATACTGTCACGACTCTGATGTTGGGTGTCCCAGGACCAGAGGATCCTTCCCTGTCCCTAACACTAAGGGAGCCCTAGCTCGCTCTGTTTTCCTGATTACTTCTCATGGTGAAGATGCCGGGGCCGTGTTCTTTGCCTTAGCTCCTGAATCCACCCACAGCCTGTACCCTTCCCCCACCCAGGAAAGAGGTGAGTAGTAGTGTACCATAATACACCAACCAGACTAACAAGGTAATACGAACAGGGATAAAGGAAAATACCAATCATACAAATATACTCACACAAACAACAGGGGTACACACCGGGGAATGGAGGATGGGGTAAAACCAAAGTAGGAGAAGAAGGGAATTAGTACACACCCAAAACCTACAACAGTTGATGATAAATCCACCAAACGCCATCACAAGTTAACAACAACCAACAACCTCCAGCCATGCAGCATAAGCTAACTCTGACAATGAGTGCTTGCCAAGGCCTAGTTTATATAGGAGATAGGAGTGGCTAACAGTGCACAGCTTTGCCTTAATGCAGGAAACTTCCAAGAGCTCTCAACTTATCAGAATAACCATTGCACTGCTAAAAGAAACCTGCACCATTAATAATATGAAGGTGAAGTGCGTCTAATCAGTGCTGGAGTAAAAGAAATCAGACGCTGTGGTCTTCTGGCTCCTCTCTCTCACGGTAAACCCTTGACACATACAGTATCACTCTTATCCATGGACTGTGCCTGGTATGAGTCTCAACTGCAAACAAAGCCCATGGTTAACGTTGGTGTTCCATAGAGGAAAAAAGCAAAGCTTTTTTTTGAGTACGGGTCAATTTTTAAAAAACACAGAATAGCTCTTTGCGACACTGGCCTTATATAATCACTGTTTCAACCAAAAAACATCAGCTTTGATAGTCAATGCAAAAACGAATAAAATTGCAAAGCTATTTACCTAAATTGGCATTGGTGACCCCAAAAACTCACTCCAAAGTGCCCACCATAGGCTGTCTCCCTACTCTCTAAATTGCTATCCACTGACTTATGTCAAATGTAATCCATCTCTAGCAGAAGGGGCACCAAGGCAGGGACGAGTTTCTTCTCTCATTTTTTCTGCACTCTTATCTGTCACACTGCATACTAGAACGCTCAAGAGGCTTTCCTTTCAGAGCAGGCCATAGGACCATAGCAGACACAGTGCATGCTCTGAAGTGAAGGAAAGGAAGTTCTAGATCCTATAGTGCTGGCTGAAAACTGAAGAGAGTCGGTAGAAAGTTGCAGATCATAAGAATCAGGACAGTTCCTACAGTGACATGTGCATGAAAGAGCAGTATTAATATAAGATAAGGATATGGGGAAAAAGGTAGGAAGACGCAGCTTCTACTTTGATTTTGGATGAAATGACATGTACACTTTTAGAACTTTTAGAACCAAAAACTGATTATTTCTGTAAACAATGACTATTGATTAATTTTCTTACAGCAAACAATATGTTAGTGTTAACTATGTTCTTTCTATTCGGTCGTTTACAAACAGGAAACTAGAATACCTTTTCAGAGTAAGAACCTAGAATTCTGCCGTTTCATCTTGATTTAGAAATCTTGGGTGAATCTCCTGAAAAAGTACTCACAATAGATGAAGATGATGCTTGTCAGAAGAATCAAGAAAAGAAACGTGAGAAGCAGGTAGAATATCAGAACCATCTTCTTCCAATGGCATACTCGCTTCTCAGCCGGTCCAGTGGTTGGCTCCACTAAAAGACAAGAAGATCAACTATGATAATACAGTAGAAGGACAAACAAATCACTTTTGGAACAAATCAAGTCTGACATGTCACTTGAAGCAAAGATCACCAAGCTATGACTTGCCTACTTTGGACACATCATAAGAAGAGATCAGTCACTGGAGAAGAACATCATGGTCGGAAGAATGGAAAGAATAAGGCGAAAGGAAGACCAGCAACTCGATGGCTTGACACTGTCCCACATAAAAGATTGGTAAGTAAGATGAGAAAGCTTGGGCTAGGGGAAAATGTGTGTAGATGGGTAGGTAGCTGGCTTAGTGATAGAAAACAAAGAGTGGTTATTAATGGGGCATACTCAGATTGGGCCTGGGTTACTAGTGGGGTACCACAGGGGTCTGTATTGGGCCCCCTACTATTTAATATATTTATTAATGATCTAGTGGATGGCTTACACAGTAAAATATCAGTATTTGTAGATGATACAAAACTATGTAAGGTAGTTAACACAAAGGAGGACAGTTTGCAACTACAGACAGATTTGAGTAAATTGGAGAATTGGGCTGAAAAATGGCAAATGAGGTTTAACACAGATAAGTGTAAGGTTATGCACATGGGAAGGAGAAACAGATGCTACAATTACTTACTAAATGGGAAACTGCTGGGGAAATCAGACATGGAAAAAGACTTAGGCATCTTAGTCAATAAGAATCTAAATTGGAGTGCCCAGTGTCAGGCAGCTGCCACCAAAGCAAATAGGGTCATGGGATGCATTAGAAGAGGTCTGGGGACACGAGATGAAAACATAATTCTCCCTCTGTACAAATCACTCGTCAGACCACACTTGGAGTATTGTGTGCAATTTTGGACGCCGGTGCTCAAGAAAGACATTACTGAACTTGAAAGGGTTCAAAGGCGGGCTACTAAAATGATAAATGGAGTTGGTTCACTACAATACCCAGAAAGGTTATCAAAATTAGGTCTATTTACTCTAGAAAAGAGAAGACTTAGGGGAGACTTAATATATATGTACAAGTATATCAGAGGGCAATACAGAGATCTCCAATGAACTGTTTGTAGCAAGGACTGTGAAAAGAACAAGGGGGCATTCTCTTCGTTTGGAGGAAAGACAATTTCTGTACCAGCATAGAAGAGGGTTCTTCACGGTAAGAGCAGTGAGGCTCTGGAATTCTCTTCCTGAGGAAGTGGTGATGGCCAACTCACTGAATGAATGTAAGAAAGGAATGGATGCTTTTCTTGTGAGTAACAGTATAGAAGGTTACGAATAACAGAATATTATAGGTAGATGGTTGACACAGCTTAGGGGAAGGAATTTTTTTCCCTATGGAGAAAATTGGCTACTACTCTGTGGGTTTTTTGCCTTCCCCAGGATCAACAATGCAGAACAGCTGCACTAAAAGTAGGCTGAACTAGATGGACATAAGGTCTTCCTTCAGCCTTCAAAACTATGTTACTATGTTATCTAGGTAACAGTGGAGAAGACCCTGGTGGACCTATCTAGGATTGCACAAGATCGATGTCTCTACAGATTGTTCATCCACCAAGTCGCCATGGCTTGAGATCGAGCCAAAGGGTGATGAGAAATAAAATAGAAGGACAGATCATTAGGAAACCATCAATTGTCTTATGTTTTCCTTTATTTTCATGATATCTATGATTTTTAGAAGAAAAGTTAAAGTAGAAAAGAGTCATAAATCATTACAAGGGGCACTAAAGTCAATGAGCATCAATTTAATCTTTTTGAGCTAGTAGTCTTTTAGACTCCTATCCGTATGGTCTAATAGGGCACATAGTTTTTAGCCAAAAGAAATCCTGTAGTGTTGTCCAAAAACATCGGCAACTCTTCCATGGCACAAAATACAGATGACAAAGATCTGTCACCTGCACAAAATAGAAAAATTATTTTATTGGTCCTTTTCCAATAAATCAACCTGCTTTCATTGTTTTCTTCCACTGATAATTGAAGAAATTTCACTGGTTGAGATGAGGCCCAGTGATCAATATGATAAGTGTAATCAAAGCATCAGCTCAAAAAGGCTTCTATGCACAAAGCTGGAGTAAACCAGTTTCCTCAGCAGGCCCCAAGGACACTCTTGATTTTCACCCTTGTACCCTTATATAGGGATCTGGCTTTAGCTGTAGACACCTTGGTTGTGTCCGCAGAGTAGCTGTAGGTCGTTGTAGAGAGTTAAGGATAGAATGATCAGCGAGCCAAGTCAGAATAAAATACCAAAGACATAGGGAAGAATACAGGTCAAGTTTAGAGAGTGAAGTAAAGACCTGAGGCAGAAGACAATAGTCCAGGGTGAAATCCAGAGGGCATCTAAGAGGTTAATCAGCAGAGTTGTAAAGATATATAAGAATATTAAGGCTCAGCCAAATATACAGTGCCTTGCAAAAGGTCTTGGTAGATTTGCAGTGGTATGATACTCCTTCCATTTCAATATGATCGCTTGCACAGTGCTCCTTGGGATGTTTAAAGTTTTGGAAATAATTTTGTATCCAAATCCGGCTTTAAACTTCTCCACAACAGTATCACGGACCTGCCTGTTGTGTTCCTTGGTCTTCATGATGCTCTCTGTGCTTCAAACAGAACCCTGAGACTATCACAGAGCAGGTGCATTTATACGGAGACTTGATTACACACAGGTGGATTATATTTATCATCATTAGTCATTTAGGACAACATTGGATCATTCAGAGATCCACAATGAACTTCTGGAGTGAGTTTTCTGCACTGAAAGTAAAGGGGCCGAATAATATTGCATGCTCCACTTTTCAGCTTTTGTATTTTCACGAAAATTTAAAATAACCAATAAATGTTGTTCAACTTCACAATTGTATTCCACTTTTTGTTGATTCTTCATCAAAAATTAACATTTGGTATATTTTTGTTTGAAGCTTTATGTTTGAAGTTCCAGGAGGCCGAATACTTTCAAAAGGCACTGTAATCGCCCCAGGGCCAGAATAGACATGGCAATAACTGGCAATAGGAGGAAGGAGGATGCCACAAGAAGGTGGAAATAACGAGCCACGTGCTTCCACTGGTGGCCAAACCCAAGCTATCATTGGTCTACTACCCAGCACAAGCGTTTGGCCGATCAGCAGGATCTTCAATATTCTGATTTCTGATACTAATATGAATGCCGCCAAGCAGGAGAGGAGGATAGTTATCCTTTAGAGGTGTGAGTAGTTATGTGGGCTGGATGGCTGAGAGCCACCACCCAGAGATGACATCCCACCTCTTCCTCTGATGTCAGCACCGTCCACGCAGCGGCACCTGACAGCATAGGCAATCGACATGGGAGCGGGGAGGGGGGACTATGTTTCTCTAAGAATCAGCAGCAAGAGCTCAGGAATTATAGTCATGGGTCCTGGACGTTTTATTTTCAGAGGTCACCAGTAATTTTGACCTTGACATAAGAATAAGATATTTCTCAATTTATACATATTTCAATCAGACACATCAAGCATCAGATTGCGGGGACTCAACTGCTTGGACCACCACTGATCATAAAAATAGGGGCCCGTTGTTCCTGTTTTACTAGTGCTGCTGTGGTTCATAAAGCACCATTCTGAGTCTACAGGTCTCAAACAGATAATCATATAATATAAAATGAAAACCTGGCACTCAACTTAATGCTTGGTGAGGCAGTTTATTGTAGTACCAGAAAACCACGTCCAGGAGGAACAGGCTGCGCTGATATTTTCAACTATTAAGATTATCCTGCGTTACAGCAGCTTTCTGACCATTTGATTACTGGCGTTAGCAGTGAATAACATAAAAAGCGCCCTCCTTCAAGCTACTTTCAAACATACTAGCACGTAACTGATGAAGGTCTATATCGACCGAAACGTTTTCTGGTACTACAATAAACTGCCTCACCAAGCATTAAGTTGAGTGCCAGGTTTTCATTTTATCTTATATGGTTTGGGAACCTAACTTGGCACCACTACAGTAGTGCACACGGTGTTTTGTATCAAACAGATAATCAAGCTGTCTCCGTGGGATAAAGGAGCCCAATTTCTGTGATCTATGGAGGTCCCAACATCTAAACCCGCAACAATCAAAACACTTTTTGGGTTCTTGGAAATCCCCTTTAATACAGAGATATTCTGGTAGTTCCCTGTGAGAGGGAAACATTCACACACTCAATACCCACACTATTTAAATGGGGACCTTTGCATAGACTGCTTCCTCTTTTAGAAGGTCACAAACAGATTCCTGTGGCTGCTTACCTGTCTGCTGATCTCTGAATGCTGCATTTACCGCTTGGGACGAGAAGTCGAGACCTAAAGGAAGAAGATTGCAAAATGTCCTCCTAACATATGAATGGGATGAGCCATAGACATGGGAAATACAAACATACAACTTACGGTATATCTTCTGCTAGTTGGTCCTGTTCGCTTACCTATTCGCGGTGGCTGAAATGGTGGAGAAATTCCTAGTCCTGACAATAAAGAGCACACATAAGACAGTGACTTCAGAGTTAAAATGTTATCAACAGGGACACTTCTGGCAAAGCTGATGCACTACAGGGTGCCTAGCACAAGCAACACCAAAAGACCATGTATCATCATGTAAGGTCACGGGTTTTACCAGAAACGGAACCCTTTACAAAAAGCCTTGTTCCCTCTCACACTTGACACTTTAAAAAAAAAAACGATATGAAAAACAACAACACGGATACACATGAACATTTTAATACAAAGGCAATTTTTTTTTCGATGCAATGGTGACTACTCATAGTATTAAAATAATGCTGACATATAGTGTCCACATAAGACATTCATATATTCCCCAATACTGTCATACCATGTACAAATTCTCCTGCCATACAATTCTCAGATGTCAGCCTGATAACATATGCAAATAATACTTCCGTATAATGTGCACATATAGGACAGTCATGTATTTCCCAATACTCTCATTCCATGTCCAAAATCCTACCCCCATACAATGCCCAAATGTCAACTTCATACCGTATGCAATTAATACTACCGTATAATGTCCACAGGGCAGTGATTTATTTACCAATTCCAAATGTCAAGTGGTTGGTTGAGTGCCGTGGATTATTCTGTACTGCTGGAATTATTTATTTCCCATATAAGGTCCAAATAGACTTGCAATAAGTGTCCAATAATACTACCACTATGTAATGCCAAATTGCTGAAGGAATGGAAAGAAATTAACGCTAAAGTCCCTGGTGGTCCCCAATTCTGAAGATTTACATTCTACACGTTCACGTTGCCCATGGAGGTCCTGTCCTTAGGGTGCCCATGGGATACCGCGATGGGCCATTGCTGAGTTAGCCACACCCATTAACCGACTATAGGGATTACACAGGGTATTACGGTATTTTTGCCTATACATTAAGTTCAGTATCAGTAAATCATGGTCTGTGCATAGAGGATAAATATAAATTCTTACCATGACTTGCAATTTTTGCAGCCTGATCCATACCTGAAAGAAATATTTTGACAATGACCAGGAATGAATTAATAGCAAAGAGGCTAAAAGTAAAATGGGCCTGTCCTGGTAATGTTTCATGTGACCACATCTTTATTCATAGCTCTTTCCTGGCCCCTTGCCACCCTTCTAAGAGGGAAGAATAAGTCCTGCATTTCACACTTAGAAAAATTGCCGATTTTAGCTGTCGGCAGACCATTTCCAGATAAAAAGGCCACCAGAAGAACTTGCACAGCTATACATTGCTCTTAAACCAACATATGATCTGGCTCAATTTTTTTGGTTTTGGCTTATCTAATCGTTGCAGCCAAAGAAACCATACTTAATGACGTATAGATATGAAAAAGTAGACATATTATATTACAGTAATGTACAAGTTGTGGCGCTCCCTGCATGACCTGCCAGCTAGCATTCAGTTCTGCAACAGACGGAGCCCAACAGCGTAGAGATCAGGATGGCTTATCTTGAAAATCCATGCCAGAATCAATATATAATGCTTAATTATAGTTTACATTTAATCTCCTGCCTTTCCTCTGCTCCTCAGTTTTCTCTTCTCTGCTGAGATCTCACACTGCTCTGTTCAAGCCGCATTGTCGGTCAGGGCAGGGTGGGAGAGGACTGAATACTCTTGGACTCAGGAGCTCTCTCTTTAGATGGACTCATAAAATGCTCATCTTAATATCAGGATCATACAGTTATTCTGACATAGATTGTCAAAGTAAATACACCAATCTCATCAAACCTATGTATTATAGTATACAGCTTGTATTGGAGAAATCTGGTCACAGATCCATTTTCAGTTGTACAATTTGTGAAGGTTTTTTTTTTTACATTTTAGTTGCAGGTCTTTTTTGCCTGTGGTTTCGTTCCCCTTCTTTAAGCGTTCTGGTACAGCAAGCACCTTCCTGTTGTCAATCACATTCTCATAGTCATCGGCGTCGTCATCAGATATTCCACATACTGAGGACAAGAAGACAAATTTACATTAGGAAACCTGATGAAGGGGTTACACAGTAGGTCAGTTTCGGACAACCTCATTTAGCCACTTTTTAGGCTTCAGATTAACGTTTCAATACCCGGATCTCTTAGTGCTCTAGTGCCTTGAGCTTAGGTCACCATAGATTTCCGTGATGTAATTCGGCACAGTAGACCAGAATTCTGCAGTGCGCAGGCGCCGGAGCCACGACAGGAAGGGAAGAAGAGGACGGCGTCGTATGAAGATTGGAGGCGCCGGGCCGGACCGGACAGCCCCCCCGGTGAGTATAATCTAACTCTTTTTTCTTATCTTTCAGGTTACATGGGGGGCTTATCTACAGAATTACAGAATGCTGTAGATAAGCCCCTGATGTCGGTGCTGGCAGCTCATAGGCCAAAAAAAGGGTGACAGATTCCCTTTAATGTCACCTTACAATAGAAAGATGACATTAACCCCTTATGACCCCACTTGCCACCGCTACAGGGCAAGTGGGAATAACCCGACAAAGCTCCAGAATAGGCGCATCTAATAGACTTGATGACGCTAGGCGGCCAGTCAATCACAGTCATGCTACAAACAAGATGGCTATGGTATTACAGTGACTGGCAGGCAATCCCCACACGTTCATTGGATGTCTAAAAAGCGCCAAATGTGCGGGGCAGGAACTCGAGCTCCTGCACGAGTAATGAGGAGCACGCTAGCTCATCACTACACCTAAGCGATCAGGTGCTATAAGGAAGACCCTCTTAGCTCAAGTATATTTATGTCTTCCTGAATAATCCATACACCTGTACTCACCTGTTTTGACTCCGCTCCCTGATGAGGTTCCATAAAAATTCTGCATCTTGTCTTCACGTACAGAGGAACTTCTATATTTCCCAATATCTCAATATCTTCAGTCCGTTAGCCGTCACATAGCTCTCACAGCTTCCCCTGTAGAAGACCACAAATGAGCTCTGTCCTGATGTGGTGCAATGGAGTGAAATAGTCCTGCAAACCTACGGACTTATTAACTGATGTGCACGTTGTGTTCCTCCAGAGTCATCGACGTACGTGGCAGAAGTGTCTCACTTTGCTTTTTCTTCCTCATAAAGACCAACAGAGCAATGCCGATCACACCCAACAAGTAAGTAGACCTCCCTAAGGACACTTGGTTCCAGTGCATGTAGGCAGTAAAACCAGTATACCTTTCTTTCACTTCTGTCATTTTCTTCTTCTTACTGGGCTTTTTTAATCTTTTTGAAACCCATTTATATCACTGACTGAAATACAGTAAGTAAAAAATCCTACTGACTAGGGATGAGCAAATCCGAACTGTAAAGTTCAGGATTCGTACCGGATACCTAGTGTCCACTGCTGAACTCCGAACACGCACTTCTCCCAGAAGTCCGTTTTAGTGTTTGAATGCTCAATAAAGCTTGTTGAAAGGCTGCAGCACAGCCAATGAACAAGTTTTTAGGTTGTGGCCACTTCCGCAGCCATTACAGTCATATCTAGTATTGGCATGGTTGCGATTGGCAATGCACCACTTGACGTCCACCAAGTCGTGTCACCCGCATGCATCAGAGGAAGGTGTTTCATTTGGGCGCGTAGCAGTAACAGATCAACCTCTTCCTCTACCTTCAGCAACTACAGCACCACGGCCACGTCCCCTATTTGATGCCTGCTCATTTTTTGCACCTCAAAAAAGTGCAGAGTATTTCACGGGCTGCATACAGAGAGAGTGGCCAGCAGATTATTACACTGCCTGTATGCAGCGTTCCACCACAAAGGCTGTTTTGCAGAGTACCCCCCCAACGTGTCTGTGTAAAAAGGTCAGCCAGGGCTGTAGGCATGGCCGAGGACACCGGGGCACCTGAGCTCTGGTCTTCCTTCACAGACACACTACATTTCTTGTGTAGTTCACTTGCCTCCACATTCCTGGCGCTGATGAGGTCCACCCTCCTTTTCGTGGGGTCGCCTTTCGCCTTGGGTGAATGAACAGAGACACAGCCGTAGTATAATTCAAAATACAATACTTTACTCTCAGAACTTCGCAGTACTTCCACATCCAGTACAGCATTTACAGCAGTATTCACTTCACACAACACTTCTTCCTTCCATTCCTTTCTTGCTCTGTTACATGATTCGAGATCGGGTTGTACCGCACTGTACGTATTCTCCCTATGCAGCCTGACTTCCTTTGAGAGTTCCCCCGGCTGTTTCTCCCTGGCTCTGAGGGCGCCTGCCCATGCTTGGAACTGCCACATGATGAGTAAACCGCCCGTCCGTCCTGCCGTGTACTTCAGTGTAGTTTCTTCACTAGAAACGTCTGTAGCTATAGCTATGCTACTTGCACTTCACCTGTAACTTTACTGCTTCTTGCTCTGGCCATGGTGATGCTGCTCCCCACGTTCTGGATGATGGGGCTCTCACTTGTGTATAATGGTGCGGGGTATCAAACTTGTCCGGGCCAGAGGCCACCCGAGCTCTATGGGCATCCTTGCCCCCACTGATCCTAACCAGGAAGCTCCCTTCCCTTAAACTAAGTGACCCCTCCTATATTAACTATCTACATTCCTACTATTCCCCCTATTGTCCTATATATATTTCCTATATAATAGGCCCCATCTAGTGGCCTATTAACAACACTGCATTAAATCACATGATATACATATACTAGACACAGCATAATAATGAAATTACGTAACAACGAAATATACATATATATGTGCATACATTAGCAGCTTAGGGTTCTTAAAGGGGTAAAACCTTCAAACCCTTACACCTGATTTACAGATTATCACCCATCAAAATAAAAAATAACAATGTTGACCTCCTCCTCCACCGCCTCTTATACCTATACTGCCTTGTCCATCCCCTCCTCAACCAACCCCATTTAGACATCGGCCTCCTGGTTCAAGATTATTACATTATTTATTTTTTGTATTCTGTTATTTTCAGTCATTTTCCTATCAACATTTGTTTGCAGGGCAATTGTCTCACTCTTACCCCCATTTTGCTCCCTTTTACACCCCCTTAGCTTTTACTATGACCATTTTACAGCACCAAAGTTTAGATCAACATTGACTTCTATGGGGTTCGGGTTAAAGTTCGAGCAGAGATCTGGTACCCAAAGGAACTTTGGACTGCAGTTCAATCGAACCCAAATATCCACGGGTCCGCTAATCTCTACTTCTGACATTGAACACATCCTAGACACGCATCCAATCTTGCCTCCATTTGGATAGTATACAGCGGGGTTTATGTCTATTTCTTTGCTTCTGGCTGCATTATTATTATCCAGTTCTTAGCAACAAAAAAAACAATGATCTAGCAAAAAAATTACCGTATATACGACAAAATTTTCAGCACTTTTTTTTGTGCTGAAAACGCCCCCATCGGCTTATACACGAGTCATTGTGCAGAAAACCGGCGGGGGAGGGGGAGCGGCGGCTGTGGCACAGTGACAGGTGCAGCTGCAGGCGCCGGCTAACAGAAGACATCATGCTCACCTTCCTTGCACCGACGCTGCATCTCCGTCCCTGTATCTCTGTCCCGGCGCCGGCAGCTCTTCCTGTGCTCAGCAGTCACGTGGTACCACTCATTAAGGTAATGAGTATGCACGCGTCTCCACTCCCAATGGCGTGGAGCGCCAATTTATTACTTAATGAGCGGTACCACGTGACCGCTGAGCACAGGAAGAGCTGCCGGGACAACGGAGATGCAGCGACGGTGCGAGGAGAGTGAGAAGGATGGGGGAAAGGGGAGCCATGCATACAACGATGGGAGGGGGGGAGAGCCATGCGGGACCGAGGGAGCCATGCGGGACCGGGGTGCCATGCATACAACAGGTTGGAGCCACACATAGCAGGACAGAACGGGGGAGCCACACATAGCAGGACAGGACGGAGGAGCCATGCATACCAGGACAAAACGGGGGAGCCACACATAGCAGGATAGGAATAAGGTGACGATGCATACCTGGCTTATACTCGAGTCAATAAGCTTACCAAGTTTTCCGTGGCAAAATTAGGTGCCTCGGCTTAAACTCGGGTCGGCTTATACTCGAGTATATACGGTATATACAAGTTAAGTATACGTGTGTGAGGGAGGGCCAGGGCCGTAGTCGTGGCAGAGATTAATGGATCAGGCACGTCATGGCCTCCCATCACAGGCAAACAGTGTTCATTACTCTGCATACCTGTGGCTTCACTTTCTGCACCGTCAGTGTCTCCTCTGCGTTTCTGTAGGCTCCCTCTAGACTGTTTCGCACAAATCGAGACACAGTCAATTTCAACTTTCAAATGAACAACTTTACTGGTTTCCTTACACAGCACATCTATATTCATTACAGCATCGACAACAGGTTCCATTATGCACATTTCTTCCTCTTTCCCTGTACTCCTTTCTTTGCCATACGGCACGTGCCCGGGTCGGACCATATCATACGGTTCCTCCCTGTCCAGACTTACTTTGCTTGGGGGTTCACTTAGCCGTTTCTCCCCGGACCTGAGGGCATCTGCCCATGCTATAATGTTATGATGAGTCACCGAAGGAGGAAAAAACAAAATACCAGCTAAGTCCAGAAAAAAACAGAGAGGTTGGCAGCTATCGGATTACAGACCCCTGAACCTATCCACAACAACTAGCAGTAGCCGTGGGGGGTTCCTACGGTGCCCTAGACCTCTCAATCACAGCCGGAGAACTATATAGCCTAAAGACAGAAAGGGGAAAAACTAAACTGCCCCAGAGCAGACCCCAAAGCAATAGGCAGCCCCCAACGTATAATGACGGTGAAGCAAGATGAAAACACTAACACAGATAGAAAGATAGGTTGAGCAAATGATGGGGCCCAAGCTAAATACATAGGACAGGATAGGAAAGCTGCTGTCTGCCATCCGCAAAAACCCTATCAAAATGAGCCAACCGACTGATAGGAAAAACAGGCCCTGAAGTCGCTAGGCTTCAAAGACTATATCAGCACTCAGGTATATTCTGAAGACAGAGCAAAATATCAACAGATCAGAGACAAAAATGGAATTCAGCTCACCCCCGGCTGGGGATGGCAGAACTCCCAAAAAACAAGGCAAAACAAAAACAAAACTGAGGAGTACAAAGCAGAGCAGAAAAACTTAGCTTTGAGATGCAGGAATCAGACTGGTCTCCAAGAATCCAGCAGGAAAATCACCAGCCAGGAAGAAGGGCGTCGGCAGCCTTATATCCAGTCCTCAATTCCAGCCACCCAGTCATCATCTAGCTGCCCAGGTGTTTGGCAATCAGTCTGACTACCTTCCTCCACTAGAGGAGGGAGTTCATCAGACCTCAATGGTGAAGGGAAAAATGAACTCACAACAGTATCTCCCCCTTGAGGAGGGGTCACCGAACCCTCATCCATGCCACCAGGCCGCTCCGGGTGAGCCCGATGAAAGGCACGCACCAATCTTTCGGCATGAATATCAGAGGCAGAGACCCAGGAATTATCCTCCTGACCATAACCCTTCCACTTAACCAAATACCGGAGTCTCCATCTAGCCAGACGGGAATCCAGTATCTTCTCTACCTCATATTCCATGTTACTTTCAACCAATATAGGGTCAGGAGGTGCCACCACAGGAACTACTGGTTCAACAAACCTCTTCAACAAGGACTTATGAAACACATTATGAATTTTAAATGTGACAGGAAGAGCCAACCGAAAAGAGACCGGATTAATAATCTCCAAAATCTTGTAAGGTCCAATAAATCTAGGCTTAAACTTAGGAGAAGCCACCTTCATAGCGATATTTTTTGATGACAACCAAACCATATCACCCACCTTAAACTGGGGACCAACGGTCCTACGCCGGTTGGAAAACCGCTGGGCCTTTTCCTGGGAGAGAGACAACTTATCCACTACTTAGTCCCAGATCTGGTGCATTCTCTCCACCACAGTGTCAACACCTGGGCAGGCAGAAGGCTCCACCTGCCCTGAAGAAAATCGAGGGTGAAAACCAAAGTTACAAAAAAAAGGTGACATCAAAGTGGCAGAACTAGCTCTATTATTTAAAGCAAATTCGGCCAAGGGCAAAAATGAAACCCAATCATCCTGATCGGCAGAAATAAAACATCTCAAATATGACTCCAAAGTCTGGTTTGTTCTCTCCGTCTGCCCATTGGTCTGAGGGTGAAACACCGAGGAGAAGGACAACTGAATTCCCAGCTTGGAACAGAAAGTCCTCCAAAATCTAGACACAAACTGAACTCCTCTGTCAGATACAATGTTCTCAGGAATCCCGTGCAAGCGAACCACCTGTTGCAAAAACAAGGGCACCAACTCAGAGGAAGATGGCAACTTAGGGAGTGGTACAAGATGGACCATCTTAGAGAATCTATCACAAATCACCCAAATAACAGTCATTCTCTGAGAGACAGGCATATCAGAGATAAAATCCATTGAAATATGGGTCCATGGCCTCCTGGGCACCGGCAAAGGCATCAACAAGCCACTAGAGCGAGAACAAGGTTTAGACCGGGAGCAAGTCCCACAGGACTGCACAAAATTCCTGACATCACAAGACAAGGCGGGCCACCAAAAAGATCGACTCACCAGATCTCTAGTACCAAAAATACCTGGATGACCAGCCAATGCAGAGCAATGAACTTCAGACATCACTCTCTTCCTCCACTGGTCAGGAGCATACAACTTTCCACTGGGACAACGCTCAGGTTTGTCCTCCTGAAACTCTTCCAGAGCACGTCTCAAATCGGGCGAGATGGCAGAAAGAACTACCCCCTCGCCTAAGATGGTAGCAGGCTTAGTCACAACAGGAGAATCAGCAAGGAAACTCCTAGAGAGGGCGTCTGCCTTGACATTCTTAGTGCCCGGAAGAAAAGAGACCACAAAATCAAAACGTGTGAAAAACAAGGCCCACCTAGCCTGTCTAGGATTCAAGCGCTTGGCCGACTCCAGGTAAATCAAATTCTTGTGGTCAGTAAGGACCACGACTTGGTGTTTGGCTCCCTCCAACCAATGTCTCCACTCCTCAAATGCCCATTTCATGGCCAACAGTTCCCGATTCCCCACATCATAGTTACGTTCGGATGGGGAGAACTTTCGGGAAAAGAAAGCACAAGGATTCATTTTAGATGTCACAAGATCTTTTTGGGACAACACCGCACCTGCACCAATCTCAGAAGCGTCCACCTCCACCTGAAACGGGAGTGAGACATCAGGTTGCCGCAAAACCGGAGCAGAAGTGAATCTTCGCTTCAGCTCCTGAAAGGAAGAAACAGCCTCCGGAGACCAATTCAGCACATCAGCACCCTTCCTAGTCAAATCCGTCAATGGCTTGGCAATACCAGAAAAATTAGCTATAAATTTCTGATAAAAATTAGCAAAACCCAAAAACTTCTGGAGGGCCTTCAAAGAAGTGGGCTGAACCCAATCATAAATGGCCTGTACCTTGGCCGGGTCCATTTCAATAGTAGACGGACACAAAATAAATCCCAAAAATGAAATTCTCTGTACCCCAAAAAGGCATTTCGATCCCTTGACATACAGGGAATTCTCCCTCAAAATCCGGAACACAGTCCGAATATGTTCCACATGAGAGTCCCAATTCTTGGAGAAGATCAAAATATCATCCAGATAGATAATCAAAAATGTATCCACAAAGTCTCGGAATATATCGTTCATGAAGCACTGGAAGACAGAAGGGGCATTAGTGAGCCCAAAAGGCATCACCAGGTACTCAAAATGTCCCTCCGGAGTATTAAACGCCGTCTTCCATTCATCCCCATGCTTAATGCGAATAAGATTATACGCCCCCCTGAGGTCAAGCTTGGTAAACCAGCAAGCACCTTTAACTCTGGAGAATAGATCAGAAATCAGGGGTAACGGATACTGATATTTAACAGTAATTTTGTTGAGGGCACGATAGTCAATACAAGGCCTTAATGAACCATCCTTTTTATCCACGAAAAAAAACCCCAGCACCTAAGGGTGAAGAGGATGGTCTAATATGACCCTTCTCCAACGCCTCCTTAATATAGGATCGCATAGCCTCGTGCTCGGGTACAGATAAATTGAAAAGCCGACCCTTGGGGAATTTACACCCCGGGTTCAGCTCAATTGCACAGTCATAACTCCTATGAGGAGGCAAGGACGCAGACTCATTCTCACTAAATACATCATAAAAGTCCGCCAAATAGTCAGGAACATCATGTGACTGGGGAGAGGTGGAGAAAACAGGAGCATCACTAAGGGCACACCGACAACCCCAACTCACCACAGACAAAGATTTCCAATCCAGAACTGGATTATGGATTTGCAACCAGGGAAACCCCAGAACAATGGTATCATGCAAATTATGCAACACCAAAAATCTGCAATTTTCTTGATAGTCTGGGGCGACCCGCATTACCACCTGTGTCCAAAACTGAGGTTTATTCTTCACCAAAGGAGTAGCATCAATACCCCTCAAAGGGATAGGCGTCCGCAGAGGTGTCATAGGAAATCCACAACGTTTAGCAAAATCCAAGTCCATCAGGTTCAGAGCTGCTCCTGAATCCACAAAAGCCTTGGCGGAAAATGTGGACAGGGAGCAGATCAGAGTAATTGCCAGAAGAAACTTAGGTTGAACACCACCCACAGAAAATGTGTGTGCACAACGTTTCTCTCGTTTAGGGCAGAGAGAAATAATATGCGAGGCATCTCCACAAAAAAAACACAGCTTATTACGCCTTCTGAACTCCTGACGTTGCGCCCTAGACAAAACTCTATCACATTGCATAGGTTCAGACATTTGTTCAACAGGTGGCAACATCTCTCGTGCAATCCTGCGTTCACGTAAACGCCGATCCACCTGAATGGCTAATGACATAGAATCGTCAAGACCAGAGGGAACAGGAAATCCCACCATAGTATCTTTTACAGTTTCTGACAAACCCTTCCGAAAGAGGGCTGCCAAGGCACCATCATTCCAGGTAGTAAGCACCGCCCACTTTCGGAATTTTTGACAGTACAACTCTGCCGAATCCCGACCCTGGCTTAATGCCAACAGGGTCTTTTCAGCCTGATCAATAGCATTAGGTTCATCATACAACAACCCCAAGGCTTGAAAAAATGCGTTCACATTATTCAGAATAGGATCATCAGGTTTCAAAGAAAATGCCCAATCCTGGGGATCGCCGCGCAGCAAAGAGATGTTTTAACCTGCTGCGCGGAACTCCCTGACGAGTTAGGCTTCAAGGCAAAAAATAATTTACAATTATTCTTGAAATTCAAGAATTTAGACCGATCCCCCAAAAATACATCAGGTGTAGGAATCTTTGGTTCAGCAGCATGTGAATGAGCAAGGTAGGTGGAAATTCCCCGCACTTCAGCAGCGAGTTGCTCCACACGATCAGACAATTGCTTCATCGCCATTGAGAGAAAAATTCCCCCTACGGCCTCAGAGATATAGAGGAAAAAATATGCACACAAAAAAAAATAAAAAAAAATTCTGACACTTTTTTCTCTTTTTTTTACAATTCTCTCCTGCTATTGAGTACCATAGGATCTGTGGTATGGCTGGTGATTCTGTTATGATGAGTCACCGAAGGAGGAAAAAACAAAATACCAGCTAAGTCCAGAAAAACCAGAGAGGTTGGCAGCTATCGGATTGCAGACCCCTGAACCTATCCACAACAACTAGCAGTAGCCGTGGGGGGTTCCTACGGTGCCCTAGACCCCTCGATCACAGCCGGAGAACTATATAGCCTAAAGACAGAAAGGGGAAAAACTAAACTGCCCCAGAGCAGACCCCAAAGCAATAGGCAGCCCCCAACATATAATGACGGTGAAGCAAGATGAAAACACTAACACAGATAGAAAGATACGTTGAGCAAATGATGGGGCCCAAGCTAACTACATAGGACAGGATAGGAAAGCTGCTGTCTGCCATCCGCAAAAACCCTATCAAAATGAGCCAACCGACTGATAGTAAAAACAGGCCCTGAAGTCGCTAGGCTTCAAAGACTATATCAGCACTCAGGTATATTCTGAAGACAGAGCAAAATATCAACAGATCAGAGACAAAAATGGTATTCAGCTCACCCCCGGCCGGGGATGGCAGAACTCCCAAAAAACAAGGCAAAACAAAAACAAAACTGAAGAGTACAAAGCAGAGCAGAAAAACTTAGCTTTGAGATGCAGGAATCAGACTGGTCTCCAAGAATCCAGCAGGAAAATCACCAGCCAGGAAGAAGGGCGTAGGCAGCCTTATATCCAGTCCTCAATTCCAGCCACCCAGTCATCATCTAGCTGCCCAGGTGTTTGGCAATCAGTCTCACTACCTTCCTTCACTAGAGGAGGGAGTTCATCAGACCTCAATAGTGAAGGGAAAAATGAACTCACAACACTATAAGCTGCCACATGGTGAGCGACCTGCCCGTCTGTACTGCCATGATCATTCTTTCAGCTCCAGTTCCCACTATTGCTGTACTGCTGTTGTTCTGTCCTACTGGTCCTGGATGGCTGGGCTCTAGCTTAGAATGTTAAGTGATCACTGCTTCTATCCCGGGCTCTATATCCCGATAGGACGGTCTAGGCACCCTGGCCCTACTGAACTCTTAGAGGAAGTCCTCCCTCCCTTAACTGCAGTTGACTCCTCCAATACTTAACTATGTACAGGGTGTTGACTAACTAGACACTGTCAGAACCCCATCTTGTGGACTACATGGGTACTGCACTTTCCCTATGTCAGAAATATTATACATAGCAAGAAATGTATATACAGTACATTTATACAAATATAAACAAAGGGAGTATTTACACTAAGGAAGGGAGTGGATTATTACATGGTCCCGATACACTCCTTACACGTGCAAAGTGTAAAAGCATGTTCACACTGTGACCATTTCACAGACAAAACCCAAGAAAGAAAAAAAAACAAAAAGCACATATACCCTACAGCAAATAAATAAGTAAATAGTAATAGTGCATGTAATGAACATAGGATACAAATTTAACGCTATTTTGATTTAAAAAAAAGCATAAAAGCCATCCCGCCATGACAAGATGTACCCAGTCAGGATGGCTCTAACCTGTCTCTAGTAATTGTGTCAGCTGACCTCAGTGTAAATAAGGGCAGAGCAGGACAGGGGCCCCGAAGCTATACAGAATAAATACTTAGCTCATCAGTAACGTATTCCCTATCCTGTGGGATATATCCTCGAATTTCAACACCCAGCCAGGACCCTCACCTTCATATAACGTGCCGAGCCACAAGAGGAGAGTAATTTGCCCATGGCCACCGGAATCCTTCACAAGCATCTGGTCATATATGTTATGTGCAGGAGTGTGTTGGCGTTTTACAGGTTCAGATGGCTGAGGACGGATATCGTTAAAGAAGGGGGAAATGTAAGGAGATGGACATAACACCCATGTTCCCTCTTGAAGGAACCAGTATAATGTTATGTGATGTATTGTGAACTGTGATGTGCGTTAAAGATGTTAGTAACAAGATAATGTGTGTAGCTTGACAATAGGGTTAGTGACAGTTAATGTTTAGGACTAGCTGATAGTGGGAAGGGCTAACTAGAAAGGAAAGTGACAATTTTCCTATTAGAATGTCAGATTTTGCCTAGAGTGCGTTAGGGGGCTCCAGACTACACCTCCAGACTGCTGTTAGAGGGGGGCTCCAGACTACACCTCCAGACTGCTCTTATAGGGGGGCTCCAGACTACACCTCCAGACTTCTGTTTTAGGGGGGGCTCCAGACTACACCTCCAGACTGCTGTTATAGGGGGGCTCCAGACTACACTTCCAGACTGCTGTTATAGGGGGCTCCAGGCTACACCTCCAGACTGCTGTTATAGGGGGGCTCCAGACTACACCTCCAGACTGCTGTTATAGGGGGCTCCAGACTACACCTCCAGACTGCTGTTATAGGGGGCTCCAGACTACACCTCCAGACTGCTGTTATAATGGGCTCCAGACTACACATCCAGACAGCTGTTATAGGGGGCTCCAGACTACACCTCTAGACTGCTGTTATAGGGGACTCCAGACTACACCTCCAGACTGCTGGTATAAGGGGCTCCAGACTACACATCCAGACTGCTGTTATAGAGGGCTCCAAACTACACCACCAGACTGCTGTTATAGGGGGGCTCCAGACTACACCACCAGACTGCTGTTATAGGGGGCTCCAGACTACACTTCTAGACTGCTGTTATAGGGGGCTCCAGACTGCACCTCCAGACTGCTGTTATAATGTGCTCCAGACTACACATCCAGACAGCTGTTATAGGGGGCTCCAGACTACACCTCTAGACTGCTGTTATAGGGGGCTCCAGACTACACCTCTAGACTGCTGGTATAAGGGGCTCCAGACTACTGTTATAGAGGGCTTCAAACTACACCACCAGACTGCTGTTATAGAGGGGCTCCAGACTACACCACCAGACTGCTGTTATAGGGGGCTCCAGACTACACCTCTAGACTGCTGTTATAGGGGGCTCCAGACTACACCTCCAGACTGCTATTATAGGGGGCTCCAGACTACACCTCCAGACTGCTGTTATAGGAGGGCTCCAGGCTACACCTCCAGACTGCTGTTTTAGGGGCTCCAGACTACACATCCAGACTGCTGTTTTAGGGGGCTCCAGACTACACCTCTAGACTGCTGTTATAGGGGGCTCCAGACTACACTTCCAGACTGCTGTTATAGGGGGCTCCAGACTACACTTCTAGACTGCTGTTATAGGGGGCTCCAGACTGCACCTCCAGACTGCTGTTATAGGGGGCTCCAGACTACACCTCCAGACTGCTGTTATAATGGGCTCCAGACTTCACATCCAGACAGCTGTTATAGGGGGCTCCAGACTACACCTCTAGACTGCTGTTATAGGGGGCTCAAGACTACACCTCCAGACTGCTGGTATAAGGGGCTCCAGACTACACATCCAGACTGCTGTTATAGAGGGCTCCAAACTACACCACCAGACTGCTGTTATAGGGGGGCTCCAGACTACACCACCAGACTGCTGTTATAGGGGGCTCCAGACTACACCTCCAGACTGCTGTTATATGGGGCTCCAGACTACACCTCCAGACTGCTGCTATAGGAGGGCTCCAGACTACACCTCCAGACTGCTGATATAGGGGGCTTCAGACTACACCTCTAGACTGCTGTTATAGGGGGCTCCAGACTACACCTCCAGACTGCTGTTATATGGGGCTCCAGACTACACCTCCAGACTGCTGCTATAGGAGGGCTCCAGACTACACCTCCAGACTGCTGTTATAGGGGGCTTCAGGCTACACCTCCAGACTGCTGTTATAGGGGGTTCCAGACTACACTTCTAGACTGCTGTTATAGGGGGCTCCAGACTGCACCTCTAGACTGCTGTTATAGGGGGCTCCAGACTACACCTCCAGACTGCTGTTATAGGGGGCTCCAGACTACACCTCCAGACTGCTGCTATAATGGGCTCCAGACTGCGCTTCCAGACTGCTATTATAGGGGGCTCCAGACTACACATCCAGACAGCTGTTATAGGGGGCTCCAGACTACACCACCAGACTGCTGTTATAGGAGGGCTCCAGACTACACCTCTAGACTGCTGTTATAGGGGGCTCCAGACTACACCTCCAGACTGCTGTTATAGGGGGCTCCAGACTGCACCTCCAGACTGCTGTTATAGGGGGCTCCAGACTACACCTCCAGACTGCTGTTATAGGGGGCTCCAGACTACACCTCCAGACTGCTGCTATAATGGACTCCAGACTGCACCTCCAGACTTCTATTATAGAGGGCTCCAAACTACACCACCAGTCTGCTGTTATAGGAGGACTCCAGACTACACCTCTAGACTGCTGTTATAGGGGGCTCCAGACTACACCACCAGACTGCTGTTATAGGGGGCTCCAGACTACACTTCTAGACTGCTGCTATAGGGGCTCCAGACTGCACCTCCAGACTGCTGTTATAGGGGGCTCCAGACTACACCTCCAGACTGCTGTTATAATGGGCTCCAGACTACACATCCAGACAGCTGTTATAGGGGGCTCCAGACTACACCTCTAGACTGCTGTTATAGGGGGCTCCAGACTACACCTCTAGACTGCTGGTCTAAGGGGCTCCGGACTACTGTTATAGAGGGCTCCAAACTACACCACCAGACTGCTGTTATAGGGGGGGCTCCAGACTACACCACCAGACTGCTGTTATAGGGGGCTCCAAACTACACCTCTAGACTGCTGTTATAAGGGGCTCCAGACTACACCTCCAGACTGCTGTTATAGGGGGCTCCAGACTACACCTCCAGACTGCTGTTATAGGGGGCTCCAGACTACACCTCCAGACTGCTGTTATAATGGGCTCCAGACTACACATCCAGACAGCTGTTATAGGGGGCTCCAGACTACACCTCCAGACTGCTGTTATAGGGGGCTCCTGACTACACCTCCAGACTGCTTTTATAGGGGGCTCCAGACTACACCTCCAGACTGCTGGTATAAGGGGCTCCAGACTACACATCCAGACTGCTGTTATAGAGGGCTCCAAACTACACCACCAGACTGCTGTTATAGGGGGGCTCCTGACTACACCTCCAGACTGCTGTTATAATGGGCTCCAGACTACACATCCAGACAGCTGTTATAGGGGGCTCCAGACTACACCTCCAGACTGCTGTTATAGGGGGCTCCTGACTACACCTCCAGACTGCTTTTATAGGGGGCTCCAGACTACACCTCCAGACTGCTGGTATAAGGGGCTCCAGACTACACATCCAGACTGCTGTTATAGAGGGCTCCAAACTACACCACCAGACTGCTGTTATAGGGGGGCTCCTGACTACACCTCCAGACTGCTGTTATAATGGGCTCCTGACTACACCTCCAGACTGCTGTTATAGGGGGCTCCAGACTACACCTCCAGACTGCTGTTATAGGGGGCTCCAGACTACACCTCCAGACTGCTGTTATAGGGGGCTCCAGACTAAACATCCAGACTGCTGCTATAGTGGGCTCCAGACTACACCTCCAGACTGCTGTTATAAGGGGCTCCAGACTACACCTCCAGACTGCTGTTATAGGGGGCTCCAGACTACACCTCCAGACTGCTGCTATAATGGGCTCCAGACTACACCACCAGACTGCTGTTATAGGGGGCTCCAGACTACACCTCCAGACTGCTGTTATAGGGGGCTCCTGACTAAACATCCAGACTGCTGCTATAGTGGGCTCCAGACTACACCTCCAGACTGCTGTTATAAGGGGCTCCAGACTACACCTCCAGACTGCTGTTATAGGGGGCTCCAGACTACACCTCCAGACTGCTGCTATAATGAGCTCCAGACTACACCACCAGACTGCTGTTATAGGGGGCTCCAGACTACACCTCCAGACTGCTGTTATAGGGGGCTCCAGACTACACCTCCAGACTGCTGTTATAGGGGGGGCTCCAGACTACACCTCCAGACTGCTGTTATAAGGGGCTCCAGACTACACCTCCAGACTGCTGTTATAGGGGGCTCCAGACTACACCACCAGACTGCTGTTATAGGGGGGCTCCAGACTACACCTCCAGACTGCTGTTATAGGGGGCTCCAGACTACACCTCCAGACTGCTGTTATAGGGGGCTCCAGACTACACCTCCAGACTGCTGTTATAGGGGGGGGGCTCCAGACTACACCTCCAGACTGCTGTTATAAGGGGCTCCAGACTACACCTCCAGACTGCTGCTATAATGGGCTCCAGACTACACCACCAGACTGCTGTTATAGGGGGGCTCCAGACTACACCTCCAGACTGCTGTTATAGGGGGCTCCAGACTACACCTCCAGACTGCTGTTATAGGGGGGGCTCCAGATTACACCTCCAGACTGCTGTTATAGGGGGCTCCAGACTACACCTCCAGACTGCTGCTATAATGGGCTCCAGACTACACCTCCAGACTGCTGCTATAATGAGCTCCAGACTACACCACCAGACTGCTGTTATAGGGGGCTCCAGACTACACCTCCAGACTGCTGTTATAGGGGGCTCCAGACTACACCTCCAGACTGCTGTTATAGGGGGGGCTCCAGACTACACCTCCAGACTGCTGTTATAAGGGGCTCCAGACTACACCTCCAGACTGCTGCTATAATGGGCTCCAGACTACACCACCAGACTGCTGTTATAGGGGGGCTCCAGACTACACCTCCAGACTGCTGTTATAGGGGGCTCCAGACTACACCTCCAGACTGCTGTTATAGGGGGGGCTCCAGACTACACCTCCAGACTGCTGTTATAGGGGGCTCCAGACTACACCTCCAGACTGCTGCTATAATGGGCTCCAGACTACACCTCCAGACTGCTGTTATAGGGGGCTCCAGACTACACCTCCAGACTGCTGTTATAAGGGGCTCCAGACTACACCTCCAGACTGCTGTTATAGGGGGCTCCAGACTACACCTCCAGACTGCTGCTATACTGGGCTCCAGACTGCTGTTATAGGAGTAGGTCTATGTCTGGTGTGATCTCGGCAGAGACACATGCTGCACAGATCATGCACTTGTATTTCTATTATTATAGCTAAAGGGAAATATTTCCTTCTCAATTCCCTATTGGTCCACTTATCTGCCAATAAGAAAAATTATCTATCATCCTATTGGCTAAACACATCCTACCAAGCCCCGCCTTCTTCAGGAAGGTAGCCGCTAGTAACACACTTATCTAGTCCCACCCAGCTGTCATTTTCTCGCTTCCGGATTGGTTCTTCTCTCACTGTCTTCTTCTCGGATTGGCTCCGCTTGCTTCCCATAGACACTGGAGCTAGCTCCGCCCCACTGTCACCGGTTCTGTCTCTGACTGGCTGCGGCTTACGTCAATCGTCCAAAGGTCGCAACCCCATTGCCTGGGTCTGTCTTGGCGTAAGAAGGAAGGCGGGACTATGCCGTGGGTCTGATTCCTCCGCCGTTCGGTGCTGGAGAGCCCCGGGGAGGGAGGAGCTGCGTGACAGCGCCGGGGGCCTGAGGTGAGAGCTCGCTGGACGGTACATGGCGCACTAGTATGTAACGTAACGAAGGCATTTCCTTCTGGGGTGATACTGGACGTCACGGTGACCCCGGAGAAGGCGTGTCTCCGGTGCTGGTGACATCATCACAGGATCAGGTGCTGCAGGCAGAGGTGTGAGGAGTAGGCGCAGTGCTGTTACGTCATTCACTGATGAGGTCATGAGTCAGCTCTAGATTCCTCCTTCTGACGTCTCTATGTAGCCAGCCTCATCCACCTATCCATCATCTGCCACCTGGTCCTGAGCCCACCCTGCCCGCACCCAGACGGGGTCCTCTGTGTCCAGTACTACCCCCATCACCTCCCTGTGTGCAGTACTACTCTCCCCATCCTCTTTCCCCATGTCCAGTACTACTCTCCCCATCCTCTTTCCCCATGTCCAGTACTACTCTCCCCATCCTCTTTCCCCATGTCCAGTACTACTCTCCCCATCCTCTTTCCCCATGTCCAGTACTACTCTCCCCATCCTCTTTCCCCATGTCCAGTACTACTCTCCCCATCACCTCCCTGTGTTCAGTACTACTCTCCCCATCCTCTTTACCCATGTCCAGTACTACTCTCCCCATCCTCTTTACCCATGTCCAGTACTACTCTCCCCATCCTCTTTACCCATGTCCAGTACTACTCTCCCCATCACCTCCCTGTGTTCAGTACTACTCTCCCCATCCTCTTTCCCCATGTCCAGTACTACTCTCCCCATCCTCTTTCCCCATGTCCAGTACTACTCTCCCCATCACCTCCCTGTGTGCAGTAATACTCTACCCATCCTCTTTCCCCATGTCCAGTACTACTCTCCCCATCCTCGTTCCCCATGTCCAGTACTACTCTCCCCATCCTCTCCTCCCTACTCCTGTCCATGTGTGCAGTACTACTCTCCCCATCACCTCCCTGTGTGCAGTACTACTCTCCCCATCACCTCCCTGTGTGCAGTAATACTCTCCCCATCCTCTTTCCCCATGTCCAGTACTACTCTCCCCATCCTCTTTCCCCATGTCCAGTACTACTCTTCCCATCCTCTCCCCCCATGTCCAGTACTACTCTTCCCATCCTCTCCCCCCATGTCCAGTACTACTCTTCCCATCCTCTCCCCCCATGTCCAGTACTACTGTTCCCATCCTCTCCCCCCAGTCCAGTACTACTGTTCCCATCCTCTCCCCCATGTCCAGTACTACTGTTCCCATCCTCTTTCCCCTTGTCCAGTACTACTCTCCCCATCCTCTTTCCCCATGTCCAGTACTACTCTCCCCATCCTCTTTCCCCATGGTTAGTACTACTCTCCCCATCCTCTGCCCCCATGTTTAGTACTACTCTCCCCATCCTCTTTCCCCATGTCCAGTACTACTCTTCCCATCCTCTCCCCCCATGTCCAGTACTACTCTTCCCATCCTCTCCCCCCATGTCCAGTACTACTCTTCCCATCTTCCCATCCTCTCCCCCCATGTCCAGTACTACTCTTCCCATCCTCTCCCCCATGTCCAGTACTACTCTCCCCATCCTCTTTCCCCATGTCCAGTACTACTCTCCCCATCCTCTTTCCCCATGTCCAGTACTACTCTCCCCATCCTCTTTCCCCATGTCCAGTACTACTCTCCCCATCCTCTTTCCCCATGTCCAGTACTACTCTCCCCATCCTCTTTCCCCATGTCCAGTACTACTCTCCCCATCCTCTTTCCCCATGTCCAGTACTACTCTCCCCATCCTCTTTCCCCATGTCCAGTACTACTCTTCCCATCCTCTTTCCCCATGTCCAGTACTACTCTCCCCATCTGCTTTCCCCATGTCCAGTACTACTCTCCCCATCCTCTCCCCCCAAGTCAATACTACTCTCCCCATCCTCTACCCCCATGTTTAGTACTACTCTCCCCATCTTTCCCCATACTACTCTCCCCATCCTCTCCCCTCATGTCTAGTACTACTCTCCCCATCCTCTTTCCCCATGTCCAGTACTACTCTACCCATCCTCTTTCCCCATGTCCAGTACTACTCTACCCATCCTCTTTCCCCATGTCCAGTACTACTCTCCCCATCCTCTCCCCCCATGTCCAGTACTATTCTCCCCATCCTCTTTCCCCATGTCCAGTACTACTCTCCCCATCCCCTTTCCCCATGTTTGTACTACTCTCCCCATCCTCTGCCCCCATGTCTAATACTACTCTCCCCATCCTCTCTGGAAATCTCCGTTTCTGATCTCGGTGACCGATGTGAAGAACTCATTGACTTCTTAGGAAAATGTGATGAATGTGTTAGTTTTGCATAGTTCTGCAATGTAATGAGTCACGTCTGACTGATCGCACAGGGAGCGGACAGTCCGGTGCTGGGAAGAAATTTAGGCTAAATCCTCTATAGGAACATCAGACAGATTAACCCCTTGTGTGTGAGCCCGATCGTGTAACCCTTGGCTATGGAGCGAGTCCCAGGGCATCGCTGTCACAACTGAGCCCAGAACTCAGAAACGCTGCCCAGGTCTTTATCCAAAATATCAAACCAGATTTTATTCAAATTCAGTTTAATAACTCCCAAAAGTTCATGAGACCTAGAAAACCCCTCTGTGCGTGTTTCGCCCCTGCTTTGTCTGTGTCTGCCACCCCAGATGATGCAGTTGCGAAACTCCCGTCAGGTCTGTCCTTGGTGGGTGAAACCTGATTCTTCAGGGCAGTGATATCTTTTTTTTTTTTTTTTTTTTTTTTTTATGTTTGGCTTAAAAAAATTCTATGCTTTGTTTTAAGAAATTGGTTGTGTCCCCATTGTTTGCGACCCATAACCCGTAATTTTCTGGTATATGCAACGTGGTGATTGTTTTTTTTTTTATTGCAGTTTTTGCGGCGACTGAAAAACGTCAGTGTCGGTGTTTTTATTTTTGCTGTTTGTATTTTGGGATCTGATTTCCGGTGGATCCGGAGGTTGGCACCCGCATTGATGCTGCTGGGTTGTTTGTGTGGTTTTTTTTTTTTTTTTCATTTTTGACATTTAGACTTTTTTTTGTTTGTTTACTGTAAAAAATGTTGTAATTTAATAGATCGGACTTTGATAATTCAACAACACCAAGTTTATTTTATACATTTTTCATTTTCTTTACTTTTAATATTGGAAAAGTGCAGCGACTAGAATATTTTTTTTTTCTTTTTTTTGGGGCGGGGAGAGGTGTTTTTTTTTTGTGCTTAAACACTCTTTTTTAAGTCTGTTTAGGGAACTTAAAATCGTGATCATTTGTGTAATATTTAAGCATTGTACTCTATGGTTGAGATTTTTCACCCAAAGCGCGTAAGCATGGTGGGTTTTCTTTTTCAATATGTGCACATTCTCACAATTTCTTTTGGGGGGGGGGGAGAGTTACAGGTGCTTCTCACAAAATTAGAATGTCATCAAAAAGTTACTTTATTTCAGTTCTTCAATACAAAAAGTGAAACTTACATATTCTATAGAGTGATTACACACAGAGTGATCTATTTCAAGTGTTTATTTCTGTTAATGTTGATGATTATGGCTCACAGCCAATGAAAGCCCAAAAGTAATGACTTAGATAAGAATACTTTATAACAGCAGCTTGAAGAAATGATTTTAAAATCCAAAATGTTGGCCTACTGAAATGTATGCTCAGTAAATGCACTCAATACTTGGTCGGGGCTCCTTTGGCATCAATTACTGCATCAATGCAGCGTGGCATGGAGGCGATCAGCCTGTGGCACTGCTGAGGGGTTATGGAAGCCCAGGTTGCTTTGATAGCAGCCTTCAGTTCGTCTGCATTGTTGGGTCTGGTGTCTCTCATCTTCCTCTTGACAATACCCCATAGAATCTCTATGGGATTAAGGTCAGGCGAGTTTGCTGCCAATCAAGCACAGTGATACTGTTGTTTGTAAACCAGGTATTGGTACTTTTGGCAGTGTGGACAGGTGCCAAGTCCTGCTGGAGAATGACATTTCCATCTCCAAAAAGCTTGTCGGCAGAGGGAAGCATGAAGTGCTCTAAAATTTCCTGGTAGATGGCTGCGCTGACTTTGGTCTTGATAAAACACAGCGGACCTACACCAGCAGATGACATGGCTCCCCAAACCATCACTGATTGTGGAAACTTCACACTACACCTCCAGCAGCTTGGATTGTGGCCTCTCCACTCTTCCTCCAGGAGCGGGGACCTGGATTGAAATGCAAAAATTTAATCTGAAAACAACACCTTGGACCACTGACAACAGTCCAGTTCTGTTTCTCCTTGGCCCAGGTAAGACGCTTCTGGTGTTGTCTATTGGTCATGAGTGACTGACACTAGGAATGTGACACTTGTAGCCCATGTCCTGATACGTCTGTGTGTGGTGGCTCCTAAAGCAATGACTCCAGCAGCAGTCCATTCCTTGTGAATCTCCCTTAAATTTGTGAATGGCCTTTTCTTAACAATCCTTTCAAGGCTGCAGTTATCCCAGTTGCTTGTGCTCATTTTTCTACCACACTTTTTCCCTCCACTCCACTTTCCGTTAATATGCTTGGATACAGCGCTCTGTGAACAGACAGCTTCTTTAGCAATGACCTTTTGTGGCTTACCCTCCTTGTGGAGTGTGTCAGTGACTGCCTTCTGGACATCTGTGAAGTCAGCAGTCTTCCCCATGATTGTGGAGCTACTGAAACAGACTAAGGGACCTTTGTAAACGCTTAGGAAGCCTTTGCAGGTGGTTTTTGTTAATTATTCTAATTTCCTTAGCTAATGACTTTTGGGTTTTCATTGGCTGTAAGCCATAATCATCAACATTAGCAGAAATAAACACGTGAAATAGAGTCACTGTGTGTAATGACTATAGAATATGAGTTTCACTTTTTGTATTAAAGAACTGAAATAAATTAACGTTTCAATGATATTCTAGTTTTGTGAGAAGCTCCTGTATATCCTGTGTACTGCAGTGTTGAGTATTGCAGCATATAATACTAATCGAACAAGATGTCCAAATACCACAGTCAGCGAATAGTTAAACAGCGGCGAATGGAGCTGGAGGAAGATGTCGGCTGTATAACACAGACCTCGCTTCTTACCCCGGCACCTGTCCGCAGGAGAGCGGCTACCTCGGATGGTCCCATAGACAATGAATGGAGCATCAGTGTGCGTGCTCTAGTCCTCCGCTCCGTTCAGATGGAGCTGTGTAGAGGGCTGTTCTTAGGATCAGTAGGACTGCAGCGGTCGGACCCCCAGGAATCAGTAGAAATTTAGTGTGCCCTCTTTAACTTTGACCAAACTCGCCCATTTTGGAAGAACTGGGCCACCATTTATGTGTCATCCCCGGTAGATGATATCGGGAGAATGAAAGATTGGACATGTTGACTTCTAACACCCAATCTTTTTGTTTTCCCTGGGGCTCCTGGTCGTAATTGACTCCCCTCCCGCTGTTCAGAGCACATCCATGCTCTGACATACTGATCAGGCATGTGTACAGGTGGCCCTTAGGGATAGTCATCAGCTAACCGAACAGTCAGCCAACAGCTTAAAGGGAATCTGTCAGCAGAGTTTTGCTCTGCAGTCTGAGAGCAGCATGATGTAGGGGCTGAGACCCTGATTCCAGCCATGTGTGACTTACTGGTATGTTGCTGTTTCAATAAAATCAGTGTTTTATCAGCAGGAGATCATCACTGCAGGACTAGGTGTCTGATGCCTGCTAGTCAGCTGCTCTGTATGACCCCGCCCCCCAATACTGATTGGCAGCTTTCTGTCCGTGTACCCAGAAAGCTGCCAATCAGCGTTGTGGGCGGGGTCATACACAGCTCAGCATTCTTGAGCTCCGCTATATCTGCTGCAGAGGGAACAGGGATTCTATTAAAACTGCACCAAGCAGCCCAGTAAGTGACACATTGCTGGAATCAGGGTCTCAGCCCCTACATTATGCTGCTCTCAGATTAAATAGCAAAAAAAACAGTTACAGATTTCTTTTAACTTTATCTTCAGCTTTATAGGGAAGCCACAAAAAGTGGGAGTAGAGCGATGAATACATGAAGGGTGATGAAAATTGAGGTCTACTCGAAAATGCATGGATATCTGTCATCTGACTACTCTGATTTGGCTGATCGATTTTATCGGAGCGCAGCCCCTTTAAGTGACCCCCGTCTTTTACACGGCTATAGTGTTCTCTTTATTATCTGAGGGATTTAAAGTTAAACTTTAGCCTAAAGTTATTTTCTGGACTATGCCAGGAATTCCCTTAAGTGTCACTTTTAGGCCGTCCGGAGCGGTAACAAGCCACCCATAAAGGCCATGACTGCACCTCTGCTGGCCTCTGATTGGAGCCCGGTATAGTCGGATTTCATAAGAATGTAAAAAACCCCCACATTCAATGATGTTCTGTAACTGGAGGTTCTAAATGTCTGCACTCACCCGGAGGGACCACAATGTAGGCCATGGTATGTTTTTAGCCTTTCTGTTACTTGCTCACTTTGTTCTCATCTTTTTTTTCTCACTGGTTCCCATGTGGAAACAATCAGCAAGCAGGGTTACTGCTGTTAACGGATCTTATGCTGGATCTGGTGCAGGATATACCTGTATCAGGAGCTCGATTGTTAGTGCCACCGACTAACGGGGAAATCCCCAGCATGGAGTCAGTGTGTGATTCAACTTTTCTCCGTCGATAATCTCCCTCCCCCCAGTGATAGGAGTTATAGCCAGACCTATGAAAAGAGGACTTGATCAGTGACCTTTTGACTTCTAGGGTATATATCAGCTCATGACCTATTCATTTAAAGGAATTTTACTAGTAGGTAATGGTCTAAAATAAGGAAATAGTTGTCACTGGGTGTCCTCCGCTCCAGTCTTCTCCACCAGTCCTGTAGTGCTGACATCCCATCCATCATTCACATGACCACTGCAGTCAATCACCGGTCTCGGCCACCACGTGCCATGCACGCAAGCGTCTTCTTCAAGGCTAGTTATTGGCTGCAGCAGTCATGTGACTGGCTATCATTCACAGATTGGTGAAGACCACCGGAGTGGAGGCACCAGGAAATCCAGTAAGTATTAGTAATCGGGTAAGGTGTTATCAGAGGGTCTTCGGCGTGCTCGTATATTATGTTCGAGTCCCCGCTGCTGCATACTAACAAACGGGCAATCCCTACGTGTTGTGACTGCTGAACAGCCGCGAGACTTGCAGCCGCGGGGACTCGTACCTAGTATTCGAGCGTGCCGAAGACCCTCGGGTAACGCCTTATGCGAGCACGCTCGCTCATCACTAGTAGTATCCCTTTATATATTCTTGGAAAAGTGTCTTAAAATCCCCGAGAACGCTTTTGACAGTTGTCCATGTCACCCTTAGTCCCCCATTCACAGGGATGTTCTCCAAGTATTTATCTCCACGAGCGCGCGCCGCTCCTCTGTCTCGCGACTTCCTGCTCCCCATGGTGAGGGGCAGTTGACAGTTCCGCTCCACAGCATGGCTGAGCCGGTGGTCTGCACAGGCCGCGTTGAAGAAGCCCAAGGACGCTGACCGGATCCAGCAGCCCGGCCAGCTGCAGAGCTCTAAGCTCCTTGCCTAGGAATCCGCCACCTCGGAGGTGGCTAGTAACTTTAGCAACAAGCTGTAAAGTTTAAAATTAAAAATCAGAACGAAGAGGAAAATTGCAAATTTTCTGGGTTTCACTGATTTAATAAGACGAGACGACCCCTTTAATGAGAACATATAGTGGTGTCCTTTTTTTTTTTTGCATAGTGCAGGGTGCTATGCTATTTTAGGCCGGCCATGACGCTTCAGACTGACTAATCGGACCGATGAACACGTTTAGTGTCGACGCCAGTAAATTCCCTGCTGTCCACACCAATCATGACAGCGTGTGAACCAGTCCATCAGGACAGGCGATGACCGTGCCGCCTGTCCTGCCTCAGGACCAGCAGGTACTAGAATTTCACACCATCTTTCATAATCCATCAGAAGAAGAAAAACCGGCTACAGTGAAAGTGATTTTTATATGGCTGCCACTTCCCCGGGGCACACAGGAATCCTGCGCAGTTAGATGGCTGTATTACTCGCGCGAGGATCGCGTCGCAATGCTCGGACTGGCCGTCGGCTCTCCTCACCTGAGCGTGACGGGCCGGCATGTATTTCTATGCAGCTGTCACGCTCAGGTGAGAAGAGCCGACGGCCAGTCCGAGCATTGCGACGCGATCCTCGCGCGAGTAATATGGCCATCTGTCTGCACTCTTACTGTATACCTCAGGCCTCCAGGGTCCTGCACTACTGCCTAAAACGGCTTTGCTTATAATAAACAGGACCTGTCACCGGGAGAAAAGCATGTGTCTTAATTGAAAAATCATTAGAGACTTTTTCCACCTATTCTGAGAGCAGCGTAACGTAAGGGCCCAATCCCCGATTCCAGCAATGTGTCACTTCCTGGGCTGCTTACTGCAATTTTGATTAAAACATTATTTAATCCGCAAGAGATTATCAGTAGAGAAGACTAGCTAACCTGCAGCTCTGCTAGTCCTCTCAATGCTGAGCTCTGTATAACTCCGCCCCCAACACTGATTGGCAGCTTTCTGTCTATGGACAGTGTACTCAGAAAGCTACCAATCAGGGGTGTGGGCGGGATTATACAGAGCTCAGTATTGAGAGGACTAGAAGATCTGCAGCAGATAAAACAGTGATGTTATCAAAACTGCAGCAAGCAGCCCAGTAAATGATACATCGCTGAGATCAGGGTCCCAGGCTGTACATCACATCATTTTCACGGTCATTTGGCCTACAAAAAAACATGGACATGCGAACATCCCCTTACACTATAATAATTAAGTAAAAACGCAAGAACGGGGTCTGACTATTCCGGCATCCAGCCATGGGAAGATATATAGATGAAATGCCTACACCAGAAAAGGTACAAGAAATTAGAACAAAACTAAAAAATTGACATGGACGTCACAGGTACATGAAAATTGGATGTCTGAATGAAATTTTGGGATGAATGACCCGACTCGCTGCAGGGGTCTGTTATGGATCTTCGGTCCCCTGTGGTCCCGTAAACCTGTCGTCCTACAGAATCTTGCTCGTTATTGCGATATCTTGCCCCTCTATAACATTATACACCACCTTATTGACCACCTCCTATTTAGAGCAGATTTTCGGAGCCACCATATATTATATATACCTGCCATTTTCCTTGAGCAGACCATCCCCCCCCCAAAGGAGACCACTTTTCATTGGAATTTTGATTTGTCACCATAAAGATTATTTTACTCTATATAACAGTTATGGCCAAAAGTTTATTATTAGTATTTTCTACGTTTTTACACTTTTCTTGACAAATCCATCAAGTTTATGTAAAGTTCAATAAAGTTTTGACCCTTAAATGACAAGACTTCTGCCCTTCGCCCCGGCAGCTGGATATTAGCTTGTGGGCCAAATCCTGACTGATGATCGCTCATTCTTGACTCATCGGTGCTCGGAGATTATCACAATTTCTCTGGTTTTGTTTGTCCTCCCGCTTTTTGAGGATCAACCGCAGGTTCTCGATCGGACTGAGATCTGGGGAATTTCCAGGCCAAAATGTCAATCTTTTGTTCACCGAGCCTCTTAGTTATCACTTTTGCCTTGTGACATGGACTCCATATTTCTGGCGAAAGCATTGTTCATCACCATAGTGGTCCTGGATGGTTGGGACACATGAGCGGTCTCCATGGATGAAAAGCCCCCTCACATGAGTGCTCTCAGGATGCTTTACTGTTGGCTGACGCAGGACTCATGGTGATCCTCAAGTTTTCTCCTCCAGACAATCATTCTTCCTGATGTCCCAAATAGTATAAAGGGGGCTTCATCAGAGACAATAACTTTACCCTAATTCTTCTGCAGCCCTTCCTTCAGAGTTTTTTTTTATCTGATGAAGCCCCCTTTGTTTCCCTACAGCCAGGGAACAGGGGTTGTTCCAAAATTGGAAGATTCCCTCAACTGTGAACCCCTTTTCCGTAGATTCGTGGCGATCCCTGCAGTCTGACACCGCCTGTGAGTAGGTCATAAAGTGCTCTTTAATGAATTTTGGAGATTTATCAAAACAAGTGCATGGGGGGGGGATTGAGTAGTTGCTCATGGAAACCAATCAGATGTGAGCTTTCATAATCAAGAGGACCTTTGGAAAGCGGACCTTTGGAACAAATGACAGCAGCGAGCTGATAGGTTGTGAATGGTAATTGCTCCATTGTGCCCTTACCGTGAAGTCATGGTATGGTGTAAATGGAGATAAGCTGTTCCTACACCCATGGTGCCCTCCACATTCTCAGTTTCTGTAAGTGACTCCCTGTTTTATCGTTTCAGATGAGCACTCTGGCCCCCCTCCATCTCGCAGACATGGCCAGCCCGGCTCTCAGTCCCGATGATTCGTCCCTGTCGGCGGCGGTGAGCATCTCGCCCTCAGACTCTGAGAACCTCAGTCCGGATGAATTGGAGCTGCTCAGCAAACTGGAGGAGCAGAACAGGTACACGGCACATAATGCTAGACACGTATTGTGTGCGTAAGGCCATTTACGTCAGTGAGATGACACCTTTGATATGACACACGTGGTTGCCTTTAGTTTATAAAAATCCAGTAAGTTTGATTCTTCAATCTTCACCTGATAGGCAGACTGTTCTGAGTTTCAAATATTACTGTGGTTGTCAGACCTGTGTGCACCCCGGGTGGTGGGATGATGTCTTCATTAACTCCTATATCAGCACAGCTTCTATCCTTCACCTATTTCCTCTTGATGTGCTTTCCTCCTTGTCTTCAGCTCGTGTTCTCTGCCCTCCCAGAGACTATGCATGCTTTCTTCCATGTCCACATTTTGGAGATCTGTGTATACTCTCTTGTTCCTCCCCTGCTGCTGTCTCTGACACTGAAATAATGTAGAAGTTGAGCAGAGAGAACTGTCAGGAGTAAGAGCCTTTACAGATTTGTATCTTGTTTTTTAGGTCTCTTGACTAGATAAAGGACTTCCAGACACTCTGCTGCAGCAATATGGACTATTCAGAAAGTTACTTAAGTTAGGGAACAAGTGAATAAGCAAAATTAAATTTTGTGCATAGATAATGGAACTTGGTGTAATTAATTGATACCCCCAATCATCGCTAAGAGAATAACTGTCCTTGTTGTCCATAGCGAGCAATCAGAGCTCACCTTTAATGTCTTAAACTGCTTTGTTAAAATGAAAGCTGCTCTGTGATTGGTTGCTATGGGCGACAAGGCTAGTGTTATTTTTGTTTTGATAAATGAGGTCCAATGATTTTCTTGCTGGAAAAAAAAAGAAACTGAATGATTTACAGTGGAGGGATTATGAGAAATCAATGATAAAGCCGGGGTTTTCTTCTTTATGCATCGTCTGATGTATCTGTTACTGAACAACACTTTTTATTGCGCAGGAATCAATTTCTCGGCTCTTAGCTTGATCTCAGCTTTTTTTTTATTCTCCTGTTTAAGAAAGGAACAATGTGAAATGAGGTGACATTTTAAAAACTCTCCCCATCCTTAAAATCTCAAGTCCTTGAAGGGGTTTTCCTCACGAACAAAGTACATTCTAAACAATAAGTCTTGGAATAATAATAATTTCCACAGTTGGATGTGTTAAAAGTAAATGTTCCTGTGCCGAGATAATCTTATAAATGTGCCCCTGCTGTGTACTGTGTAATGGCCGTGTCTGACCGTACAGGGACATCACCTGATCATACGACATCTCCTGGGCAGGGGAGGAAGCAAAAGAGTATACAGACAGGACAGCACAGGATTGCAGCCCTTCAGGAACAGGAAACCTACAGATACAAAAGGGCGGCACCTCTCCCACGCATCAGTTGGTTTCCTGTTCCTGAGGGGACGGGATCCTACAGAAGACCGGATCCCAGGCCGGCCGGTGCAGGTAGCGAGGGGGTCTCCTACCTCGGCCTGGTGCGGAGCTCCTGGAAGACGCCACGATGGCCCAGGATGGGTGGCACGGCGGTGGCGTATGCAGCAGGGAGTGGCGTCCGGAGGAGGTCCGTCTCCATAAAAGAAGCCGTTGCCGGTAAGTATGCCCCCCGGGGGCTCCCAGCTCCGGCGGCGCAATCACGGTGGTCAGGGGGGCCGGCACGGCTGCGGTGTGCTGAGGCCGGGGAGCGCTGCACACTGGAGCGCCCGGGCGTCCCGCTTGACTTCCGGTCACGTCGGAGTCGCGGTGACGTCAGGGGGCGGAGCCGGGGGCGCTTCCGGGTCGGCGTAGCCACTGCGCAGGCGCGAGGACCCAAGATGGCGGCGCCCATCGGAGAGACGCCGATATGCGCCGGTTCTCCTGCCAGGAACGGCGCCAGCTGGGAAGGGGGGACCTATTAGGGGGGAGGGCGCGGCAGGAGGAAAATCTGCTGTCCAGAGGAGGGGTATATAGGCAGGACCCTAGATGGGTGCCTTGCCTTGGCCACATTATTGCAAGCAGTAATGGAGAGCGATCAGGAGCAGCAGCAGCAAAAGCAGCAGCGACAATCATCATTGCCGCCCCTGGATGACCATCGGCAGGTCAAACAGAAGAAGAAAGAGTCCCGTGACAGTAAGGAGCGTGCGGGACGAAGTGACCAATCCAGTCATAAAGGCTCCTCTAGGCGGACAGGAGCATCGACTGAGAAAAATCCCCCTCATTCTCCGGTACTTAATTGTGGCACTGGTAAGTGATCTTTGTGAATGTTCACTCAGTGACGGGGCCTCCTTCTGTGTTTTATTCTAGGGGAAGAAAGCTACGAGTAAAACCAAACACAGGGAATGCGCACTCTGTGCATGCCCGTTACCAGACTCATGCCCCAAAAGGTTGTGTCCCCCCTCTATCTAGCAGACAGTGGAGGAAGAGTCGCCCGTGGTAGCTGCGAGTTTAAGGGACATAGTCAGGGCAGAGATGAAGGAAACCCTAAGATCCCTGTCCCAACCAGAAAGTTTAAGGGGTGGGGACCCGGTAGAGTCCGATTCCTCGGCAGAGTGGAGGAGAAGTAAGGACTCCCATGTTTCATCTCCCTCGACCTCAGAAGAAGAGGACTCTGGTCGGTTTTGTCTGCCGCTTGACCGAGTAGACAAGCTAGTAAAAGCAGTCAGAGGGACAATGGAAGTGGCGGAGCCTAAGCCCCAGTTATCCATGCAGGATGTCATGTTCGGGGGACTGGAGCAGAGGAAGCGAAGAGTCTTCCCATTGAATGAAAAAATTCAGGATCTGATCCGCAGAGAGTGGAAAAAAACAGATAAAAGAGGGTCGCTACCACCAGCCCTCAAGCGGTAGATATCTCTTTGACGATCCGACAGTGAATACTTGGGACAAGGCCCCCAAATTAGATGCAGCCATTGCGAAGGCATCAAAATGGTCCTCACTACCCTTTGAGGACATGGGGTCCCTTAAAGATCCTCTAGACAGGAAGGCAGATACCTTCCTTAAAAATACTACCTGGGAAATGGCAGCCAGTTCCTTAAGACCAGCAGTAGCATCAACATGCACGGCCAGGTCCATGATGGTCTGGTTGGACCAGTTAGAGTCGCAGTTAAAACAGGGAACGTCTAGACATACAATTCTTGGGGCCCTACCAATAATCCAGGAGGGCGCAGCCTTCCTAGCGGATGTCTCGGCTGATGCAGTAAGAATGGCCGCCACGGCAGCAGGACTCTCTGATGCGGCTCGTAGAGCCCTGTGGCTAAAGTGCTGGCCGGGAGATATTCAATCCAGGGCGAAACTCTGTACTATCCCGTGTGAGGGGGAATATTTGTTCGGTGCAGTCCTGGACGAACTGCTTGAGAAGGCCGTGGACGATAAGAAAAAATTCCCAAATCTTTGGTCTGCGTCCTACCGACGTCCATTTAATAGAAGGAGATTCGGTCAGGGGAGAAGGCGCAATCCTTCACCTAATAGAGACTGTCCCAGATGGGAGGATAGAAGAAGAAGAGGTACGGGCTTCATGTTCAGGCGCTCGTCGAGAGAACGAAAGAGACAGAATCAATGACTAGCAATTCCCGTGGGGGGTAGACTGTCATCCTTCCTCCCGGCATGGTTACAGATCACCAATAGTGACTGGGTGCGCAATGTAATATCCACCGGGCTTAGGTTGGAGTTCACTCAGGTCCCACGAGATACCTTTAAACCAACTCCATTAAGATCTTCACCCCTCGAACAAGCTGCTTTAGAAGCGGAGGTCTTGAGCCTGTGCCAGAAAAACGTCCTGATAGAGGTTCCGGAATCTGAGAGAGGTAGAGGGTTCTACTCTTCCTTATTCCTAATCCAAAAACCGGTTAAAACATTTAGAACGATTATTAATTTACGTTTCCTTAATGAGTTTTTGGTTAATCGCACCTTTAAGATGGAATCCATCAATTCAACAATAAAAATGCTGTTTGAAGGGTGTTTTATGGCAGTTTTGGACTTGAAAGACGCATACTATCATGTACCTATCCACGCAGATTTCCAGCAGTTCCTGAGAGTGGCGGTTTCAATAGATGGTATAGTCCGTCATTATCAGTATAGAGCCCTTCCCTTTGGTCTCTCATCAGCGCCCCAGGTATTTACAAAAATAGTGGCCGAAGTTATGGCTCATTTACGGGAAGTTGACATCTTAATTGTCCCATACTTAGATGATTTTTTGATTGTGGGAAATTCGGTGGGCCATTGTCTATCCCAGATAGAGAGAGCTAAGTCCAGACTAGAGAACCTCGGATGGATAATAAATTACAAGAAATCCCGATTTCAGCCCTTAAGGTTCCAGAAGTTTCTAGGCTTGCTATTAAATTCAGAAACTCAGCAGTGTCTGTTATCTTTAGATAAATTACAACAGATACAGCAGCAGGTTCTTCGGGCAATTGATAATCCCTCCATGACCCTCAGGCAGGCCATGTCTCTGTTAGGCTCTCTAACCTCATGTATACCAGCAGTCAATTGGGCACAATTCCACACTAGGGCCCTTCAGAAAGACGTCCTGGTTAATAGCAGGGCCTTAGAAGGCTCCTTACAGGGTCAAGTATTGCTAAGCCCCTCGTCTCTTACATCTCTTAGGTGGTGGCTCGATGACGGAAACTAAAGGGGGTTTTACACTAAGCGATATCGCTAGCAATATCGCTAAAACGTCACTGGTTTTGTGACGTAGCAGCGATATTGCTAGCGATATCGCTATGTGTGATACTTACCAGCGACCGGCTCCCCCGCTGTCCATCGCTGATCGCGCGAGAATGTCCGGCTCCATTTCTCGTCGGGCGCTTCCTGCTGAGACTTCCTGCTGTGACGACGAGCGACGCGTGGAGGCGGGCGGGAGGACGTCAGGATCGCTGTGTGTGAATGGTAAGTATCGTGCGCTGCGTCGCTGCTGAATCGCTGTGAGGTCTTTCTGTATGAAAGCTCACTAGCGATCATTTAGCGATGCACCAGCGATCCTGACCGGGTGGGATCGCTGGTCGGATCGCTGGTGCATCGCTAAATGTAAAAGGGCCTTAAGCCTTAGGGGTGCCCTGGGTAACGCAGATAACCCGCATTATAACCACAGACGCTAGTCCTTTTGGTTGGGGGGCCCATATGGGGGACATAGTGGTACAGGGACAGTGGGACTCCGATGCTGAGACCTCATCTAAACAGAGGGAGCTGTTGGCGATTGAGTTGGCAGTCAAAAAACTCATTATGTACCTACAGGGCCATCATGTGAGGATACTCTCGGACAACCAGGTAGCAGTAGCCTATGTCAACCACCAAGGTGGAACTCGTTCCGACGCCCTGATGCGGATAACGGAACGTCTCCTTCAGATAGCTGAGAAAAATTTTTGATCTTTAACTGCACTCCACATCGGGAAAAGACAACGTGAAGGCAGACTTTCTAAGCCGCAGGGCCCTAAAGCAAGGAGAATGGGCTTTAACCATGGATATTTACCACCAGATTGTCCGCAAATGGGGTCAGCCGGAGGTAGACCTCTTTGCCACCATAGAAAACAGGAAAGAAAAATCGTTCTGCTCTCTGAATCCCAGGGAAAATCCACTGGCAGTGGATGCCCTCCTGATAAGATGGGACTTCTCTCTAGCATATGCCTTTCCGCCATTAAATCTCCTACCTCTGGTAGTAAGGAAGATCAGGGAAGATCGGGCAAGGGTCATATTAATTGCCCCCTTTTGGCCCAGGAGGACCTGGTTCGCATGGTTGAGGACCATATCTGTATGCGATCCCTGGGTACTGCCGAACTTTCCGGATCTCCTCTACCAGGGGCCAGTCAGCCACCCACAGGTAGCGGGACTCCATTTGACGGCGTGGTGTTTGAGAGGACACTATTAAAGGATAGAGGGTTCTCCAAAAATTTAATTGATACCCTCCTAAAAAGCAGAAAACAAACTACCACAAACATCTATGCTAGAACCTGGAGGCAATTCCTGTCCACCTTTCAGTTTGATGTCAGGGACGGAATTTCCACAAAACTAATTCTGGAATTTCTCCAGACGGGTCTCGAATTGGGTCTCTCCACAAGCACATTAAAAGTACAGGTTTCAGCCTTAGGGGCCCTGTTTGCATGTGATATTGCCAATAACTATTGGGTAGCGAGGTTCATCAAAGCAGCGGCTAGATCGAGACACATACACAAAGACAGATGTGTACCTTGGGACTTAAATTTAGTCCTTACGGCCATGACAGACCATTTGAACCTCTGGATTTGGCCTCGTTAAAGATTATATCTCTTAAGGCAGCTTTTCTGGTAGCGATAACATCCGCACATAGAGTAAGCGACATACAGGCACTTTCCAGATTGCCCCCTTACACAGAGTTCTTACAGGATAGAGTAATCCTAAGGCCGGACCCGGCATACCTTCCCAAAGTAGCATCACACTTTCACAGGACACAAGAGATTGTTCTGCCTTCCTTCCTCCCTAATCCTACCAACCCTAAGGAACAAAAACTTCAGGCTTTAGATGTTAGGAGATGCTTACTTAAATATTTTCAGCCACGGATCCTTGGAAAAAGGAGAATGCATTATTCCTATCCTTCCAAGGTCCCAGGAAAGGTTGTAGAGTATCAAAACGCACGTTAGCAAGGTGGATTAGGGAGGCTATCTCTCTTGCCTACACAGCAGGTGGCGGTCCGGCTCCACAGAATTTGAGGGCGCATTCCACTCGTGCCATGGCATCATCTTGGGCAGAGAGATCGGTCAATTGACCAGATATGTAAGGCGGCCACCTGGTCATCTCCTTCCACCTTTTTTAACCACTATCGGTTAGACATGGGTGCCTCCTCAGATCTCACCTTTGGGCTAAGGGGGCTGTAGTCCCTCCCTAAATTAATTTTACATCTCTGTAATTCTCTCGTGATGCTGTCATGGGAGTCCGAATAAAGTATTAAGTTATGTACCGGTAACGGTATTTTTCGGAAGCCCATGACAGCACCCTTAGTTCCCTCCCTTTTTCACATATAGGGGTGCACTCCTTTAGAAGATTGTTCACAAAATTACCTTATGTGAGAGATGGTGTAAAAAAAAAAAAAAAAAAAATGTTTTGGTAAATAGGATAGATAGGTTGTATATATTATATGCGGTGTACTAACCATGGTAGCCTCTCAAGCTCTGTAATCCAACTGATACGTGGGGGAGGTGCCGCCCTTTTGTATCTGTAGGTTTCCTGTTCCTGAAGGGCGGATCCCCTCTCTCGTGGTGCTGTCATGGGCTTCCAAAAAATACCGTTACCGGTACGTAATTTAATACTTTACCTCACAGAAAGAAGCAGCCGTGATTTCCCTTTTGCCTAAAAAATATATTTTTTTTGCGCTAAAAAGTCTCAGTAAAGGTTAAAGACAAGAATAAAGACCATTTTTATTTTTGCAAGAAAAAAAAAAATCACAAACCCCGTGAACCCTTTTTTTGAACAATTTGATATACAGAAAAAAATAGGAAATTAATATCCTCCTAAAAAAAAAAGAAAGAAAGGTGACTTAAAAAAACACAAGGGATGATTTGGGCTCAATGTCTTCTGTAGAAGTAGCCGCTGGTCTGACCGATTTTCTTGCTGAGGTTCAGATTGGACATCATCCACTGTAGGGAAAATGTAGTAGTACGTGGCAGCAATGTAATATGCGACTGGCCAGGTCTGCGCTTAAAGGGGTTGTCTACTTCTGAAATATCAAAATGGAGAGCGCTGCAGCCAGTCGACGGCTCCTGCCCTGTACGTTGATGGAACATTGATGAGCTGCAGCCGATCAGCGATTGTTATGTCATGTGAGTGCGACCTGTACGGTCAACGACATCGCTGCAGTGGTACTGATGTGGTGATATATGGTCCTGAAACGCGTTGTACAGTATCTCGTAAAGAATAAAATCATACATACATCCACGCAAGTAATGTTGTCTGTCATCCCGATTTATAAAGATGGAGACAGTCAGAGCAGTCATGGATCGTGAACATGGGCATGGGAAAACCTGAAGACCCGAACAGTGGAGAAGACATTGTGGGCAAACACTCTTCTTATTCACCAGCTCGAGTGGACAAAATCCTGTTGATTTTTAGTTAGGGCCTGGTCAGACTCCTGTAGGTGACAATGTGATTTTTAAAGGGTACAAATTAACACCTAAGTCGTTGATCGGTGGGACCCCTAGCCGGAAAAAGCTATACTCAGCTATCTACGGCAGTCCCGTAGAGATTGAATGGGAGCGGTGGCTTGACATGTGCTGAGTCCCATTAACGGGATCGGTGGGAGTCTCACCCATTGGTCCCCAACGATCAGCAAGTTAGAGCCAATTGAATGTGCCGGGAAATAAAGAGCCTGTAAATGCCAAATGGTGCAACGCTTTTAAGGGAATTTTTTTTTTTTTTTTTAAGCCCTACGCGCCAAAAAGGTGGAAAAACCTTTAAGTGGTCTTGCAATGTGTTTCCAGCCTGTCACTCAGCAAACTCAAGCTGAGGGGAGAGAAGAGGGTCCTCCGTGTCTCGTGACTACACAAGCCAGTGAGCTGTCAGTCAAGCAAAGGAAGGTGGGGCTAGGTGTGGAATAGAGCTGGGGAGGCAAAGGCTTGGGATGTGCTCCGATCATGCCCAGAGCACTTCAGCCTTATTAGCATATGGATTAAATAATAAACCCTTATCAATACCAGTGACACCCGCACTGTCTGTGTGTATCAATTACACATAACCTAGGTCAGCAGCTAAGATTAAGAGAAGCATAACGGCGGGCGAACGCTCTGCAGGATGTTACATTGCGGTAGGAATCACCCATGTGGCTGGCACACTCAGACGAGCTCACCCCTAGCTGGTGTGAGTGATATGTTTGATCATTTCTGCACAGAGCTCATTAAAATGTGCCGAGACCCCCGCACTGAAAAAAACCCTCCATTGCTGCGTGTCTGGGAAAGTCAGCTGCAATTCTCACAGCGGGACAATGCAGCATAGATAGCGGAGCCAGGCGGCTTTCATCCTCCGTACAATGGCCTCTTTCAGACGCGCGGTGTCGGGTGAATAGCGCAGACTGGCTTCTTTTCCGATTTAACTCACACTAATTAAATCTAGAATTCATTACCATCTACAAGGCAGAATGGGGGATAGAAATCCACAAGTCGTATATGTAATACATGGAATGGAAATCGCACAAGACGGCAGGATATACTCAACTACCAAAGTGAAAATACTGGTCTCCTAAATAGGTTAGTACCGCTTGCCAAGGTTACCGGCCACCTCTGCGCTGTATCAGAAATGACTGGTTTCCTAGGCAATGAGTGAACTGCTTTGCTTTAGGCCCCCTTGACACATCCTGATATTTCTGGAACTGGAAAAACCTGTACCGGAGCTGTCCGTGGGTTACATACGTGTGGCGTGCGTGCGCCGCATCAGTGTGACACATACGGTTCCCTGGTGCAGGTGCTGAAGGCAGCTCTCATCATTGTCGCCTGGTCTCCCTGAGATCAGTGCGACCAGGCGACAATAATTGGAGTTGTATTCAGCACCCGCTGTGTACATTGTGTTTAAAATAAATATATATATATTTTTTTAAATGGCATTTCATAACCAGCAGAGGAAAAGCCCATGGCTGGGGGCTGGTGTTACTAAACTGGGAAGAAATGACAATATCCCAAAAGGTTCCCAGGCAGGCTACTAATATCAACTCACAGCTGTATTAGACTGTTGTGTTCTGATATTAATAGTCTGGGAAGGGGCCAGGAATATTGGCCCCCCTCCCAGGCTACCAACATCAGAACTCAGATTCCCCAAAAATGGCGCTTTCATAAGATGCACACTTCTGGCGCTTAGCCTCATTTTTCCCACTTGCCCTGGTGTGGTGGCAATTGGAATAATACGGTTGGGGTTGATGTTAGTTGTTTTATGGCATACACAGCCAAATTCATTTATGACTAAAAATTAAAATAATAAAACACCATATTCCTCACCTGTCCGAAGACATTCCATTTGTCCCACAAAGAAGTCCATCTCTGTTACATCTGCATGGCTGAGCAGTGGCATGATGTGTCAGCGCCGGGATTTTTTCTCTAATCACCAACCTCGGGTAAAGCTCATTTAGAGCGTTCAGCGATGAAACCAGGACACACTGAGCTGACCTTGGGGTGCAGCTTCAGGGATGAACAGTAACGTCATGGATGTTACCGCCAGTCACTGCCAGCTGTTCCCACACTCAGTTCAGTGTGAGCCGGCCGATGAACTGGTGTAAACTTCATGACGTCACTGCTAGCACCGTGAGAAATGTAATAACCTGGGAACCTTTTGCGATATTGTCCCCTTTCCCAGATTATTAACATCAGCCTCCAGTGGTCAGATTTCCCTCAGCTAGTTATGAAAATTATCCTGGAGCCCATGCCATTTTTTTTCTTATTATTTATTTTACACACGATGTACACAGTGGGTGCTGAATACAACTCCCATCATTATGGGTCCGTCCACTTCTGCTCCGATGCTGCACAGGGAAAGCTGCCTCCTATGGCAGGATTGGAAAAAATGTAGTTTGCGACCATTGTGCAAACAGGAACTGTCAATCTACAGTAGTGCACTCACTGGGAGGCAGGGGAGCAGTGTGCTCCTGATGAAAAAGAAATTGAAAAAACCTTTAAGAGGTTGCCTACATGAGATGTCCAATCTTAGCAAGATGGTGGGATAGGTGATAAGACATTGATGGCTGTCCCACCAATTGCAAAGAGGTTCAGCAGTTCTTCATGTAGTGAAGTAGTGGCCATGAATATGTAGCCATAGCTTCATTCAGAGCCCTGCACTAAGGATCACTGGGGATCCTCACAGCATTGGGACCTGGACCCCCCACAGTGATCAAGATATAAGCGTCTTAAAAAACATGATTGGCCTTATTGTCAAAGACGACATCTGAGGGGTCATGCAAGTACCACCGCTGCCACTAAAACAGTGAGCATATGTTATTTACACCTCCTATTCCAACACATGGAATATATATATATACCCCGGTACTGTCACTGCTAACGCCATGATAACCAAAGAGCTACTCACTGCCACCACCAATCGTTTTTCACAGGCCGATTAGACGCCTAATTTTTGGTTGTGTATGGCTTTCAGAAGTGTGGTTTACAGAACAAAAGGAACAGACCTGTTACCGTAATTTTTTTTTTTTTTTTAGTCCAGAACGACACGCTGTGTTTATAAAAAAAAAAAAAAAAATATATATATATATATATATATATATACACACAAAGGGAACAAAACAACACAGGATATACAATTTCATAAAATAGAATAATGAAACTTACAACACTGGCCACAGAGATGGCTCATCTAGCGAAGGAGAGCACTTTGGAAACGTCCAGTGAGCGGGAATCATGCATACACTGATATGTATCTCTCTGCAGGAACACAGATCATAATTCACCCCACACACCTCCCCTTGCTGTCTCATAACAGGTCTGGTCCTGGGATGTGACTTCAGTTTCAGAAGATTATGAGATTTCCAATTTCCAGGATATTTTCTCTCCTGGGGTCACAGGCGGGATATATTACCGTCATATTTTTTATCATGATTTTATTGTTACCCAGAGACCAACTCTACGACGTCGAAAATCTATATTTCGTAAATATAGGGTTGATCAAAACCCTAATATTCATAACTTTCCACCAGTGCCCCAGTGTCTAGCTGTTAATGTTCCCTTCAGAGGAAATGGGACAAAAGTTCTCTCTAACGGTGCTAGATTTCCTGATTCTCTTCTGCTCCAATCTATAAATCTCCGTCTTCCTCTTGATAGACATCCTGCTTGGTACTGCAGAGATCCTCCGCTTACGTAATTTAATCTCTTCCCATATGTTAAATATGTGGTCTTGTTACCAAAAGAAGTTTTATAGATTGTAAATTCTTTTTCCTACTGTAATTCTGTGTGAGAGAGGAGTACGGGGGAGTGATTGCCCCCTCACTGGAGCTGTTTTATGGATCTTGATGTTTTCTGTGACACTTATCTATTGCCGTATTTCTGGTCCATGATCCCGACTGTGACAGCGCAAGGGCACGGTGCTCCTTAGCATAATCCTGCTTGCACTAGGCATAGCGCACAAAGTATGGTTGGAGCATTTCTTTAATGTTGCCTTAGTCTGATGTGTATGGTCTTCCTATCTCAGGCTCCTGGAAGCAGACTCCAAATCCCTACGCAGTGTTTCCGGATCCTGCAGGACCAGTGTCACCTCCCCGGGGCCACCACCTCTGGACCAGGACAGCTGGGAGCTTTGGGGACGCATTGTCACTCACTGGGAAGAATGGACCAGGAGGAAGGAGAAGCTTCTAAAGGTTAGTGAGAGGCAGAGATGATGAAGAAGAGCTTATGTATGACCACGCAAGGTCAGGTTATCTGCCTCTAGAGGGAAAAGATTTGATTATGTTCTGTTCTTCGGGTATATTACATTACAGGACAATGTATTACCCTGCTGGCAATCATTAACACTGATTGTGCTATTACTGAGCAGACGGACGGCTGCATGCTCTTCATCAGCTGAAATCCTATCTGCTTCTTCCTGTGTTCATGGCTGCTGGTGCTGGATTGTAAAAGCTCAGGCTCTGCTCCCTACATGTGACAGCTGCTCTGCCTGCAATACCTTCACATGCTTCTGTACACTCTTGTAATTATCTAGTGACATTGCTGTCACTTGCTAATTATCTCAGATTTGGCATGATTTTATGCAAATTAGCTGTAGGAGGAAGAAAGCTGATACTCTAATGCCACCTACTGGAGGAAGCCATCGTATTAGTCGGTGTCAACCTTGTAAAGGGAATCTGACAGCAGGTTTTGTTATGTAATCTGATAGCCTGATAGCATATTGTAGGGACAGAGACCCTGATTCCAGTGATGTACCACTTACTGGGCTTCATGGTGCAGTTTTGATAGAATCCCTGTTTTCAGTGTCTCAGCCCCTACCTCATTCTGCTTTCAGATTAAATAGCAAAAAAACTTCTTACAGATTCCCGTTAAATAAAATCTGTCAGCAAGTTAAGTCCATCTACAGTGGCTTTCAAAAGTATTCACCCCTTTGGCATTTTTTCATGTTTTGCTACCTGACAACCTGAAATTTCACTCTTTTTTTTGAGGGTCTGCATCAGTTGATGTAAAGAACATGCCCACAGCTGTGAACATTTGTTTTTCTGTTTATTGTGAAGCAAGCAACAAATAGTACACAGTAACTGAAAACTTCAGTGTGCATAACTATTCACCCTCCCAACCCCCCCCCCCCCCCAAAAAAAAAAAAAAAAAAGTCAGTTCTTTGTAGAGCCTCGTTTTGCGGCAATTACAGCTGCAAGTTGCGTTGGAAAAGTCTGGACTTTCCACACCTTGCCACTGGGATTTTTGCTCATTCCTCAAAGTAAAACTGCTCCAGCTTCTTCAAGTTAGATGGTTTCCTCTGGTGAACCGCGATCTAAAAGTCTAACCACAGATTATCAATTGGATTAAGGTCTTGGCTTTGACTAGGCCACTCCAAAACATTTACACGTTTCCCCTTAAAACACTCAAGTGTTGCTTTAGCACTGTGCTTTGCGTCATTGTGTTGTTGGAAGGTGATCCTCCGTCCCAGTCTCAAATCACTGACAGAGTTTAAACAGGTTTTGCTCAAAAATATCCCTGTATTTTGCACCATCTATCTTCCCCTCGACTCAGACCATTTTCCCTGACCCTGCTACCGAAAAATATCCCCACAACATGTTGCTGCCACCATGTTTCACTGTGAGGATGGTGTTCTTGGGGTGATGAGCTGTGTTTTTTTGGCACCAGACATGGTGTTTTACTTAGTGGCCAAAAAGTAAAATTTTGGTCTCATCTGACCAGAGCATATATTTGGGGAGTCTCCCACATGTCTTTTGGCAAACTCAAAGCGAACCAACGAACCTTACAATTTGTGTGTGGGTAAGTAAAGGCTTTTTTCTGCTCACTCGTCCATAAAGGCCACCTCTATGTAGTGTATGACTTATTGTGATCGTATGGACAGAAACTCCAGTCTCTGCTTGGGAACTCTACAGCTCCTTCAGGGTCACCTTTGGTCTCAGTGTTGCCTCTCTGATTAATGCCCTCCTTGCCTGGGCTCAGAGTTTTGGAGGGCGGCCCTCTCTTGGCAGGTTTGTTATGGTACCATGTTCTTTCCCTTTGATGATAATGGATTTGATGGTGCTCCGGGACCGGGAATCATCAGAGATTGCGATTTTTTTTTTATAACCCAACCCTGACTTGTACTTCTCAACAACTTTGTCCCTGACTTGTTTGGAGATCTCCTGGGTCTTCATGGTGTTCGGAGATCTCCATGGTGTTCGGTTAGTGCCGTGGGGCCTCTTGCTAATGGTGTTGCAGCCTCTGTGGCCTTCCAGAAAAGGTAAAGTGTATATACTGACAGACATGTAACACATAGATCGCACACAGGGGGCGTCCTGTCACTAAATATGTGACTTATGAAGGTAATTGCTTGCACCAGAAATTTTAAGGGGCTTTGTTGCAAAAGGGATAAATACATATGCACATGACAATTTTTAGTTATTTGATCCCATAAATTTAATTTATGACTTTATTTCTCATTTCACTTCACCCTCTTAGACTATTTAGTGCTGACAAATCACACACAAATCGGATTACAAAAATATTTGAACACGTTGTAATGTAACAAAATAGGTAAAAAGCCAAGGGGTTGAGTACTTTCGCAAACCACTGTATATGCTCATGTAGGTCATTAAAACAATTGACACCTTCCAATTTGCTGTGTGTTGATCTGGGCGGGATAAATTTGTAGGTTTTCAGCCTGGGAGAGGCATGTAAGGTTATGGTCCCATCAGTGGGGGTACATCTTGTCACCACTAACGGGCTCTCACAAATTGGCTAATTTGTGCTCTAAGTACCTTCATTTTTTAACATGTTTTTTATAGCAGTAATGCCGTTCCAATGTCCTATATTCGGTGTTTGCATGTTATAGCATTTCGGAGTGCAGCGGTATTTCCTTGGTTATATTGAATAGTGGTGACGGCTCGCACCTGTTCGCACTTCTCTTATTCTGTTTGGAGGTGCTGGTCAATTTTTTTTATTTTTGCTTTCGGCATTTCCCGGTTGGAATTTTTCTGTGTCCACAGCACCCGCAGGCAGTTCCCTGGGCCAGCCAGCTACCAAGACTTTCGTTAGGTGCCCCGGGCGGGACGAAGCCCCTAACGCTTCTTTAACGATTTGTCCGGAAGAACGTAACGGGGCATTTAGCTTTTAATGACCTACATGAGCGTATAAACGGTTAAAAGGGGTGGGGTGGGTTAAACTTGCTGACAGTTTCCCTTTAAGAAACCTTAGCCAAAACGAAAAAACCTCCATCTGTAGACAAATGTTTCTGGGTTCTTGTCCTCATCTGAGCAAAGTAGGTTACTAGTTGCCTGGGTGAGAGGCCTTCGGCAGAGGTCTGCAGGGGGGAATTTTCCTTGAGGAGGTTGCTAAGATGGCAAGAACCTGGGTACAGCTGCGGCAGATGGAGGCTGTCTCCTTTTTAGAGAAGACACTGGTTTGGCTGAACTTCCAAAAGCCCTATGGCAGTGCTCAGAATAAGGTCAACATTGACTTATAGGGTAGCTACCCCCAGTAGGTGGTACTAGGGTGAAGTTTTGGTCTTCACGGAAAATGGCTACTTGGCGTAGCTTTTTGCCAGGACCTTTACCTGGCTGATAAGTCTCCCTATGCCCCATCTCAGCGCACATGTTGGTAGCGGCACTTGCCTCTCTTAAGCTCTAACTTCTTAAAGACATCTCCCGTTTGCCATCTACTTTCCCGTGTGTCCCGCAGGAGCTCATACGGAAGGGGATCCCTCACCACTTTCGCGCCATAGTATGGCAGATGTTATGCAACGCAACAGACATGCCAGTGAAAAAGCAATACGCCGATCTTCTCAAGATGTCTTCCCCCTGTGAGAAGCTGATCCGGAGGGACATCGCTCGTACCTACCCTGAACATGACTTCTTCAGGGGTCAGGACAGCCTGGGGCAGGAGGGACTGTTTAATGTCATGAAGGTAAAGAAAAAAGACAATATGGGAGGATTCCATAATCATGGAGGAATGAATGAATGAAATCCACCATGTCAGGGTATGAGAAATGGAATCCTGCCATTCACTGCCCAATAAAAGGGTACCTGTTAAAAACTTTTGACATGCCAGACATTTTGATGGGTGAGGGTCTTGGTGCCTCCATAGATCCCTTACAAGTAGGAGCAGGACCCCCGTAGCTGAGTGCTGTGCCCCTTCATCTCTGACCAGCTGTCCTCAGAGAGCGACACAGGTGGTGTAAGGACCCGTTTAAGGTACGTGCACCCATTTAGTATTTAGACATCTCGGCTGCAAATACTGAAGTGTTGTCAGGAAAAACGCAGCGTAAAAGTTTGCCACGTTTTTTCCAAGTCATTGGAAAGCGCTAAGGAAATGCTGTCATGCTGCAGATCTGAAGCTGCTTCAAAATCTGCAAAAATGCCTTGAAAAAACACGCCAAAAACACAACAGGTGCACGTTCCCTAAAGATCTCAGCGCCCGGATGACAAGTGTAGGTTTATTAGAGGGCCCCTATCCAAAATGAGTGCGTTGATTCGCAACCAATCAGATTCACCAAGAATTGCGCCAAAAATTTGAATTTGCCAAGGTCCAACTCTTTTGTGACTTGTTTGCTGGATTTCTATTGACCGCTGGTAAGGGAGTTACAAACAATAAAAGATTTCTACTCCCACGTCCAAGACTCGCCACTGACTTGTCTTCCCACCTCGCCTCCAAGCTAGGATCTGTGCTTCGGATCTTCGCCCCCGAGATTTACGCCGCTGACTAGGTCTCGGGTCACTCATAGGTTTGAGTCATCTGAATCGACAAGTAAATCTGATTCAGACCAAAACTAAGGTGCCCCGAAAAGATGTTTTAATGTTGAGGTGTTTCCAGAAGTATAATAAAAAGAAATTCAGGGAAGAGGTTAAAGTAGAATACAAAGTCGTTCAGGTCTGAGGAGGCCTCACATCTCTGCCACTCCGTGCTGGAAGACCTAAGGATCTGTAGTGAAGGCAGGGAGCTCCGGCCGCTGGACAGGGAGGACCAGGCCTAAGACAAGGGGAGTTGAATCTTGTGCTGTTCTTTAACCCCTTCCCTCCTTTAATATACGTCAAAGTCTGGAGAGTCCTCAGAACGTAACAATCTTTCTTGGCACTTTCGATTTGGGTTGTAATTTTTTTTTTTTTTTGTGGATTCAGATGAATCAAACCCCCCCCAAAAAAAATGTTAAAGGGGTTATCCAAGACTATATTAATTTGTTAGTGTGGGCCTAAAAATTAACAGGCAGGAAGTCGCTAACTACCTGCCTTTTGTGCTCAGCGCCGACCTCGGTTGGCACAGAGCTGTCACAGACCGCTCTTGCCAGCGACTCTGCTGCTTCTGCTGATTTCACGTCGACAGGGCAGTGGCTTCCCCTCCGCTTTGCTCTGTTGACAGGGCATCATTGCCAACGTCATGCTGATTGAAGCTGGCTCCTCGCTACCTAGCTACAGGACGCTGGCTATCAATCAGCATGATGTTGACAGTAACGCCCCGTCAGCAGAGCAGCACTGAAGAAGAAGGAGCAGCTGAATCCCCACGAGGAGTGGGCAGTGACCTCTCTGAGCCGGCACCGCATAGAACAGGCAGGGAGTTAGTAGCTAGCTGCCTGTTAGTTTTTGTCTCATAGTAAAATAATAATATATTTCTGGATAAACCCTTTAAAAGTTCTCTGGTACCTTTCGATTTAAAAAACTTTTGACATGTCATAGCCAGTCTTAGGTTACTTTCACACCTGCGTTTTTTTGCGGTGCGTTTTTTGCGCACACAAACGCATGAAAAAAAACGCATCATGCATTTGTGTGCATTTTTTTTGCGGGTTTTGGTGCGTTTTTTTTTTTAAACACATGCGGTTTTTTGCACATACGCGCGCATTACAGTGCACACGTATGCGCACCCATAGACTATAATGGGTGTTTTGCTGTAAAAAACGCATTTCATTTTTTTGGGGCAAGTCGAACATACAAAAAATGCAACAGGATGCATTTTGTACGCCCGAGCGCACACTGCAAAAAACGCATGCGCATACAAACGCGTACAAACGCATGTGTATGCGCACCCATGTGAAAGATAGGGGGAAAAAACGCAAGTGTGAAACCAGCCTTATCAATCCTTCGACTTGGTCCTTACCCACCAATCACATTCATCAAGTGTCCGCAGGATAGCTGACTCCCACCGATCACTAGATCCCCCCATTTCTCCTAGCTGTGGATGTTGGTCTTACATAAGTGCTGCCGCTGCATTCATTGTCTATGGGACTGACCGAGATAGCCAAGGCTGCATCATCATTAACCAGGAGGAGATGTGCATGGAACCGGCTGTCACCATCAGTTCCATGATGGACAGATGGAGCCACAGTCCTCCTTGTAGTATACAGAGCTTCTTCTCTCTCTCCCCCCAGGCGTACTCACTGATAGACCGAGAGGTGGGCTACTGTCAGGGCAGCGCTTTCATTGTGGGCCTTCTTCTCATGCAGGTGAGCCGCTTCCTACACATCTGTCTTGTATGGCCTCTCCTTTAGTATTTGCCAGTCTTATACCATGCCCATTGCTCTCTGCCCCATTAGATGCCGGAGGAAGAAGCCTTCTGCGTGTTCGTCCGGCTGATGCAGGAGTACCGGTTACGAGAGCTCTTTAAGCCCAGTATGGCTGAGCTCGGCTTATGTATATACCAGCTGGAGTATATGTTACAGGTACGTCGCGCTCCGCGGGCTTTCTACTCCAGAGGGAGTTCAGTAGATAATACCAGTTTTCCTATCCTGATCTATGAATATAATGATGACATTGGCTACACGTGTAAATGGTGGGAGGCTGAGAAGGGGACAGGTCAATCTGGGCCCCTCTTTACTTTGGGTTTTACCCTTCAGTTACGTTAGTCTTAATATTACGACACCCACCGGGAACAGCAGCACCAACATCGGTGGAAAGGCGCCGTTGCAGAGCAGCCATAGTTTTTATTTTCTATACGGCGTTGAATTGATTTCACAGGAGTTGTCAAAAAGTGGACAACCCCTTTAATCAAGAGAGGCCGTTGAAATCTCCTATGGGTCACAGTTCAGTTTCCTTTTCTGCTGCTTGAAGTTACAGGTCCCACGGCTGCAGGCGCTTTGCCCCTGTGCACCCATAACAACCCTTCCCATCTTAGTTCTGTCCTATCATGGGCACAAATTATGGACTAACACCTAAGTCACAGTTCACATGCATGTCCATAAATAAGTGTCACTGTCCCGGCCAGTTATTATGCAGACTAGTGACTCTGATTCATAAAACGCTCTTGTGACGAGGCCGACAAGCTAAGAAGTGTTGTCATGGGGTCTCATATTGTGATAACTAAGCACAGCGAACACGAAAAAAAGTATCACTACGGGATGGATTATTGCATAAACGCCTGATATTCCTGTTTCAGGACCAGCTCCCAGAGTTAAACCTCCACTTTCGCTCTCACTGCTTCCACACGTCTATGTATTCCTCATCCTGGTTTTTGACTCTTTTCCTCACGACGTTCCCATTGCCTATAGCCACTCGTGTGTTCGATATTTTCATTTATGAGGTGAGTGGCGGCTGTCTCTCTGCTACCGATTTCTGCTTTCTCTGTGCTGCCGATTTCTGCTTCCTCTGTGTTCCTGATTTCTGCTGTCTCTCTGCTACCGATTTCTGCTTTCTCTGTGCCACCGACTTCTGCTGTCTCTGTGCTCCTGATTTCTGCTGTCTCTGTGCCTCCAATTTCTGCTTTCTCTGTGCTGCCGATTTCTGCAGTCTCTGTACCGCCGATTTCTGCTGTCTCTGTGCTCTCTGTTCTCTCTGCTGTCTCTGCGCTTCTGATTTCGGCTTTCTCTCTGCTACCGATTTCTGCTGTCTCTGTGTCGCCGATTTCTGTTCTCTCTCTGCTGTCTCTGTGTCGCCGATTTCTGCTTTCTCTGTGTTGCCGATTTCTGCGGTCTCTGTGCTGCCGATTTCTGCGGTCTCTGTGCTGCCGATTTCTGCGGTCTCTGTGCCGCCGATTTCTGCGGTCTCTGTGCCGCCGATTTCTGCGGTCTCTGTGCCGTCGATTTCTGCAGTCTCTGTGCCGCCGATTTCTGCGGTCTCTGTGCTGCCGATCGCTGCAGTCCTAGCCGTGAATGCTCCGATATCTTTGCTGTCACCTTTCAGGGCCTGGAAGTCATATTCCGAGTAGGGATGGCCCTGCTGACCGTGAACCAGACCGAGCTGATGCAGCTGGATATGGAAGGCATGTCTCAGGTAAGAAATATGGCCGCCATCTATGGCGATCGTTCATAACCATGTCTATAATCTGCAGCAAGCAAGGCTTAACAATGTCATGTCGGTCTAAAGTCGCGGGTGCTGAGCAGTGGAAGGGTGGTCCCTTATAAGTCCTTGTGGTACACATATTTGGTCCTTTTTTGGAAAAGGGTCACATTTTTATAAATTTGTCTCGCTTTATACAGTGAAATATAATAAGTTCAAATTAATTCTGCAGGTCACTTTGACTGTAGCGGTACCAAATATTATATTTTTTTAGGTCGTAATTTTTTTTAAAAATTATTTTATGTGTTATTAAAAGGGGTTGTGTCCTTTTTCTCCTTCGCCTCATTGGGGGACACAGGTACTGTGGGTGTATGCTACTTCCACCTGTAGGCTGACACTAAGTGGAAAAAAATAGGTTAGCTCTTCCTCCGCCGGATACACCCTCGGCCCGATTGCGGGCGGAAACCAGTTCATGCTTAGTGTCCGTTGGAGGCATATGTCTGTTTTTTTTCCCCCCCTTTTTCTATGAAGATGAGAAAGGGGTGACGCACAAAATTGAAAGGGTCCGATCTCCCCAAACCAACAACGGGCGAGCACGTGCGAGTGTCTCCTCCATATATCCTCTCCTGCACTGTGGGACATGATGCGGGACTTAGCCCTGACCACCCTAAGGTATTGAAACCCTAGGCTGTACAGAGGCACAAGCATAGTCCGTGCGGCCCCCACTGCTCCACCAATGCTAGACTGCAGTGCTGCAAGGCGGCGGACAGTCCCTCTCCTCACCCTTGGGTTAGATGGAGCTAGGGTGCCTGCACCGTCCTATATGTGGACCCCCCCTCCCTCCCATCTACCTGAGCTGGAAGCTGAAGCATCGTCCCGGAGGGGGATGGCCTGGGAGGGCTCCTGCAGCAGCGTCCACAGGGCTGGAGCCTTAGCCTTTTCCCCGGGGGCTAGAGACCACGGCAGCGTGTCCTGGCATCAGGCCACGGATCCTCGGCCTGGGACTCCGTGGGTCGGTAGCCCCCCGTTGCGGGCAGACGCTAGAAATCCAGCCCGTGGCTTCTTCGCGTCACTTCCGGCAGCCCACCCCCGTGGCCTGGGCGGGCGCCGAAGAAATTGAGCCCCCTGCTTCGGACCAGCGCTAGGCTTCAATTCAGAAGTACCGCCCCAAGGACGCCTCTTCTTCCGACGGCCCGCCCACAGCTGAGGCGAGCGTTTTTTTGAGCTGGAGCAGCACCCTGCTCTTCCAGGACACGCAGGGGCACAGGACTAGGGTAAGTGCTGCCCCCCAACCCGAGAGGCCACGCTACGTGAAAACGAGGAGTGCTCCCCCCCCCCCAGCGGTCTGGAGTGCTGATGCCTGGCAGATTCAGCATGTCTGGAAAAGCTAAGACACACACGTTTCTTTACGCTGCATGCATCTCTTGTCGGGCCGCTTTTCCGCAAGGGCAGAGCAAGCGATTATGCGAAGGCTGCGATTCCAAACGCGCCCAGGAGCCCTCCCCTGCGACTGAGCCCAGTGTACTAAGTCCCCCGAAATGGGCCCTATCACTGTCGCAGTCTATGGCGTCACTTACGCGAGTAATCGAGTCCCTTCACACCCCAGATGGGGGCAGGGATAGTGGCTCGCCTGTCTTGGAGGGGTCCTCCACCTCACAGGAGCCTCCGGACTGCAGGGGCCGCTCTCTCACTAGGCAGATGCGGGGGAAACGAACCCACACGGCGTCTCCCGGTCCATCCGGTGCCTCGGCATCAGTGAGTTCTGCTTCTCGCTCTCCTTCACCAGTAGTCGATAGCGAGCAAAGCTCAGATTACGACTCGGACGAACCCCTTGACCTAGATACTCCGGGGTGTCGGGAAACAGTGGACAGCCTCATCGAAGCCGTCATCCAGACTCTGGGGATTGAGGATGATTCCACCTTGGCTGCAGGCCATAAGGTGTCATTTAAGCGAGTTAAGCGGCCGCATAGAGTATTTTGCACTAGCCCAGAGTTCGAGGACATAGTGCAACAACACAGGGAACGGCCGGACAGACGCTTCTCGGGCCAGAAGGCGGTCGATGCGAGGTATCCGTTTGCCCCGGATCTCTGTAAAAAATGGACGGAATCCCCAACGGTGGATCCACCCGTGTCACGCTTGGCCTCTAAAACCCTGTTATCAGTACCTAGTGGTTCTTCTATTAAGGATCCCGATGATCGTCTCATAGAGAGCTTGGCTCGCTCAGTTTTTGAAGCATCAGGATCAACACTCTCTCCCTTGTTCGCGGCAACATGGGTAGCCAAGGCCATGATTTCTTGGTCAGAATCATTGAACAGAGCCTTACAAGATAGGGACCTACCTGCAGAGGTATCAGAGATCGTGAGTCAGATCACTATGGCTGGGGACTACTTAATCAATGCATCTTTGGATGCAGCCAATTGCGCGATTTCCATTAGGAGAGCGCTATGGTTAAGGATATGGTGGGCCGATTCAACCTCCAAGAAGTCCTTGGCTTCTCTACCTTATCAGGGCGGCCGCCTATTCGGAGAGAAGTTAGACCAGCTCATCTCCGACTCCACATGAGGGAAGAGCGGTTTTCTCCCTCAACAAAAGGTCAAACCGCCGTTTCGTCACCAGTTTCAGGCACGTTTTCGGGCCTTTCACAACCCCGGGTGGACAACAGCGGACAATTCCGCCGCTCCAGGTCGCCCCAACCAGGATAGGGATCGACAGGTCTCATATAGAACCAACCCGTTGGGGAGAATGCATACTCACCAGCCCAGGTCGAGGGGAACCAGGTCCCAAAGATCCTGAGCCAAATGACTCGAGGCATTTTTCAGGCAACATCAGCAAAGTAGGCGGCCGCCTACTCTAGTTTTGCCACATCTGGCTCACCTTCGCATGCGACACGGCCATCCTGCACTCCCGGGGCACAGTCATCTTGCCTTACTTAGACGACCTCTTGGTCAAGGGCCCTTCGATTCGGGCATGCGAGGAAAGTGTCAAAATCACGCTAGATACTCTTTCCCGCTTAGGGTGGTTGGTCAACGTGAAGAAATCATCCCTTGTTCCAGCTCAGAGGATTTCCTTTTTAGGGATGATCTTCGACACCTTCCAAGGGTTGGTAATTCTCCCTCGAGACAAGGCTCTAGCTCTCCGACAGGGAGTCCGGACGCTTCACCAACCAGTCCCTCACACCAACCATTTCGGGATGAGGATTCTAGGGAAAATGGTGCCAGCAATGGAAGCGATCCCGTTCGCCCTGTTCCATCTTCGTCCCCTTCAGCACGCCCTCTTGTCATCCTGGGAAAAGAACCCTTTCACGCTCGACCACCGGTGCTGGTTGTCCTCTCAGGTCAGACAGTCACTCGAGTGGTGGACAGTCAGTTCCCCCAGACCATTGGTTGGTGGTCACAACCGACGCCAGCCTCCTCGGCTGGGGAGCGGTTTTTCGCCATCACACGACCCAGGGATGGTGGTCGCCACAGGAGGCACGCCTCCCGATCAACTTGTTGGAAATACGAGCGATCTGGCTGGCTCTGCAACATTTTCATCACCTTCTAGCAGGCCGCCCCATCCGGATTCAATCGGACAATGCCATGGCGGTGGCTTACATAAATCATCAAGGGGGCACCCGCAGCAGAGCAACCATGTGCGAGGTAGGGCACGTTCTTCACTGGGCCGAGAGGAACCACTCGGTGATATCGGCGGTCCACATCCCGGGCGTGGAGAACTGGGCGGCAGACTTCCTCAACCGGCAAGGTCTTGCGTCCGGGGAATGGTCACTACACCCCGAGGTCTTCCAGCAGATTTGCCAATGGTGGGGAACACCGGATGTGGACCTGATGGCCTCCAGGTTAAACGCCAAGGTGCCCACGTTTGTCGCTCGGTCCAGGGACCCGCAGGCGATCGCCGTTGATACGTTGGTTCTACCATGGAACCAGTTTCGCCTCCCATACTTATTCCCCCGCTGCCACTACTTCCGAGGGTCATCAAGAAGATCAAAACAGAAGGGGTTCCAGCGATTCTGCTGGCCCCAGACTAGCCCCGTCGAGCATGGTACGCAGATCTAGTGCAGCTGCTCGCCGACGTTCCTTGGCGACTGCCAGAGCGCCCAGATCTACTGTCCCAGGGCCCGATCTTCCACCCGAGCTCAGGGGCCCTGTGCTTGATGGCATGGCCGTTGAATCTTGGATTCTGACCCAGGCGGGGTTTGGGCACAAGGTGGTTGCTACAATGGTTAGCGCCCGGAAGCCTACCTCGGCGCAAATTTACCATCACACCTGAAAGGTTTTCTTTTCTTGGTGTCGAGGCCGCGGTTATTCTCCACTGAGATTTTCTATTCCCAACATCTTGGCCTTTCTCCAGTCTGGCCTGGACTCAGGGTTGGCCCCAAGCTCATTGGCTCCAAGCTCCCTCAGGAGACAGATATCGGCACACTCTACTCGGGCAGTGGGCGCCTCTTGGGTGCTTCGGCACCAGGCTTCAACGGAACAGGTTTGCAAGGCAGCAACCTGGTCCAGCCTGCACACGTTTGCCAAACATTACAATATCCATACTCAGGCTTCAGCGGATGCAAGCCTAGGTAGAAGGATTCTCCAAGCAGTGGTGGCGCACCTTTAGACAGGAGGTGCATGTAGCTTGGGTCGGTGAGTCAACTTCCCACCCAGGGACTGCTTTAGGACGTCCCACAGTACATGTGTCCCCCAATGAGGCGAAGGAGAAACATGGATTTTTGTGATAAACTCACCGTAAAATCCTTTTCTCCGAGACGCTCATTGGGGGACACACTACCCACCCTAATAGCCAGTTGGCTCTTGTTTGTTTAATTAATGTGTATTTTCATTGATATTAGGGTGGTTTTTTTCTAGACATGTTGTTACCTGCATTAAGGCTGATTTTGTTGTTCTCCTACTGCTTTTGCACTAAACTGGTTTCTGCCCACAATAGGGGCGAGGGTGTATACGGCGGAGGAAGAGCTAACCTCTAGTGTCAGCCTCCAGGCGGCAGTAGCATACACTCCACAGTACCTGTGTCCCCCAATGAGCGTCTCGGAGAAAAGGATTTTACAGTGAGTTTATCACAAAAATCCATGTTTCACCTATCCTCTTAATGTATGATTTTTTTCTGGGATCACCCCTTTAAATGTCCGAGACTGGAGATAACTCTGATCCTGGCTATGTGGCAGAGTGTCCGCTGTCAAGCCTCTGCAATGATTTGTTCCCGGACGCCTATCTCTAGTAATATGTCTGTACTGGCGTTTCTCAGTATTTTCAGAAGGTGATCCCCCATCAGTTTGACAGCTGCCCAGATAAGCTGATCCATAAGGCATATCAAGTCAAGTACAACCCCAAGAGGATGAAACGGTAGGAAGCATCCCATAACTTTCTCCCCTTGAGGATGACTGTACAACTTTAATGCTGAGACCTGTTGATGGTTATTCTCTTTTAGATTGGAAAAAGAATATGCTGCCATTAAGAGCAAAGAGATGGAAGAGCAAATTGAAATCAAGGTGAGCACCGTCAGCTTTCTATAGCGAGGCGAAGCTAAACATAAAACTTAAATTTTCTTCCTTTTTTTTTTTTTTTTTAACTATTTAGCAAGCACTTTAATTGCTTGCAGATGGGTGGGGTTTGGCTCTTCAGACCCCTTACAGTTGCTCAGTGCAGCACACAGGAGCTAATGAGCAGATCAGCAGACAGGAGCACTCACATAGGCTGCGATGCCTATGCTCTTTATTGAATCAATACCCCAATTTTTGGTCCAAGGGCTCAGAACGACCATGTAATACCTCATTTCTCCTGTACTGGCCACTGCAGGAGAAATGTGTCACTTTCACCAGCAATAACAAGCGATCGGCTATGGTTTCAATTGGTGTATATACTGTATGTGTGTGTGTATAAATATACTAGATGGAGGCCCGATGCTATCGCATCGGGAGGGCAGTAATGTCATGGTGGGGGCAGGCTTTGCAGCGTTGAGAATCTCTCCCATCATGTGTTCACCCACCTATCCACTCTCTCTTTCCCCATGTGCTGACTTCTCCCGTCTGTGCTCTTTTCTTTGACCTGTCTACTCCATGTGCTATCCCCCTTGTCTGCTGTCTCTCTCCTTCCTGTGCTGTGTTCTCCCCTCATGTGCTGTCCCGTTTGAGCTGTCTGCCCCCGTGCTTTGTCTCTCTCACCCCGTGCACGTTCTCACTCCCCCATCTGCTGTCTTCTCTCATTGTCTGTGTCTGACCATGTACAGAACATACCACAGCTCCTGAGCAGGGGAGGAAGCAAAAGACAATACTAACATTACAGAAGGAGATCGCAGAGGATACATTTTGTGAGGTAAAATATTGTTTAAAAACAGTCAGTGAAATATTTTACCTCACAAAATGATTCCTCTGTGATCCCCTGCTGTAATGTCAGTATTGTCTTTTGCTTCCTCCCCTGCCCAGGAGATGTGGTATGCTCTGTTCACAGTCAGACACAGAAAATTTTTAAAATGAACTTTCGTTCGTGGGAAACCCCCCCCTTTAATGTGACCGGCTTCCTCTGCCTGTGGACACGTCGCGCATCTGCTGCAGGGATCAGCCAAATGATTCACTGTGCGGAATTCACGCAGGCGCAGAAAATCAGACCACCGTACAGCGTATACAGTGTGTGTGGGTGGTGCGATGGTGTTCCGCTGGTGGTACCGCGCAAGAGGCTGGTACCACCAGCAGTTTTCATATTGAGACACCCATCACTTGGGTGTCCGAATATGGCGGTCGGTGAACTTCCGCCACTTGGAATTCTGGGATCCGGACACATCTGGACAGAACAGGATGTGAAGACATTACAAGGTAATTTTAAATATAGATAGCAGACCAGTCATTGTTCCTGTCATAGTGAAAAATCCTGAGTTCTGTATTTTATGATATTTCTAATATTTTAATTTTTATTAAATTATTAATTTTATTACATTAAATTTATTTAATTTTACTATTGTAATATGTCTAAAAATTCTATTTTCACATCTTTTCTTTGTAATTCCAGAGTTAAAAGGGTTGCCAGTGCCACATAAACCAGATAACTCTCTTACCCACTGCAGGATAGATGATCTAGAAATGATATGCGGAGGCGCCATTAGCTGAGAGCCACCATTGATTTTGAAAATAGGTCCCCAAAGTCCCATGTGTGAATCGAGGGTTAGGAGCATGTGCGATCCATGCTCCCTTCACTGTCTGTGGTTGCACATGCTCCTACTGCTCCATTCACACTGGGGACTTTGCCCTATTCTCAGGATCAGATATATATCTTATTTATAGGACAACCCCATTAAAGTCCTAAAGGCCTTAGTCTACAAGTCTGTAGTCACTCTGTGTGAATTCTCACATTGCGCGCGCTGGGAGCAAGCTGTCATGTGACCATAGTATGTGGTTTTTTGACTAGACGTGTCTGGCCTCGGCCACTCACGTATTGTCGGCATGTGACTGCACGTATGCAAATGACATGCATGGCGCTCCCAGAGCTGGAATCAGAGAATCCTCACAGTGCACATGATGTGAGGTGGTCACCAACAATTCTGGGGGACGCCCATTGTTGAGATGGGTGCTGGTCACAATCATGAGCCAGGCTTTATCAGTCATTTGTGGCACTTATAGACCTGATGTGTAGAAGATTTTTGCTGTGTGGCTGCTTTACTGGGAGCTTGTGCTCACTGACGTGCGAGACGACACTGCGCATAGAGGTAGTGAATACTACTGGGGGCAGTGTTAGTGAAGACCCCTCTATTCTACTCCTGCAGGTGGTTCATTGTATCTCACTTTTCTCACAATCTTTTATGCAGCGGTTAAGAACAGAAAACAGACTTCTGAAGCAACGAATCGAAACTCTAGAAAAGGTAAGAAATGTCCTATGTCCAGAGTTATCGGCCCATTTTCTCATCTGTAGATCCATTCCTTTCTTTCCTATGCAGGAGGGTTAAAGGTGGCTGCCTTGTCTGTTGCAGAGGATAAAGCATGCTCCAGCACCACTCATGTCAGTGGCAGAGGATAAAGCATGCTCCAGCATCATACATGTCAGTGGCAGAGGCTAAAGCATGCTCCAGCATCATACATGTCAGTGGCAGAGGATAAAGCATGCTCCAGCATCATACATGTCAGTGGCAGAGGATAAAGCATGCTCCAGCATCATACATGTCAGTGGCAGAGGATAAAGCATGCTCCAGCATCATACATGTCAGTGGCAGAGGATAAAGCATGCTCCAGCACCGCACATGTTAGTTGCACAGAATAAAGCATGCTCCAGCATCGCACATGTCAGCTGCAGAGTATAAATCATGCTCCAGCACCGCACATGTCTGTTGTAGAGGATAAAGCATGCTCCAGAACCGTACATGTCAGTGGCAGAGGATAAAGCATGCTCCAGCACCGCACATGTCAGTGGCACAGGATAAAGCATGCTCCAGCACCATACATGTCAGAGGCAGAGGATAAAGCATGCTCCAGCACCGCACATGACAGTGGCACAGGATAAAGCATGCTCCAGCACTGCACATGTCAGTTGCAGAGGATAATGCATGCTCCAGCACCGCACATGTCAGCTGCAGAGTATAAAGCATGCTCCAGCACCCTGCATGTCTGTTGTAGAGGTTAAAACATGCTCCAGCACCACACATCAGTTGCACAGGATAATGCATGCGCCAATGCTCCAGCACCGCACATGTCAGTTGCAAAGGTTAAAGCATGCTTCATCACAACATGTCGGTTGCAGATGATAAAGCATGCTCCAGTGCCGCACATGTCAGTGGCAGAAGATAATACATGCTCCAGCACCACATGTCAGTTGCAGAGGATAATGCATGCTCCAGCACCGCTCATTTCAGCTGCACAGAAGTTAGAATGCTTCATCACCACATGTCAGTGGAAGAGGATAAAGCATGCATCAGCACCGCTCATGTCAGCTGCAGAGAATAAAGCATGCTTCAGCACCATACATGTCAGTGGCAGAGGATAAAGCATGCTCCAGCACTGCACATGTCAGTTGCAGAGGATAAAGCATGTTCCAACACCGCACATATCAGTTGCACAGAATAAAGCCTGCTCCAGCATCGCACATGTCAGCTGCAGAGTATAAAGCATTCTCTAGCACCGCATATGTCTGTTGTAGAGGTTAAAACATACTCCAGCACCGTACTTGTCAGTGGCAGAGGATAAAGCATGCTCCCACACCGCACGTCAGTTGCAGAGGATAAAGCATGCTCCAACACCGCACATGTCAGCTGCAGAGGATAAAGCATGCTTCATCACCACATGTCAGTTGCAGAGGATAATGCATGCTCCAGCACCATCATGTCAGTGGCATAGGATAAAGCATGTTCCAACACCGAACATGTTCCAGCACCACACATCAGTTGCACAGGATAATGCATGCACCATTGCTCCAGCACAGCACATGTAAGTTGCAGAGGATAAAGCATGCTTCATCACCACATGTCAGTTGCAGAGTATAAAGTATGCTCCAGCGCCGCACATGTCAGTTGCAGAGGACAATGCATGCTCCAGCACCGCACATGTCAGTTGCAGAGGATAAAGCATGCTCCAGCTACACACATGTCAGTTGCAGGGCATAAAGCATTCTCCAGCACCGCACATGTCAGTGGCAGAGGATAAAGCATGCTTCATCACCACATGTCAGTTGCAGAGTATAAAGCATGCTCCAGCGCCGCACATGTCAGTTGCAGAGGATAAAGCATGCTCCAGCACCGCACATGTCAGTTGCAGAGGATAAAGCATGCTCCAGCACCACACATGTCAGTGGCAGAGGTTATCTGACATGGTGCACATTGAGCTTATGCCTTGGCAACCATTTTTCTCTCCTCTTTGGGTAATTTCTTGCTATAGAAGTTGTCATTTATAAAACCTGTGGACGTCTGTCCTGCGTCTTGTAGTGCGGTGGTGGTTACCTTTTTCTTTCTCTCCCCTCTTCTTCCTGCTCTGTCTTTGTTTCTCTCGCTCTGTGTCTCTTATCTCGTCCTGTCCCTTCGTGTTTGTGGACTACCTCATAGGAAAGCGCTGCGTTAGCGGACAGGCTCATCCAGGTACAGTCACCTATCTTCTTGCTTATTTGTCTTCAGGATTGTTCCTGTTTTTTTCCTGTCGTATTTTTCCTATCACATTGTAATGGAGAGAAACTGAATGGAGGACAGAAGAGTTGAGGAAATTGTAGGTGGGAAATTAAAGGGGTTTCCCGCTTTTGGGTACTTTAGTTAAAAACTTCCCCTTTGGGCCGTCAGAACAAGCTCACTGTCCGATCCTTAGTTAACTCATTCTGCAGTCAGCAATTGACAATGCAACACACATGCTATTCACTGTATGCAGAATTATGAGACAAGTGAGTATTTTGACCATAATATCTTTTTGTGTGTCTTGCTCAGTGGTGGTCCAGTGTCAGTCTCCTCAGCTCGGCCGTGTCTCTGAGCACTGAACACCTTGTACTTCTGTGTCTTGCTCAGTGGTGGTCGGTGTCAGTCTCCTCACCTCGGCCATGTCTCTGAGCACTGAACACCTTGTACTTCTGTGTCTTGCTCAGTGGTGGTCGGGTGTCAGCCTCCTCATCTCGGTCGTGTCTCTGAGCACTGAACACCTTGTACTTCTGTGTCTTGCTCAGTGGTGGTCGGGTGTCAGTCTCCTCACCTCGGCCATGTCTCTGAGCACTGAACACCTTGTACTTCTGTGTCTTGCTCAGTGGTGGTCGGGTGTCAGCCTCCTCATCTCGGCCGTGTCTCTGAGCACTGAACTCCTTGTACTTCTGTGTCTTGCTCAGTGGTGGTCGGGTGTCAGCCTCCTCATCTCGGCCATGTCTCTGAGCACTGAACACCTGGTACTTCTGTGTCTTGCTCAGTGGTGGTCGGGTGTCAGCCTCCTCACCTCGGCCATGTCTCTGAGCACTGACCACCTTGTACTTCTGTGTCTTGCTCAGTGGTGGTCGGGTGTCAGCCTCCTCACCTCGGCCGTGTCTCTGAGCACTGAACACCTTGTACTTCTGTGTCTTGCTCAGTGGTGGTCGGGTGTCAGCCTCCTCATCTCGGCCGTGTCTCTGAGCACTGATCACCTTGTACTTCTGTGTCTTGCTCAGCGGTGGTCGGGTTTCAGCCTCCTCACTTCGGCCATGTCTCTGAGCACATTGTACTTCTGTGTCTTGCTCAGCGGTGGTCGGGTGTCAGCCTCCTCACCTCGGCCATGTCTCTGAGCACTGACCACCTTGTACGTCTGTGTCTTGCTCAGCGGTGGTCGGTGTCAGCCTCCTCACCTCAGCCATGTCTCTGAGCACTGACCACCTTGTACTTCTGTGTCTTGCTCAGTGGTGGTCGGGTGTCAGCCTCCTCACCTCGGCCATGTCTCTGAGCACTGAACACCTTGTACTTCTGTGTCTTGCTCAGTGGTGGTCGGTGTCCGCCTCCTCACCTCGGCCATGTCTCTGAGCACTGACCACCTTGTACTTCTGTGTCTTGCTCAGTGGTGGTCGGTGTCAGCCTCCTCACCTCGGCCATGTCTCTGAGCACTGACCACCTTGTACTTCTGTGTCTTGCTCAGTGGTGGTTGGTGTCAGCCTCCTCACCTCGGCCATGTCTCTGAGCACTGACCACCTTGTACTTCTGTGTCTTGCTCAGTGGTGGTTGGTGTCAGCCTCCTCACCTCGGCCATGTCTCTGAGCACTGACCACCTTGTACTTCTGTGTCTTGCTCAGTGGTGGTCGGTGTCAGCCTCCTCACCTCGGCCATGTCTCTGAGCACTGAACACCTTGTACTTCTGTGTCTTGCTCAGTGGTGGTCGGGTGTCAGCCTCCTCACCTCGGCCATGTCTCTGAGCATTGAACACCTTGTACTTCTGTGTCTTGCTCAGCGGTGGTCGGTGTCAGCCTCCTCACCTCGGCCATGTCTCTGAGCACTGACCACCTTGTACTTCTGTGTCTTGCTCAGCGGTGGTTGGGTGTCAGCCTCCTCACCTCAGCCATGTCTCTGAGCACTGAACACCTTGTACTTCTGTGTCTTGCTCAGCGGTGGTCGGTGTCAGCCTCCTCACCTCGGCCATGTCTCTGAGCACTGACCACCTTGTACTTCTGTGTCTTGCTCAGTGGTGGTCGGGTGTCAGCCTCCTCACCTCAGCCATGTCTCTGAGCACTGATCACCTTGTACTTCTGTGTCTTGCTCAGTGGTGGTCGGTGTCAGCCTCCTCACCTCGGCCATGTCTCTGAGCACTGACCACCTTGTACTTCTGTGTCTTGCTCAGTGGTGGTCGGTGTCAGCCTCCTCACCTCGGCCATGTCTCTGAGCACTGACCACCTTGTACTTCTGTGTCTTGCTCAGTGGTGGTCGGGTGTCAGCCTCCTCACCTCAGCCATGTCTCTGAGCACTGATCACCTTGTACTTCTGTGTCTTGCTCAGTGGTGGTCGGTGTCAGCCTCCTCACCTCGGCCATGTCTCTGAGCACTGACCACCTTGTACTTCTGTGTCTTGCTCAGTGGTGGTCGAGTGTCAGCCTCCTCACCTCGGCCATGTCTCTGAGCACCCAATATGTTAGCAATTTCCAGACTGCTGCTTCCTCTATAAAACTTTTCACAATTTCTGCCTTTTCAGAGTCAGGTAAATCTCTTTTTTTGGCCCTTTTTCCCTGAGGAAAACAGGCTGCCTAATAATTCTGCACACCCTGATAAAGGCCTTGCATCCTCTGGCCTCATCCTCCGCACTACACAAATACACGTCACCTGATCTGGTCCATCCAATAATCAATCACATTTATACAGCGCGGAGTTGGAATTATGCATAAAAACAATGATTTGGTAAAAATCCTCTCTTGTCTAATAATCTGCACACAGTGTGCAAGGAAAATGGCGCAGAGTTGTCAATGAAACTTAGTTACAAAAATGTTTTTTTTTTGTTTTTTTTTTAGCCAAAAATACACGCACTTTAAAAAAGGAAAAAAAATTGTCACGTAAAGTGGACAACCCCTTTAAGACAGAAAATATTCACGCTAAGCTGCTTCAAAAGTCTCTAGAGATCAGTAGTCATCCTGATATTTCTTCTGATAAACTTACTGGTCCGGGACTGATTGTAGTGTATACTGTACAGAGTGTATAGAGACACAATACACAAGTACATAGATTGTATATATTGTGCATAGATCTCTGTGTAATGTGTGTATAATGCCTGTAATATACAGTGAGGAAAATAAGTATTTGATACACTGCCGATTTTGCAAGTTTTCCCACCTACAAAGAATGGAGCGCTCTGTCATTTTTATCATAGGCACACTTCATCTGTAAGAGACAGAATCTTAAAATAAAATCCATAAAATCACAATATATATGATTTTTTACATAATTAATTTGCATTTTATTACATGAAATAAGTATTTGATACAATAGAAAATCAGAACTTAATATTTGGTGCAGAAACCTTTGTTTGCAATTACAGAGGTCAGACGTTTCCTGTAATTCTTGACCAAGTTTGCACACACTGCAGCAGGGATTTTGGCCCCCTCCTCCATACAGATCTTTCTCCAGATCTTTCAGGTTTCGGGGCTGTCTCTGGGCAACATTGAGTTTCACGTCCCTCCAATGATTTTCTATTGGGTTCAGGTCTGGAGACTGGGCTAGGCCACTCCAGGACCTTGAAATGCTTCTTACGGAGCCACTCCTTAGTTGCCCTGGCTGTGTGCTTTATGCCGGAAGCCCTAGCCACGACCCGTCTTCAGTGCTCTTACTGAGTGAAGGAGGTTGTTGGCCAAAATCTCGCAATACATGATCCAATCCTCCATTCAATACGGTGCAGTCGTCTTGTTCCCTTTGAAGGAAAGCACCCCCAAAGTATGAGGTTTCCCCCACCATGCTTCACGGTTGGGACAGTTTTCTTGGGGTTGTACTTATCCTCCTTCTTCCTCCAAACACGGCGACTGGAGATGATAACAAAAAGTTCTATTTTGGTCTCATCTGACCACATGACCTTCTCCCATGCCTCCTCTGGATTATCCAGATGGTCATTGGCAAACTTCAAACGGGCCTGCAGAATTTTTATCAATGAGCGTGTAGTGTGTTAGTAACGGTATTGTTTGAGACTGTGGTCACAGCTCTCTTCAGGTCATTGACCAGGTCCTCCCTTGTAGTTCTGGGCTGATTCCTGACCTTCCTCCGAATCATCCTTACCCCATGAGGCGAGATCTTGCATGGAGCCCCATAAAGTTGTTTCCTTCTCACCAAGCTGCTTGCCTATTGTCCTGTAGCCCATCCCAGCCTTGTGCGGGTCTACAATTGTTTTCCAGGTGTCTTTAAACAGCTCTTTGGTCTTGGCCATGGTGGAGAGCGTGGATTACAGGTAACAAGTTCACACAGGTGCAGTTTATGCAGATAATGAGGGCAGAGTAGGAGGCTTCTTAAAGAATAACTAACAGGTCTGTGAGAGTGAAAATTCTTGCTGGTTGGTAGGTGATTAAATACTTAAAAATGCAATAAAATGCAGTTTAGTTAAAAATCATGCAATGTGGTTTTCTGTTTTTATTATTTTTAGATTGTGTCTCTCACAGTTGAAGTGTACCTACGATAAAAATTACAGACCTCTCCATTCTTTGTAGGAGGGAAAACTTGCAGAATCGTCTGTGTATTCTACCCCCAGTGTGTGTGTGTGTGTATATATATATATATATATATATATACACAAAACACACGTATATTCTTAACTCCATAGTAGTGTGTGTATGTTTTATATACAGCGGATGAAATAAGTATTAAACACGTCACCAGTATCAAGGTGCTATTATTGACATGTAATTCTCACTAAATGTCGATAACAACCCATCCAATGCACACAGGCAAAGAAATCAAACTATAGATATCCATAAATTAAGTTATATGTAATAATGAGAAATGACACAGGGAAAAAGTATTGAACACATGAAAAAAAGAGAGATGCAAAAAGCCATGGAAAGTTATAACACCAGCTGAAATCTGTCTAATTAGAAACCAATCCTGCCAGTTAGTGAAGAATAATATCAGCTGGTTCAACTGATGACCTATAAAAAGGTGTCACATTACCAAGGTGCCACACAAGAAACATCTCCTGATGGGTAAAACCAGTGAGCTGCCTCAAAACCTTCACAACCTTATTGTTGCAAAACATACTGATGACATTGGTTGCAGAAAAATTTCTAAACTACTGAAGGTTCCAGTGAGCACTGTTGGGGCCATAATCTGAAAGTGGAAGAAAAATCATATCACCATAAACTGGCCACGACCTGGTACTCCTGACAAGATTTCAGAAAGAGGAATGAAAAGAATCATCATAAGAGTTGTCCAAGAGCCAAGGACCACCTGTGGAGAGATACAGAAAGACCTGGAATCAGTAGGTACAGTTGTTTCAAAAGAAACTATAAGTAATGCCCTCAGCCTCCATGACCTGCGTGATGAGGGCTCATCACGCAAAGCTCCATACCTGAACAAAAAACTTTAAATGCGCTTGAACATGCTATCTCAACAACATTTAGACAAGCCTGTGAAATACTGGAAGAATAGAGTCTGCTCAGATGAGAACTCTTTGGATGCCATAATACACTCCATATGTGGAGGCCAAAAGGCACTGCTTATCGCCCCAAAAACACCATACCAACAGTGAAGCTCGAAGGTGAGAATATCATGTTGTTGGACTGATTTTCAGCACACGGCACTGGCAAACTTCATGTGACTGAAGGAAGGATGAGTGGATAAATGTACCGAGACATTCTTGATAAAAATCTGCTGCCATCTACCAGGAAGATGATGATGAAACGAGGGTGGATTTATCAGCAAGACAATGATCCCCAACACAAGGTCAAAGAAACTCTCAATTTGTTTCAGAGGAAGAAAATAAAGCTGCTAGAATGGCCAAGCCAATCACCGGACCTGAATATCAATTGAGTCCACAGAAGGAGCCCACGGGACCTTCAGGATGCGAAGAGTGTGTAAAAGAATAAGCTAAAATCACACCTGAGCAATGCCTGTGACTAGTTTCTCCATATAAGGTGAGTCTTGAAGCTGTCATCACCAATAAAGGCTCTTGGGCGAAGTATTAATTAAATATCAGTAAGCGTGTTCAATAATTTTTCTTTGTATCATTTCTCGTTATTACACCACTTAATTTATGGACATCTATGGTTTGACTACTTTGCCAGTGTGGATTGGCTGGGTGGTTACTGACATTTAGTGAGAATTTCATGTCAATAGCACCTTTAGAAATTAACAGGAGGGGCAGCACACTGCATAAAATATTTTCCAGATTTGTTTTCACATGAAGAATGCGATTATTCAATAAGACAGTCAGGAGAAACGCCGTATACCTGTATTTCCAACTCCTGAGTGGGAAAACCAACCGGGCCATTATTTGGCAGGAAGTATGGAGCCAGATGATAGAAATTATTTTTTTCCGGATTCTCACATTTAGGGTCAGGTGACACGGGCCCAAGAAGCTGAAGAAAACTACGCCATCAAAAGAGAGCTGGCTGTAGTAAAACAGCAATACTATACGGCGACTGAGAATCTACAGAGCGCCCAAAGTCTCATCCGCCAGCTGCAAGATAAACAGGTAAGAGCTCTGTGCCCGGGCTCCGGAGGCTCGTCACAGATGGCATAGAGGCTTCCTTACTTGGCCTTTAAGGGAAATTGTAGGGGTAGTGTTCAGAATATTCTGCAGGACTCAGTGTTACCACATATATATAACGTTCTCTCATTTTTTTTGTAACGTGTGACGGCCTTCACACTTCCACCCGTAATCAACTGATTAATCGCATTTACGGATGGTTATTAAAGGGATATTTCCTTCTCATACATTTATGGCTAATACACGGGATATGCCATAATTACATATCACTAATGGGACCTGCATTCACGTGTCAGGGCCCCGTTCGCAAAATAAATCCTGGTCCCATTGGTGGGATCCGTATCAAGTATACATCTACAGCATATTCATAAATGTACGAGGTGGGATCACACCTTTAAGGGTCACTAGTAATTTCTCCTACCACCGAAATTGCCCTAATATCACATTTTTTTTTTAAACTTCAGTTCCACTTCCAGAGAACCTTTGTTTCCGTTCTTACAGATGTAGTGGTCGTCATCTTAGTGTCTGAGGCAGAATTAGCGGCTGCCATCTTAATGGCTGAGACGCATGTAGCGGCTGCCATCTTAATGACTGAGGCGGATGTAGCGGCTGCCATCTTAATGGCTGAGACGGATGTAGCGGCTGCCATCTTAATGGCTGAGACGCATGTAGCGGCTGCCATCTTAATGGCTGAGGCGGAAGTAGCGGCTGCCATCTTAATGGCTGAGACGCATTTAGCGGCTGTCATCTTAATGACTGAGGCGGATGTAGCGGCTGCCATCTTAATGGCTGAGGTGGATGTAGCGGCTGCCATCTTAATGGCTGAGACGGATGTAGTGGCTGCCATCTTAATGACTGAGGCGGATGTAGTGGCTGCCATCTTAATGGCTGAGACGGATGTAGCGGCTGCCATCTTAATGGCTGAGGTGGATGTAGCGGCTGCCATCTTAATGGCTGAGACGGATGTAGCGGCTGCCATCTTAATGACTGAGGCGGATGTAGTGGCTGCCATCTTAATGGCTGAGACGCATTTAGCGGCTGCCATCTTAATGGCTGAGGTGGATGTAGCGGCTGCCATCTTAATGGCTGAGACGGATGTAGCGGCTGCCATCTTAATGACTGAGGCGGATGTAGTGGCTGCCATCTTAATGGCTGAGACGGATGTAGCGGCTGCCATCTTAATGGCTGAGACGCATGTAGCGGCTGCCATCTTAATGGCTGAGGCGGAAGTAGCGGCTGCCATCTTAATGGCTGAGACGCATTTAGCGGCTGTCATCTTAATGACTGAGGCGGATGTAGCGGCTGCCATCTTAATGGCTGAGGTGGATGTAGCGGCTGCCATCTTAATGGCTGAGACGCATTTAGCGGCTGTCATCTTAATGACTGAGGCGGATGTAGCGGCTGCCATCTTAATGGCTGAGACGCATTTAGCGGCTGTCATCTTAATGACTGAGGCGGATGTGGCGGCTGCCATCTTAATGGCTGAGGCGGATGTAGCGGCTGCCATCTTAGTGGCTGAGACGGATGCAGCGGCTGCCATCTTAATGGCTGAGACGGATGTAGCGGCTGCCATCTTAGTGGCTGAGGCGGATGTAGCGGCTGCCATCTTAATGGCTGAGGTGGATGTAGCGGCTGCCATCTTAATGGCTGAGACGCATTTAGTGGCTGTCATCTTAATGACTGAGGCGGATGTAGTGGCTGCCATCTTAATGGCTGAGGCGGAAGTAGCGGCTGCTATCTTAGTGGCTGAGACGGATGTAGCGGCTGCCATCTTAATGGCTGAGACTCGTGTAGCGGCTGCCATCTTAATGGCTGAGACGCATGTAGCAGCTGCCATCTTAATGGCTGAGACGCATGTAGTGGCTGCCATCTTAATGGCTGAGACGCATGTAGCGGCTGCCATCTTAACGGCTGAGACGCATGTAGCTGCTGTCATCTTAACGACTGAGGCGGATGTAGCGGCTGCCATCTTAATGGCTGAGGCGGATGTAGCGGCTGCTATCTTAATGGCTGAGGCGGATGTAGCGGCTGCCATCTTAATGGCTGAGGCGGAAGTAGCGGCTGCCATCTTAATGGCTGAGGCGGAAGTAGCGGCTGCCATCTTAATGGCTGAGACGGATGTAGCGGCTGCCATCTTAATGGCTGAGGCGGATGTAGCGGCTGCCAACTTAATGGCTGAGACTCATGTAGTGGCTGCCATCTTAATGGCTGAGGCTGATGTAGCGGCTGCCATCTTAATGGCTGAGATGGATGTAGCGGCTGCCATCTTAGTGGCTGAAGTGGATGTAGCAGCTGCCATCTTAATGGCTGAGGCGTAAGTAGCAGCCGTCATCTTAGTGGCTGAGGCCGATGTAGCGGCTGCCATCTTAATGGCTGAGATGGATGTAGCGGCTGCCATCTTAGTGGCTGAAGTGGATGTAGCGGCTGTCATCTTAATGGCTGAGGCGTAAGTAGCAGCCGTCATCTTAGTGGCTGAGGCCGATGTAGCGGCTGCCATCTTAATGGCTGAGACTGATGTAACGGCCGTCTTCTTAATGGCTGAGGTGGATGTAGCGGCTGTCTTCTTAATGGCTGAGGCGGATGTAGCGGCCGTCTTAATGGCTGAGATGGATGTAGAATGGCTGAGATGGATGTAGCGTCCATTGTCTTAATTGCTGAGGTGGATGTAGCTTCCGTCTTCTTAATGGCTGAGACGGATATAGCATCCGTCGTCTTAGTGGCTGAAGTGAATGTAGCGGCTGTCATCTTAGTGGCTGAGGCGGATGTAGTGTCCATCTTAATGGTTTAGGCGGATGTAGTGTCCATCTTAATGGTTTAGGCGGATGTAGTGTCCATCTTAATGGCTGAGGTGGATGTAGCGGCCGTCTTCTTGATGGCTGAGGCGGATGTATCCTCCGTCTTAATGGCTGTGACGAATGTAGTGTCCGTCTTCTTAATGGCTGAGGCGGATGTAGTGTCCGTCTTCTTAATGGCTGTGACGAATGTAGCGGCCGTCTTCTTGATGGCTGAGGTGGATGTAGCGGCCGTCTTCTTAATGGCTGAGACTGTTGAAGCAGCCGTCTTCTTAATGGCTGAGACTGATGTAGCGACCATCATTTTAATGGCTAAGGCAAATGTAGTGGCTGCCATCTTAGTGGCTGAGGTGGATGTAGTGGCTGTCATCTTAATGGCTGAGGCGGTTGTAGCGGCTGTCATCTTAATGGCTGAGACGGATGTACAGTGGAGGGAAAAAAAAGTATTTATTTCAGCCACCAATTGTGCAAGTTCTCCCACTTAAAAAGATGAGAGAGTTCTGTAATTGTCCTCATAGGTAGACCACAACTATGAGAGTCAAAATGAGAAGAAAAAAAAAACGAGAAAATCACCTTGTCTGATTTGGCAAGATTTATTTTGCAAATTATGGTGGAAAATAAGTATTTGGTCTCCTAAAAACATACAAGATTTCTGGCTCTCACAGACCTGTAACTTCTTCTTTAAGAGGCTCCTCAGTCCTCCACTCATTACCTGTAGTAATGGCACCTGTTTGAACTTGTTATCAGTATAAAGACACCTGTCCACAACCTCAGTCACACTCCAAACTCCACTATTGTGAAGACCAAAGAGCTGTCGAAGGACACCAGAAACTAAATTGCAGCCCTGCACCAGGCTGGGAAGAGTGAATCTGCAATAGGCAAGCAGCTTGGTGTGATGAAATCAATTGTGGGAGCAATAATAAAAAAAAATGGAAGACATACAAGACCACTGATAATCTCACCCTGTGGGGTCAAAATGATCACAAGAACGGTGAGCAAAAATCCCAGAACCACTCTGGGGACCTAGTGAATGGCCTGCATAGAGCTGGGACCATCATAACAAAGGCTACGATTAGTAACACAGTACGCCACCAGGGACTCAGATCCTTCAGTGCCAGACGTGTCCCACTGCTTAAGCCTGTACATGTCTGGGCCCATCTGAAGTTTGCTAGAGAGCATTTGGATTATCCAGAAGAGTATTGGGAGAATGTCATATGGTCTGTTGAAACCAAAGTAGAATTGTTTGGTATAAACAAAACTTGTCGTGTTTGGAGGAGACAGAATGCTGAGTTGCTTCCAAAGAACCCCACCATACCTACTGTGAAGCATGGGGGTGGCAACATCATGCTTTGTGGCTGTTTCTCTGCAAAGGGACCAGGAAGAGTGATCCGTGTACATGAAAGACTGAATGGGGCCCATGTATCGTGAGATTTTGAGTGCAGACCTCCTTCCATCAGCAAGGGCATTGAAGATGGAACGTGGATGGGTCTTTCAGTATGATAATGATCCCAAGCTCACTGCCAGGGCAACGAAGGAGTGGCTTCGTAAGAACCATATGAAGGTCCTGGAGTGGCCTAGTCAGTCTCCAGATCTCAACCCCACAGAAAACCTTTGGAGGGATTTGAAAGTCCGTGTTGCCCAGCGACAGGCCCAAAACATCACTGCTCTAGAGGAGATCTGCATGGAGGAATGGGCCAACATACCACCAACAGTGTGTGCCATCCTTGTGAAGACTTACAGAAAACGTTTGACCTCTGTCATTGCCAACAAAGGATATGCAACAAAATATTGAGATGAACTTTTATTAATGATCAAATACTTATTTTCCGCCATAATTTGCAAACTAAATCTTGCGAAATCTGACAAGGTGATTTTCTGGATTTCTTTTCTCATTTTGACTCTCACAGTTGTGGTCTACATATGATGTCAATTACAGGCCTCTGTCATCTTTTTAAGTGGGAGAACTTGCCCAATTCGTGGCTGACTAAATACTTTTTCCCCCCCACTGTAACAGCCGTTTTCTTAGTGGTTGAGTCGGATGTAGAGACGGCCAACATAATGGCTGAGTCGGATGTAGTTGCTGTCATCTTAAAGGGAATCTGTCACCTCATTTTCGCGATGTATGTAAATTAGTTGGGTCTGGTCCGATGGGCGGTGATTTTGCTCCTTCCTTCCACCCCTCCTTGGCCCCGCTGTACGCAATATTTCAGGTAATTTTCGTAGTTCTTATCGATATTTCGCTCGTGCGCATTGCAATCTCCATTCGCGCGTGCGCAGTATGCTTTGCCCAACTGCGGACAAAGCCGAAAAGCATTAGTGCGCATGCGCCGGTGAACTGTGTCCCAGAGCACAGAAATGGCAGCAAAATACTTCCGGGACATAGTACTTCTAGTACATGCAAACTATTTTTTTCTGGCTTTGCCCGCAGCTGGGCAAAGCATAATGCGCACGCGCGAGTGGAAATTGCAGTGCGCACGCGCGGAATACGACAACTACGGAAATTACCTGAAATATTGCGTACAGCGGCCAAGGAGGGGTGGAGGGAAGGAGCAAAAACACCGCCCATCGGACCAGACCCAACTAATTTACATACAGCGCGAAAATGAGGTGACAGATTCCCTTTAACGGCTGAGGCAGAAGTAGCGACACGTCTTCTTAATGGATGAGGCGGATGTAGTGGCTGTCACCTTAATGGCTGAGGCGGATGTAGTGGCTGTCACCTTAATGGCTGAGGTGGATGTAATGGCCGTCACCTTAGCGGCTGATTCTCGCGCTGCTGGTAGCACAGTCACTGTTTGCATAGCGGACTGCTTATTAGAATCAATTTTGGAAGGATTGGACCATATGTCGTCACGTCACTTCTTAAGACTGGGTAACTCTGGTCTGCAAAGTGGAAACCTGCTGAAGCACCTGTATTTTGGACCTGATGAGGCTGGGGAGTCAGACTGGCTGTAAAATACCCAAATAAATCTGAACATAAGCAGGAAAACTTTGGAAAACCGATTGTACCGCTATTCTAATCTGGATGTCCAAAGTAAGTACACCACCCTCATCAGGTCTGAAATATCTATTTAATACTGTCATGCTGTTTATATTGTGAGATCTAGTGACAGATCCACTTTTATTGGCTGCCATGTAATATTACATATCTAATGTATTGAGGTCACCGCAGAGGAAATGTCAAGCCAAGTAGAGCTTCCAGAAGCCTGAATTATGTCAATAGTCTGACCACCAAAGTGGAGGTCTCCGTTGTTTACCATGCAGACCACCCATCCATCCACCACGTCTTTCTTGCAGAATGATCCACATGCCACAGAAGAGATAGTCAGTCACCTCGAGTCCGAACTGGAACAGTCGCGCCTTAGGGAAACGGAGACATTGGGAGCTTTAAAGGAAATGCAAGATAAAGTAGTCGAGTTGGAAAAGGTAAGTTGTCAGCCATGGTCCTCACCAGCTGGAGAAGAAGAGACACTTTACTTAATGAGCTTTAGGAACAGGATAGATCTTTAGTCATTTACTTCAATGGGGGTGAGCTGTAATACCAGATACAGCCGATGAACAAGGGAGAAAAAAAACAAACTCTTCTATGCCTTAGATTTGAAGGCTTGTAGAAAAGTGGTAGAACCAAGGATATTGGTGATCACTGTGCCTTTGAGAACCCACTTTTGAGAACAGGAGTCTCATATTCCTCTCTGCGAATGGAACGATAGGGAGCATGTGCGACCACCTCTTTTAAGAAATTTATTGGAGCAGTGGTCGCACTTGCTCACTAACATTTCATTCACATAGGAGACGTAAAGGGACATTCCCATCTCAAAGATCCTATCTGAATATGCACTAGGTGTAATAATAATAAAATTAGCAAATACTTATAGTATAGTTCTTCTGATAAGCTATGTCGCTAAAGGTACTGTCACACTTAGCGATGCACCAGCGATCCCGACCAGTGATATGACGCGGTCAGGATCGCTGGTACATCGCTAGGTGGTCGCTAGTGAGCTGCCACACATGCAGATCTCACCAGCGACATCGCAGGGGTCGGGGGTCGCTTCTTATCTGTCAGACGAGACGATCCTGACATCCTCCCGCCCACGTCCACGCCACAGGAAGCTGACGACGAGAAACGGTCCAGGACGTTCTCGCGCGATCAGCGATAACCAGCGGGGGAGCGGTTGGAGGTAAGTATCAGACATAGCGATATCGCTAATAATATCGCTGCTACGTCACAAAAACCAGTGACGTTATAGCGATATTGCTAGCGATATCGCTTAGTGTGACAGGCCCTTTACTCCATGTTTAAGGCATTGTAGTGGTATCTATGGTTACGACCACTCATATAGTGACAGTTAGTTGTTAGTGGTTGTAACCATGGATACCTGCTACTGTCATGCCCTGCACACAGGGTAAGTGACATAGTGAATCTGAAGAACTATACTGCATTTCTAATTGGAGCAAATATTGGAGCTATTTGCTAAAGTTATTATTACACCCAGTACATATTGGGATAGGATCTATAGAGAATACAGGGGCGTTTGGCAGAGTGTATGGGAGAGCAGACAAGACAGCTGCCGGATGAACCATTGTACAGCCGACAGCTATCTAATGTGTTTGGGGCTCTTACGGCCTCTGGACTCGGGATCTCAGCAGCTCGACCCCCAGAAATCTTACATTTATCATCTATCCCATTTATAGGTGTTAAATGTTGTTTATGGGACGTCATCATATTATATAGCGCTGTGTACTTACAATTGCTCGTTTTGCCTTTCTACCCAGATAACTCTTCTCATTTCTCTGCTCTATGTAGAAATAGGAAGTTTCTTGTCCCTGCATTTATCATTCCCCTCTTTAGCTCCTGACCCAGTTGCTCTATTCTTCCTCTCTGCCAGAGACTTTTACAGTGATGACTCACGCAGGGAAAATTGACCTCCTGTCTCTACATAGAGCTTAGAACTGAATGCTCGTCAGTTTTTAATCATGTGATGTCATAGACCTAAAGGAAAAGAGAAAAATTAGCTGGGTAGAAAGGCAAAATGAGCAATTGTAAGTACACAGTGCTATATAATATGATGGGTGCAATATATTAAGAGGATAAAAACTTTGACAGGAGCAGGAGCGCTGCTTTAATGATTGCAATAGCAAAGGTGTGTATCGGTCAGCTGTCACAGTACAGGGCTGATGGTCCTGTGCCTAGAAGCGACCGGGGTACCATCAGACGTATGGAAAATGAAAAAGACTGGTTTCTCATTCTTCTTAGAGAAACAGTTCTCTCCCCGATGAAAGCAACGTCGCCCTTCTCCAGGAGGAACTTCTGTCTCTGAGGAAGAGAGAATCTCATGCACTGCAGGTTATGCGTGAAGGTCAGAAGCAAGTGACAGAGCTGAGTGACCGCTGGCAGGTAAGCGCCACATGTTATGCGTACATTCCTTTGCCTGTTATTTATCTAATCTGTCCGACACTTGTAGTAACGAGCCTTCCTATCTTTTCATTATGTAGTCCTTGTCTTCCCGGGGTGGAGGTGGAGGTATTTGGAAAGACTCGCCTCGTAAGAGTGCAACTGGGGACCTACAGGACGAGGTCATGTCTTGCCGGTTACGAGAAGTCATGGCTCAAAGCGAAACACGTGAACTTCGGCAGAGGGTTCTTATTCTGGAAAGTCAGGTGTACTTTCCATCTGTGACTGTCTTCTGTGTTGTATATTGAGTGGTAGATTGTACACTCGTGGACCGTAGACGTATCGGCCAGACCGATAAACTAGGGCCAAGAAAAACCGGGCTCAAATGCCATTACTAAAATTGGATCTCCTCTTTCCTATGCCACCGAGGCCTTTTTAATATTGACATCTATAAGATACTGTCAACAGGTTTCTCCCAAACGGTTGCCACCCTATTGCTTTTCCTTTAAAGAGGACCTATCAATAAGTCAAAATTGGCCACTTTTCCATTTTTTTTTTTTTTTTTTTTAAAGGGAAGCTGTCACAATGTTTTTGCTACCTCCTCTGAGAGCAGCATGATGTAGGGAAAGAGACCCTGATTCCAGTGATCTATCACTTAGTTTACTGGGTGCAGTAGTTGTAACACAGAGTTTTTAGATGAAGCAGAGCTCAAAAGCTGCCCCCAACCACACCACAAGTTTCTTGTGTACGTTGTATATTGATGGGGGGGGGGGGGGGGGAGTTGGACCAGGATGCACGAGAGCTGTAGTCCTGTAGTGTTCATCGCCTGTTGATAAAACCACTCTTTGTATTGTAAAAACAGCACACAGCCTAATAAGTGACACATCAATGAAATCAGGCTCTCAGACCCTACCTCATTCTAGCCTCAGATTAAATAGAAAAAACCTGCTGACAGATTCCCTTTAAAAATCTGCCATACAGTTCTGAAGATATGGGTCTTTTAATTACTTGCTAATTTTTAAAGTCCTTTATCAAAGGGGCATGAGTCACAGGATCCTCTGGGGCGTGACCTTAGGCTCCACTGGGCCGTGACCTTAGGCTCCTCTGGGGCGTGACCTTAGGCTCCTCTGATTATTACTCTGCGACCCACACCCCCCTTGTAAAGACTATAAAGGTTAGCACTAAATAAAAAGGCCCATATCTCCAGAACTGTATGGTGGATATAAAAAAGAAGGAACTATTTAGGGGAGCAGCAGGAATAAAATAGAGCACAAATTTGCCACTTTTGAGCTGCTGACAGGTCCTCTTTAAGTAAATTTGTAATTGCATTTCACCCCCACAGCCCTGCACACTTGATATAATCCTTTTTTTTTTTTTTTACTTCTCCCGTACAATAAAATATTTGAAACCTATGAGAAATGATGTTCAAGACTCATGTGTACAGATATATAAAATCAATCTTTATTCATCCATTCATGAAGGAGTAACCTTTTAATTTTTATATTATAAATCAATAGTACACATGAAAATGAGGCAATTTGTAATATTTTTTATCAGAGAAATTTGCTATTTTCTCCTTCTGAACTGGTCTTTCGTTCCCACGTTTGTCTTCAGTGAATACAGATTGTTTTTTTCCATTACTGAGATAGGAGATGACAGTTGGTGTTCATAAAGTTCCATGGAGAACTGTAACTGTCACTTCAGGAGAACTTGCAGCAGGATGTCTGTATTCCGCTAGCTCCTCCCCTCTCTGCATAGAATTTTAAAAGCACCAACTGCCATCTCTTATTTCCGTAATTGGAAAATCTGTCTTCACCGAATACAGGTGATGGCCTTGAATTGAGAATGAAAGATCAGTCCAGGAGGAGAAAGAAGCAAACATAAAGATACCAAATGTAAGTTGAATGAAATTTATTGGTTATTTAAAATTTTTGTGGCAATTCAAAAACTGAAAAGTGGGGCGTGCAATATTATTCGGCCCCTTTAACTTAATACTTTGTTGCGCCACCTTCTGCTGCGATTACAGCTGCAAGTTGCTTGTGTTATGTCTCTGTCAGTTTGTACATCGAGAGACTGAAATTCTTGCCCATTCTTCCTTGGCAAACAGCTCGAGCTCAGTGAGGTTGGATGGAGATCGTTTGTGAACAGCAGTTTTCAGCTCTTTCCACAGATTCTCGATTGGATTCAGGTCTGGACTTTGACTTGGCCATTCTAACACCTGGATACGTTTATTTGTGAACCATTCCATTGTAGATTTTGCTTTATGTTTGGGATCATTGTCTTGTTGGAAGACAAATCTCCGTCCCAGTCTCAGGTCTTTTGCAGACTCCAACAGGTTTTCTTCAAGAATGGTCCTGTATTTGGCTCCATCCATCTTCCCATCAATTTTAACCGTCTTCCCTGTCCCTGCTGAAGAAAACCAGGCCCAAACCATGATGCTGCCACCACCATGTTTGACAGTGTTGATGGTGTGTTCAGGGTGATGAGCTGTGTTGCCTTTACGCCAAACATATCGTTTGGCATTGTTGCCAAAAAGTTCGATTTTGGTTTCATCTGACCAGAGCACCTTCTTCCACATGTTTAGTGTGTCTCCCAGGGGGCTTGTTGCAAACTTTAAACAACACTTTTTATGGATATCTTTGAGAAATGGCTTTCTTCTTGCCACTCTTCCATAAAGGCCAGATTTGTGCATTGTATGACTGATTCTTTTCCTATGGACAGACTGTCCCACCTCAGCTGCAGATCTCTGCAGTTCATCCAGAGTGATCATGGGCCTCTTGGCTGCATCTCTGATCAGTCTTCTCCTTGTTTGAGATGAAAGTTTAGAGGGACGGCCGGGTCTTGGTAGATGTGCAGTGGTATGATACTCCTTCCATTTCAATATGATCGCTTGCACAGTGCTCCTTGGGATGTTTAAAGTTTTGGAAATCATTTTGTATCCAAATCCGGCTTTAAACTTCTCCACAACAGTATCACGGACCTGCCTGTTGTGTTCCTTGGTCTTCATGATGCTCTCTGTGCTTCAAACAGAACCCTGAGACTATCACAGAGCAGGAGCATTTATACGGAGACTTGATTACACACAGGTGGATTATATTTATCATCATTAGTCATTTAGGACAACATTGGATCATTCAGAGATCCACAATGAACTTCTGGAGTGAGTTTTCTGCACTGAAAGTAAAGGGGCTGAATAATATTGCACGCCCCACTTTTCAGTTTTTGAATTTACACAAAAATTTAAAATAACGAATAAATTTCGTTCAACTTCACAATTGTGTTCCACTAGTTGTTGATTCTTCACCAAAAATTTACATTTGTTATCTTTATGTTTGAACTGAAGAATGATATGTGGGAACAGGTTGAAAAGTTCCAGGGGGCCGAATACTTTCGCAAGGCACTGTATATTGTAAAGTTGCTTATCACGTACAATCAGTGCGTGGCAGTCGGAGGAGCGGGCCCAGACCAGAATCCATCTCTTTAGCATCTTATTGATGTTCATAGCGCCCCCTACGTCATCCACACAAGTTGTCTCTTGCTGTTGCCGTTGAACTAATACCGGACGCCGCCTGCACATAGGACGGTTATTTCCGCTGCGCTGAGCGCGGTACTGCGAAATGAGCATGTACTGATCTTCAGCTCAATTCGGGATCGCTCAGTGGGGATGACGCAGAAGACATCTATATGAATCCGAGGCAAAGGGTCTGAATTCTGAGACTGACAGCAGTCGGAGAGGCAGATCCATCAGACCAGTCGGCGCTGATAGGTATTCGGCAGGGGAGAAGTAATAAGTGCATTTTTATCAGTTTTGTTGGCTGCAGGGGTCAAATGAATGCCCAGATTAGTGTTTATGGGGTGAAGACTAGTAATGAGCGAATGTGGTGGGATAAGGTGTTATCTGAGCATGCTCAGGTGCTAACCAGTGTCTTGGATGTGCTGTTTGTTAGACAATCTCTTCTTGTGTTGTGACTATGAACAGCCGCGAGACATGCAGCCACGGGGACTTCAATATATTTTTCATGTATCCTGAAGTCACTCGGTTAGCACCCAAGCATGCTCAGATAACACCTTATCCGAGCATGTTCGTTCATCACTAGTGAAGAGTTTAGAAGAGGGAAACCGGTTAACAGGTTCCCTTTACACTAGTGGGTGCTAAAAGTTCCCAAAGTATAGTTCCCAGAAGCAGCATTCAACTGAAAAGGACATATGGGAGGAGAATTGTCAGCTGATGTCTGTCCAGTGATCTCAGCCAATCAGTATCACTAAGATTGTTCTCAGCCATTCTGATTGCTTGAGAGTAGATACAGCAGCTCTCAGTTCTTCTCCCAAATGTCCTTTCCAGCTGGATGCCCGGCATGTTATACCCTCCCACCAAAATCTGCTTCTGGAAACTGAACAGTGTGAGCTTTTCACTTGCGTTAGTTTGATCCAGTCCTGTAGCCGCCTGTCTGAGAGGACGACGTCCAGAATCGTCCGGTTCTGACATCAGAATGTGTTATTACAGGTCAGTGGAAACGTTCTAATGATGCATGTTAGGTACAGTAGTGATGTAGAGCAGCCTGGATAACCCGTGCGTCCTGGACTAGTTCAGGGGAATCCCAGTACATGGAAGCTTTGTATCTTCCAGGAAGTGATGCACGAGAAGCAGCTGTCTCGTCTGGAGAAAGAGTGCAAGGAGCTGCGAGACCGGCTGCAGAACGAGGCCGCGCAGTACAAGGCCCTGCAGTCTCAGATGAGCGAGGACAAGCGGAGGCACGCAGTCACCGAATGTAAGGTGAGGGTCTCGCATCTGTGACAGAGAGCGGAAAGTGACATTCCTTTAGTCTGGAATCTAAAGTGCTCAGCGGGTGCCACAGTCTGGATTATTAGAGCGACTTTGAAAAGTAAAGGATAAATACATTTGAGGTTGAGATTCTCTTTGACTGTTTTCAACCCAGTGAAAATTACAATGAGATCACCAGATTCCCCAATAAAGGGATATAGTAAAGGGACCGGTCACTTGCCATAAATATATCCTTTTATACCTGGTGGAAATGGCGCTGTTCTCCCAAATCCGGCGTTGTATTTCTTTTGTTCCAGAGCCCCTTTGTTCCTGAGATATGGCCTCCATTTCTGTATACAAATCTAGTCTAGTTATCCAAGTGGGCGTTATCATCAACCTTATGTGGGCTTCTTGTGGACCATGCCCTTTTGGCTAATGAGACCAAAACTGCATACAGGAAAGAGGAGGCCATATCTCCGGAACGGAGAGGCACAGGAGCAAAAGAAAAACAGCCCTATATTCAGAACAGCGGCATTTACACCAGGTGAAAAATATTACTTATTTATGGCAAGTGAGAGGTCTTTTTTTTTTTTTTTAAGGAATTGTCCCACCAGCAACATTTATCACCTATACACCCCATAGTCAATGTATGATTGTGAGGATCAAACTGCTGGGAGTGGACCTTTACAGTTTGCCATCACTTCTCACCACCACATCGGTCCTGAGACTGCCGCGTGAATGGACTAGTACTGCTCATGTATGACCACCTCTCCATTCACTTCCTGAGAGTGGTGGTCGCACGTGCTCTGTTCTGCTCTTGTAGACCCATACACATGACAACCTCATTTACACTGAGTCGTGGGGGGTCTCAGATATCGGCCCCCCCCCCCAGACAACCTGACGATAATAGATCCATTTCCTTGCTCTCAGAATAAAGAAGAGGTGATGGCAGTGCGGCTGAGAGAAGCAGATAGTATGGCGGCAGTGGCAGAAATGCGTCAGAGAATAGCAGAACTGGAGATACAGGTGAGAGACTCTCCGTGTGTGTGGACCCCCTAGATTTCTGTGCACTACCACCAACCTCTATATGATCTGTCACAGATGTCACATTCTTAGGACTGAACTTTATTTCTCCCACTTAGAAAGAAGAGGGGGTGATAAAAGGGAAACTGAATGATTCCGATTCTTCCCAGTACATCCGAGAACTGAAGGACCAGATCGAAGAACTGAGGCAGGAGGCAAGTCGTTACCTGGAGAGCCAGTCTACAGTCGGGGCTCAAAGTTTGGAGACTGACACAAATTTTGGTTTTCACAGTTTGCAGCTTCAGTGTTTTTGATCTTTTAGTCGGCTGTTTCTGTGGTTACTGGAGTTCAGTCAGCATTTCATAAGATTTTACACCTTTATTGACCAATCCATCAAGTTTACATGAAGTCTCAATATTTACAACCCTTATATCAACTTCTGGGCCAAGTCTTGACTAATGACCCATTGTCTCATCAGTGGTGGGTTTTATCACAATTTCTGTGATTTTCTTTGTCCACTTGCTTTTTGAGGATTGACCATAGGTGTTCAGTGGGGGGGGGTTCTTGGCCATGGACCCAAAATGTCAATGTTTTGTTCAGCTAGCCATAAAGTTACCAACTTTTCCTTGTGACATAGTCTCCATGATGCTGGAAAAGGCTCACGACCAAGTTGGTCCTGCATGGTTAGGAGAAGTTGTTCTTGGAGGATGATTCGATCCCTTTATTTATTCATGGCACCATTCTTAGGCAAAATAATGAGTGAGCCCCATCCGTGTATGAAAAGGAACCCTACACATGAATGGTGTCAGGATGTTTTACTGTTGGGATGACACAGGACTCATGGTAGCGCTCACCTTTTCTTCTCCAGTCATTCTTTCAGCAGTTCAGAAAGGGGCTTCATCAGAGAGTATAACTTTATCCCAGTCCTCTGCAGTCCAATCCCTCTACTTCCTGCAGATTGTCAGTCTGTTTTTGATGAGAGAAGTGCTTTTTTTCTGCCCCTAAGAGCCATCCCCTAACTGTGCACTGACGCCTGCCTGCTTCCATTCCTGAGCAAGCTCTGCACTGGTGAACTGATCCCGTAGCTAGATCCTCTTTAGAAGTCTTGCCACTTGCTGGACTTTCTTGGGTGCGCTAATGCCTTCTTCACAGCAATTGAACCTTTCTCTTTTTGAAGTTTTTGATGATCTGATAAATGTATAAATGTTTATATTTGCAATTCAACAGATCAGTCTTCATTACAAGCCAGAGTTAATACAAATTGACACTATAAAAACTGAAGCAGCAAACGTTGTGAAAACCAAAATTTGTGTTGGTCTCAAAACTTTTGGCCACAACTAAACACAGTATATTTACAGGCAGGTAACACGGAGTAACCTGCACATAATTTAGTGAGCTTGGGCTGATTTCTTGTGCACTACTCAAAGCTAAAGCTGAATTACAGTGGGGCAAAAAAGTATTTAGTCAGTCAGCAATAGTGCAAGTTCCACCACTTAAAAAGATGAGAGGCGTCTGTAATTTACATCATAGGTAGACCTCAACTATGGGAGACAAACTGAGAAAAAAAAATCCAGAAAATCACATTGTCTGTTTTTTTTTCATTTTATTTGCATATTATGGTGGAAAATAAGTATTTGGTCAGAAACAAGCAATCAAGATTTCTGGCTCTCACAGACCTGTAACTTCTTCTTTAAGAGTCTCCTCTTTCCTCCACTCATTACCTGTAGTAATGGCACCTGTTTAAACTTGTTATCAGTATAAAAAGACACCTGTGCACACCCTCAAACAGTCTGACTCCAAACTCCACTATGGTGAAGACCAAAGAGCTGTCAAAGGACACCAGAAACAAAATTGTAGCCCTGCACCAGGCTGGGAAGACTGAATCTGCAATAGCCAACCAGCTTGGAGTGAAGAAATCAACTGTGGGAGCAATAATTAGAAAATGGAAGACATACAAGACCACTGATAATCTCCCTCGATCTGGTGCTCCACGCAAAATCCCACCCCGTGGGGTCAGAATGATCACAAGAACGGTGAGCAAAAATCCCAGAACCACGCGGGGGGACCTAGTGAATGAACTGCAGAGAGCTGGGACCAATGTAACAAGGCCTACCATAAGTAACACACTACGCCACCATGGACTCAGATCCTGCAGTGCCAGACGTGTCCCACTGCTTAAGCCTGTACATGTCCGGGCCCGTCTGAAGTTTGCTAGAGAGCATTTGGATGATCCAGAGGAGTTTTGGGAGAATGTCCTATGGTCTGATGAAACCAAACTGGAACTGTTTGGTAGAAACACAACTTGTCGTGTTTGGAGGAAAAAGAATACTGAGTTGCATCCATCAAACACCATACCTACTGTAAAGCATGGTGGTGTAAACATCATGCTTTGGGGCTGTTTCTCTGCAAAGGGGCCAGGACGACTGATCCGGGTACATGAAATAATGAATGGGGCCATGTATCGTGAGATTTTGAGTGCAAACCTCCTTCCATCAGCAAGGGCATTGAAGATGAAACGTGGCTGGGTCTTTCAACATGACAATGATCCATAGCACACCGCCAGGGCAACGAAGGAGTGGCTTCGTAAGAAGCATTTCAAGGTCCTGGAGTGGCCTAGCCAGTCTCCAGATCTCAACCCTATAGAAAACCTTTGGAGGGAGTTGAAAGTCCGTGTTGCCAAGCGAAAAGCCAAAAACATCACTGCTCTAGAGGAGATCTGCATGGAGGAATGGGCCAACATACCAACAACAGTGTGTGGCAACCTTGTGAAGACTTACAGAAAACGTTTGACCTCTGTCATTGCCAACAAAGGATATATCACAAAGTATTGAGATGAAATTTTGTTTCTGACCAAATACTTATTTTCCACCATAATATGCAAATAAAATGAAAAAAAAACAGACAATGTGATTTTCTGGATTTTTTTTTTCTCAGTTTGTCTCCCATAGTTGAGGTCTACCTGTGATGTAAATTACAGACGCCTCTCATTTTTTTAAGTGGTGGAACTTGCACTATTGCTGACTGACTAAATACTTTTTTTCCCCACTGTATGTATCACAGGCTGCATGAACTATTTTTTTTTTATCGTTTGTGCAGAGGCTGGAAAAATTAAGAACAGAGTAAATGGGGCTTGTGCCCCATTGCTGAGTGCCCAGGAGAGCTAACAAAACACTTTGCCGGATCATTTAGCAATAGGGCTCAGTTTGCTTCCTTAAAGAAGTTGACCACTACTAGGGCAACCCCTTCTTGATCAAAATGTTTGGCACCGATAAAATAATAAATCCTATACTCACCTCCTGTGCCGGTGCCATTTCCGCAGTGTCCGCACTCGCTCTCCCCAGGGCTATCGTGCGATGTTGTGACGCGTGATCCCAATCAGCGCTGGCGTCACTGTCTCCACCTTCAGACAAATCAAACATGAAGAGGAAGTCTAGTCTGATCTCAGACCTCCTCTTCCTGCTCAATTCGACAGAAGGCGAGGACAGTGGTGCCAACACTAATTGGGGCGCCGGCATCACGTGTCGCGACACTGTACGAGAGTCCTTGGGAGAGCGAGTGCTGACACCACGGGAACGGCACCGGCACGGGAGAGGAGTTTATAAGCTTTATTATTTTATCGGGGCCAAGCAAGCGGTATGAGAAGTAGTTGTCGAAATAGTGGACAACTTCTTTAAGATGGACATACACATTAGATGGCTGTCGGCCGAGTGATAATAATGTCAATCTTTTGGCCGACAGCCGGTTCACCTGTACACAGGAGCCCTGACTCTGGCAAGCGCGCCTGTGTTCTCTTTGAGAAACCCACTAACAAACATGTCTGGCCTCTGCTTATCTCCGATAGAACAAAGCGATTGGCAGTCCAACATCAAATGCTGTTTCCACATCTCGCTCGATGATCAGTTACGTTTAATCTCTATAGATACATTTTGTAAAACTTCTCATTTTGAGGTTGTGGGTTCTCCAGTACGATAGGTGTCATATTTTTACAGTTTCTTTCTTTTTCTCCTGCATTTCCAAAGATCCTCATTATTCGAGGTCATAAACCATACTCCGATCCCATCTCCTTTGATGGACTGGACCTTTCCTCCCGCTCAGGGCAAGAAGATGAAGACTCACTTCCGTCTTCAGATGAAGAGCTTCTGTCCCGGCCCCTCGGAGCCTTGCAGGATGCCCTTTACCCTCATTCTCCGCACAAGGCTTGCTTCCTGCGGCCTCTCAGAAGTTCTGCCAGCTCTGACAGTGAAGAAGGAGTTGAAACTAACGGAGCCACATCCGATACACCTCCTGAGCCGGCAGAGGAGGAATAGCACAGGGTGCGAGGAGACTGAAGCAGCGCAGCATTGAATGATTCATGGTACCTTTAGAATGAACTACCTTAACAGCTTCAGTTTCCTCTTTCAGAATCTTGTGGTACATAATGGGTGCTTGAACTGCTCCTACTTACCCCAAAGAGGAACCTTGCTGCTAACTCAAGGGGCGAGTATGAACCACATGAGGTACACTTGTGCCAGTCGGTAGGAGCATCGAACAAGACTCTTGTATGAAGTTGTTCTCATGATCAAATGTAGTTTATAATACTAATCTGAAGGTCAACGCTACATCTACAAGCTTTACCCCTCCCTAACAGCCACACCTCTGAGGGGTCAAGGGGAAATAGGGCAATTTACAGTCCCATATCGAATCCCCAACTTGCACTACATGGGCAAAAGAAGCCCCATCATTTTGGAAAATTAGTCTGTGACCCATTTACAGTTTTTCTAAGTGTAATTCTTCGTAAACTATATATGGATCAGTATTCCTGACACCTTTATACAGTATTTAGCAGGTTTCTCTACATCTTCTAGTCACAGACATGATACAAAGCATGTCTTAAAAGCATCCAGCTATTACATGGGTGATCATCTTCGTGTCATGGGGTGTCGTTTATTTTCATGGCTCTCCTAGTGATCACAGATGTACATCATGGACCCAATTCATTCTAGGTAGTGTGGTATCGATGAACCCAGTGTATGTCACCGTTGCGGTCAACATTGCCAGGTCCAGTACATACGGTGTCAAGTTTTATTTATAATAACCCTTAAAACCCCTGTAACAGGTGACCAAGTGATTCTTTTAAAAATGGCGGCATCCACTGTTTGCTCCATGAAGTGCCTCTGTCACAGTCCGTGATCCATCTCAAGCCCTGGCAATGACTGCCTCTACCAGGCACAGGTCTTCTACACCACCAGTAACAAGATGGCAGTATATACCTCTATATACGTCAAGGGAACACTTCTGATCAGCTTAATATTTAGTATTACATACCATACTGAACCTTAAAGGGGCCATCCACCTCACAATAAATGGATAATATATTAATAAAATACCCGGTGCTCTCCTTTTTATTCTTTCTGACATTCCCTTTAATTTCTGAGACTTTCTGTGTATCCATGGCTGCCAGCTTCCTCTATGACTACTGCGCTCTGGAAGACTGGGATACTCCCACTTCCTCCAGGCTGGTCCACTTAAGAGCAGGGGAGGGGGAGTGCCTCAGGCTAGATTATTCACACTGTTGTTCGGTAGTATGAGACATCCCCCCCTGTAGTTAGATGGACCAGTCCAAAAGAGGGAGGAGTGACTTAGTGTAGATTATGCACGCTGTTATGGTAATATGAGACACGCCCCCCTCCTGCATTCACGTGGACCAATCCAGTGCAGAGGGAGTGGCTCAGAGTTCCAGAGCACAGTGTTCATAGAGGAAAAGGGACTGAGAATCAGAAGGACTATGCCGGAAAGAATAAAAATGAGAGCAGCAGATATTTTAATTTTGTGACATTTTTCTTTTATGAGGTGGAGTGTCACTATCTGGCACTTCAGAGTCTCCCTTTAAGGGAACCCACATGGTTTGTATTTATTGATCGCCCTGGGAATGAGCGAGGCTGGTCCTGATCTGTCCAGACGCTACAACTACTACTGCCCCATCAGGCCCTGCATTTCTTATCATTTCAAATCCTCCGTTTCGCCCCAGAGTTCCCCTTTAAACGACTCCCAAAAATGGGAGATTTATTTGTTGTTGTGTATTCGTGTGATGTTTTCCCTCTACAGCCAATCTCAGGGGCTCCTTTCCGGGAACCCGCCTCCCATCGTCTGACCTCAGGGCTGTATGTACATCGGTTCTTATGGCACTGTGTCCATGAACTAAAAAGGGAATGTGACCGAGAGTTGTAAAAAAAAGTCGACCGCCGTCATTCATTTTTGTAACGTGGCTTCCCCTTTTCTATAGAGTATAACTTACCCATTTGGCAGCTGACATAAGAATCGGGTGCCTGTAAGAGTTTACCAAACTCTGCCAAGAAAGCCTTATGGCCGCACCCGCTAACCAGCCCGTTCTATGTCCTCCTCCTACCTGCAGTATTCCTGACACTCCAGGACAAGCCGCGTTACACTGTACATACTTCTATATGACTATTTTCGTTATTGTAAAAGCTTCGGACCGATCGTAACGATCACACGAGCGATCTGTGGCTCATTTTCTATTCTCATTGTTACCTACAAGGAGTCCGAGATATGAAATTTACACTAGCCTTATGTTTAATGTCTGTAGTCGCAGTGTTACAGACGTCTGGCATATTGTATAAAATGTAGAGCAGTCCCTTTAATTGTTGGGAAACTAATGGCCTTCATATTGCTCAGTTGTTTGTTTTTTTTACAGTGTCAAAAAAGTGGAGTCACTTTGTAAATGCACTACAATACTTACGGTAGCTTGTACTGACCCTAATGCTTCAGAGCTGTATTCGTAATTATGCGCCATATTCGGCTGACAGATCCTATACCTCCTTATGAATATCATTTTACCCATTTACAGAGAGATAATTACATGAAAAGGTTAAGAAAACTACACAAGCATCTCTTAATACACCATGGACCCATTCTGAGCTACAACCTGTGTTTTAATCCAGAGCTGTATTCCTAATTCTGCAGAGTTCTTACACCCCCAGCAATCCTTGCTTCTTCCAAGCAAATTTCCAGTGGCCTTCAGACCACATTTGAGGGTTTTCTCATTATCTCTACTGGGCTAAAATTGTAAGGTTCTTGTAAAAAGAATTTATCTCTTACAAAAATTCTTCTTTGTTCTCTAGAAAGGAAGGATTTTTCACTTTAGGCTACATTCCCGTAATGAGCTTTTGGTGAGTTTTTAACGCTGCACATTTTTTAAATCTATTTTACTTAATGGTGCAGAAAATCTGCAACATCAAAAACTCATCATGGGAACACAGCCTTATAGTTTTACTGCTCATTGCCTAGGTTACCGGCCACCTCTGCAGTGTATTAGCTGTGGCCAGCCTCCTAGTAAAGCAGCGTAGCGCTTACAAGCTCTTTATTATAGAGCTTGCAAGCACTGCTGTGTATCAGAGAGCGCACAGTTCAGATTAAGAGCTCATAGGATGCCGGTAGGTAGGGGAGCAGTGTATTTCTGAAGACCCATAATAGAAATAACAATATAAAGGGAATTTGTCAGCAGGTTGTGCTATGTAATCTGAGAGCAGCATGATGTAGGGACAGAGACCCTGATTTCAGTGATGAGTCACTTGCTGGGCTGTGTATTGCTGTTTATATAAAATCAGTGTTTTATTGGCAGATTATAATTAGAGGACTAGGTGTCTCGTGCCTCCTGGTCCATCCACACTCCCACCATTGATTAGCAGCTATCAGTAACTATACAGTATACACAGAAAGGTCCCAATCAGGGGTGTGGGTGGGGTTATACAGGGCTCAGCATTCTTGAGCTCTGCTAGATCTGCAGCAGAGAAAACGGTGATGTTTAACCCAGTGATAAAGAAGTGATACATAGCTGGAATCAGGGTCTTGGCCCCTACATCATGCTGCTGTCAGATTACGTAGCAAACGCCTGCTGACAGGTTGCCTTTAACAATCTCTGCTCGTCTATAAATGAGTCGTTCAGCGTTTGTTTATTTGCCTCAAATTATAAGTAAAAAATGATCTTTATTACAATCTGTCCCCTCAACAGCGCCATGTTACTGGCAGCACAACCTCTGGCTACACCGGGCGATGTGATGCCGATAACGATGTGTTTGGTACAATGCAATCACCAGACGAATGAGCGATTTGCACTGGATGATAATTGGGAACCAGCGATCTTTTGAGTCTATCACTTGATTGTTTTCCAAAGACAACCAGAAGAATTATGAATGCAGCTCTGGAGTATAAGACACACTCTAACAGGATCCGAATGGGACAAGTGCTGCATATATTTATATATGAAAGTTTATCAACACTTCTAAGTGCTTTACATGTAAAATGTTGATGTTCATATGTGTTAATTTTTACGGTTCGAAGCAACATGGGTGACTTGTAGCCACCGGGGGGTTTAAGTCTCCCCCACATGGAGCTTGTGGTGACATGACGGAAAACTGATGCCTGAGGCCTTGATCCTTATAGAGTCAAAGTATTGAAAATGTATAAAGTCTATACAATACAGATATATATATATTGACTTCACGTGCAATAAGCCCCCCGCCGCGGCGCTCCGCAGCGCTTCATTTACACTGATCTTCTATATTCCACGGGGAGATTACGGGATTCTGTCTGACATCTCATCCTCCGGCTGCGAGGAGCTGTGTACAGTGTCGGACGCTGCAGCGGACGGACCTCATCCCGGCGTTAGTGTCCCGTGCAGGGAGCGGCTCGCACCCCCGTTGTGTATATGTGTATAGTGTGTACATAGCACTAAATGTTTGTGTCGTTATGCGTGCCAAATGCTTCAGGGGCGGCAGCGGAGAGATAAAGGCTGGCGGTTCTCTGTCTGGGGTCTGGAAATGTGCCGGCATCGGGCTTGTGCGAGTGCGGAGATGTTCAGTACAAGGGTAAGTGTGAGATTAGAGTGATGCTCTGCAGTAAATGAGGCATTGTGCGGCTAGTGATGCTCTGCAGCACCATAAGGTATTGTGCGACTAGTAGGGATTGTGAGATTGAGGAAGACGCTTTACAGGCATGGTAGAGTGATGTTCTGCAGGGCTGTGGGATTGGAGTGGTGCTCAGAAGGCGGATGAGGAATTGAGGATTTTTAAAGCACATTAGTGATGCACGACTGTACATGGGAATAGCAGAGTTGTAGCCATGGGGTGTTGGCTCAATGCTCTGCAGACATGTAAAGCATTGGAGTGATGCTGTGCAGGCTCTTGGGATATACTTTAGTTCCTTGCAGTACACAAGAATGAAGTGTGATCTTCAGTCACGAGAAGGGTTGTATGCAGGGGGTTACTGGTATTAGGATGACCTTCTGCTGCCATATGTTGGCTGGTTGGTGAGACGCGATGGTCTGCAGACAGTGATTTAACACTTTGCACCTTTTTAGTTTTTCTTTGTATTATTGAACAGATTTCCAGAGTCCTCTGCGGTTCTGTCAACTTCTACCTGTCGTGTTATGATAGTGCCATACACCGCACACATTCTGCACTTTTCACCTGGTTAATATGACCCGTGTGGCCAGAGGATCCAGTGGGGATCGTTGTAGTGACCCCTGGGGGCCACAGCTTCACTGTATTCAATAAATACATTCACATTGATACTAATAAACTCTGTGTTCTTTTCTATCTGCTGCTTGCTGTCAGGGATACATTAACCTGCATGGGGCAGAACCAGCTGTATGACCGAGCCTAGGATGGGTCAGGCCCTGAGCTACGTCATAGTTACTCATACTCGCCCCACCAAGTCTACAAGTGTACTGTCTACTGGCTCTATACTGCAGCGAAGTGGGCACCTCATGGGTCTCTGGATGGTGCCGTCACTTGCCACCATACTACTTTCGAGGCCTATGCCTCCATAGATGACCCTCGCTGACATTCTGTATGTAAAAGGTGGAAAATAGAGTTTCTCCTTCGCCTCATTGAGTGACAGAGGACTGTGGGTGTATGCTACTGCCGCCATGAGGCTGACACTAAGTGAATGGGAAAAAAGGTTAGATCCTCCTCCTTAGTATACACCCTCGCCCCATTGCAGGCAAAACCAGTTCATGCTTAGTGTCCATTGGAGGCACACGTCTGGTTTTCTCCCAGACTTTTTTTTTTTTTTCCTATGAAAATGAGACGGGGCGATGGACCCTATTGAAAGGGTCCGATCTCCCCAAACCAACAACAGGCGAGCACGTGGAGTGTCGCCTCCACGTATCCACTCCCGCAATGTGGGACATGATGCAGACCGGACTCAGCCCTGGCCACCCTAAGGTATTGAATCCCTAGGCTGTACAGAGGCATACGACAGTCTTTGCGGCCCCCACTGCATCACCAATGCCAAGGACTGCGGTGGTGGACAGTCCCTCTCATCCCCTATGGGGAAGATGGAGCTAGGGTGCCTGCACCGTCCTTTGTGCAGCCCCCCTTCTAACCTGAGCTGGATTGAAGCGCTCCATCATGGGGGATCATGGAGGAGGGTGGCCTGGGAGGGCTCCTTTAGGTGTTCCCCGGGGCAGTCCGGCCCATAGGCCTGATGTCCCTATTCCCTGAGTGCCGTGCGGGTGCAGCTTCCGCTGCAAGTATGGCGCCATTGGGCACCGTAGCGTCCGGCAACGCCGGATCCTTGCGCCCTGGCCTAGGCCTCTGTGTCCGGTGGGCCCGCTCCCCTCGCGGGCGGGCACCAAAGATCCAGTCCGCGGCTTCGGCCGACGCTAGGCCGCAGGCGGAAGTCCCGCCCCCCTCGACGTCTCTTCCATCGGGCCCGCCCCCCCAGGCTCAGGCGGGCGCGAAAAATTTAGCCCCCAGCTTCGACCAGCACTAGGCTGCAAGCGGAAATCTCGCCCCCCAGGACGCCTTCCGGCAGCCCGCCCACAACTGAGGCGCGCATTTTTGAATCAGGAGCAGCCGCTCCGCACTTCCAGGATGGTGAGGGGGCACAGTACTGGGGTAAGTGCTACCCCCAACCACCCGAAACAGTTGACAGCCTCATCGAGGCCATGAACCAGACTTGGGATTGACGATGAAGCCAATTAAGCGAGTCAAGTGGCCTCAGAGTATTTGGCACTCACCCAGAGTTTGAGGACATAGTGAAACAACACAGGGAACAGTCAGACAAGCGTTTCTCATTCCAGAAGGTGCTAGAGGCAAGATACCCATTTACCCCTGATCTCCGTAAAAAGTGGGCGGAATCCCCAACGGTAGATCCACCCATGTCGCGCTTGGCCTCTAAGGCTGTGTGCACATGTTGCGGTTTCTGCTGGCACTGCGGATCCGCAGCAGATTTTGCTGCGTTGTACAGTACCATTGTATTCAATGGAAATCAAAAAACGCAGTGCACATGCTGCGGATTTTTCCGCACGGATTTGCTGCGGTTTCAAATGCGCAGCAAGTCAATTCTTTGTGCGGAATCCGCAGCAGTTTTACACCTGCTCCATTGTACAGGTGTCGAAACGCAGGTCTCTTGACCTGCGGATTTATTTGCGGATTTAGTCAGATCCGCACGGAAAAATCTGCAGCCCCATCCACAACGTGTGCACTCACCCTAAAACCCTGTTATCCATACCTAATGTTTCCTCTATCAAGGATCCCACTGACCGTCTCATAGAGAGCTTGGCTTGCTCAGTGTTTGAGGCGTCAGGTTCAGCACTCTCCCCCTCGTTCGTGGCAACTTGGGATAGCCAAGGCCATGGTTTCTTGGTCAGAATCATTAAACAGAGCCTTGCAGGGTATGGACCTACCAGCAGATGTATCAGAAATCGCAAATCAGATGACTTTCTTTGGCCGGACACTACTTAATCAATGCGTCCTTAGATGCGGCTAACTGCGCGGCACTCGCTGCTGCGAATGCAATTTCCATTAGGAGGGCTCTGTGGTTGAGGACATGGCGGGCAGACTCAACCTCCAAAAAATCCCTAAGTTCCCTGCCTTATCAGAGCGGCTGTCTATTCGGTGAGAAGTTAGATCAGCTCATCTCTGACTCCACGGGGGGGAAGAGCAGTTTTCTCCCTCAGCAAAGGGTAAAGGCCATTTCGTCACCAGCTTCAGGCACGTTTCCGGTCCTTTCGCAACCGCAGGTGGGCTGCAGCTGCCAACCCCGCCGCTTCAGGTCTTACCAACCAGGACAGGGATCGTCAAGTCTCATATAGAGCCAACCAATTGGGGGGGATGCGTACCCACCAGCCCAGGTCAAGGGGACCTAGGTCCCAATGATCTTCAGCCAAATGACTCAAGGCAATTTCCGGGCGACACCAGCAAGATAGGCGGTCGCCTACTTTGGTTTTGCCACGTCTGGCTCACCATCGCACATGATACATGGGTAAGAGAGCTGGTATCTTCGGGGTACAAGGTAGAATTTGTCAAGTGCCCCCCAAGACTTTTTTTTCTTTCCCTTCCTCCCAAAGCCGATACCCGGGCAAAGGCTTTACTCAAGGCCATCGAATTGCTCCAGCACAATGGGGTCGTTATTCCCGTTCCGGAAAATGAGAAATTTCAGGGCTTCTATTCCAACCTGTTTACATTCCCCAAAAAGGATGGGACTGTCAGACCCATTCTGGACCTGAAGCTCCTGAACAGATTTGTCAGGATCAGACATTAACAGATGGCGTCTCTCCGCTCAGTCATATCTACCATGGGGCGGGGAGAATATTTGGCCTCTATCGACATCAAGACGCCTACCTGCACATCCCCATTTTCCCTCCGCATCAAAGATTTTTACGATTCGCTGTCAACGGCCTACATTTCCAGTTCGCAGCCCTGCCCCCATAGTGTTTACAAAGGTCATGGCGGTCGTCATCGCCATCCTGCACTCCTGGGGCATAGTCGTCTTGCCTTACTTAGACGACCTCTTGGTCAAGGACCCTTCATTTCGAGCATGCGAGGAAAGCGTCAACATCTTGCTAGATACTTTTTCCCGCTTAGGGTGGTTGGTCAATCTGAAGAAATCATCCCCTGTTCCGGCTCTGAGGCTTTCCTTTTTTAGGATGATCTTCGACACCTCCCGAGTGTTGGCAATTCTCCCTCGGGACAAGGCCCTAGCTCTCCGGCAGAGAGTCCAGGCACTTTGCTAACCAGTCCCTCATACCATTCGTTTTTGCATGAGGGTCTTAGGGAAAATGGTGGCAGCAATGGAAGCAATTCCATTTGCCCAACTCCATCTTCGTCCCTTGCAGCATGCCCTCTTGGCATCTTGGGACAAGAACCCATTTATTCTCAACCACCAATGCTGATTGTCCGCACAGGTCAGACAGGCACTCGGGTGGTGGACAATCAGTTCCTCCCTTCTTCAGAGTAAACCTTTTCCTCCGGACCATTGGCTGGTGGTCACAACCGACGCCAGTCTCCTCGGCTGGGGAACGGTTTTTCGCCATCATACGACCCAGGGACGTTGGTCGCCGCGGGAAGCACGCCTCCCGATCAACTTGCTAGAGATACGAGTGATCCGGCTGGCTTTGCAACATTTCCATCATCTTCTAGCAGGCCGTCCCGTCCGGATTCAATCGAAGAATGCCACGGCTATGGCTTACATAAATCATCAGGGGGGCACCCGCAGCAAGGTGGCCATGCATGAGGTGGGGCATGTCCTCCACTGGGCTGAGAGAAACCACTCGGTGATGTCGGTGGTCCACATCCCGGGCATAGAGAACTGGACGGCAGACTTCCTCAGCCGACAGGGTCTTGCGTCCGGGGAATGGTCACTACACCCTGAGGTCTTCCGGCAGATTTGCCAACGTTGGGGAACTCCGGATGTGGACCTGATGGCCTCCAAGGTGAACGCCAAGGTGCCCACGTTTGTCACTCGGTCCCGGGACCCGCAAGTGATCGCCGTGGATGTGTTGGTTCTGCCATGGAACCAGTTTCGCCTCCCATACCTATTTCCTCCGCTGCCACTACTTCCGAGGGTCATCAGGAAGGTTAAGGCAGAGAGGGTTCCAGTAATTCTGCTTGCCCCAGATTGGCCTTGTCGGACGTGGTACGCAGACCTAGTGCAGCTACTCGCTGACATGCCCTGGCGGCTGCCAGAGCGCCCAGACCTGCTTTCCCAGGGCCCAGTCTACCACCCGAACTCAGGGGACCTGTGTTTGACGGCTTGGCCGTTGAATCTTGGATTCTGACCCAGGCTGGGTTCGGCCGCAATGTGGTTGCTACAGTGGTTATAGGCGGGAAGCCCGCCTCAGCACATATTTACCACCACACCTGAAAGATTTTCTTCCTATGGTGTAGGGAACGCGGTTGTTCTACACTGAGATTCTCTATTCCCAACATTTTAGCCTTTCTCCAGTCTGGCTTAGACTCAGGTTTAGCTCCAAGTTCCATCAGGAGACAGATATTGGCCTTATCCATCCTGTTCCAGCGCAGGATTGCTACCAATCTGCAGGTAAACACCTTCATTCAGGGGGTCTCCCACTTGGTACCTCCCTATAGGGCCCCTCTGGACGCCTGGGACCTTAACCTGGTCCTAGGCGTTCTGCAGGAAGCTCTGTTATGAATGGGTCACAGAGAAGAAAAAAGCAAAACAAGCTAAGTCACAGAAAACCAGAGAGGTTGGTAACTATGCAGATTGCAGATCCCTGATCCTACCACACAACTAGCAGCAGCTGTGGAGCGTACCTACGATGTTCCTAGACTGTTATGAATGAGTCACCGTAGGAGGCAAAAGCAACTATCAGATTGCAGACCCCTGAACCTATCAACACAACTAGCAGTAGCCATGGGGGGTTCCTATGATGCCCTAGACCCCTTGATCACAGCCGGAGAAATACATAGGCCTAAAGAAAGAAAGGGGAAATCTAAACTGCCCCAGAGCAGACCCCAAAGCAATAGGCAGCCCCCAACATATAATGACGGTGAAGCAAGATGAAAATACTAACACAGAAAGATAGACTGAGCAAAGACGGGGCCCCAAAACTACCTAGATAGGAAAGGACAGGAAGGCTGCTGTCTGCAATCTGCCAAAACCCTATCAAAGACATAAGCCAACCAGCTGATATGAAAAAGGCCCTGAAGCAGCTAGGCTTCAACAACTGAATCAGCCGGGGCTGGCTGACCACACAAAAAACTGAATAGACCAACAAAATCAAGTGTGAACATTAGCAGAAAAACTTAGCTTTAGATGACTGGAACAGAGCTGAAAACCAAGAGCTGACAAGCCAGAAGGAATCACCAGCAACTGAATAGGGCGTCGGCTGTCTTAAATCCAATCTGAGACTCCTGAGGTCCAATCGTCATCCTCATTCTCAGGTGGCAGATCTCCACCGATCAAATCGGCCTCACTACCTCCTGTTACCACCAGAGGGATTCTGGAAGGAGAACTCACAACTGGTGAACCAGAGAATGAACTCACAACAAAACTCCATTTGAACAGCTACAAGATGTCTCTTTGTCATACCTTTCCTGGAAGGTAGTGTTCCTTGTAGCTATAACATCAATCAGGTGGGTCTCGGAGCTGGCAGCTCTATCCTGTTGACCCCATTTCTGATTTTGCACAAGGATAAGATGGTTCTCAGACGAGCTCCTCCTTTTCTGCCGAAGGTCGTTTCCTCGTTTCATATTAATGAGGATATTGTCTTGCCCTCTTTTTGTCCAGCATCGGTACACCGTGTGGAAAAGGCTCTTCATACGTTGGACCTGGTGAGAGCTCTCAGGAGGTATGTGTCACGGACGGCATCCTTTTATCAGACAGACCCGCCTTTGGTGCTCCCTGAGGGTCGCAGGAAGGGACTCGCTGCCTCAAGGTTGACCATAGCCAGGTGGATTTGGTCGACTATTCAGGAGTCTTACCGCATCAGAGGAGCACCTGTTCCAGCAGGGATCAGAGCACACTCCACTCGGGCGGTGGGCGTTTCTTGGGCTCTTCGGCACCAGGCATCGGCAGAACAGGTCTACAAGGTGGCAACCTGGTCCAGTCTGCACACATTCGCAAAGCACTACAATATCCATACTCAGGCTTCAGCGGACGCGAGCCTGGGTAGAAGGATTCTCCAGGCAGCGGTGGCGCACCTTTAGACAGGAGGTGCATGTAGCTTAGACCGGTGAGTCAACTTCCCACCCAGGGACTGCTTTAGGACCTCCCACAGTCCTGTGTCCCCCAATGAGTCGAAGGAGAAACCGGGATATTTGTGAGTACTCACCGTAAAATCCTTTTCTCCAATATTCTCATTGGGGGACACAGTACCCACCCTGTTAGCCAATTGGCTCTTTTTTTTTGGTTACTAATATGTATTTTTGATAGTAGGTGGGTTTTCTAGACATGTTACCTGCATTAAGGTTGATTGTCTTTTTTATCTCCTACTGCTTTTGCACAAAACTGGTTTCACCTGCAATCGAGGCGAGAGTGTATACGGCGGAGGAGGAGCTAACTTTTTTCATTCACTTAGTGTCAGCCTCCTGGCGGCAGTAGCATACACCCACAGTCCTGTGTCCCTCAATGAGCGTCTCGGAGAAAAGGATTTTACGGTGAGTTATCACAAAAATCCCTGTTTCTGTCACGCGTGACTTATGATACAGCAGCAGATGGTCCATCTGCCATAACAATAAGGCTGTGACTATATAGCAGCCTTGACTTCGACGTAGTCCATGTGGCCAAAAATCACTCCATGCCGCTGTGATATCACGCAATAATGCAGGTGAATGGAATTGCACTGCGACCTGCAGGTTAACATCGCGGCAGGCAAGTTAAAAAAGGTTGACATCAGTTTGATTTTTTTCGACTTGCTTGTCACAGCGATACCTTGTGAAATGCAATGAGAACCCCATTCTCCTGCCTTAAAGGGGTTTTCCCATAAGCAAAGTAGATTGTAATAAATAGATCATGGAATAATAAGTTCCACTATTGGCTGTGTTAAATAGAAATGTTCCTGTGCTGAGATAATCTTAGAAATATGCCCTTCTGTGTGCTGTGTAATAGCTGTGTCTGACCAGACGGGAACATGGTCGGCACATACTGTAGCAAAAGAGCGTAGGACAGCATGGGATCACGGATGCTGATTTCTGCGAGGTAAAACATTTTCCTGCTTTTTTAAAAACAATGTTTTACCTCACAGAAAAAATGTTTTACCTCACAGAAAAAAAATCAGCTGCGATTCCTCTTTAACATCCTCCCCTGCCCAGGAGGTGTGGTATGTACAGACCATGTCCCTGTATGGTCAGACACAGGCACCCCTTTGTGATGTCAGAGTATTATTGTAATCTATGATCAGATGTAGATTTGAGCTGTAATTTATGCCAATTTCTAGCGATCTCATGACAATGCCGCTGCAATTAGTTAATGGCGCTGTTTTCATTCTGACCTATAACGTCTCGCGATAACTAGAAGGATCTTGTGGTTTGGCTCTGTATGCTGCCAAAGATTATGGCAAGGTCATATGGCATGCCGGACATCTGGGTCAGTGAGGTCATTAGCCATCACTACGCCATTTAATTTTTTTAATTCTTTGTAGTTTCGGACTTTTTTTTTTTTCAATAATTAAAAAAAAAAAAACCCTCAGGTTCCAGGTGCTCTGAAATAGACGATCTGCTTTATTCTATAGCTACAAGGGCAGGAGCATTGCAGGATCACTACAGGGAACCAAATCCAGTCACTGTGTTCATTGCTAGAAGTCCTACTGACGTCCTCACGAGGTCTGAGTGATGGGGGCTGCAGAGAAGACACAAGATGGTCAGACATGGAAGTGTCAGGAAGGATATATACAGAAGGAAATTATAGTCACCTGTCCTACCGTGAATACACCACAGTCCAGCTGTCAATATCACCCCAACGAAGAAGGAGCTGAGGGTGACGCCAACCGCTGCCGCTATTCCGACCCCGTGTACGGTAGATTCTGTAAGAATATTGAGGCTTGCATAATTCAGATTAGGCCGGTTTCACATTTGCGCTTTAGGGCGCAGCGACAGCCTGCGCAAGGCCGCCGCTAAGCCCCGCCCCCTGCCGCGCCTCCGCCGGTAGCTCCGCCTCCGGGCGCATGACGCTGCATGCATCCCCTATCACTGAGGACGCAGGCCGTGCGCAGTATGCGTTTGGCGGCGCCTGCGTCCTTTTGACAGTGCGCCGAGCGCAACCAAATTGCAACAGGTTGCGTTTGGCGCTGGTCGGCGAACCGTCAAAAGGACGCAGACGTCACCAAACGCATACTGCGCACGGCCTGCGTCCTCAGTGATAAAGATAGGGGACGCATGCAGCGTCATGCGCCCAGAGGCGGAGCTACCGGTGGAGGCGCGGCAGGGGCGGGGCTTGGCGGCCGTGCGCAGGCCGTCGCAAATGTGAAACCGGCCTTAGAGGATGCGTTTGACACTCGTGCATCTAAAGGTGTTATCCAGAACTGTAGTAATTTTTCACTGTGGACCTAAGAACTAACAGGTAGATAGTTGCTAAGTACCTGTGCTTGCCACTACAGAACAGATCTCTGCCAAAAAAGAGCAGTCACAGACCGTTCCTGCTGGAGATTTTGCAGCTTCCATTGATGTCTCAAGTCGACAGACCAGCAGCTTCTCTTCCACTCTGTTCTGTTGACGGGGTGTGACTGCCAGCGTCATGCTGATTGATAGCCAGCACCCACTACATAACTGTGGGAAGCCAGCTGTCAATCAGCATGACAGCAGCCATCACGCTGCACCAATATCTGCTCTAATGACGTGGACAAACCCAAGACAAACAAAATGAGCATATAACCTGCTGTAAGTAAAAGCAATAGTACATGTAAATAAGGTACATAATAGACACAGTTTTTTTATAAAAAAAAAAAAATACAAACGCCATCCCACCAGCGTCAAGGTGTACCACAATCGGGATGGTCCTAACCTCTACTATTAAAACCAGGTAAGTGTGTGGCCTCCCTTTCTGTGAGCCTGCCATTACGTTTTATAGCTTCTTATTTGTTGGGTCTCCATATTCGGAACCCGGTCCTGCTGAGCCCTTATTCACATCGACGTCATTTTGACACATGGTAAGGTTTTAATACTAGAGGTTAGGTCCGTTCAAATTGTGGCGCACCTTGACGCTGGTGGGATGGTTTTTACGGGGTTTTTGGTGGGTTTTTTTTTTTTTATTCAAAAACTGTGCTTACCAAGTACCCAATATTGTTCACATGCACTATTACTTTCTCTTACTTACAGCAAGGTATATGTTCACTTTGTTTCTGTCTTGGGTTTTGTCTAGTTTTGTTTAATGGCCAATGTGAACATGCTCCTATTTTGTATGCATAACAACTTATATTTCTGGTCATTTTTTTTCGGTTCTGTTGACGTTGAAGCAGCTGAATCACCGACAGGAAAAGTCAGTGACCGCTCCAAGCTGGGGCCCGCTAGAAAAGGCAGGTAGATAATAACTAACTGCCTGTATGTTTATTGTCTCATAGTAAAAAAAAAATAATTTAGTCCCAGATAAACCATTTGATTTAGTTTTATGAACTCCGTCAGACCTCAGTTTTTCACATATATGGTTTTGACAGATTATCCACTAATCAAATATCTGTTTTTAGGCTACGGTTAGGCGGCTGAATATTCTCTCATTTAAAGAAAAAAAAAAACAGTACGATTATCCAAATGACATTCATCTCAAATCCTGTCAGACTTTGAGCCAAGTGTCAGCATTGTGTGATCCGATCCTCTCGGATCAGAGAAACATAGCACAGGTGAGAAGATGGAGAGCAAAATCTTTCCATCTTCTGCATTGTGTCGGGGCACTATAATTGGACTGCACTCAGATGTCATCCGAGTGTAGTCCGATGATTTACTATGCACCCATAGACTAGAATGGACAAGTCTTGTCACACGCTATGATTTTTTTTTTTTCTGATGCTTAATCGGTATGAGAAAAAAAAACAATGATAGGCACTGCCCCATAGTATAACATTGGTCCGAGTAAAACACTGGATAGCACTTGTCTGATTAATACGGGGTGTGAACAAGCCCTTAATCAAATTTGCAGACCAAATCATCCACGCAAGTGTACGAGCTCATAAAAAACGGACAGCACTCATGAGTCATGCCAATCGTGTATACTATTAATGCCATCCTTTTTTTTTTAACTGTTCATTGGGTAAGAGAATCCTGGATTTTTTTTTTTTTTTTTTCATTCAAGAAAAACAGATGTCGTATTGAGGGTAAGACCAAAAATGGATGAAAATTGGATCCAGTGCACTGCTGAAAAATCTTTTTTTTCTCATATGCAAAAATACTGACAGGTAAATGAAGCAATACTGTGAAATGGGTTTTAAAGGAACACTCCAGGCAAAATAAGATATGGTGGGTGGTGATGGACGTATGAGATTCCGATGTCTTCCCCAAGTCTGCTTTAGACTCTGCACTAAGAGTAAATTTGTGCATCATCTATATAGAGTCATTCGCCATTTTTCATTTGCGCACACATAAAATTTTTGCTGCCTGCAGCCACCACTAGAGGGAGCTCACTGCATATAGATTTCTTTTGTAACTCAAGGTTTTTCTAACAGCAAGTTATGCCACATCTCTAAAATACGTCTTAAAGAGAAGATGTCAGAAACTGTCTCCCGTTTACAAAATTATTTATATGACTGTTTAGCCCTTAAGAAATGTAAGCCAGTCGATCTATTTATGGCCTCAAAGTTCTTATCCATCAGCTAAAAAAAAAATATTGCAAGTTGTGTCTGTATGTGCATTGGGGTGTGACGGTGCACTTACAGCTTCTCAGCCTCGCACTGTACAGGTTGGGCCATTTATATGGATACACCTAAATAAAATGGGAATGGTTGGTGATATCAACTTCCTGTTTGTGGCACAGTAGTATAAGGGGGGGGACTTTTCAAGATGGGTGGTGCCCATGGTGGCCATTTTTAAGTCGGCCATTTTGGATCCAACTTTTTTTTAATGGAAAGAGGGTCACGTGTTGTGAGCTCATTTTCGGGTTTGCCTCTGGCTTCTGGTGAGGGTTATGGAGCTGGCTGTGCTGACAGAGGAGTAGTGAGTTCTCTATCTGGACTCCCTCTGTTGGTGAAGGGAGGTAATGAAGCTAATCTAAATGGCAGAGACCGGCCACCTGAGGAAGAGGACTGTGATTGGACATCAGGAAGTTCTGATTGGATTTAAGGCAGCCGACTCCCTAGTTTCTTGCTGGTGATTTCTCCTGACTGTGGCTTCTGGTTTCCAGTTTGGTTCCTGCCTTCTTAAAGCTAAGATTTCTCTGCTATTGTTCATATGAGTTTTTGTCTGGTTTACTTAGTTTTTGTGTTCAGCCAGCCCTGGCTGGGACTGGGCTGAATTGCCATTTTGTCTCTGATCAGTTGATCTCTTTTGCTCTGTCTTCAGAATATACCTGAGTGCTGATATAGGGAATTGAAGTCTAGCGACTTCAGGGCCTTTTTCTATCAGACGTGTTGGACATTTTTTGGCAGGGTTTTTTGCGTGATTGCAAACAGCAGCTTTTCTTTCCTGTCCTTTCTAGTTCGTGAGGGCCCCATCATTTGCTCAGCCTATCTTTCTATCTGTGTTTGTGTTTTCATCTTGTTTCACCGACAATACATGTTGGGGGCTGTCTATTGCTTTGGGGTCTGCTCTGGGGGGGCAGTTTAGATTTTCCCTTTCTTTAGGCTTATTTAGTTCTCCGGCCGTGACGAGGCGTCTAGGACCACCGTAGGCACGCTCCACGGCTACTGCTAGTTGTGTGGATAGGATCAGTGGTCTGCAATCCGCTAGTTACCAACCTCTCCGGTTTTCTGGGCTTAGCTTGCTTTTTGTTTTTTCCTCCTCGGTGACTCATTCATAACAGTCACGTGAGGCATCAAACTTGCTGAGAATTTCACAAGAAATACAACGGTGTGCTTGGTTAACATAACTTTATTATTTCATGAGTTATTTACAAGTTTCTCTTTGTTTACAGCCATTGACATGTCGCATAGGTTAACACGTGAGGAGCGGGTAGAAATTGTGTTGATGTCTGGTGAACGCAGTACCCGGGTCATTGCAGCAGATTTCAATGCAAGACGCCCTACGCAAGAAAACTGTCATCATTCCCATGTTATTTAGATGTATCCATATAAATGGCCCACCCAAAAAAGTTTGCCTCATCACTGAACATAATGTTCTGTGTAAACTGAGGGTCCTGTTCCAATTTTTGCTTTGCCCATTCTGCAAATTCAGCGCGCCGATCTGGGTCACCAACCATTCCCATTTTATTTAGGTGTATCCATATAAATGGCCCACACTGTATTTCCTAACTTGCAGCTCCCTCACTTTGTTGATTGACAGGCAGTTTGCACTGGTACGCAACCAACGACCTGTCAATCAACCAGGAGAGGGTGTTACTAGGTAGAAAATAGTGTGAAGCCTAGAAGTTGCAAGTGCATCAATACGCCCCAATGCCCTTTCAGACATAACTTCAAAACAAATTTGCTTTTTGTTTTTGTTTTTTTTTTGTCTTCTGAATATCAAAATTTAAAAATAAAAAAAACCTAGACATTTTGTATCCCGGGTAGGGTAAACGCTGCATTTTCTGCCACTTTTTATCTTCACGTTTTCAGCAACTGTTCGCACCAAAATACACAATAACAATCTTCTCTGATTATTGCGTTTTTTCTGCATATTCTTCTTTAATTGATGCTTTTTTTTGTTTGCAGATTTGAAGCCGCTCTTTTGCATGTTTTTACTACAGAAAAGAATTGATTCTGCTAGGAAAAACACAACTGTTTTTATTTATTTATTTATTTATTTTTTTTACATGCAGTTTGTCGGTTTTCAGGTTCCCATAAAAGTCTAAAGATTAAAAAAAAAAAACCCACAGTTCAACAACGATTTTAGACGAACAGTGGACAGGGGTTTTCATGAAATCACATCCGATTTGCTGCAATGAACTGTCCAAGCCGATTTTAGGCGCAAAAAATACAACAAAGTTGACAAAAAGTAAACTATGGCAAAAAAAAAAAAAAAAAAGGTGGGGGGAAAAAAAAAATGACTGTGGTGCAATAAACACATGGAGTCTGAGGAATGTTTTGTTGTCCACAGATCCCTTGATCAAACTGGCCCTTGACCAACAAAACACTTGCTTTTTTTCCCCTGTATAGACCAATGGGATTCAACAGGGGGCTCGTGGGCCCCTACATGATGCTCGTGGGTCTCTACATGAGGCTTATGGGCCCCTACATGAGGCTCGTGGGCCCCTACATGTGGCTCGTATGCCCCTACATGAGGCTCGTGGGCCCCTACATGTGGCTCGAATGCCCCTACATGAGGCTCGTATGCCCCTACATGAGGCTCGTGGGCCCCTACGTGTGGCTCGTGGGCCCCTACGTGTGGCTCGTATGCCCCTACATGAGGCTCGTGGGTCCCTACATGAGGATCGTGGGTCCCTACATGAGGCTCGCGGGTTCCTACATGAGGCTTGTATGCCCCTACATGTGGCTCGTGGGCACCTACATGAGGCTCGTGGGTCCCTACATGAGGATCGTGGGTCCCTACATGAGGCTCGCGGGTTCCTACATGAGGCTTGTATGCCCCTACATGTGGCTCGTGGGCACCTACATGTGGCTCGTGGGTCCCTACATGAGGATCGTGGGTCCCTACATGAGGCTCGCGGGTTCCTACATGAGGCTTGTATGCCCCTACATGTGGCTTGTGGGCACCTACATGTGGCTCGTGGGCCCCTACATGAGGCTTGTATGCCCCTACATGAGGCTTTTAAGCACTAGTAGCACCAAGGAAATTGTGCTAAATGGCAGGATATACAAGTCCCACCCTCAAACCACTAAGAAATAACCCTAAAACAATCCAAAACGTTTATATTTTTACATATTTGCTTTGCCATCCCTCTTTTGTGATCAGGTTCATTCTCGGACCAGACTACGTCCACTTTTGTCGTCCGTTCTTACCTTGATGATCAGAAACTGGGACTTTCTTATGACCTAAAATAGAGACAAGAACTGAGTGGGCTGCATTTTCAGTTATGCTTTTATTATAAGGGGGCTGTACAGTGAGTGAGGGCGGTAGCCATGGACGAGCTGATGACCCATCACGCGCTGGCATTTTACAGGAAAATCGTGTCCCGGTGTGCGGTCAGGTGTGGAAGGCTTCAGACTCAGTTGTAGGCCTCAGGCCTCCACTTTCTCCATCTTCAAGAACCGCCGCACATAACTCGGGGAACACCCGGTTCATTTCAACAAGCAAAAGTTTACTGGACAGTTCAAGTTCATCGTAACACAACGCTTCTTAGTTCATGTTTCCTTAATACAGTGCATCTTCAGCATCACTATCCGTTCCTCCTGGACTATCCCTATCTTTACTGCTCTGTCAGCCCTAGGTATCTCCTGTCCAGTTCCGCAATACACCCGTGATCCGCTACCCTCTCTTCACGCGGTTCCACGTCCGCTGTGCGCCAGAGGATAAGGCAATATGCGTAGTACCTGTATCGAGTCTTGAGCTCCAACGTTGCAGGAATATCCACAAGGAATCCCAGTAAGGCCTCCCACTGCCCCGAATGATAGATGCTCAACCACTGCAACTTGACCTTGGTTACTGTACTTCCCTATCTTATCTTGCTATCATAAAGCAGTCCCTTTTACTGGGGCTTTCATCTCCCATCATGGGCTAATCCCAAACTTTGTCTGTAGCTGACAGATATACCTTTACAAACATTATGCATGGCATTTGCATACGTTAAACATATTACATTTATACTGCTTACCAAAGTCTCTCTTATTCTATGGTGTCTACCTTGTGTACTCTATATTCCCTATAGCCGTGCTGCACACTAGGCCGAGTATACTAACGATGCTTATCAAACTCTATACATTACAAGATATGTCTAAAACTGCATGACACTATTCACATTATTATGTACTGCACAGCGTGATTCGTGTCTTTAGGGTTAGGAACACAATGCCACAGTCCACCACTATGACATGGGCATTACTGACCTGTGCTGGACTGGACCAGGGGACGGGTGGGAGCAGAAATGGTGACCAGCAGAGGTTGTGTCACTGTGCGTTGGAGCTCAGGCCTCAGGAACAAGGGGGCAGCACCAATACGGGTGCAGGGGTCCTCAGTAGTGTGACACTGAAAGGATGGAGTGAGACAAAGCTGGTGAAGTTAACTTTTAATTAATATTTTGCTATTTTATTTGGGCAATTATGCATTGGTACCAAATATGTACTTTTTTATGCAGTGATACCAATATGTAATTTTTTTTACTTGTTTACATTTTGTTATTTGGGGATTATGGGGGTGATTTAAATTTTGATTTCATTTATTTTTTTTTATTTTTTTTAAGATATTTTAAAGAAAAGTATCCCAAATTTTTCTTTTTTTTTTACATAAACTAATTATATATATATATATATATATACAGTATATATATATAATTAGTTTATGTAAAAAAAAAAAGTGGTCTCAATTAGTAAAATGTAAATAAGTAAAAAAAAATGCCGTATATATTTGATATCGCTGTAATAATAATATCGCTGAAATGGCAAAAAGAATTAGAAATGGCAAAAATAGATTAAACAAAAAATCTAAATCATATGGGCACCAAAATGCTACCAATAAAACTACAGCTTTTCCTGCAAAACAAAAAAACTAATACTAAAGCCAATTTTTTTCATTTTGTTAGCTGCTATTGCCAGCACATCACTTCTCATTAGAGTCAGAAAGAGAGCACACTGTCACTGTGCATAAAAAAGAGCATTGTACAATGACAAGAATCCACTAAGTATACGTCAGAGTTGACAATAGGCGCCTGCTCAGTATAGCACGGAGTAGCTCAGCACCTAAAACGTAGGTCAACTTAGAGATGGGTGGACACCTGGATGTTCAGGTCGGGGGGGTAAAGCCAAACAGTTACAAAAAGTTCGGGTTTAGGTACCAGAACAGTACCCGAACAAGAACCCGGACCCCATTCACTTGAAAAGACGGTGTGAACGCTCAGCTATGATCAAAGGTATAAAGTTTACCTCCAGTCACACTGGTGTCAGCTGATGGGACTACTGATCCCATCATCCGACACCTGCTGCCGCTAATTACAGTGAGCGCAGGAGCAGCGGATGGGAGTATTCATCAGCCGCTCCTGTGCTGTAAATAAATAATTAATAAAAAAAAAAACTAGCATGGGCTCCCCTGTATTTTTGCTAACCAATCAGACAAAACTCACAGCGGGGGGGCTGCCACCCCTCAGCTGTCAGCTTCAGCAAGGCTAGTTATCAAGAACAGAGGAGTCCCCGCTGTTTTTTTAAATTATTTAAATAATTAGAAAAATCACAGTGGAGTCCCCCCATTTTTGACAACCATTCTTGCTAAAGCAGACAGCTGGGGGTTGGTATTCTCAGGCTGGTAAGAACCCATGGATATTGCCCCCTAGCCTAAAAATAGCAGCCGCCCAGAAAAGGCACATCTATTAGATGCACCAATTTTGGCGTTTTGCCCGTCTCTTCCCACTTACCCTGTAGCGGTGGCAAGTGGGGTGATAGTTGGGGAGGTGTTTTCATCTTTGTATTGTCAGGTGACATCAAGCCCACTACTTAGTAATGAAGAGGCGTCTATAAGACACCTATCCATTACTAATCCTATAGTCACATTGTAACCTCAATTACGTCACCACCTGTCACAGCCACTCAGTCACCAGTGGTTCTCAGCCTGACCGGTCGCATCTTGGCACCGTCCAGGTTGAAAACTGTTTATCCCCCAGACATGGATTACAGCTTGGGACAGAACGACGGACAGGTATGGTATTTTGTTGTTTTTTATTTTAGTTTTATTACAGAAGATCGAGGGCTTCGGTGGAATTAGGCAAGGTCGTAAGTATGGTTTAATTAAGATTACTAAAGGAGTCTGTCATTCTTTCAATTAAAGGACTTTTTTCTGGGTGTCTTTGTTTTCTTACAATGTGACTATGGGGTTAGTAATGGGGGGCGTCTTATTGATACCTCTCCATTACTAACCTCGGGGCTTGATGTCACCTGACAAAAAGGTGACATCAACCCCCCCAACTATCACCCACTTGCCACTGTCCCTTACCAGCCTGAGAATAAACTGTAAAGCGAATATGTTGGTGCTATATAAATAAAGATTATTATTATTACCAGCCCCCAGCTGTCTTCTTTAGCAAAGCTGGATGTCAAAAATGAGGGGGATCCCACGTCATTTTTTTAAAATATTTATTTAAATAATTAAAAAAACAGTGTGGGGACCCCTCTATTCTTGATAACTAGCCTTGCTGAATCTGAGGGTTGCAGCCCCCAGCTGTGAGTTTTGTCTGGCTGGTTAGCAAAAATACAGTGGAACGCATGCCGTTTTTTTTGTAATTATTTATTTACAGCGCAGGAGCCGCTGAATACTTCCATCCGCCACTCCTGCTCTCACTGTTATTAGCAGCTGCAGGTGTCGGTTGATGGGATCAATAGTCCCATCAGCTGACAGCAGTGACCAGGAGGTAAGCTTTATACCACTGATCACAGCTGAGCACTCACGCTGTCTCTTGACAGCGTGGGAACAGCGGCTCTTTGAGTGGGGAGATGATTTCACCACCGATTAGAAATGGTGTTTGCCACGCTGTCATGCTCATGACAGTGCAACAAACACCCGGTGTTTGGGCAGCCGAAGCCGAACAGTAATGCCACATACACACATTGAGCATTTGGTTAGTTTTTTACTCCATTATTTGTAAGCCAAAACCAGGAGTGGGTTAGAAATGCAGAAGTGGTGCAAATCCACTCCTGTTTTTGGCTTACAAATACTGGGGTAAAAAACTCAGCAAATACTCTATGTGTGCACATGACCTAACACAGGCTTCCTGGTGAAGTCCGTGTTCGAACAGTAGGTGTTCGGTATGGACGCTGAACTTTCCTGTTCGGGTTCGCCCATCTCTAGCAATGAAGACACTTTGCTTCAGGGAAGGGGCAGCCTCTGCCCTCTATTGAGGTCTCAATTAAGTATCCCAGCATGCAGTGGAAATTCTCAAACAAAGAGGCATCAAAACGGAAAAAGGTTAAAAAAAAAATAAAAAATAGAAAAAAAAAGCAGTTAGATTAGAGAGGGAGCAGTAGGGACTTTTTAATTAAAAATACACTGATGAGCAAAGTTTTGAACTTTTGACTTTCACGCTCCGCATCTCACCATCCACTACTGCTTCGCACATGAGGCACTATCATTTCATAGACCATTATCTTGGCTATCTCTTACATAAATTTGACTTGCAGCTATTTAGGATTTGGTTAGTTATGCAGATTCTTGTTGGTTCATTGCATTGTTACTGTTTTGTTCCTGGTGATGGAGAAATCTTTTTCTTCCTGAATATTACAAAACACAACCTGTTCTCACATTCCCTAATAGCGCAGTGTATTCTGTTTATTCCCAAGCGAAAGGTCACTGGTTCGAGGAGCAACCATGAAGATTTCCCAAGAAAAGAGAAACCGCATCATCCAGCTCATCGATAGCGGTCTATCGGCCAAGAAAATTGGCAAATTGCATTATGTGAGTGCCATGACATTTGGAAGAATACGAAATGAAGTCCGTCCATCCATTCAAAAGCCAAAAGGTGGACATCCAGGCAAAATATCCGAGTCAATAAGTCGGCTCATCACAAGGTCGATCAGTTGTGGCGCGACAAACATCAGTGGAGGAGGCTCGTATGCTTCATAATAGTGAGATCATAGATGTCTATGCAAGCACCGTGAGACTCATGTTACACAATTCTGGTGGCCTGAGAAATGGTGACGATGTAGGGAGTTGGACTGGACGCGGGTACCTGTAGGCCGGGTCCGGAACTGGAAGGGCTGCATCCTCTGTTCCCGGGGTGAAGCCTGAGTTGTGCGGACCTTCCCCTGCTGTTTGAGGGAAGCCTGAGTGAGGAGGACCTTAACGAGGACGGAGAAGGGCGGGGAGCGTCAGGGACATAAAAGAAAAAGTGCGTGAAGCAGGGCAGTCTGGAGCTGGCGGGGAGCAGCAGGCAGAGCGGTGAGCAGCGCGCTCTGCTTCCCCCACCAGAGAGTAGCGGTGTGGCGATGGGCCATATAGAAGGAACCGTGCACACAGAGTAGAGCTGAGCCGGGTGTTGCAGCAGCGAAAGAGAGGAGTGCTCCGTCCGGGGAGCACCAGCCTCACACACACCAGCAACCGCTGTCGCCAACCGCGGGGACCAGAGAGAGACAGGCAGTGTGTGCCCAGTGACCGACATAAAGCCAGGAGCCATATACTTCAGGATCGTGAGTACCGTGCGTGTGCTGCCTGAAAGAGACCGGGAGCGAGACTGTAACCTAAACTGTGCTAGTAAATCTCGGCCCCAGACACTTATGACTTGACTTGACCATTGTGTACTTGCAGAGACACTTTCGAATCAGATTTCGGTAGAGACATGCTTGAATCTGATCGAGAGCATGCCCAGCATGGGCCTGCCATATTGAAAGCATGCAGTGACGTGATGAGAATCTGCATAACTAATGACATGCTAAATAGTTGCTAGTCAAATTTATGTATGAGATAGCCAGTAGTGGATGGTGAGATACAGAGCCTGAAAGTCAAAAGTTCAAAGCATTGTGACCCTTTTGCTCTTTAGTGTATGTTAGAAAGGAGATTGCATTATAATTAAATGAAATAGACATTTAGGATTAAAACCAATGTTAGTTTCGGGTCATCCCTATAAGTATCTTCAAGCACATCTACAAAACTAGAAGGGATCCTGTAGACTCACTCACCTCTGGAATATTTCGGGATCCCGCACGACCTCTGCACGATGCCTCCCTATAGCACAAATGGACCCTGCAGTGCAGGAATTGTATAGAGTTGTTGTAGAAAGGGGCGAGTTGAAAGCCGAAGGCCTTCGTCATTAAGGCGCTGGTGCAAGGCAGGGGTGGGACCATTGTTAAGGACACACCCACATCAGCTGGGCAGCCGTTCACGACAAGCAAGGTATGGGAATAGTTATTAGCATCTGAAGATGGAGACAGAGCACACAGAGCCAAAGATAGACCGAGAGATGGCGGAGCAGCGGAGAGAGACACCTACGAGTAAGTAATGGAGGAAATATTTAATATTACAGAAGATGGATTTATTATTAATCTTAAAGGGGTTGCCTCGACATAGCGCTTCAGGAGCACACTACTCCCCTGGCTTCCTGCTTGCTGGGGGCTGGTGCGCTCCTGATGATTGACAGTTTAGAACAGCGGCCAGGTCAGAGTCAGTTTGCCTCGGCAGAATTGGAGGCGAACAGGGTCACTGATCAGCACTTACAAGCTCCGTAGCAAAAAGCTTGGAAGTGCTGCACTGGACACCATTGATAGATGGCAGAGGTGGCGGGTAACCTAGGCAATGAGAAGCAAGCTATACAATTAAACATCCATCCGTCCTTGAGAACGGAGACTGTTATTAATAAGCGGTAAATTGCAAAGTTCGTTCGTTTTTAATTTTAACCGTTGATGCTGTTGAGAAAATCCCCTTAAAAGAAGCTGTACACACTGCAAACTCTCCTAATCCAAAACTTGAGTTACAGATATAGAATTTCATCTCTACCATCAGTTATACACATTGGCCATGTTTTTTCTTTCTTTTTTTTTTTTTTTTAAACAACCCACTTTTTTCATGCAATTTTGAATGGTTGCCCCGAAAGAGGCTTCACTATATATAAATGAGCTCCCCCTAGTGGTGGCGACAGTCAGACAGAATTTCATTATATAATACTGTGGCTGGGTGAGGGGAACAAAAAAGAGAATGTGGAGCTCCATGGCAGAAACATAAATCTTTGTCTTCGGCAAAGATATGGAATCCAATTAATCAGCAGAGTTTGGGATATGAAATCAAAATATTTTTCATACTTACACTTTAACAATCCATTATATCACAAGAAAATGCCAAGTGCATCACAGCATCATACATTTTAAAAAATGATGGGGTGCACAGATATAAAAGTGCAAATTTATCATTTAAGCTCAGATGTCTTCATCATCTTCACTCCAATATCCCTATGACAACACTTCTTGCACTGTGTTTTGATGTTTCTGTTTTACTATGGGGAATTTTGATATAAGAGATCATACGAGTGACCTGACCTCAATTTGTAACTTGCTTCCTACTTTCATGCTGCACATGATGCCATGTTCACACTGCTTGTCTGGACCCCGGACCACCAACTGGACAACCACAGAGTCCAGAACGTTGTCCTCTGATGTACACGGGACCTAGAGTGATGGATAACAAAAAAATGCTCAATATACAAATTGATGAAAATTAATTTAATTATGAAATTATGATGCAAAGGATTTGGACCTAATTACAGTAAAATTTTAAAAAATGGCATTATTCTGACGCTGTTTATAGAGGGGTGGTGGTACTCTGCCCCAAAAAACCTACCAAAAATACAGTAAAAATCCATTAGATATAAATCCAACAAATATTAGTCCCATGCCAATATATTATAAAATAAATCTATTAATCAGGCAAATTGGGGGTTTGGTCAGTCTGATTCATAGTGTAAGTTTTTAAAGGAAGGGTAGGAATGTCAATGGAATATCACAGACCTACTTTATCAATCAAAAAGCTGGATTTTTCTTCTCACAGACGCGCAGCACTCTTAATGGTTACAGTCCACTGAAAGTGGCACAATACGTTTGGTGGTTATTGCTTAAAGCTGAAATACCTCAACTGAAGAAGCTTTGGGCAGGGGTGGACACAGACGTGTGCAGCCACATAAGATCCCAAGTGGTAAGGGACCATATCCACCTCAAAGTAGGAGGACATTTGCATTACGATGAATTAGTGGACTGCAAATGGCCCATAAATTGTTATTGCACAAGGGCCTTCTGTCTGGGTCCGTTCCTGTCTCAACGTGGCTCAAAAGACCAAGAGGTGTGCCACGAATTCCCCAAAGGTCAGCTTGTATCCAAACTTTGTTTCTGCCCATAACAACTGTGACAGTATGGGTCTCTGTAAGACGTCCCTCCGCACAGTCTGCCCTCCCTAGGTGATTCTTTTGGGGTTGCTATTAGTCAAGGTCTGACCAGTGGCTAAATAAATATACTGAGCTGCTAGACCACTACTTTTTGCAGAATGTACTTTGCCATTTCCGGCAGTCCTATAAACAATGAATGGAGTGGAGGTCCAGTGCACACTGTGTCCTCAGCGAAAGGGCTGGACAAGTTAGAAAGTCAGAGTGTGGGTCACGTGGTACAGCAGAGGACCAAGATGTCCTAAGAATGAGCCTCGAATGAATGAAGCACAGCTTCCACTGGCCAGTGTTGACACCTTCGGGTCTTGGTCTTGCTCTGCCCCCGTCTATCTGAGGTCTGCTGACACATAGGTGAACTACAATACTTGGGGACATCCTGCAATACAGCAACATGGTAAATACTTCTTAGCAACACGTTTTTACACCAATAAAAACAAGTTACCCAAGGCACTACCCTAATGACACTCCTAGGAAAAGGTGGATACTCTACGCTACCAATGTGTTGGCTTATCCTCCAATTATTAAGTTGCATTGTCCATTTGCTCCTCTTAAAACCCAGAACATGCACTCAGTCTGGGTAGATATCATCAGGTCTTGCCCCCTCGGCCTCTGAGCAGCCAATCCTCACTATCTACCGATTGTCCCTCAGGGCTGGCCCATCCTCGGTCCATAACTTCGGCCACAGGATGCATGAGGCAGAGCTCTGTCACTTACTTCTCGCTCTTTCAAGATGGTGTCCATTTTGCCATTTGGATAACGGCATGTGACTGGGATGGGAGCTGGAGATGGAGTCTGTGAAAGATGATTTGAGCGGAAAGCTCTGGAAACTTCAAGATTTAGCCAAGGCGGAGGACCTAAAATAGAGAAGACCAAGTGATATTCATGTACCTTGTCAATTATATTAAGTACTAGCTGAAGAGCCCGGCGTTGCCCGGGCATAGTAACTAACTGTGGTTAGTTATAAGAAATTATAATTATCCTCCATCCCATAGTCCCGTGCCCATATACTCATCATACAATCATACATATCCACGATCCCATAGGCCCGTGCCCATATACCCATCATACATATCCACGATCCCATAGGCCCGTGCCCATATACCCATCATACATATCCACGATCCCATAGTCCCGTGCCCATATACCCATCATACATATCCTCCATCCCATAGTCGAGTGCCCATATACCCATCACACATCCTCCATCCCATAGTCGAGTGCCCATATACCCATCACACATCCTCCATCCCATAGTCCCATGCCCATATACCCATCACACATCCCCTCTTTGGTCTGCAGTGCCAGAACGTCTGATGGTATATATACTAAACATATTAATTAATTTTGGTTTACAAGTCTGAGGCATATGTCAGGAAATACTCCTAATGCATACCTCCAATGCAGAGCTCTGATGTAATTTTCACAGAGCAGAAAGGTAGTACTAACTGTGCCAATAATATTCAATGTAAAAGGCATGAAGGCAGCACCTTCTGTGCCTACATCATTTACTTGGAGAAGAGTGATGATGTTGTATCTGTGCCTAAGTCATTGCAGGGAGAGACAGTAATCCAATATGTTCTGTGTTTACATCATTTAAAGGGAAAGAGAAGTGGTGCAGTACTATCTGTGCCAATAATATTCAATGTAAAAGGCACAAACGCAGTACTTTATGTGCCTACATTATTTACAGGGAGAGACAGTGATATTGGACTGTCACCTTGGAAAATGCCATTTTCCTGTAGCTATAAAGGTAATCTGCTTTACAATGCTGCCCAACCGCCTAACTGAAAGTTCAGCTACAGGGAGAAAATGAACATATTTCCTCCTGGAAGCTGCTAGCTTTCAGTCACCGCTCACTACACTATGAGTTGCGGCTGTAAACATGCCCCGAAACTTTGACAGTTTACTCTGCACAGATGCATGGAAGATCAAGCTGTCAGTGACTGAATGGCATCTGTATAGAGTAGTTGCAGAGATTACCTAGCAAACAGGCTTACTACTACCTGAGCTTTAGTAACTCAACTAATGGCAAACTAACTATACAGGGTACAATAAATCCAATACAGGATAACATAAATGTAGAGTGTCTTGAAAAAGTATTAACGGCTTGTGAACGTTTCCACATTTTTTCACGTGTCACTCAAAACCTTAAATGTGTTTTTATTGGGATTTTATGTGAACACCAACACAAAGTAGTAAGTAATTGTGAAGTGTAAAGGAAATGATACAAGGTTTTCTAACTATTTAAAAAAAAAAAAATCTGATAATTGTGACTTGCATTTGTATTCAACCCCCTATAGAAGGGCCGGCTCCAGGTTTTTGTGGGCCCCTTTAAATATTGTGGACACGGCAAAGATCTCTATACAGTATTATGGGCACCATATATTGCTCAATACAGAATAATCGGTCCCATTTAATGTTCCATAACGTATAATGGGTCCCATATAATTCTACATATAGTATAATTGGCCCCATTTCATGCTCCGTACAGTATAATGGGACCCATATATTGTGCTACACACAATATAATGGGCATCATATAATGTTCCATACAGTATAACAGGCCCCAATATAATGATCCATACATAACTGAAAAAGCACTGCTCGACATCTCCTATCATTGTTTTCAACTATATCAGTATCCAGGATGCCGGAACAGTCAAAAGTACAATGCGGGGTGTGGGGGAATAACATGGTGCTGACACTGACACCAGTCACCCCCTTCCCCTAACTCACAGGACCCGTCAAGTACCGATGTCCCCAATGGCAAGTGGCCCAACACCCTTTGATCAGGGCCCTGGCACTTACCCTGATGCGCTAGGTGTTGATGCTGGCTCTGACCTGTAGTCTGATACCCCTAAATAAAATTCCGAGTGACCAATTTGCCCTTCACAAGTCACAATTAGTAAATTGAGACCACGTGCATGTAATTTATTCTTAGTATAATTACAGATGTTCTGTGAAGGCCTCAGTAGTGTGTTTGAGAATATTAGAGGTCAAAGAGCATCATGAAAACCAAGGAACACACCAGACAGGTCAGGGATAAAGTTCAGTAAAGCAGGTTTAGGCTATTTAAAAAATAGCCAAAGCTCTGAACATCTCACGGAGCACTGTTTAATTATTCATGCAAAAATGGAAGGCGTATTGCACAATTGCAAACCTACCAAGACATGGCCATCCACCGGCACACACATCCCAAGCAAGGAGAGCACTAAATAGAGAAGCAGTCAAGCCAATCTGGAGGAGCTGCAGAGATCTACAGCTCAGGTGGCAGAATCTGTCCACAGGACAAACTATTAGCCATACCCGCCACATGCCTGGCCTTTATGGAAAATTTGCAAGAAGAAAGCAATTTTTTTTTAAATCAAGTCATAAGAAGTCCTGTGTACAGTTTGCAAACCCATGTAGGAGACACAGCGAGCATGTGGAAGAACATGCTATGGTCAGCTGAGATCAAAGTAGAAATTTTTGGGCTAAATGCAAAATGCTATGTGTGGAAGAAAACTAACAATGTTTAAAAAAAGAGAAAAAAGAAGTATGCAAGAAAAGGGATCATCATCAAATATTAGATAAATATTTATCTAACACGTAACCAAAGGACATGCACATAAAACCAAGTAAAAAGTTATACATTTGAAAAGGACAAATACATTTGATAAGACTTAAGTCCTCCCTAAATGCCAAATTTAAGAGAAAGCCTACCGATAAACCTGTGTGACTGAATGTAATGCAGTGCTGGTGTGTGGCAAAAAAATACAGAGCGACAAAAGACCAAAAGTGAATAGACAGGGTGATCCCTTTTCATCTAGTGGTGCCCTCCATTTATGTTGGAAAACTAGCAATGCACCTCACCCTGAAAACACCATCCCCACCATAATACAAGGTGGTGGCAGCATCATGCTGTGGGGATGCTTTTCTTCAGCAGGGACAGGGAAGCTGGTCATAGTTGATGTGAAGGTGGAAGGAGCTAAATATGGGGCAATCCTGGAGGAAAACCTGTTAGAGGCTGCAAAAGACTTGAGACTGGGGCGTAGGTTCACCTTCCAGCAGGACACCAACCCTTAACATACTGCCAGAGCTACAAGACCAAAGCTCTAAGTTTAGGCCAAAGAATATTCATGTGTGTGAATGGTCCAGTCACAGTCCAGACCTAAATCCCATTCAGAATCTGTGGCAAGACTTGTAAATTGCTGATCTCAGACGCCTCCATCCAATCTCACTGAGCTAAAGCAAGTGTGCAAAGAAGAAGGGGCAGAAATATCACCTTTAGATGTGCAAAGCTGGTAGAGACAGACCCCAATAGACTGCAGCAGTAATTGCAGTGAAAGATGTTCCTACAAAGTATTGACTCAGAAGGGATTGAATACATAAGCATGTCACAATTTTCAGATGTATATTTTTAAAATATTTAAAACCCATGCATTATTTCCTTTACACTTCACAAATACTTGCTACTTTGCATTGGTATATCACATAAAATCTCAATTAAATTCATTTAATTTTGTGGATGTAACGTGAAAAAATGTGGAAAAGTTCACATGGTATGAATAGTTTTTCAAGGAACTCTATTCATCACATAGGATATACTGAGACTCTGCTGTATGCAACACATAAGATACACTGAGACTAGTGTATATCCATCCGCCAACTCCTGGACAGTCTGTGGTGCAACGTGATGTTGTTGGATGGAGCGAGACATGATGTCCCAGATGTGCTCAATCGGATTCAGGTCTGGGGAACGGGCGGGCCAGTCCATAGCTTCAATGCCTTCATCTTGCAGGAACTGCTGACACACTCCAGCCACATGAGGTCTGGCATTGTCCTGCATTAGGAGGAACCCGGGGCCAACTGCACCAGCATATGATCTCACAAGGGGTCTGAGGATCTCATCTCGGTACCTAATGGCAGTCAGGCTACCTCTGGCGAGCACATGGAGGGCTGTGCGGCCGTCCAAAGAAATGCCACCCCACAACATTACTGACCCACTGCCAAACCGGTCATGCTGAAGGATGTTGCAGGCAGCAGATCGCTCTCCACGGCATCTCCAGACTCTGTCACGTGCTCCATGTGAACCTGCATTCATCTGTGAAGAGCACAGGGCGCCAGTGGCGAATTTCCCAATCCTGGTGTTCTGTGGCAAATGCCAAGCGTCCTGCACGGCATATGTGTCCACCGGATTCAATGATAAGATTGATATGTCTATTTTTTTTATAGTTCCCCTGTTATGCTCTTTTTGTTTTTATATCAAGTCTTTTATTTTGCACATATATATAATTTGAATGTAATCTTGTTAGTTATATGTATTTAATTGTTGTTTCACTCAGGGTTTTTGGGGGAGGAGTGTACCTATGCTCAGGTATTTCTTCCTTCTGTCATTTCCTTTGACCTGTTGACCCGTAGAAGCGCAACAGCGCGAAACGGCCGTCGTCACCTGCATACTCCTTTCCCTCGTTCTCCCGCCGAAGATGTTTTAACCGTCATGAAATAACGTTTCAATTTTGAAGATTGGTGAGTGCCACCTTCTTTCTTTGTACCAGGACATATATATTCTTTGCTACACTCTCAGACAGGAAGATACACAGACCCTGTCATATCACCAGCAGCTCTCCTCTTCTTATCCAAGTTATCAGTGGAGTGCCAGTGCCATTTTTTTCATAATCCCGTATTAGTTTATTTACTACATACAGGCTGCAGTATATACAGGTACTATATACAGGGTGCAGTATATACAGGTACTATATACAGGGTGCAGTATACACTGTGTATACTGAACCCTGTGTATACTGCACTATGTTCTCCTTCAATAGAAGTCTTCAAACAGAGGCTGGACAGACATCTGTCTGGGATGATTTAGCGAATCCTGCTTTGAGCAGGGGGTTGGACCAGATGGCCCAGGAGGTCCCTTCCAACTCTACCATTCTATGATTCTATGATTGTATGTATATACTACCTGTGTATAACACACACGCACAATATACTGTACACGGCGAAAACACCAAAAAAAAAAAAAAGAAGAGTATAAGTACCATAAACAAATATTTTATTAAACACATGTATAATGCCCAACTCAGGTTCTACCACATGTCCATAAATATAACGAGGCTGAAGTTGGTTTCTTATTCGTCAGTCTCTTATTCGACAATTTTTTCCTTTCTGTTTTTTACATGTTTAACAACAAAAAATAAGCATCACAATAATAACATACAATGCAGCGAGGTGCCCTGATGTGAATACACAAAAACAGCTACAAAAATTATAAAACTGGCACAAAATAGGCATCAAAGTGGGCACCGAAGGGCATTAATGAAAGGGTTAAATGACCTTTGGGCCACTGATCTCACACTGCAGACATATAGAACAGGGTCCCACATCAAAACCAGGTCTTTCCAGCCTGGCCCAAATGGGTTCTGGGCATCAGAACTGGCATCAAAGTGGGCAGTCAATTTTATCCATTTGAATAAGTAACTGGTGTTTTTAAGGGGTTAAATGATTTTGTTCCACTGATCTCACACTAAGAATACACGGATAGTGATGCCCTGCATCAAACCCAGGACCCTCCAGCCTAGACAAATGAGTTCTGGGCATCAGAGTGGGCAAACAGCCCATTTTCACAGATTTGAATAAGTCATTTAACCCCTTAAAAACATCACTCATTCAAATCTGTGAAAATGGGCTGTTTGTCCACTTTGATGCCAAATCTGATGCCCAGAACCCATTTGGGCCAGGCTGGAGAGACCTGGTTTTGATGTGGGGCTCCCTGTTCTATATGCCTGCAGTGTGATATCAGTGGCCCAATGTCATTTAACCCTTTCATTATTGCCCTTCGGTGCCCACTTTGATGCCCATTTTTGTGCCAGTTATATAATTTTGTGGCTGTTTTCTAGTGTATTCCCATCAGGGCTCCTCGCTGCATTGTATGTTATTATTGTGATGTTTATTTTTTGTTGTTAAAACTGTAAAAAAAAAAATTGCAGTATAAGAAACTGACGAATAAGAAACCAACTTCAGCCCCGTATAAATATATGACTAACATAATAAATTACTGCCAATAAAAGCGCATACAGTGCAAAAAAGCTGCCGTTCAAAGCGTGCAAAAAGTAGCAGTAAAAATCAATGAGATTAACTTACATTAGCGAGGACAGGGGTGTAGTGATTATGGTGCTCCCACAGTGACCGCCCCAAGTTCTAACTTAACTCGCTCTCACTCGTGGAGTGGCACACTCTAATGGCGGCCAGACCGCCAGCCTCTCGCGTGCTGTTGCCTGTCCTCACAGCGCTCAGCCTCAGCTCCGGAGGGTTCAGAGGCGTGCTTACGTAGCACGCTGTACATGACACGCCTCGGAACCCTGTCTGAACCCCAGCTGGCTCATCCAATCCCGGGTGCCATAGCAACACGGTCTCAGCCTGCAGTGAGTCCTGCCACCTGGCTGTCAGGTGTGTGAGGCCGTCCGCTCACCCGAACTGCCGCAGCCAGGTCTTTATAGTACATGCTTCGGGGCAGGCGGACGTCCCTGAACTGTGTTGATATTTAACCGGCCCGGGGGGCAAATGGCTCTCTGCCACCCGGCCCAGCCCACCCCTGTATATATCAATCATTTGCAAAGATAGAAAATGTAGGCGATCTGTACCTATATTATTTACAGGAAAAAGAGACAGGGAAGCAGAACTAAGTTTGGTACCAACCACAAGAGGTACAGATATAGCAATGCTGAATTTGCTATGTAAAGGGGTTGCCTATTACTTTTCTGGCACTTGGGAGGAACTAGGCTAAAATATGATGTGATATAAAACACATGTGACATGTACAAAAGTGAACAAGTCGGTAGGACAGTGTTCACACCACCCAAAGACTGAAACACAGAAAAAACACAGTATAACAAACGTGCAAAAATACTCGGTTGTAAAAAATATATATAACAGTAAACAGCAAGTCCTAGTAAAAAGATAACAAAAACAGGGTATTTAGTTGATGTGTTTTTTTGCAAAAAATGTATACTAAGCCGCTCCACCAACGTCACGGTATACCCATCTCGGAGCAGTCCTATCTAATGTATTTAAAACCTGATCATGTGAACAGTACCTATATGAGCAGGATTCAGAAAGGGGCTGCCTGATATGGGCACGCTGTGTAAGACGGCTCTTTATGTGCATGTCTCACAAGAGAGGGGTGGGAATCTCCCAAACCTTGCATAAGCAAGAAACTAATAGATTAAAAATGATGAACTTAGCCTAATGCCATTTAGTAGTCCAACACTCTCCTTGAGGAATTTTAATTAGCCGCTGTTATATTCCGTTCTGCTACATCTGTATCCACACACATATATTGCAATAAATAAAAACATACCTTTTGCCAACCCGACACACAAGAACATGATGAGGAGAAAATGCATCGGTGCTGCTCCTCTGGAAGGAAAAATATTTCTCTGGGAAAAAAAACAAAAAACACAAAAAAACCAACAGAATCTTGAAGAAGTTTAAATGTTGACGATTGGAAATAGACTCTTGAATCTTTTTGATATCACATCTTTCCAGGTCTCTGGTTAAATATATCTTCTGATATGTAAAAAGCACAGTCTTTAATTCGGGACTCTTACCGATTTCCAGGAGTCTCTATAAAGTGCCCCAACTCCTTTGGTACTCCTCAGAGATTTCTGTTACTGAAATGAACAATGGTGTCTATTTCAACAGATCTTTGTTTAGAATCTTGTGTTACGATTGTAGTAAAACAGAAATCTCCGAGCGGTGCCAAAGGGGTTTAATCTATAAAGTCTTTTAATTCTGGAAATCCATGGTGGTCAGAAATCACAGATTTCATAAATGTGAAGATGATTTTAACTGGACAGCCCCTTTAAATGCTAAACCTATAGAATCTCATTACATTTATAGCAGATGGATATCCCATGATGCAGCCATTTACCTGGTCTAGTGGAGCTGCAGACTATCACTGCCACACTATAGACGTCTGACTGTCAGCTAACCTAATTCTGGCACCAGGTCTATACTCAGCCCACGCCTACATCTCCCTACCTGTGGACCGTCCTTCATCCCCTTCTCCTCTTACTAACCATGTACTATTCAGTGGCCTTGTCCTGTATTTAGGCAGAAGACACAGACAAAACATAGTTAATCTACTTGTAAGCAAATGTAGGTACAAGCAACACGGCTCAGGTTTTTACATGGCGCCAAAAAAAGCCATAATTTCTGAAAATATGGGGTTTATATACTGCTCAAAAGATTAAGGGAACACTAAAATACCACATCCTAGATATATCAATGAAATATATTACATAGTTGAATGCGTTAACAGTAAAATATAAAAATGATCAATGTAAATCAAAATTAATATGCCATGGAGGTCTGGATTTGAGATGATACTCAAATTCAAAGTGGAAAAACAAATCACAGGCTGATACAACTTCAGTGGAAATGCCTCATGACAAGGAAATGATGCTTAGTAGTGTGTGTGGCCTCCATGTACCTGTATGACCTCCTGTGACCTCCACGTGCCTGTGGGGAACGGGCAGGCCAGTCCACTACATCAGAGGATGCTGGAACCACCTTGTTTTTCCTCTGCTTGTTGCCTAGCTGCAGGTCTGGATTCCGCACAGCACATTCTCTTGATGGAGGCCTCAATTTTGCTGCACCTGTTGAGCTGAATACTCCCTCTCCCCCCTTTTTTTTTTTTCATTCATAACATCAATGCCTTCATCATGCAGGAACTGCTGACACACCTCAGCCCCCTGAGGCCTAGCATTGCCCTGCATCAGAAGGAACCAAGGGCCCACTGCATCTGTATATAGTCTCACAATGGGTCTGAGGATCTCATCCTGGTACCTAATGGCAGTAAGGGTACATCTGGCTAGCACATGGGAGGGCTATGAAGCCCTCCAAAGAAAAGCCTCCCCACAATATTTCTGACCCACTCCCACTGACAGCCGGTAATGCTCAAGGATATTGCAGGCAGAAGTATGTTGTCCACGGTATCTCCAGACTCTGTCACACGTGTCACATGTGTAAAGCTGCCCTCATCCATGAAGAGCAAAGGGTGCCAATGTTGAATCTGCCAATTTTGGTGTTCTCTGGCAAATGCCAGTCTCCCTCTACGGTGTTGGGCATACAGCCCAACACTCACTTGCGGACGTTGGGCCCTCATACCACACTCAAGAAGTCTGTTTTTGACAGTTTGAGCAAACACATGGATGTTAGTGGCCAGCTGAAGCCATTTTGCAGGGTTCTGGCACTGTTCCTTCTTGCACAAAAGAGGAGGTAGCGGTCCTGCTGCTGGGTTGTTGCCCTCCTAAGGCCCCCTCCATGCCTCCTAGTGTACTGGCCTGTCTCCTGGTATCTACTCCATGCTCTGGACAGTGTGCTGACAGACAAAGCTACCCTTCTTGCCACAGCTCGCATTGATGTGCCATCCAGGATGATCTGCACTACCTGAGCAACTTCCGTGGGTTGTAGACATCATTTCATGTTACTGTACAGTACCTCTAGGGGTGAGAGCAATGAGAAAATTCAAAAGTGACCAAAGCAACAGCCAAAAAGGATGAGGACAGAGAAATGGTCTGTGATCACCACTTGCAGAACCACTCCTTTATAGGGATTGTCTTGCTAATTGCCTAACATTTCTACCTGTTGTCTGTTCCATTTGCACAACAGCAGGAGAAATTGATTCACAATCGGTGTTGTTTCATAACTGGACAGGTTGATGTCACAGAAGTGTAACTGACTTGGAGTTACACTGTGTTGTTTAAGTGTTCCCTTTATTTTTTTAGCAGTATAGTTTATCATAAGTGATACATATTAGAAACATTCACTTCTGTCAATTAGAAAACGATAGGATGGGAACATCACACTTCATTACATACACAATCGGTGGCAACTCAAAAAGCACGAGTCTATCTGGATGGCGTAGGTAAGATTCATGCAATGAGCATCTTAAAGGGAATCTATCAGCAGGATTTCATCCCCCAACTATTTATATGTAGCTACTGTATATCCAAGACTAGCCCAGCAATACCTTTACCTGACCAGTCCGTTCCTTCATTACTGAGAAATATTAGGCTGAAGAGCTACTTGTAGATATCATGCCTCTGTCACACCAGCTCTAATCCATGGCCAGTGACACCTCCTCCTGCTTGACTGACAACTATCACACAGGATAAGGGCTGTCAGTCAAGCAGGAGGCGGCGGCACAGGATGGGAATAGAATTGGAGTGACAGAAGCTTCAGATCTACAACTATCTGAAATCACACTACTTAAAGAGAAAGATGTCATGCTCCACACACCACTTCCAGCAACTCCTTTCCATTGTCTTCTACACTATCAACCCATTTCTGATGAAGGACCAGTTATAGGACTGAAAAATTACATAATTCTGGATTATTGAAAAATTATTTTGTATTTTTGAATTGGAAATACATTTTTTCTGCAAAGTCCCCCTGAATGCCAAGTTTTCCATTAATTTTCAGATCTACAAATAGCTTTTCAGCCTCATTTGCATATCAATTCAAAACAAAGATTTCCCAATAACAGAGGAAAAAGCTGATCATGTAAGAGTATTTTTGGACACTACATATAAATACAACAGATTCCCCTTAAGAGGCTGTGATTAATTTTTTGAGCCAGTCACATCCGCAAATTGCTGATGTTTGCATATCTGCACGTTTGTCTGCATCACGGACAGGTGAAATTACTAAGCGAAATTGAAAGGATGATACCAATATATGCTTCAATTTTTTTCCCACAAGGACCTATGTAAGGGAAACTGGGGTTTTCCACTTTTAGAAAACTGGTCTCCAAAATGACCAGATAATATTTTTTTTATAAAAAGCTAATACAAATCGAACTCACCCTGCCTGTGTCCAGAACCGGATACTCGTCGTCGTCAATGCTTCTGCATTTTTGCTGCAATGGTGATGTCACGTAGACACCGAATCTCATTGCTGTAGCCAATCACTGAGATCAATGGCTTGTGCCATCTACATCGGAATGGCTTCTGAACTCAGTGAGTAGCTGCAGCGTTAATGTTCCTCGTCAACGTGATGTCACCACTGCAACCAAAACACAGATAGGAACAACGTCAGGGAGCCAGTGTTGGACCTGGGGAGGGTCATCCTGTCTGTATGGTTTTTTTTTACTAGTATCTGATTGTTTGAGGACCACGTTTCTAAAAGTGAAAAACCCCGTTAGCATACTCCGTATGACTTTTGCGATCCCTGCCCACTTTCATCTAAGATTTTCCTCAATATTCCTTTTATACAGTGAAACCGCAGAGTGTTGTGTCACTAATTTTTGTGATACCCCCTGTGATTTCCTCCAGATATCCTACTTATCGTTCTTATACTGGTGACAGAGCAAACAAGAGAGATGGTTCTATGTGGGGTTGCTACAAACATACCCACCATGGCATAATCAGAAGAATATGCCATTTATCCATGGTGGGTCCTGGCTAATCAGAAGAATAACCAGGACCCACCGTGGCTTTAATCAGAAGAATAGCCAGGACACACCATGGCATAATCAGAAGAATAGCCAGGACCCACCATGGCATAATCAGAAGAATAGCCAGGGCCCACCATGGCATAAATCAGAAGAATAGCCAGGACCCACCATGGCATAATCAGACAAATAGCCAGGACACACGATGGCATAATCAGAAGAATAGCCAGGACCCACCATGGCATAATCAGAAGAATAACCAGGACCCACCATGGCTTAAATCAGAAGAATAACCAGGACCCACCATGGCATAAATCAGAATAGCCAGGACCCACCATGGCATAATCAGACAAATAGCCAGGACCCACCATGGCATAATCAGAAGAATGGCCAGGACCCTCCATGGCAAAATCAGAAGAATAACCAGGACCCACCATGGCATAATCAGAAGAAGAGCCAGGACCCACCATGGCAAAATCAGACAAATAGCCAGGACACACCATGGCATAATCAGAAGAATAGCCAGGACCCACCATGACATAATCAGAAGAATAGCCAGGACCCACCATGGCATAATCAGAAGAATAACCAGGACCCACCATGGCATAAATCAGAATAGCCAGGACCCACCATGGCATAATCAGACAAATAGCCAGGACCCACCATGGCATAATCAGAAGAATGGCCAGGACCCTCCATGGCAAAATCAGAAGAATAACCAGGACCCACCATGGCATAATCAGAAGAAGAGCCAGGACCCACCATGGCAAAATCAGACAAATAGCCAGGACACACCATGGCATAATCAGAAGAATAGCCAGGACCCACCATGACATAATCAGAAGAATAGCCAGGACCCACCATGGCATAATCAGAAGAATAACCAGGACCCACCATGGCATAAATCAGAATAGCCAGGACCCACCATGGCATAATCAGACAAATAGCCAGGACCCACCATGGCATAATCAGAAGAATGGCCAGGACCCTCCATGGCAAAATCAGAAGAATAACCAGGACCCACCATGGCATAATCTGAAGAAGAGCCAGGACCCACCATGGCAAAATCAGACAAATAGCCAGGACACACCATGGCATAATCAGAAGAATAGCCAGGACCCACCATGGCATAATCAGAAGAATAACCAGGACCCACCATGGCATAAATCAGAAGAATAGCCAGGACCCACCATGGCATAAATCAGAAGAATAACCAGGACCCACCATGGCATAAATCAGAATAGCCAGGACCCACCATGGCATAATCAGACAAATAGCCAGGACCCACCATGGCACAATCAGAAGAATGACCAGGACCCTCCATGGCAAAATCAGAAGAATAACCAGGACCCACCATGGCATAAATCAGAAGAATAGCCAGGACACACCATGGCATAATCAGAAGAATAGCCAGGACTCACCATGGCATAATCAGAAGAATAGCAAGGACCCACCATGGCATAATCAGAAGAATAACCAGGACCCACCATGGCATACATCAGAAGAATAGCCAGGACCCACCATGGCATAAATCAGAAGAATAACCAGGACCCACCATGGCATAATCAGAAAAATAGCCAGGACCCACCATGGCATAAATCAGAAGAATAACATGGACCCACCATGGCATAAATCATAATAGCCAGGACCCACCATGGCATAATCAGACAAATAGCCAGGACCCACCATGGCATAATCAGAAGAATGGCCAGGACCCTCCATGGCAAAATCAGAAGAATAACCAGGACCCACCATGGCATAAATCAGAAGAATAGCCAGGACACACCATGGCATAATCAGAAGAATAGCCAGGACCCACCATGGCATAATCAGAAGAATAACCAGGACCCACCATGGCATAAATCAGAAGAATAGCCAGGACCCACCATGGCATAAATCAGAAGAATAGCCAGGACCCACCATGGCATAATCAGACAAATAGCCAGGACACACCATGGCATAATCAGAAGAATAGCCAGGACCCACCATGGCTTAATCAGAAGAATAACCAGGACCAACCATGGCATAAATCAGAATAGCCAGGACCCACCATGGCATAATCAGACAAATAGCCAGGACCCACCATGGCATAATCAGAAGAATGGCCAGGACCCTCCATGGCAAAATCAGAAGAATAACCAGGACCCACCATGGCATAATCAGAAGAATAGCCAGGACCCACCATGGCAAAATCAGACAAATAGCCAGGAAACACCATGGCATAATCAGAAGATTAGCCAGGACCCACCATGGCATAATCAGAAAAATAGCCAGGACTCACCATGGCATAATCAGAAGAATAACCAGGACCCACCATGGCATAAATCAGAAGAATAGCCAGGACCCACCATGGCATAAATCAGAAGAATAACCAGGACCCACCATGGCATAAATCAGAATAGCCAGGACCCACCATGGCATAATCAGACAAATAGCCAGGACCCACCATGGCATAATCAGAAGAATGGCCAGGACCCTCCATGGCAAAATCAGAAGAATAACCAGGATCCACCATGGCATAAATCAGAAGAATAGCCAGGACACACTATGGCATAATCAGAAGAATAGCCAGGACCCACCATGGCATAATCTGAAGAATAACCAGGACCCACCATGGCATAAATCAGAAGAATAGCCAGGACCCATCATGGCATATATCAGAAGAATAGCCAGGAACCACCATGGCATAATCAGACAAATAGCCAGGACACACCATGGCATAATCAGAAGAGTAGCCAGGACCCACCATGGCTTAATCAGAAGAATAACCAGGACCCACCATGGCATAAATCAGAATAGCCAGGACCCACCATGGCATAATCAGACAAATAGCCAGGACCCACCATGGCATAATCAGAAGAATGGCCAGGACCCTCCTTGGCAAAATCAGAAGAATAACCAGGACCCACCATGGCATAATCAGAAGAATAACCAGGACCCACCATGGCATAATCAGAAGAATAGCCAGGACCCACCATGGCAAAATCAGACAAATAGCCAGGACCCACCATGGCATAATCAGAAGAATATCCAGGACCCACCATGGCATAATCAGAAGAATATCCAGGACACACCATGGCATAATCAGAAGAATAGCCAGGACCCACCATACCATAATCAGAAGAATAGCCAGGACCCACCATGGCATAAATCAGAAGAATAGCCAGGACCCACCATGGCATAAATCAGAAGAATAGCCAGGACCCACCATGGCATAATCAGACAAATAGCCAGGACACACCATGGCATAATCAGAAGAATAGCCAGGATCCACCATGGCATAATCAGAAGAATAACCAGGACCCACCATGGCATAAATCAGAAGAATAGTCAGGATCCACCATGGCATAAATCAGAAGAATAATGAGGACCCACCATGGCATAATCAGAATAGCCAGGACCCACCATGGCATAATCAGAAGAATGGCCAGGACCCTCCATGGCAAAATCAGAAGAATAACCAGGACCCACCATGGCATAATTAGAAGAATAACCAGGACCCACCATGGCATAATCAGAAGAATAGCCAGGACCCACCATGGCATAATCAGACAAATAGCCAGGACACACCATGGCATAATCAGAAGAATAGCCAGGACCCACCATGGCATAATCAGAAGAATAACCAGGACCCACCATGGCATAATCAGAAGAATAACCAGGACCCACCATGGCATAAATCAGACAAATAACCAGGACCCACCATGGCATAATCAGAAGAATAACCAGGACCCACCATGGCATAAATCAGAATAGCCATGACCCACCATGGCATAATCAGACAAATAGCCAGGACCCACCATGGCATAATCAGAAGAATGGCCAGGACCCTCCATGGCAAAATCAGAAGAATAACCAGGACCCACCATGGCATAATCAGAAGAATAACCAGGACCCACCATGGCATAATCAGACGAATAGCCAGGACCCACCATGGCATAATCAGACAAATAGCCAGGACACACCATGGCATAATCAGAAGAATAGCCAGGACCCACCATGGCATAATCAGAAGAATAACCAGGACCCACCATGGCATAAATCAGACAAATAGCCAGGACCCACCATGGCATAATCAGACAAATAGCCAGGACCCACCATGGCATAATCAGAAGAATAGCCAGGACCCACCATGGCATAATCAGAAGAATAACCAGGACCCACCATGGCATAAATCAGACAAATAACCAGGACCCACCATGGCATAATCAGAAGAATAACCAGGACCCACCATGGCATAATCAGAAGAATAACCAGGACCCACCATGGCATAATCAGAAGAATAGCCAGGACCCACCATGGCATAAATCAGAAGAATAGCCAGGACCCATCATGGCATAAATCAGACAAATAGTCAGGACCCACCATGGCATAATCAGACAAATAGCCAGGACCCACCATGGCATAAATCAGAAGAATAACCAGGACCACCATGGCATAAATCAGAAGAATAGCCACGACCCACCATGGCATAATCAGACAAATAGCCAGGACCCACCATGGCAAAATCAGAAGAATAACCAGGACCCACCATGGCATAATCAGACAAATAGCCAGGACCCACCATGGCAAAATCAGAAGAATAACCAGGACCCACCATGGCATAATCAGAAGAATAGCCAGGACCCACCATGGCATAATCAGAAGAATAACCAGGACCCACCATGGCATAATCAGACAAATAGCCAGGACCCACCATGGCATAATCAGAATAATAGCCAGGACCCACCATGGCATAATCAGACAAATAGCCAGGACCCACCATGGCATAATCAGAAGAATGGCCAGGACCCTCCATGGCAAAATCAGAAGAATAACCAGGACCCACCATGGCATAATCAGAAGAATAGCCAGGACCCACCATGGCAAAATCAGACAAATAGCCAGGAAACACCATGGCATAATCAGAAGATTAGCCAGGACCCACCATGGCATAATCAGAAAAATAGCCGGGACTCACCATGGCATAATCAGAAGAATAACCAGGACCCACCATGGCATAAATCAGAAGAATAGCCAGGACCCACCATGGCATAAATCAGAAGAATAACCAGGACCCACCATGGCATAAATCAGAATAGCCAGGACCCACCATGGCATAATCAGACAAATAGCCAGGACCCACCATGGCATAATCAGAAGAATGGCCAGGACCCTCCATGGCAAAATCAGAAGAATAACCAGGATCCACCATGGCATAAATCAGAAGAATAGCCAGGACACACTATGGCATAATCAGAAGAATAGCCAGGACCCACCATGGCATAATCTGAAGAATAACCAGGACCCACCATGGCATAAATCAGAAGAATAGCCAGGACCCATCATGGCATATATCAGAAGAATAGCCAGGAACCACCATGGCATAATCAGACAAATAGCCAGGACACACCATGGCATAATCAGAAGAGTAGCCAGGACCCACCATGGCTTAATCAGAAGAATAACCAGGACCCACCATGGCATAAATCAGAATAGCCAGGACCCACCATGGCATAATCAGACAAATAGCCAGGACCCACCATGGCATAATCAGAAGAATGGCCAGGACCCTCCTTGGCAAAATCAGAAGAATAACCAGGACCCACCATGGCATAATCAGAAGAATAACCAGGACCCACCATGGCATAATCAGAAGAATAGCCAGGACCCACCATGGCAAAATCAGACAAATAGCCAGGACCCACCATGGCATAATCAGAAGAATATCCAGGACCCACCATGGCATAATCAGAAGAATATCCAGGACACACCATGGCATAATCAGAAGAATAGCCAGGACCCACCATGCCATAATCAGAAGAATAGCCAGGACCCACCATGGCATAAATCAGAAGAATAGCCAGGACCCACCATGGCATAAATCAGAAGAATAGCCAGGACCCACCATGGCATAATCAGACAAATAGCCAGGACACACCATGGCATAATCAGAAGAATAGCCAGGATCCACCATGGCATAATCAGAAGAATAACCAGGACCCACCATGGCATAAATCAGAAGAATAGTCAGGATCCACCATGGCATAAATCAGAAGAATAACCAGGACCCACCATGGCATAATCAGAATAGCCAGGACCCACCATGGCATAATCAGAAGAATGGCCAGGACCCTCCATGGCAAAATCAGAAGAATAACCAGGACCCACCATGGCATAATTAGAAGAATAACCAGGACCCACCATGGCATAATCAGAAGAATAGCCAGGACCCACCATGGCATAATCAGACAAATAGCCAGGACACACCATGGCATAATCAGAAGAATAGCCAGGACCCACCATGGCATAATCAGAAGAATAACCAGGACCCACCATGGCATAATCAGAAGAATAACCAGGACCCACCATGGCATAAATCAGACAAATAACCAGGACCCACCATGGCATAATCAGAAGAATAACCAGGACCCACCATGGCATAAATCAGAATAGCCATGACCCACCATGGCATAATCAGACAAATAGCCAGGACCCACCATGGCATAATCAGAAGAATGGCCAGGACCCTCCATGGCAAAATCAGAAGAATAACCAGGACCCACCATGGCATAATCAGAAGAATAACCAGGACCCACCATGGCATAATCAGACGAATAGCCAGGACCCACCATGGCATAATCAGACAAATAGCCAGGACACACCATGGCATAATCAGAAGAATAGCCAGGACCCACCATGGCATAATCAGAAGAATAACCAGGACCCACCATGGCATAAATCAGACAAATAGCCAGGACCCACCATGGCATAATCAGACAAATAGCCAGGACCCACCATGGCATAATCAGAAGAATAGCCAGGACCCACCATGGCATAATCAGAAGAATAACCAGGACCCACCATGGCATAAATCAGACAAATAACCAGGACCCACCATGGCATAATCAGAAGAATAACCAGGACCCACCATGGCATAATCAGAAGAATAACCAGGACCCACCATGGCATAATCAGAAGAATAGCCAGGACCCACCATGGCATAAATCAGAAGAATAGCCAGGACCCATCATGGCATAAATCAGACAAATAGCCAGGACCCACCATGGCATAATCAGACAAATAGCCAGGACCCACCATGGCATAAATCAGAAGAATAACCAGGACCACCATGGCATAAATCAGAAGAATAGCCACGACCCACCATGGCATAATCAGACAAATAGCCAGGACCCACCATGGCAAAATCAGAAGAATAACCAGGACCCACCATGGCATAATCAGACAAATAGCCAGGACCCACCATGGCAAAATCAGAAGAATAACCAGGACCCACCATGGCATAATCAGAAGAATAGCCAGGACCCACCATGGCATAATCAGAAGAATAACCAGGACCCACCATGGCATAATCAGACAAATAGCCAGGACCCACCATGGCATAATCAGAATAATAGCCAGGACCCACCATGGCATAATCAGACAAATAGCCAGGACACACCATGGCATAATCAGAAGAATAGCCAGGACCCACCATGGTATAATCAGACAAATAGCCAGGACTCACCATGGCAAAATCAGAAGAATAACCAGGACCCACCATGGCATAAATCAGAAGAATAACCTGGACCCACCATGGCATAATCAGAAGAATAGCCAGGACCCACCATGGCATAATCAGAAGAATAGCCAAGGACCCACCATGGCATAATCAGGAATGCCGATAGATAAGATTTGCAGGTCTCCCATCCAGCGGTCACAGAGTCCTGTTTCAGGATACTGACCTGGCTGATAGACTGATTCTCCCATCTCTACATAGCCTCCACAATCACCCAAATTCATCCTAATTGAGATGGCTTGGGAAGTATCTCCTTTTGCTGAACCTAATATTGCTGTATTTTCTACATCAAACTACTTGCATTTACACACCAACCCACCAAATAATTTATGTTTACTCTATGAAAATTGCACTTATTTAACTACTAGCATTTAAATAAACACAATACGAGTTAATTCTTGGTTTAGTCTGTGACAAACTAATGCGAGTGTCACAGCACATGGTTTTGCGCTTGTGCAGCATCTTTTTGCCGCACCCTATACCGCTGTATTTTCTGCATTTAACTAGCGGCAGATTTAAACATTGATATTAATTATTGTTCAGTCTGTTAAAAAAAAAATTTCTTTCCCACGAGCGCAGCCCAGGTAATGTGGTATCTCCACTAAAGTGAAAATAGTCAGTAGCACTACCTGCCAATAGATAGAATTATCCCCAAGGGTCAAAACCATTGAATGAGCATCTTTATTTTTCATGTAGATAAGTGATCCCGATTCGATATCCATATTATGATTTATTAAGGGGTAAACAAATGCTCCTATGGCCATTTTGATATTTTTTTTTATACAGTATATGGAAAATTTCAGGCTTTTTTTCTGGTCTTTACCCATCTTTCTCCGAATAGTCTTCATGTTTCATGTCTACGAAAGCCACTAAGATTAGGAAATACTACTGTCATTAAGCAGCAGCATCTACATGCACTCGTCACGTAGCCTTGGCCGTCCATGACCCTGCCAGTTTGGATCACTTTTGGTAGATACTGCCATCTACTGCATACAAGGTACATTGTGCGCTGGTACTAGTGAGCTTGAGACCACCAGCCATTTGGCCACATAGTAAAGGCAGACGGCATCGTGAGGAACCGGAAGTTAAACAACTGGAGCAATTGGACTGAATCCAATAATTAAGACGACTGTCCTAATGCTTTCGTCTAGAAAGAGGGGGAGACACCAAGCGTAATAGGGTCATATCTGGTGGAAAAATTTATCTAGACGAGAGGTATAGGAATTGCTCACCTTTTGGGTTTATTTTACCCACAACCGAGGAATGAAGGTATGACAGCTGTTGCAGTATTCAGGTCAGGAAATCCCACTGTGCAGAACAATTGATGGAGTTAGATGACCAGTTGTCTGCGCTGCTGTGCTAGATTCAAGAAGTCCAGAGGACATGATGAGGGATTAGACCTAGTGGTTTATTCTGAACATGTTTTGAAGTTGAAGCAAGTTCTTCATCAGTGCTTTGTCCACGGATGAACTTGTGGTCCATGGCTGTGATGCCCCCATAAGGTCTGGGGGCAGGTACCGACTGGGGCAGATATTCAGCCCTGGCATTTGAAATCACACAGGCCCATGCTATCCCTGTCCTCAACCACCATATGGGATATATTACCTTGGATGGAGGAAAGCAAGATTTACTACAAGATCAATATTTCCAGTGATACCTGTGACTTGCTGGGGTAAGTGACGGAGTCAGTGACTTTGTGTTCCGTCACAACTCTTAGCAGTATGGGTGTCTCGAGAACAACATTTCTGTTAACAATGTAACAGACAAGGCAGTCCATGACCCAACCGGCCCTTCTGGCATTTGCCAGAATTGCCAGATGGCAAGTCCGGCCCTGTCTGGGGGGCACATTGCTAAATTGATGTAGAATGACAAAAATCCATGGTACACATTCATTCCTGCTCTGATTTGTCATAAGTTTGAATCTCAGACTCTTCTGTTCCTCTGGAATGTGAAGCTTCCTTTCAATACCAGCAATTTGATATCCATGATCCTGTGATCAGATCTACAAAAATGCAACGCCATAAGTAGTTCTATTCTTTTTTCTCTTATTGTGTGGCAATGAGAATTCATCCTTCTTCTATGCTTTTGTCCTGTTTCCCCTATATATAATCCCCCAGTCGGATATTTGATGCATTTAATTAAGGAGACCACCACTGAAAGTACCTGGCTGGAATCTGGCAGTTGTGATGGGAGTTGGGAAACCTTTATTTTGCCTGTTCTCATTACATACAGAGAATTTTTTTTTGATTGCAGGGAAACGTTCCTGCTGTTGGAGGAAACTTCAGAAAGACAACGATGATTCTCAGATTCGGGGGGCTGACGAAAACAGAAACGAGGAGGGATTGGAAATATGGATTTTTATTTGGCATCTGTTTGAAATAATGGTTGTAGTTTTCAACACCTCCAGGATTGTGACTACTAGAAGTAACACAGAGGATTTCTGTAGTTGAGAAGATGGCTTCTTGGTATTCTTGTGGCTCTTGATATTTGGTTTTCAATTGTTCTTGGGTAGTAGTCTTGATTCAAAAAAGTCTTTCTGGGGCCACAAAGGTGTTTGCCTATTTGTAAGGTTGGAACATATCCGACGATATGTGGTGGCTTCATTGTAGGTAATAGAGTTTATGTTTGGGATAAAAATTGTCCTGTTTGTTGGACGGTCAATTGGCATTTGGTACAGGGACACCTATTTTATTGTTCTGTATCTTGGTGATTGTGTCCAAAAAAGGTTATTTCAGTACAAGAGTGGTTTAGTGTTAAATTGATAGTGGGATGAAACCAACCCAATCAAGTCCAGATGATTCAAATATTGTAAAGGTGACACATTGAGACCAGGAAATAATGTCGCATGGATGTCATTCCACATCCATTAAGTAATGTACTCCTCAGAGGCCGTGGGGGCAGCACAACTCTGGACCAGCCCTCAAACAGGACAATAAACCTTTCACACTCCTTATCTATGAACTGCTCCAATATTTGCTGCCACAACTGTTTTCTCCCCTTATCATACTGATCATTCTGCTTCATATTACTTGTCTTATTTCCTCCCCTATTCTATGTCCTGCTCTGTTTAAATATGTGATTCCTCAGATAGCCTGATCAATAAACCGGACTAGTCTCGAGCTTGCGGTATCTTTTCAATTACCATTATAAAAAGGTAATCACTGAAGACCAAATTCTGAATATTTTTCTATCTATATCATACCGTAAGAAATTTTATCTATATCTCTCTGTTGGGCACATGGAGCAGTAAACGACTGACTCAGACTGATTTGAAGTATTCAATGAACATCTTCAAATGTGGGCAAAGTGTATTAGCAAGGGAGGGGGAGGAGGTGTGCTGTGGCATCACCTATTGTGAAGGGCGGGCCCTGTGTTATCACCTATGTATAAAGAAAGGTGTTATCCTGTCTGTGAGGAGTATGAGACTGCTGTAAAGTTAACAGCACAGAATAAGAAGGGTATAGTATTATTGAGTAAGGCCAGTGTGAAGGACCAGTTGCAATGTTCAAAAGTTCTTTTTTTTTTTTTTTAATATGGTGATATTACAAAAAAAATTCAAGTTTTCAAATTTTCCATACATTTAACATAAAATAGAATTTTCACAAGCCATTTTCTGATTCCCTTTAACCCCTTCACGACCTTGGACATACAGGGGGGGGCTGTGCGTGTGCAATTGCCGCCGGACGTCAGCACCGCCCTCGGCACTTGAACCCCCTAAATACTGCAATTGCAGCATTTTGCAGGCATGCACAGGGACGGAGCCCACTCTGAACTCTGATCATCATCATCCTCGTGGGGGCCCAATCATGGTGATCCGACTTCGTTATGACGACATCCGGGTCACTGGCTACGTCAAGCCCCTCAGACCAGGCGCAGAACACGGGTGTCAGGGACTTGTGTCAGTGCAGCACTGACAGTTATAAGCCATTACAATGAATTATGACAGCGATCAGGCTGCTGAAAGCGAAAGTCCTACAGTGGGACAGAAAAAAAGTTTTTTAAAAAATTGCAAAAATATTTCAAAAAAAAAATCTGTACACTGTCCATAGTAAGGAGGAAAAGGTACGGATTGTGGAGGGAGTGCAGGGCACAGGTGGGGGTTTCTGGCGCCACAACTGACATGTATGGGAGGGGGTAGTATTAAAATGAACACAGGAGGCAGGGATTTCTTCCAGGCACCGAACGCCCCGGGAGCCTGGAAGAAATCATTAGCATAAGGTAAGAATAAAAGATTTCTCAACAACACGACATCTAAAATAAAGCATACAGGTAGGACTAGTTTAAAGTTTCTGTCACATGTAGGCCCAGATTAACAGGTTATATACGTCCCAGGGGGGGTGACAGATTCCCTTTAAGGGAGGGAATGTAATGGGTGCAGTCATGATGGACCCCTGGAAAACCTATTACCGGTAGGACTAATGTCTACTTTCCAGGACATCCCTCCTGATAGCACTATCAGGAGAATACCAGAGGATACATTCAGGGCGGGACTACTGCTTGGGGGACCTTTCTTCCGAAGGCCATTTTTGGCCTGATAAAATGTCTAGTTTATAGCAACTGGAAAAAGTTTTAAGATTTGTCCATGTTGCAGCTCTGCAGATTTTTGGTCCACTGAGGCCCCTGCTCGCTCTGTCCATGATGTGGCTACTACTCTAGTAGAATGGGCTCTGATGTTATCCAGAGAAGACCTTCCTTCTTATGAGTAGGTCAGGCTGATGACTGAACCCACCTTGCCAGCATTGCCTTTGACGTTTTTTTCCCCATTTTTGCCTGCAAAACTGTATAAACAGATTGGGATCTATTCACTAGTCCTTTGTAGTTTCCATGTATTGGAGGACTACTTTTCTGATGTCAAATGCGTGAAAAGTCAGTTCTTGACTATTTTTATGGCCCTGGCAGAAGGAGGGCAAGACTATTTCCTGGCTCATGTGGAAAATTGTTACTACTTTTGATAGTAAAGCTAAATCTAACTTGAGGATCCTCAGGTATGGACCTTTGATGGAAAATGCTCGTTTTTCCTCTATTCAAATTGCTGTCGTTACAGCACACAGGAAAGCCGTTTTTACGGAAAGAGATTTTATGCCTGAATTTTTGAGAGGCTCAAATGGTGGTTTGCATAAACGGTTTAGGACTATATTTAAGTCCCATGGTGGGACATAGGCTTGTCTGTATAAATTCTAATATTTTTTAAATATCAGGGCTAGAGATTTCTACCATCGTTTCTTGATACCGAGCACAAAACTTCTTCCAGATTTTTGTGTATATTGCCAATGTTAATGGCTTGCTACTTTTTTTGCATAGTTGATATGACTTAGTCGGAAAGCCCTTTAGATCTCAAGATCTGTCTTTCAGGATCCAGGCATACAATTGCAGGAACTTCACTTTGTTATGGCATATCGGCCCCTGAACCAGTAGATCGTGTGTTTCTAGAAAGATGATGGGATCTTCTCGGGACCTCATTTTCAGCAGAGAAAACCAGCTTCTCCTTGGCCAGAATGGTAGCATTACAATTTTCTTGGCTTGATCCTCCTGTATCTTCCTTAGCATTGCCGGAATTAGGGGCAAGGGTGGAAAAGCATACGCCAGGTCCATGTCCCATTTCTGGGACAAGGCATCTACCCCTGTCGGTCTGTATTTGATTGAGGGAGAAGAATTTTGTGTTTTGCGTTTTTTCTCATTGGAATTCTTCACAGTTCAGTTCTCACTATGACTGTTGAACCTTTTTTTGACTGAGAAAGTCTGCCACAGAATTCTGAGACCTCTTCAGGTGTATCGCTGTCACTGCTAGAACCGATTCTCGTTTGCCCACTGAAAGATCTTCCCCGCTAAAGCTTGCAGACAGCAATGTCTTGATTACCCTTGATGTCTGAGGAAGACAATTGTTGTTATATTGTCTGACAGGATTCTAATGTGTTGGTTCTTTAGACCAGGGTTCCCCAACTCCAGTCCTCAAGGCCCACCAACAGATCATGTTTTTAGGATTTCCCTTGTATTGTACAGGTGAAGCAATTATCACCTGGGCAATACTAAGGAAATCCTGAAAACATGACCTGTTGGTGGGCCTTGAGGACTGGAGTTGGGGAACCCTGCTTTAGACTTAACCGACATTGAGGAGACACAGATTAGATATTAGAAAAAACTTTTTGACAGTTAGAGTGATCAATGAGTGGAACAGGCTGCCACGAGAAGTGGTGAGTTCTCCTTCAATGGAAGTCTTCAAACAGAGGCTGGACAGACATCTAACTGGGATGATTTAGCGAATCCTGCTTTGAGCAGGGGGTTGGACCAGATGGCCCAGGAGGTCCCTTCCAACTCTACGATTCTATGATTCTATGATCTTTTTAACGTCTCCCAGACAGCCTCAAGCTCTACGAGGTTTGATGATCTGGGACAATCCAATCTCTGCCGGGTACCCTGTAGGTACTGATCCTTTACCTGGGCCTGTGTGCTGGGCTCTCCATGCACGTGCTGTGACACAGCCGCGACACATGCAGCTTCGGAGCCAATCAGCTGTTCAGGGGGCGCGATCCAGGAAGCCGGGTTCCCGCTGTAGCTTATTCGGCAAGCGCTATAGCTTGCCGCATAAGCAAGGAACCGAAGATATTCGCTCAACTCTAGTTTTAAGCCATATAGCTCGCCTAGCCGTAGTGGAGAGTGCCCCATTCCTTGCAGCAAATCTAATTGACTCGGCTCTTAGCATTTTGAGTAATGGAATAGACTCAATGATCTCAACGCTGGATGTCTTTTTCCTTAGATGATCCTCTAACTCTTCTATTTATACACTCATGGATCTTGCTACAGAGGTAGCCGCTATGTTAGCTTTAATTATTGCTGCAGTGGTTTCCCAAGTTTTCTTGAGAAGACAGACTGCTTTTCTGTCCATGGGGGTCCTTCAAGCATGATAATTCATAAAATGGGATAGATGTTTTCTTTCCTACCTTGGCTATAGGTATATCTAAAATTTAGAGATCTCCTCCCATAATGTTATCTCCTCTGGCTCAAAGTTAGGCTTTTTGAGATGATTAGTCTTTTTTCCACATGTTTCCATTCCTCTAGGATCATACAGGTAGGTCCATATATATTTGGACAGAGACAACATATTTATAATTTTGGTTCTAGACATTACCACAATGAATTTTAAACAAAACAATTCAGATGCAGTTGAAGTTCAGACTTTCAGCTTTCATTTGAGGGTATCCACATTAAAATTGGATGAAGGGTTAGGAGTTTCAGCTCCTTAACATGTGCCACCCTGTTTTTAAAGGGACCAAAAGTAATTGGACAGATTAAATAACTGTAAATAAAATGTTCATTTCTAGTACTTGGTTGAAAACCCTTTGTTGGCAATGACTGCCTGAAGTCTTGAACTCATGGACATCACCAGATGCTGTGTTTCCTCCTTTTTGATGCTCTGCCAGGCCTTCACTGCGGTGGTTTTCAGTTGCTGTTTGTTAACAGGAACTACTCTGCTCATACAGCTTGTTAATCCTCCAAACATTTCATCTTGTATTGAGGAGGGTTGGAGAGTATCCTCAACCTTCATTGTAATTCTCACGGCTGATAAAAGTGTGTCAGTGTCTTCCCAAGAGAAAAGATATTTCTTTTTCTCCTTTGGGGTGATTGAGATAAATCCTTCCCTTTACTCATGGTTCACTGTCTGTGTAACCTGACAATTCTTCCACCTCTGAACTGGATTCCATCTCCCACTGCGGTCTCTTTTGCCTGGGAGCTACGTGGGAGGATTGCAGGGAAACTAACTGATGGAATTCTGGACTTTTCTCCTTATTATGGCCCACATGTCGGTCATGTAGGAGGAATGTTCTTCTTTAACCACCTTGGTGATACACTATGGGCATAACCATTTCCGATATGCGTCACCCAATTTTGTATTACATATGGCACAACTTTTCCCATTTTTCTTGGGTTCAGAAGGTGTTCTAGATATTTTAGGAACCTTCTTGTCATATAAGGAACAAAAGATAGTATAATCTAATATACTACAGATGGAGTATGGAATCAGTGCGTGAACAAAGAAAAAAAAACACCCAGATGACTCACTTGTATCGGTGGTTCAGCAGAATGGCCAGTGGTTTGTCCTTCCATACCTGGCAGTTTGGATGCACTGGTAACCTCAGCTCTCCTGAGGTAAAATTACTTTAAATAGTATTATCCCACCTGTCTTACATCTGAGTCATCAAAACGGCGTTTCCCTTTTAACTAGGCTTTGCCGCCTTTTTTTTCAAATCCCAGAAAAGCATTCCAAACTGAAACGCATGCCAGGTACTAGAGGCCTGAGTCATCACCTCTGTAATCAGAAACGCTCTTGCATTCAGTCATCAGCGCGCTGGAATGGAGCAGTGCGAGCCAAGAACCCCCCACAAGGGGAAGATGCTCACCCCAGAAGCCCTAGCTCAACTCGGCAAGCTGAGGGACCTTTTGATCAGTGGGATGTCAGCCTCCGGACTCACGTCAGGAGGAAGAAGAGAGATGTGAGAATCCTATCCCAATCCTCCCGCACAGAGCATCAGTCACATGACTGTTAGCTATAAATTTTCAATATTTCTGCCATCAAAATATGGCGATGCAAAAACTAGTTTTTACAATAACAAACTTTAGTGTATGACAGCAGCCAAACATTAAAAATAACTATAAATCTTGTATGGCTGTAATCGCACTGACCCAAAGAATAAAGTAGGCTAATCACTTATAACACACAAGTAACGGCGTAAAAAATAAATAAAATCAATTTTTCACCTGCTGTCGATTTTTTCATTCTGCCTCCCAAAGATAGCAGTAAGGCTCGGCTCACATCAATCTTGCGCTCACATCGGGGTTTCAGTGTAAATCTCTGAAATACGTGATTCAGACAAAACCCCCAGCGAAAGATTCTATATAATGAGGCAGATGGAGGAATTGTGGATGCTGTCTGACCAGTGATCCGGTGGTGTCTATCAATTTAGCCGTTCTTAAAAACGCAGTCCGCCACAGTTTTTGCACCTCTGAAAAGAGACCGCTGAACAGATGCCAGACAGAGTAACTCTGCTGCCTCATTATAGTAAATGGATCCCTCGGGGAATTCAGCTAAATCACGTCACTCGGAGATTTAGATAAACATCGATGCAAGTGCTCAGCGTAGAGAACAGGATAAATGTGATCCCAAACTTTATGTAAAATGTTCCTAATAAAAGCTTCAACTTAAGCCACAAAAATAGCAAGCCCCCACGCCGATCCATCACATATCAATGGAAATATAGGGGGCTTCTACGTTATTGGTAGCAGGATACCACACCAGGAAGGAATTAGAGGTGTGGAACATTTTCTTCAGCAAAGATCGATAGCACGTAGAAAGCATAACAATTTTGTGTCATCCTTTCTCAGTTTTACACTTACTCATAATGTGTTCACCTTCGATGGGAAGACTATATAGGCAAGACCAAAAGGGAATTTAGACGGAGAGTGGGGGAGCATATGGGGGACATTAGGAATGGAAGGGATACCCCATTGGCGAAACACATGCAGCTGGTCCACAACAGCAATCTTGTCGATATGAAGTTTACGGTTATTGAGGTAGTCAATGTTAACCCCCATGGGGGGAACACTGACAAAACTAAAACAAACAAGAAAAATTATAGCCATCTCACCCAGTTAGACGTCCTTAGTGGTTCTGCTCACTGCCAGGAAGCCACACGGAGTTGTAATGGGAGAGGCACACCCATGTTGCAATAGAAACAAAAAAACAGCAATAACCTAGAAGAAGACCTAGTAAGGTCAAAACGCGTAGTCTGCACGCATAAAGCAGCAGTGTGCCCCTTTTTTTCTTCTGACCCCCTGTATATATTAGGCTTTCTGCCACATGGAACTATTTTAAAAGATAAAAATAAAATGGATTTTATGCTCAAGTAGGAAGCATCCGCTGGAATTATTGCTGTTTTTTTGTTTCTACTGACAAAACAATCCTCAAAAGAGAATGCGAATGGATTTTCAGGATGGAGAGTCTTGAGCCCAAGGGGATTAATGAACAATTGTCTTTTGCCTGTTTTCTCTAGCCATGTAGTTTCTGTTTTTACCGTTATATTTAAACTGGATTGCGTTTCAATTCTTAGGTAAGGTTCCATTGTTAGGAACTTCATAGATCACTATGAGGAATTTATAGGTATTATTTTTCTCCCCCAAAACCACATGAAAACATAAATCCTAAATTATATTGTTAAATTGGCAAATATATGATTTGGAAGACAAATGTATGGTATATCATGCCGCTATTGGTATATTGACAAATTGGTCTTTGTGATATAATTATGATTTTCACATGAGCCTATATCAAGTTATATAGCAAAAATTCACAATAGTAATTTTACGGAGATAAAACTCTCTTTTCCAAATAATGCGTGGATTAACGTGAATTCTTGCCTCTGTGATCGGCGTCAGTATAGATAAGGACATCTGATATTCTTTATTTACATTCATGGTGGTGCGGCTCACTGAGTCTGCGCATTTGATATCTATTTAAGCTTGCATCTCACTATGTGTTAATCACATTTTCTGTCATGGTGGTGCAGTCCACTCTGAGCCTGCACCCTTGAGACTGAGTGAGGCTTGAGTTCCACGGTTTGGCCCTGTATGTATCGGCCGTTCTGAGCATGCGCGATGGGTGGGTGCGAATCCAGTAGCCCAGTTACCCGGAAATGATGAGGGAGTTCCGGTCTGGTAACGTGACTATTGCGCTCTGCGGTGCGAGGTGTGACTGAAGAAAGAGTTCACGCCGATACTGACATGCGCATTGAGGGTAAGGGGTGTGTCCCTTAATGACGCCCGGGGTTGGCGGGCGTTGTAGCGGTATGTTTAAATGGAGGGGATATCGAGGTGATCCAGCTACTGCACCACATCAGGACACATGTTACTGTTACATCGGGCCTCCTGATGAGTTTCTTGTTATATACAGTGGGTATATACTCTGAAGGCATTGATCCTGTATGGGTCAAAATGTATCATATGTCTGAGGGTGATTCCCTATGCTATTTATTTTGTGCCAGAGCTATCTGAGCCTAATGTATATATGATGGTCAAAACTTATATACCTTTTTCATCGCTTATCTGCGTGTCAATTGGTGATCTAATTGATATCATATCCTTTGAGTCCTCAAAGGAGGATTTGTTATCTTTGCATTGAATTTCACTTTAATACGCCATTATACTGCCGGTGTGTCCCTACATATGTTTTTAATCTATTGGGGTATAGGGCCCTCTTCATTATAGGATTGCCTTTGTATAGTGATAGGGGTCCCTTTAGTATCGGGGAAGGGATCTCCTTAGTGGCTGCAGGGTTTAATAGGGTCCCTAGGGAAAGTCATTGTTGAGCGGGGGCGCCACAAAGTTCCCCCCTAGGGTGCCAACCTCCGCGGCAAGGAAGGCGTGAGCGCTAGATTGCCTCAGGGACTCTTAGAAAATCCCCATTTTTATAATTTTTTCTATCGGGCACTTTTTGGTTTTTTGTTGTGTTCACTTTGTGGTGTGACCCCCTTTTTTTGGGGCTTTTTTTTATCAATAAAGTATGATTTTTTTTTAGGGTATTATATGATAATTGGTTTGAGATCCTGGGTTATCTTGTATTCAGTTTGTGGCTTCTACGCTATTGGTAGTACAAAGGCTCTATAAAACCGCTATGGCGCCTCGCACCCCAAAAGATAGCCAGCAAACTCTGCGCTCTCAAACCCAAAAGCCCCTCTCCCTTCTGAGCCCGTGTTCCTAAACCACATTTAGAGTCCATGTTTGTCAATTCTGTAGTGACGAGAGCCCGCCTAATTTACAGGGGCGTGTCTCCAGAAGAATGAGCTGGGCATAACGTACTGGTCGCTACAAAGGCAGTTTGCAATTTTCTCAGTAACATCCACTGCTTTTTGTTTATTCAAAACACCCATGGAGACAAAAATCATCACTACACCTGTAGATAAGCTCCCAAAGAGGTATAATTTCCAAAATGGGGTCACTTGATGGGGGATTCAGCTCTTTGAGCAATTAGGGGCTCTGTATATGAAGTCTGCAAACTATTCTGGGAAAATCTGGGCTTCAGGAGCCATATAGCACGCCATCTCTCAGAGTCTCACCGTGGCGCCAAGTAGTACTGTACAGCCACATATGGGGTATTACCACGTTCAGTAGAAATTGTCGGACAAATTTTGGTCCCATTTTTACCTACTTCTTGTCAAAAAATGTAAAATCCGAGGCTTAAAACTAAATTTTTGTAGCAAAAATGTAATTATTTTTTCTTCACCACCCAATACTATAAAATTCTGTGACACATCTGTGGTGTCAATATGATCACTGCAACCCTAGATTAACTCAAGCAGTGCAGTGTATAAAACGTGATCACTTATGAAGTGTTCTCCTGTTCCAGCACCTCAGGGGCTCTCCCAGTCGGTCATGGTACCCGCAACAGTAAAATGTGCTCTACAATATGGCTTTCCTTCCCTCCTCAGCTTTGCACTGCATCTGAAAAGTATTTACCGTTTATATGTAGGGTATTGGTGCAATTAGGAGAAATTTTAGTGGTAAAAGTTTAAGGGTGTGTGCACACGTTGTGGATTTGGCCTTGCGGATCCGCAGCAGTTTTCGATGCGGTGTACAGTACCATGTAAACCTATGGAAAACGAAAACTGCTGTGCACATGTAGCGGAAAATTCCGCGCAGAAACGCAGCAGTTAACTTTCCGCAGCAAGTCCATTCTTTGTGCGGAATCAGCAGCGTTTTTACACCTATTCCATTATAGGATTCCGCACAAAATCCGCAGGTAAAAAGCAGGTCATTTTACCTGTGGATTACGTGGAAAAATCCGCAATGGAATCCGCAACGTGTACACATACCCTAATTATTCTTTCTTCACCGCCCAATAGTATAAAGTTCTGTGAGGCACATGTGGTGTCAATATAATCATTACACCCCTAAATTAATTCATTGGGGAGTGGAATTTGTAAAATGAGGTCATATATGGGGGCTCTGTTCTGGAACTTCAGGAGCTCTGCCAATGTGACATGGCACCATTCCAACCATTCCAGCAAAATCTGAACTCCAATATGGCGTCTCTTCCCTTCTGAGCTTTGCACTGGGCCTTAAAAGTATATTTTGACCACATATGAGGTAGCGGTGTACTCAGGAGAAATTGCACAACAAATTGTTTGGTCCATATTCTCCTGCTATCCTTGTGAAAATTAAAAAAAAATTGGAGCTAAAACAGTTTTGTGGGGAAAAACAAAATTGTTCATTTTCACAGATCAACGTTGTAAAATTCAATGAAGCAAATGGGGGTTCAAGGTGCTAACAACATGTCTAAATTCCTTGAGGGGTCTAGTTTCAACAATGGGTCACTTGTGGGGGTTTTCCACTGTGTAAGCACACCAGGGGCTCTTCAAACAAGACATAACCACACACACACACACACAATTCCATCAAAGTCTGCGTTCCAAAATGTCACTCCTTCCTTTCCGAACCTGGCTATGCATCGAAACAGTACTTTTTCCCCACATGTGGGGTATCCGAATACTCTGGGGAAATTGCACAACACATGGTATGGTGCAATTTTTCCTGCTATCCTTGAAAAAATAACAAATTGGGGCTAAAAAAACATTTTTGTAGAAAAAGGGTGATTTATTTTCACAGCTTAACATTATAAACTTCTGTGAAGCACCCAACGGTTCCAGGTACTCATGACACATCTAGATACATTCACTGAGGGATTTAGTTTCCAAAATGGGGTCACTTGTGGGAGGTTTCCACTGTTTAGGCACATTAGGGGCTCTCCAAACGGGAAATGGCATCTGCTTTCAATTACAGACAATTTTGCAAGCAAAAAGTCAGACGGTGCTCCTTCCCTTCAGAGCCCTGCCATGCACCCAAACAGTACTTTTCCCTCATATATGGCTCAGGAGAAATTGCACAACATATTATGGGATCCATTATCTCCGGTTTCCTTGTGAAAATAAAGAAATTTGTGTCTAAAGTAAAATTGTGAAAAAAGTTAAAATTACCATTTTTGGGTATTTTCTGTCATACAGGTTCCTGAAAGTCTATTCAAATGTAATGTGGTCCTTTAAAAAAAAATGTTTTGTAAATATTGGTGGAAAAAGGAGAAATTGCTGGTCAACTTTTAAGCCCAATTTTTTTATGTTTCAAAATTTGTGCTGCTCTAAAGTAGACATGTGGTAAATGCTATTTATTAAACTATTTTGTGTGACATTTTTCTGAACCAAGGGCATAAAAATTAAGTTTGAAAATTGCAACATTTTCACCAAATTTTTAATTTTTTCTCTAACGCGTCATGTCGAAGAAATTTTTACCACTATCATGAAGTACAATATGTCACGAAAAAAACAATTTCAGAATCAGTGGGATCCATTGAAGCGTTCCAGAGCTATAACCTCAAAAAGTGACAGTGGTCAGAATTGGAAAAATTGGCCTGGTCATGGAGGTGCAAACTGGCTTGGGGGGGGGAATGAGAATGACTGTCATTCCAGCAGAAAAGATATATATCTTTGTACTGTGTTAGCCAGTAGATAGAAAAATATTCAGAATTGAGAGTCCTTAGTGATTGATACCTTTTAATGGCTAACTGAAAAGATGGTAACACATTGCAAGTTTTCAAGACTACTCAGGTCTCTTCATCAGGCAAAGGCTAGTACAACATCTGAAGAATGACATATTTATGCACAAAACAGCACAGAAAGAAATAACGCAATAGATAAGACAAGTGACGTGAAGCACTTGTCATTATGGGAGAGGGATAAACAAATACTGGAACAGTTCATACATAAGGAGTGTGAAAGTTTTATTGTCCTCTGATTGGGGTCCGGTAATGTGTTGTGTGATGCCCCCAGAAGGTCTGAAGAGCAATTTCCTTAATTGATGTAAAGACAAATCCATGTGACACATTCATTCCTGCGCTGAGTTTTTCAAAGGTTGGCATAAATTTATACTCCCAGACCCTGCTGTCTCTCTGAGACTTGAAGTTGATTCTTCAGATGTTTTATTAGTCTCTGCCTGATGAAGAGACCTGAGTAGTCTCGAAAGCTTGGAATTAGTTACCATCTTTTCAAGTTAGCCATTAAAAGGTATCAATCACTGAGGACTCTCAATTCTAAATATTTTTGTCATTCCAGCAGAGAGGAAGGATCATGTCGGATTTCAATGTGCCCGATCCTTTGCTTCAAGCAGGACAAAAAAAAAAGAGGTAGCAATTTTTCCCTCTTCCTATAGAAGGGCTTAAAGGATGGAGTCATGAGCGTTCATGCTTGGATAAGGTGTTATCTGAGCATGCTCGTTTGCGGAGCGTCTTTGGCGTGGTCGAAAAATGGAGATTATACCTACCGGTAATGTTATTTCCAGGAGTCCATCCTAGCAGCACGATGGGGGTTGTCCTTCCTTTCATCCTTACAGGGACAGGAAATGCACGAGAGGTTAAAGTTCCCCTCCCACACCCACACTCCAGTGATTTTTCCAAGTACCACACCAGTATGGATGCAATTATTATTTATTGAGATTTAGTACAAGCATATTACCACAAATACCAATCATCGGGAGGGAACTACCAGTGCTGTCAGGATGGACGATTGGGAATACCAAAGTAGGAATTTGCTAGGGTGGGACTACTGCTTGTAGCACTTTACGACCGAAGGTCGTCTAGCTAGCTGTTAGCGTGTCCAATTTATAGTGTCTACAGAAAGTGTTTAGTGTAGACCAGGTGGCAGCCCTGCATATTTGCTCTACTGAGGCTCCCGAGCTCTCTGCCCATGACGTCGCTATTGCCCTGGTGGAATGGGCCCTAAGCCCCTCTGGTATAGGTAATCCCTCGGCCCCGTACGCTGAGGCGATAGCATCAATTATCCATCTTGCTAGGGTGTGTGTAGATGCACCTCTACCCCTATTTTTACCACCGTACTGGATAAACAATTTTGTGTCATGTCGCCACTCTCGCGTGACATCTAAGTAGTGTGTGACTGCTCGTCTAACGTCCAATGAGTGAATAAGGTTTTCTTTATTGTTTTTCGGGAATGGGCAAAATGAGGGTAGGACTACCTCCTGGTTTAGATTCTAGGGAGACACTACCTTAGGAAGGAATCCTGGGTTTAGTTTGAGTATTTTGCAGTCTTCGAAGATCTGAATGTAGGCGTTCTGGACTGATAGGGCCCGGATCTCGCCCAGCCGCTTGGCTGAGGTGATGGCTACCAAAAGACTTTTTTTGTGTGAGCTTTGTGACGTCTACTTCAGATATTGGCTCATAAGGAGGCCTGCATCAAGTGTTAAGTACCAGATTTAGGTCCCACGGGGGGATTGTTTTCCTTAACGTGGGTCTCAATCTCTGAATGGCCTTTGTAAAACGTGCTATCCATGGATGATAAGCCAAGGAGAAATCAAAGAAGGTACTTAAAGCTGCTATCTGGACTTTCAATGTGCTTGAACTTAGAACCTTATTAAATCCTGCCTGCAGGAAGTCAAGGATTTGAGGGATATTTGGGCGAGATGGGTCTGTGGGGGTACGATCACCTTACGAGCAGAACTTCTTCCAAATTTGACTATATATTGCACTCGTAACGGGCTTATGGCTAGCCTGCAATGTGAAGATCACTTGGTCAGAGAGGTCTCTGGATTTTAGGATGGCCCTCTCAGGATCCACGCTGCCAACTGTAGGTTCTCCGGGTTTGGGTGCAGAACTGGGCCCTGGGAAAGCAGGTCCTCCGCTGTCGGTAGATGGAGTGGCCCTTCCTGAGCCATATTCTTGAGGAGGGGGAACCAACTTCACCTGGGCCAAAAGGGTACAACTAGCATCACCCGAGCTCCTTCCTCCTGGATTTTTCTGAGGACTCTCTGTATTATGGCGATAGGGGGAAACCTGTATAGCAGTCCCCCTCCCCAACTCTGGTTCAGGGCATCGATCTCCTCTGGATGGTTCGCTGGATTGAGGGAGTAGAATCTCTTTAGCTTGGTGTTCTTTCTTGTCGCGAAGAGGTACAGCTGGGGGTTCCCCACCGATGGCACAAATCTATGAAGATTTCTTTTAGTTCCCACTCGGTGGCTCGGACTTCCGGTCTGCTCAGATAATCGGCCATGTTGTTCCTGGAGCCTTCTAGGTGTACCGCTGACAAGGAACGAACGTTGTTTTCTGCCCAGATGAGGATGCGGGCTGCTAAATCCTGAAGCTTCCCGTGCCTTGTGCCCCCCTGATGGCGTAGGAGGCTACTGTGGTCACGTTGTCTGACATGACCTTTATACGTTGGTTCCGTAGACTCGACCTGCTTCGTTTTAGTGTCTCCCAAACTGCTCGTAGCTCTCTGTAGTTTGAGGACTGTGAGCTGATGTTTCTGGGCCATGTTCCCTGCAGGTACCTCCCCCTTCCAGATGGGTTCCTCATCAATCTCTGCTGGCATCCGTGACGATAGTCACGCATGGTAACAGGATCCAAGGCACCCCCCTGGCTGATATTCTTATGGCTGATCCACCACTTTAGAGATGATCTCAAGGCTGGGGACGGACAAATCTCCCTGTCCAGAGAGGACTGCCGTCTCTCCCATTTTGTCAGGATCTCCCTCTGCAGGCTTCTTGTGTGGGCCTGGCTCCATATTATGCAGGGTATGCATGCTGTCAGGGTACCCAGGATCTTCATTGCAGTTCTTATGGCTATTCGATCTCGCCCTAGCTGATGAACTTTGTCCATGATGGGTTTCTTCTTTACCTCTGGTAAAAATTAGATTCTTCTTTTGGAATCTAACATGACTCCCAGGAATTTCTTCTGGGTACTGGGCTGCAGGTCTGACTTTTGTTTGTTCAAGATCCAGCCTAGGTTTTCAAACGTGACGATTACCGAGACAAGTTGTTCTTTTAACTCCGACGCTGAATGAGAAATCACAAGGAAGTCGTCTGAGTATGGCACGATGATTATGCCGTCTTGTCTCAAGTGTGCCACAATCTCGACGACCAGCTTCGTGAACACCCGAGGTGCTGAAGCCAAGCCGAAAGGAAGAGCCTGAAACTGAAAGTGGTAGTACCTGCTTCCTTTTTTTAGTGCAAAGTGAAGGAACTTCTGAGAGTGAGGATGGATGGGAACGTGATAGTATGCACTCTTTAGATCTATAGTGCACATTGCGTCATTCTGGCCTAGCAGCGGGATGGTGGTTTTTAGAGACTCCATTCGGAATCTTTTGTAGCGGATCCATTGATTTAATAGCTTTAAGTTTATAATGGTCCGACTCTCCACCGATGATTTTTTTTTCTTTTACTGTGAAGAGGGTTGAATATTGGCCCTGACCGCGCTCTATTTCTGGAACCGGAACCACTACCCCTGACCTTAGCAGGTCCTTCATGTCTGCCCAAATAGGATCTATCAGGGTTTTGGACCGGGGATTTGTAACCAGGGGGGGGTTGTGAATTTGAGGGTATAGCCCTGGGAGACCGTATTGAGAATCCACCGGTTTTGTCTCCTGCCTCTGGAACTTTGTCCGGAGCGAGACAGGGGAGCCCTACTCTTTCCCCCCTTCGTGTACTCCCAGCGAGATGATTTCCCCTTCCCTCTATATTCCTGCCTTTGGTAAGGATGGGATCTCTCAAAGGGAAAATGTCTTTTTGGTTTTTCCTCCGGAAAACCCTTTTTGTCGTCCGAGACATTGTCCAGAATCTTATCTAAGGCCGACCCGAATACTTTACCACCTGAGAAGGGTATGGCACATAATTTATTTTTCAACTGGTAGTCCCCTGACCAGGTCTTCATCCATATGGCTCGACGAGCCACATTGGAAAAGGAATTATTCCTGGCCGCAAATCGCACGGATTCGGCTGAAGCGTCCGCCAGGAATCCGGTTGCGATCTTTAACAGGGGAAGGCCCTCTAAGATATTGCCCCTAGGCGTTTAATCTTAATTGTTGCTCTAAGTGGTCGATCCATAGATACATGGATCTGGCGACCGATGTGGCGGCTATGTATGCTTTCATAACCGCCAGAGGCCTCCCAAGCCCTCTTTAGGAGCACGTCAGCCTTTTTGTCCATGGGTTCCTTGAGACTAGAAGAATCATCAAAGGGGACTGAAGTCTTCCTTGACACCCTGGCCACCGGGGTGTCGATCTTAGGAACTTCGTCCCAAGTGTTAAGGTCCTCCTGGTTAAATGGTAGTCGAAGCTTAAAGTCTCGAGGCACGACCAGTCGTTTCTCGGCATCCTCCCATTCCTCCAGAATCATTGAACGGATGTGATCGTTAACTAGGAAGACCTGACGAATCCTAGCTCTTAGGCCCCGAACATTTCGTCATTGATGGATTGAGTCTTTGGGGCCTCCTCGATCTGCATAGTACTTCTCACGGCGCCGAGAAGCTCGTCCGTGTTATCCGAGAAGTATCTGTTCCCTATCTCGGGATTCTGAGGTGATCTTGCCCCCCCCGGGACCGTACCCTGAATTTCTTCTTCCGATGACTGATCGGACTCCCATTTTGGTCTCTTAGCCTGGGACTGGCCGGAAGACTGAGTAGGTAGTAGTCCAGAGACGGAGGCCTGGACCTCCTCTCTGACCATTGTGCACCTCTGTGCAAGGAAAGAGGCCTGCTCGTCTCTGATGATCCTAAAGGTACTGTCACACTAAGCGATATCGCTAGCAATATCGCTATAACTTGTGACGTTATAGCGATATTGCTAGCGATATCGCTGCGTCTGATACTTACCTACGACCCGCTCCCCCGCTGGTTATCGTTGATCACGCGAGAACGTTCAGGACTGTTTCTCGTCGTCAGCTTCCTGCTGTGACGACAAGCGACGCATGGAGCCGGGCGGGAGGACGCAGGATCGTCTGGTGTGACAGGTAAGTAGCGACCCCCGTCCCCAGCGATGTCGCTAGCGAGATCTGTCTGTGTGGTGGCAGCTCACTAGCGACCACTTAGCGATGTACCAGCGATCCTGACCGCGTCATATCGCTGGTCGGGATCGCTGGTACATCGCTAAGTGTGACAGTACCTTAAGAGTGCAGTCTTCACATAGGGGTTCTTTCCATGACCCCAGTAGTTTGTTGGCACAGATGGGGCATGTGGGTCTGCCCGATGTCCTGGAGGTTGATGCTGCAGGAGTTGGTGCAGTCTTTTCCTTAATATAAAGCACAGGAGTTCTTTATTAAAGCTCCTGTTCTTTTTTTGGTATATGCTGCACACCGTGCCCCTTACTTACAGACACTGATTGCTGGTTTTTGCTACGTTTTCCATGGTGGTGCGCATTGCAGCAGACCTGTATGACCCGTGACCTGTCGATTTGCCAGCTGCCCACTCTGGTCCCGTCCCCGCAATTTTATCCTACCTTCTACCGGTAGTCCCTGAGCCGCCTCGCTCTGTCTGCCGCATCCTGAAGCGCCCCCATGATGCGACCGAAAGTCGTCATCAGGCGCCCGTAAGTGGCACGGCTGCTGTCGCTCCAGCGCCTCTGCGGCATTCTCCGGGTGATGCAGTGTGTGGCGGCGGGAGCCGAGAGCCCCACCGAGGGGAAGCAGCTCCAAGTTCCGGAGCCGTGCTCCACGGGAAGCCTAGCGGAGAACCCCCCCTTAGGGGGGTGCCGCCCCAGACCATGAACGGGGGGAGCTGGTGTGAGGACCGTGATCCCCCTGGGCCCGTCAGTAAGTGTTTCATTTTGCTGGATGCCGCGGCTAACTTCCTCCACAGCGTCTCTCGTGCCTGTCCTTAGAGGGACAGGAAAAACACTGGAGTGTGGGTGTTAACCTCTCGTGCATTTCCTGTCCCTGTAAGGATGAAAGGAAAGACAACCCCCGTCGTGCTGTCAGGAAGGGACGTCCTGGAAAATATGTTAAGAGTCCCCGTGGCTGCATGATTCGTGACTATTCAACAGCCGTAACAGATGGAGTATTGCCCAGCAAAGAGGCAAACCCCACATCTGTCGAACAGCTGTGAGACATGCAGGTGCAGGGACTTCAACATATTGTTTGACCAAAGATACTCAGTTAGCATACGAGCATGCCAACACCTTATCCAAGCACGTTCTCTCACCACTTTTCATGTTCTGAAAATTTAAAAGAAAAGTGCTCACAAGTACACAAACTACAGACTTCATGGAGTGTTGTAGCAGAGTTTATTTCAAACATGGCCTCCCCTGCAGAAGAGCCAGCTGGACACATGCAACAGGAATAGAAGAGTAGATATATAGGGGTATAGATGAAAAAGGGGCAGAAAAGAAGGGAAGGGGGTGTTGGGAGGAAGAGAAAATAAAATAAGAGGAAACACACACATACACACACCCACACTACAAAACAGTGGAACAGCAATAGTGCTACACTGCTGCAGTAATAGAATTACAGACATTAAAACCGGTGGGAAATCCCCATGAGCCCGCCATCCCAACCGCCCGCCTTCCCCCAACCCACCATGTAGCTTTGGTACAGTCATAAGCCCCTCGCACCCATTTAATAACTCTTGGCTCCACCCTCCCATAGGAAGGAGGCAGTCAACAAATTGATCTGGCATTTAATTAACGGATAATGCATTAAAACTGCATCTATAGACCCATTTATGAGTTGTCCTGAAGCCACGCAGAACATTGATCAACTCTGTAGCCGAGACCACGTGCGGCAAAGAAAAAAAAAAAAAAACATCCCGCACCGGACCCCCGCGCATACCGACGTCCTCTGCACTCTTCTCACTTTCACAGGCAATCAACTCTGGCAGCACCAGCCAAAGGAACCATGATGTTCCCTGTCCCTCGCTGCACTTGCACTTTTCCCCATCTCCTGTCTTCTGGGGCATTTTAAAGAAATGCCCACAATTCCAAAAACTTGCATCTGTACCCATCTATCTAAGCGGAGGTACTGTGAAGGGTCAGTCTAAAATGGTTTTTTTTCTTTTCCCCACTACCTCACCTTGCAACAAGCATGAATATACAAGTCATTGTTGGTTCATCCATGTCATCCTGAGCTAGCAGAGGTCGGTGCCAGGAACCGCCCCTCTACCCAATTCTTAGCCTTTGTGGTGGAAGCACCAAGAGTCTTTTTTTTTTTTCTTCCCCCTCAAATCTACCATTATCTGAAGCAGAGAAACTTATAAATAGATATCTTCACAGCATATTACAGTGCACCACATCTACCCGCAAGTCTCTAAAAGTTGCTCCGCTTCCGTTGAGAGAGTGGCTGTGCACTTCTTGCTCTGCGCAAGCCTGCGGAGATACATTTCAGAACAAAAGCTGGAGACCATTGAAAGGCTACTTGATTAAACCTGTGTATATGACAGCCATATCTAATAAGGATAAAAAGCTTAACAGGTATTTCATAAATAAAAGGCAAGGACACCAAGTCTGAGATGACCGTCCATTAAAAACAGCAGAGAAGACCTTCTTCAACTTATCCTAAAAGGTCCAATGTTATGGTCAGAAGCAAAGTCTCTCTCCAAACACTTCGGTGTGGTCTTCCAAAAATATGTAAATACTAAAATAGTACTTTCGGTACAACGGAAAAGGAAGAGGAAAAATAATAATATCCATTGATTGGAGTTCATTCATCTAAAAAGAGGCTCGGTGGTGATGGTGCGACTCCACAACATGCTAAAAACTTTCATAATTAAATAAATAGAGACCTTCCCCAGTCGTAGGAAATGACAACCTTACCCAGGAACAGATAAATAGGCTTCCATATATCTTAGAAATTGCAAAAGAAAAAAAAACAAAAAACAAAACAGCTTTTTAGTTCATAAAACACAACAAAAAGGCGTTGTGTTCTGACGTACGTTGTTCCACAAGTGGGGCGAAGAGGTCTTGATCGAAGCCTCCAACTCTGATGCAGAGTCCTGAAAAAATGGTGGACAGTAACATCTTGATCGATGAAATCTCATAATATAAAGGGGATTCCTCACCCCAGGTGTTGGGATAGGTCGAAATAAGGGAAAAAATATATATATATATTTCCAACTGATATAGATGGTTAGGAAGAGGGAGCCTACCCTCCCTCCCCTTTCAGGAAGAATGTTCAGAAGAATCCCCGATACACCACATAATATACGATTATCCATTTTTGAGTCTCAAAGCCATGTCCACAGATGATGTTGGGGAGGGGGCAATCCTCCCCTCCCATGCCAGATGCTACCTGCTGAAAAAAGGTAGATTTTGGGGACTGATGAGAGTGCTGCTTCTAGGAGACTCTGTCTGAGCCATGATTCCCTGGAACCAGGAGGCTACATCTACCTCCTGTGCTTCATACTGACGCAAGAACGGGTGCTCCTGCAAGAGAATGGAGATGTATCATTGTAATGATAATCAAAAAAAAAAAAAAAATGACAAGTTTATTTACCCATTTCAGGGAAACCCTCCAAATACTGGCGCAACATATTTGAGGACCGAGGCCCTAAATTGTCAAACAAATTTCACCACAATCCTCGAGTGAATGGCTTTGACAAGTTGCAAATTTTTACAACTTTTGTCGTTTTCACACCAGCATGGAAGGCACGACGCCAAAGCTCGTCTACGCGTTCTGTAAGACGGAAATCTTACTCTAGTCCTCGATAAGATTTGTGGAGAAGTGCAGGCCACTTAGGCCTGTTTCACACTTCAGTTTTTTGTTTCAGTTAAAATCCGTCAAAAAGGCAGAAAGCGGATCCGTTCCTAAGTGATGTGAACGGATGCCACCGGATCCGTTTTTTTGACGGATCCGCCGAAGGAAGAATTTTAAAGGAACCGCTGCCAGGGAAAAAGGGAAAGAGAAAGGGAGAAGAATATTTTTTGGCTGTCCGCCAGAAATGATTTCAGGGTTAAATTTCCTCCTGACTTCATTCCTCCGGGCATGCACTGTATAAAAATGCGGATCCTGCAGTAAAAAAAAAAAAAACGTTACATGGTCCGTCCAGGCATCTCAGCGGATGCAAAAACGGATCCGCCGGTAATGCAAGTCAATTGGGAAAAAAAGGATTCGCCAAAAAAAAACGGCAGATTTTGACTGATGGTCAAAAATGGAAGTGTGAAACAGGCCTTATCAAGACACTACCGAGTCATTAAGTGTGTGTGTTTTATCAGGTGCGTCTGACTGCAACAACATAACCCCTCATCAAGAGCGGCGTGAATATCAGAACCTAAGTGTCAGCGGCAGTTAGCGATACCACAAGGATCCATTATCAGCCACCAGACTTTGCTACGTCATCTGAGAGCAGCATAATCTAGGGAGAGGAAACTGATTCTAATGATGAATCTCTTACTGGGCTGCTTGCTGCAGTTTTTATAAAATCATTGTTTTATCTGCTGTAGATCTACCAGTTCTATGAATGAAGAGCTCTGTCTAACTGCGCCCACACCACTGATTAGCTTTCTGCCTATGCATTGTTCACAGAAAGTAGCCAATCAGTGGTATGGGCGGGGTTCCACAGAGTTCATAAATATGAACAACTACATGGCAGTGATCTAGTGATAAAATCGATTTTATCAGAACGAGATGTGACATCACTGGATTTAGGTTTTCTGACCCTACATTATGCTGCTCTCAGATTAGGCTGCAAAAACCCTGTGACAGATTCCCTAAAAGGAGTTATCTCATCTCCTAGAGCCTATTCCAATATGTAGAAGGTGTAATAATATTTGTGAATACCTTCAATTAGAAATGTATTATAGTTTTTCTGATTCGCTATAATTCTTTCCTCATGTGCAGGCATTGCAGGACCTTAGGTATCCATGGAGACTGATAAACTGACAGCTAGTTGCTAGTGGCCGTAATCATGGATACCCAAGTTCCTGCAATGCCTGCTGCTGAGAAAAGAGACAGTGTGAATCAGAAGAACTATACTACATTTCAAATTGGAGCAATTTGCTAATATTATTAGTGATAGGATCTTTGAGATGACAATACTCCTTTACGTGTGAAAGCAACTGGTGGTCTCTATTGCAAACATTGGCAGGAAAAGATGTAAGTGCTGCCGAGATATGTACCACATCCAAGGAGTCTGCAGTAGAAAGGACTAAACAAGGCTCCCCAAGCATGGTACGGTTTGGCTGGGAACTGTAGTGCGTACAGCACTGATCGCTCTACATGAACAATGTACAATAAAGCGGGAGAGAAGTTATCTAGGAAAACGAGCAGTATGGCAGAAAGGATTGGTTGGATTCATATAACAGTTTATTGCCAACGCAACACAGAAAACCCATCTAAAATGTAGGTTTTGTTTCCCTAGAATTATTCCTCCATTTTCATTTTACAATCAGTCGCACAAAAACGCCCGGATCTGCACTCACCAGAAGCTTATTGTACTTTGGCCTCTTTCTGTGATCTTTAGTAAGACTGCAGAAAAAAAATAAATAATACAGTAATTAGCACCAAATAACTGGTAATATAATAGATTTGCAACCACAGGGAACATTTCTCTGCAGAATACCCCCCCCTTGCCTCTAGGGTTTTCAATCTTCCTTCTCTTTCAAGAGCCATAATTTTTTTTTTTGAGGGCCAGGTTGTAGTTTTGAATGTCACCATCCACTTTACCATACATATACGTAGCTAAAAAAAAAAAAAAAAAAAAATCCAAAGTTGAATGAAATGGTAAAAAAAAAAAAAAATGGCTGAATTGTATTACTGTTTTACTACCATTCACTGCGTCATATTTTTTTTCATTACTTTGGGAGGTGTGGTGAAAGAAAAAAAAAAAAAAAAAAAAAAAAAAAAAAAAGAACGCTACGGTAATTCTTTAATACTCTAATTTTATATAAAAACAAGTAAAAAATGAAAAAAAAAATGTTAAAAAAAATATAAAATTACACATTTTCAACCCCCCTCCCAACCCACAGTGATTGAAAATATATAATTTTTAAAAACATTTTTTACTTAATTATAGTGCTTTGAAGAAAGGACTATATTGTAATCCGAACGCTGCTAACTTCTTCTGCTTATTCAGTTGATTTCCGCAATTAATGCGGCCCGAACCGCTACACGCACAGACTCCGTTGAGGTGTCGTTTCGAAGCCAGCGTCCATGAGAGGTGTGCTAAGTATTTTTCATGTCGATCGGATTTGTAGTTTTTGCGCAATTTGCATTTGAAAAATGTTTTTCCCGTCATTGAAAAGCATTGAGACAGTGCTTTCCAATGGGAAAATTTTGCCACAGGGAAAACGTGCCCTGAGGCGATTCAAATGGCAGTTAAGCTCATTGATATGCGCAGGCACACCCAGTTACTATGCCAACGCCTACGAACTTCATATAACCCCAGCAGGACACAGTTTCTGCCAGATAATATCAGCTCTTAAAGCGAAACCCACAGCACGAATGCAAATCTAGCTTCATCACATGACGCATGCCCCTGAGAGAGAGAATGTGTGCCAAAGTGGATTTAGAAGCCCAGTGAGCCAAACTGGCTCTTAAAGGGCCGACGCGCCAAATCGAAAGCTGATTGACCCTGGCCTCCAAATCGGACCCAGAGTGGCCCCGCCCACCAAATCGGACCCAGAGTGGCCCCGCCCACCAAATCGGACCCAGAGTGGCCCCGCCCACCAAATCGGACCCAGAGTGGCCCCGGCCACCAAATCGGACCCAGAGTGGCCCCGGCCACCAAATCGGACCCAGAGTGGCCCCGGCCACCAAATCGGACCCAGAGTGGCCCCGGCCACCAAATCGGACCCAGAGTGGCCCCGGCCACCAAATCGGACCCAGAGTGGCCCCGGCCACCAAATCGGACCCAGAGTGGCCCCGGCCACCAAATCGGACCCTGAGGGGCCCCACAGGCCAAAGTGGCCCCTGAGAGGCACCCACAGTTAAAACGGATACTGAGTTGAAAGTCTTGCAGGGGCAGCAGGCAAGTCTCTCTTAAAGGGGGAGCCCGGGCACCATTTCACACCACTATCTGTACTTCCTTCAGGAAATACACATCTAGTTCTTATTATTATTATTCAGTTGATTTTCCGCAATTAATGCGGCCCGAACCGCTACACGCACAGACTTCGTTTCGAAGCCAGCGTCCACGAGTGGTGTGCTAAGTAATTTTCGTGTCGATTGGATTTGTAGTTTTTGCACAATTTGCGTTTGAAAAAACATTTTCCTCAATGCATTTCAATGGGAAAATATTGCCACTGGGAAAACATGCCCTGAGGCGATTCAAATGGCAGTAAAGCTCATTGATATGCGCAGGCAGACCCAGTTACTATGCCAACGCCTACGAACGTTTCATGACCCCCCCCCAGGACAGAACTTCTGCCAGATAATATCAGCTCTTAAAGCGAAACCCACAGCACAAATGCAAATCTAGCTTCATCACATGACGCATGCCCCTGAGAGAGAATGTGCGCCAAAGTTGATTTAGAAGCCCAGTGAGCCAAAGTGATTCTTAAAGGGCCGGCGCACCGAAATGAGTCTTAAAGGGCCGGCGCGCCAAATCGAAAGCCGAGCGACCCCAGGCTCCAAATCGAAAGCCGAGCCGCCCCGGCCTACAAACCGGAGGCCGAGCCGCCCCGGCCTACAAACCGGAGGCCGAGCCGCCCCGGCCTACAAACCGGACCCCGAGGGGCCCCGGCCTACAAACCGGACCCCGAGGGGCCCCGGCCACAAAACCGGACCCCGAGGGGCCCCGGCCACAAAACCGGACCCCGAGGGGCCCCGGCCACAAAACCGGACCCCGAGGGGCCCCGGCCACAAAACCGGACCCCGAGGGGCCCCGGCCACAAAACCGGACCCCGAGGGGCCCCGGCCACAAAACCGGACCCCGAGGGGCCCCGGCCACAAAACCGGACCCCGAGGGATCCCGGCCACTAATTCAAGCCCTGAGGAGCACAGGCCACCGAATCGGATCCTGAGGGGCCCCACCCACCAAATCAGACCCTGAGGCCAAAGTGGCCCCTGAGAGGCTCCCACAGTTAAAACGGATCCTGAGTTGAAAGTCTTGCAGGGGCAGCAGGCAAGTCTCTCTCAAAGGGGCAGCCCGGGCACCATTTCAAAGCACTATCTGTACTTCCTTCAGGAAATACACATCTAGTTTTTTTTTTGTCCCCTTAGGAGATTTAATAAACAGCAGCAATCGGAGCTCAGCTCTGGCCGCTGCTGTTAGGCACAGATGTTGGCTGTGTAATACTGCCAGCATCTACTGTATAGGAAGGGCGCTCATCTCCTGAGCGCCCTCAAAATAAGGTCAACCGCACAATCACGTATGTGATAATGCGTTAAAGGGGGACAAACATCAAACTAAAAGGATCTTGCTGTAGAAACGCATTTCAAAGGTGAAATCCGCCGCCTAAATTGACAGACTGTTGATGTCAGCTCTGCATCACTGGTCAATTAAAGCTGCAGATTTTCTCCAAGAGGAGATTTCGGTAAATGATATCCACAATACAATACGGTTAGGCCTGGATTGCTACGGACATTAGACCCGCGGGAGCAGAACCTGCTGAATCAACCGATCATCGGATAGACGTCTTACTTACCAGTCTTTGACAAAAGACTGGAAGAGAGGAGAAAAGCCCATATTATGAGGGAGAACTGGAGGTTCTTCTTGAAGGACTTTGGTGAGAACCTCAAAGTCTGTCTTGCAGTTCTTGTAGGGAAACTGTCCTGTTGCCAGCTCCACCTAAGAGACAACAAGCACAATGGTTGACAGAGAGACACAGCAGTCACTTTAAACGACCACTTAGAGAAGTCAAATCTGTGGTTAGATCTCTTGGGGCCTCCATCTTACCAATGAGATCCCGAGACTCCACACATCTGCTCGAATGTCATAGTCTGGTTTGGTTGGATCCGGAGGATCAATCCTTTCAGGCTGAGAAGAAAAAGAAGAATTCTAGTTAAAGGCTAAAAATCTACTGCAGTCTGTCACTCTCATTAATCAATAGTCACTCCACCAATAGCGCTGCTGCTGACTGCAACTTGGGGACCCAGATTGTTGGCTGCAATATGGCCACTCACTTCTCACCCAATTACATGTACAGAGAAGAAGCTTTGAGAACAGTGTAAGGGATAGCTCCTGTTCAACCACCTACATGCCACAGTTGCTACTGACTGCAGCATCTAAGGGATTAAATGAACCAGATCAGAGGTATTTGCCAATGGGCGATCCCCACTAAAGATCTAATTTAGTAGAGGACAGAGCTGCTGAAATGATACGTCAATATCTCCATAGGTCAAGATTGTCTTATCGATTCACACAAATCGCAAGAGACCCTAACTCTTACTATTTTAGACCTGCATCTAATCTCCAGAATCAGGGCCCTGTTGCACACTGCGTTCAATGATGAGGTGGTCGCCACATTAATATTAAAAGATCAATAGAAATAAAAACAGAAAAACAAAAAAAAAACCCCAACGCACTTTATGTGTAGGATCGAGAGATAAAAAGATTAAAATAAAAGATGGAGAGATACAGTTGGTCCAATGTCAGAAAGCAGTTAAATTAGTTTCTTCCTCTACAAATGCCACTTTTTAAAGTTCATCCCTCACCGCCATGTAAGCAGCACAACCCGCACTTCTGGTTTTGGCTTTGGAGTCCACAAGGCGGCCACTTATGCCAAAGTCACAAAGCTTAATCTGCCCGCTGGCATCCAGCAATATATTGGAAGGCTTGACATCCCGATGTATGACGCCATGCTTCTCCTTCAGATAGAACAAAGCATTCACAATCTATAAAAGAAAGAAGAATCATCTGATCCAGTTGCCGGCAAGATCTCGTGGACGCATCGTATCAGGTACATCGTGCTCGGTCACCACTCACCGCTACAGTCATCTTTCCTAGGATTCGCTCTGGGATGGGACCCTGAATCCTCTTCTTCAGTTTTTCTGCACATGTTCCCATCAGCTCCATGGCTATGAACACATCTGTCTGTGGGGCCGGGGGAGTACGTTAGAGGCAAAGATTACTGGATTACTTTCCACATTTATTCTTAAAAAGGGCATCTGTCAGCAGGTTTTTGTAAATCTCAGAGAAGCATAATGCAGGGTCTGAGACCCTGATTCCAGCGATATTTCACTTGCTGGGCTGCTTGCTGTCATTTTTATACAATCAGTTTTCTTAGCTGTAGATCTAGCTCAGAAAGCCAAGCTGTGACTAACCTCACCCACACCACTGATTGGCAGCTAAGCGGCTGATCAGTGGTGCGGGCGTTGGTGGACCAGGAGGCACGAGACACCTAGTCCTGTAGTGATAATCTACCACTGATAAAACACTGAAAGAGCTACACACGAGATAGTGACATCGCTGGAATCAGGGTTTCAGCCCCTTCATTATTCTGCTCTCAGATTGCCTAGCAAAAACCTGCTGACAGATTCCCTTTAAGCCTTGACTGATGCTCATCAGCGATCTATATCCTGGCTGCTTACTAGCTCCACTGTATTAGAGCATGGCTACGACCCAATCTGAGTCACAGATTAAATCATATGTGACGGGAACAACAACAACACGGCATGGAGCACTACCCTTTCCATCAACACTATACAGACAAAGACAACATCTGGCAGACCCCATTATAAAGCAATATCTTCCAACGACATCCAAAGTGGAAAACTGATTTTAGAACTCCATCACAAATACAGGGAGACAGCAATGTTTCGACCGCAACAAACAGATGACCTTGAGAGACTCATCTGTTTGTTGGGGTCAAAATATTACCATATGCTTATATATGTGATTGACCAATAAAAAGCAATAATTGTACTTGTAGTGGTTCAACTGTCCAAAAAAAAAAAAAAAAAAAGATCTTTAGGCAAGCAATGAATAGCTGTAATGGGAAAATGCAGCCATTTTGGCCAATTTTTATCTCGGGCGTATGGCCAGCTTGGCATGTCAGCTGTGTGCTCAGATTGCGATGATCGTATCATGGCCATAAATGGCACCAGCAGCTGTAAAAGCAGGAGACACGGCTAGAATAAAGGCTTACATTTGTGATGAAGGTGCCGTAACACTGGACGATGTAGGGGCAGTCGTGGCTCTTCAATACAACATCCAAGTCCATCAAGATCCTTTTATTCTCTTCCTTGTTACCGGAACGTCGCATTTGCTTAAAACCAGAACCAGATATATAAAGGGCAGTCATGAAACAGACCTACAGAAGATATAACCGGTCCAAAACTGCACAGACCAAGGGTGCCAGGACTAGGCCGAGGTCAGTGACCAGACAGCTGTATGAATGTTGGGACTGTATGGGAACAAGGGAAGACATCAGATTACAATTCCCCCCCCCCAATGGTTACCTTCACAGCAATGACATGTCCAGTCTTCTTAAACCTCATCTTCCAGACTTGTCCGCAAGTCCCGCTGCCAATTTCACCCAAATTTTCCAAATCATTTATATCCGCCTGGTATTTCTAGATTTAAGAAATATCATACATTTTTTTTTTTTTTAAACCAGTTATTTTTATTTAGATTTCAAAAGATTTTAAACAATAAACAGTGGATATCAATATACATGTAACAATTCACATATCTTGTAGTAATACAATCAAAGCCATCCCCCCCTCCCCCTCCCCCAATACTCCTTGTGCCGGGTATACTTGAGAGTCTTAGCAATCATATCACCGCCATCCAGGCGGACCATATTTTTTCGAAAGTTCTTTCACCATGCCTTCGCCTGTAAATGCTTTCCTCTAAATGCATTACCGTACGTGTCTGAGCAATAAATTCCCTCCTAGTGGGGGGTTCCGAATCCTTCCATTTTCGTGCTATTAGTTTGCGTGCCACATACAGCAACCTCGCTATTGCCACTTTGTAATGTTCTGAGACAGGTATCCCATCCACCTCCCCCAAAACACACGGCACTGGATTCCTGTCGAGCGTACATGCATAAGCTCTCTCAATTTTGTTGATAACGACCAGCCAGTATGCCACCAGCCGCAGACACGACCATAGCATGTGTAACAGTCCGGCCTGGTCTGTGCCACATCTAGGGCAGCTAGAGTCTCCCCTCAAGCCCGCCTTGAATAGGACCAGCAGTGTTTTGTATGTTCTATTACATATAATTGGGAGAGCCGTGCCTGCTCGTTTAGAGAGATCTTCGGGACATATTCAAGAATAGCCTCCCATTGTTCTGTTGTGAGGGTACCCACCTCCCTTTCCCATTTACTCTTTGCAGTGAGGTGATTGTCCCCAAGATAGGAGTGTAGTAGATCATGATATATGCTCGATATAACTCCCCTCGTCCCTCCCTTCATACACACAAAGTCTAGTACAATGTCGCCCTGAACCGTCATGGCTCCCAATCTACACTGTGCCCTCCAAGCATGTCGAAGCATATAGTATTGAAACCCCCATACCGAAGGCAAATCAAATTCCTCTCTCAATGTCTCAAAGGTCTTCAGGTCCGTTCCACTCTGCAGCTGGCACACATATCTCACTCCTTTCGCCTTCCAATTGCCCATCATACATTAATAAACTGTCCATCATCCGCACAGAATACAGCGGCAGTGTTTACGAGGCCGTATCATGTGTAAGGACGTGTTCTCGCTTCCTCTCGTCTCTGCCAGCATAGAAGGTGGTGGACAGACGGATCTATCACGATGGACCTATAACCATTGCCGTGGACAGACAGGTCCATCATGGTGACAGATCCATAACCGTTGCAGGACTAAAATGGTCCATTCTGACAAATTGAAAATTGCATGTCTTTTGAGAATTGGTAATGCCAGGAAAGGAGAGGTGGTCGGGCATATCTAGCTCTCTACTCGTTTCTTTGAGCGTTCCAAAATTAGGCAAGCAAGTGTTCATTCATTTTCAATATCTCCAGAATCTATCCTTTCCTTAACCCTAAATTGTCTAAAATGCTAATACCTACCCTCATCATCTCCCACCTCAACTACAGCAACATCCTTCTCTGTGGCCTCCCTGTTAACACTCTCGCACTACTCCAATCTGTCCTTCACTTCTGCTGCCCATCTAGTAAACCTCTCTGAAAATCCTTTGATTGAACTTGATACGTTGAGAAATTGGGAGCCAAACTACTAACGGTGACCTACAAAGTCGTTGATAATCTGAATCATCCATGTATCTCCAAACTAATCTCCTGATATATTTCAACATGCAAACTCCGGTCCTCCCAAGACCTCCTTCTCTCCTACAGGAAAGATGTATATCTTTGTACCGTGTTAGCCAGTAGATAGTAAAATATTCAGAATTGAGAGTCCTCAGTAGTTGATACCTTTTACCTGCTTCACGTCACTTGTCTTATCTATTGCATTTTTTCTAGGCTGTATTGTGCATAAATATGTGACTTCAGATTTTGTATTAGTCTAGCCTGATGAAGAGACCCGAGTAGTCTAGAAAGCTTGCAATGTGTTACCTTCTCTCCTACACACTCATACCTTCCTCATCCAAGCGTAACCAAGATGCTTCCAGAGTATCCTCCACCCTCTGCAATTCTGTGCCCCAACACATCCGATGTGCCACATACAGAACTTTCACACGGAACTTGAAAACTCATCTCTTCAAGAAAGGTTATAGCCCACAATGACCCCGTTACCATCTCACTACCAGCAGAGCTGCCGCAAACCCCCGGCCTACTGTCTCCTTCCCCATTACCCAGTAGGCTATAAACCCCCAAGGGCAGGGCCTTCTCCCTTCTGTACCAGTCTGTGATTGTTCGTTTGTTCTCTATAATCTATATCTGTATCGTGTATGTGACCCCTTTTCACCATTGATTCATGGAATCAATGGTGCTATAAAAACAATTTTCAGAGATCCCATAGAAACCAGCAGAGAGCCCCTGATATATGGCCATCTTTGCACTCCTTGAGGAGCAAGCGGGAGCAGCATTTTCAAGACCGATGTGGCCCCGGAATTGAGGACACGCATCTATCAAACACTGAATATCTACAGATTAAGTTAGATATAAGAATAACAGACTTGAAAAGGCCATAGAGGGTTATAACCATCTTCATAAAAGGATTGTCTGATAGCCTGTATGTACAAGCAGTATCTTCTTCTCAATAAAATGGAGCCTTAGGGACCAACCGTAACTAGAAAGCTGAACATGTGCTGTGCTTACAAGTTCTTCCTACTGAGCTTGTGAGCACCATTTTGAAGCTGGCCAGGGTCGCCGTAGCGCCTGGTTACCTCCTAATCCCGACTAGCTTGAGCGTATTGCTAAGAAGCCAAACAACAGCGGGGGTTGGTGTTCTAGACCATGAGCTGCAAACAAAAACTACTACTTGACCCCCTTTCATATATCTTAACTCTTCCTAAGAAGCTAACTGATTGGCAGCTAACTGTGCACTGTCAGCAAGCTGCCAGTCAGTGGTGGGGGTGGGGTTAGATTATCTGGACTGGATTGCAGGTGACACCCAGCTCTCCAGTAATAATCTCCTGTCGATAAAATACTGATTGTAATGAAACTACAACACAGCTTAGTGAAGTGACACAGCTCTGGAATCAGGGTCTTAGCCCCTACATCATGCTGCTCTCAGATTAAAGAGACTGCCCGCACAGAATGACTGTTGAAACCAAGTACAGGCGCTCTTGGCATCATGGCGGAGCCAAACATTTAAATACACCTTCAGACCTTCTTATATTCCCTGACTCTCCACCCCCCTCTTTGATGGACAGCTCCAGCTTCATAGAGGCAGAGAAGTTCAGAGACAGACGGAAATAAGCAGGGAGAGGTTTATATAAATGTGTCCACCCCACAATAATGCCCCAAGCACCTATACTTGGTTTCAACAGTCATTTTGGGCTGATAGTCGCTTCACAAGGCAAAATCCTGTTGGCATATTCCCTTAAAATGAACCGTAAACTGCAATACTGCTTGGTTCTTACAAGCACTGTCAGACAACATCCATCTATGGAAATAAACCTTTAGTGACCGGCCAATTTTTTTACACATCTGCATTTCATAAGCCCATTTTTTGTTTTTGCACTACCATGGCTGCATCATATTTTGTAGGTTGTAATACCTGTCAAAGAATATACTTCATACTGGTTAAGAAAAGGGTTGTTTTTAAACAGCCCTCCAATCCTCCCTTACCATGACAATAAAGGGAATCTGTCAGCAGGCTTTTGCTGCCTCGTCTGGGAGCAGCACATGATGTAGACAAAGAGACCCTGAATCCAATGATGTATCACTTAGGTTACAGGGTGATGTTAGTCTGACACAGTTGTTAGATATAGCAGTGAAGCAGAGCTGAGAAAGCTAGCCACGCCCACACCAGGCTCTGTGAACATAGCTGTAGACTAAGCTACTTATCACAGAAGTGGGAGGAGTCAGACTACCAGGCATAGCTGCTGTAGTCTAGCAATGAAAAGCTCCAGGTGCTAAAAAAAAAAAACAATCACTGCAAGTAAGCAACAGCATCGCTGAAATGTGTCCTTTAAAACCTACCTCATGCTGTCGTAAGATTACATAGAAAAAAAACCTGCTGACAGATTCTCTATAATCAATGATAGAAGACAGGGATCAGTTTTATCACTCTGCATCTCTGCTACGACGGGGAGGACACCTGGCGATCATATGATCGTCATGTCCAATAGAAGCACCGACATCATGCTTATTGAGGGCTATGTAGGGTGGATAAGAGAAGGCAGAAGATCCATCTTGTCTCAGATGTCCAGACCTGCTCCTACTAGACTGCAGTAATTGGGGAGCTATTACAGAGATATCAATTGATGGTGGGTATCCCCTGGTTAAGCAATGTGTGATAAGATGATAGATTGTTCCCGATGGGGCTGACAGTGACTGCAGAGAAGGCAAAATAAGAATGACCCTTCCCCAATGATCATCACAGCACTGACAGCTGAAAGCCCTGCAATGTCAGCGGACCCTGGTGGTAGGCGGCCATACAATTTCTGAAAGGTAAATGTATCATAGGACTTAGAATCAGTAGGTGACTATATAAAAGAGGGAGGCCAAGACCTGAGTGACTGGCTAATATGCATATCCTAGGCGGTATATCCGCACTCACCTGCCCATCGATGACTAGATAACCGGTCTGCTTAATTATTTCTTGCAGCTTCTGGTCAATTTCAGTGCTGTATAAAAAATAAATAAATAAATCAGGAAATAAAAATAAGAGATTGTGTAAAGTTGTAACTATTCATATTCAAGAAAGCTTAAAATATCGAGCGGCAGCTGAAAATCACAGATGGGAGCTGGTGGGTGTGCGTAGTGAAGGCAGAGCGTGTGTCCGATGTCCGGGCGTGTGGAGAGCACTGGCGTACGGACAGATCTTTATTAGCGTTGAGCGAACGTGTTCCGAAAAGCTTACCCGGGCCCGCCCTGATCACACGTTACCCGGGCCCGCCCTGATCACACGTTGTCCGAGAATGTTCACTCAGCGCTAATCTTTAAGCATTAGGACTTATGTTCCAGTTAGGTTTCCTATGACAGGCAGAGATTAGCGAATTGATTCCCAGGACTTGGGTACAGTGGCAATGAGTACTGCACGAACCTGCCGGCATCATCCCCAGTAGGTATGACGGGACGCCCACATGACGACTCCAGGCTGGCTAATCAGAATAGGTGCTGGGGATTACGGCAAATAGGAGGCAGTTCGCAGGGCTCCTGTCCATATGTTTTTGCCATCAAGCATTTGAAAGTCTTAAAGGGTTAGTGCCACCTTCATAGATGGATATGCTCAGTGTTTGGAAATGCAAGCAATTTCACAATTTACTGCTTATTAAAATTCCCAACCGTTCTTGAGGTATTAACCTTTTTTTTCAGCTTGTTGCCTAGGAGACCGACCACTGCTGCCAGACAGTAGAACACGCGCAGTGCTGACAGGATCTTTTCTATTGAGCTTGTAGGGACTGCTTTGAAGTTCATCAGGATTGCTTGACGGTCTCGTTTAAGATTGGCCAGCTCTAGCGCAGTGCTTACAACTCAGTCAACAGCAATGGTCGGCCTTTTAGCAAAGTTAGCTGTAAACAGAAAACAAGTGTTATATCTGCAATTGTTAATAAAGCTGTAAACTGCAAAAGTGCTTGCTTTTATAAGGACTAACAATATCCATAATTGGAGATGGGAGTAACTCGCCAATCTCCACACACCTAGCCTGACTGAAAGCTAGTCAGTGTCACTCGTTCCTGCTGAGATTTCACATTGCTCAGTTCAAGCTGCAGCTGTCAGTCTGGTGGGCTTGGTGAAGGCTGAATGCATCGGACTCATCGGCTCTTACTTTTTAGATGCACTTATAGAAAGCAGGGCTGTGGAGTCGGTAAGCCAAACCACAGACTGACTCAATTTCCTTGACTTCTGACTGACTCCACAGCCCGGCCTCATTACTGAGCATGTACATAAAGTGCAGCGCACAGATTCATCTCCACTAAAAGCCAAGATCCTTAGATCAGGAACAGGACAATTATAGGACATTTCAGAACTTTCCAAAATTCTTATGAGAACAATTACAGCACATCATGCACTGAACCCAATTTATTATAAATTTTAGGAGTCGGACCATTTTATACTGACTCCAACTCCACAGCCCTGAAAGGCTTTCAGAAATGCCCCAAAAAGTTTAAAAAACAAAACAAAAGGTGTGGAGAACATGGGTTAGTAATATGCAGTAGGTGTAATATTAATATCAAATACCGCCAATTAAAAATATAGTATAGTTTTTCTGATTCACTATGTCTCTTTCTTCATGTGCAGGCATTGCAGGACCTTAGGTATCCATGGTTACATTCACTGATAGTGACCGTTAGCTAGTTGCCATTGGTCGCATCCATGGATACCCAACGTCCTGCAATGCCTGCACATGAGGAAAGAGACATAGCGAATCAGAAGAACTATTCTACATTGCTAATTGGAGGCATCTGTGAATATTGTTAATCATAACTACTATATATTGGGATATAATCTTGGAGATGGGAATACCCCTTTAAGGCTAACAATTGAGACCTGGTTGAAATAGTGGATTAAGGTTATAAAAAGAATAAGGTTTAATATACGGTACATTTAATTCTAAAACAAAATTATTTAAAATGCCATTATGTTGTTGATCTGTGTGATATTACCTGTTCAATAAAAAGTTAAAAACTGTATACCGAAAGGCTTCCAGTGTCATGATTTCCTAAGCATCTGGAGAACCCTTGTTAAAGAGTTTGTACACTACTAAGACCACCCCATCTCGATCTGACTGGTGCCAATAAAATAACACCTATACTCACCTTTCCGTGTCAGCGCCGTTCCTGCAGTGTCCACACGTGCGTGGTAGTTGTGACACGTGGTACCCGGCACCCAATGAGTGCTGGCGTCATTGGCCCAGTCTTTGGACAAATCGATCATCAAGATAAAGCCAGGGCTGAGACTGCTCTATGACTCCCGCATGATGCTCGATTTGTCCAAAGACTGGGACAGCACCGGGCACCACGTGTCACAACAACCGCATGAGAGCCCCAGGAACGTGAACAACGGGAACAGCGTCAGCACAAGAGGTGAGTGTACGAGTTTTTCTTTTATCGACACCAAACATTCTGATCGAGAAGGAGTTGTCCCGGTAGTGGACAACCACTTTGAAGGTCCTGATGTGCAGTTCAAATGATGGATCAGATGAGGCTTGTGAGGCATGGATTACACATTTACAGCACAGTTTACCAGGATGGAAGCTTACCTCTCCAGGCTGCGCTGTGTCAGGTAGTTGGTTTGTGGCAGGCTGAGCATATTTCGTGGCCGGACTGGCAATGAAGTATGATGGTGTGTAGGGTTGTCAAGACGAGCATGTCCATCATTGGCTAGAGGAAGTTGTAAGGCTGCACAAAAAAGTGGTAGAGGCTGGTATGTAGAAGAGAGCGAAAGACTGGCCAAAGAAAAAAAGCATTGAGCAACAGCAAATGTCCTCGAGACCCTGTGTGCGCCATCCCCGGTGTACTCTACGTTCCCTATACTGATGCACCCATTAGTTTGGTTATAGCCCATGCAATATACCTGCGTAGCTCTTCGTAGTTGCTCTTTAACTCTTTCCCACCTCCTCTCTGGTCGTTAGGCTCTTCTGAGCTCATGCTCCATACAAAACCTACATGCTGTGTCCACAATGCATGCAACATTCCCCCTTCCATGCACAAAGACAGGTGGTAGAGCAATGCCAAGCTTGAGTAGCGGAGGGGACGACAGATCAAATGTGTACGAAAGTCAGAATGAGGAGAGAAACATGGGAAAAGGTTAACAAAAAAATAAGAAAATAGCAGTGGAGTACATGTTAAGAGTGACAAATGGAGGAGGTTAGCTGGGCCTGGAGCAAGTGAAGAGCTGATAAAGGACGATCCGGTACCTGCTCTCTGGGATGGAGCGGGCGTGGGGCTTAGAGTGATGAGAATAACTGGGGGAAAAAAAATACGGAAAAAAAAAAAATCAACGTAAAATACAGAGCAACCTAAGAGATAACAGGAGACAACAGGAAAAAGGAACAGAAGACAGTAGGGTCTGGGACAAACAGAGGGCCGATCACATCGTATGAAAATGAGGAACAGAAAAGTATAGACGGAATGGAAAGAAAATGTGCTGAGGTAATGAAGGAGGGGAAGATACATGAAGATCATTTCCCTAAAAATACCATAAAACGGGTACCGCCACATCATGGCATATACGCAAGAAATGCTATAGAAGTCTGACCGATGGAGCTCAAACCTTTGGTACCGCACCCATCTCTAGTGCTGGGGGTCGCCCAATATATCTGGCAAGGTGGGCACTGGCTGCCAACATCCAAGTGAAGAATGACTGGTGATGTGGTGGCGTATGCCCTCGGCTCCATTTGTGTAAGAGCGATAGTGAAGCGACCGACATGCAGGTCCTCGTCAGCAGAGGTTGGAGCCACATCTATTGGACACTTATGGCAGATCTAAAGGGAATGTGGCAGTAATACCCCTAGATTGATGGACTTCCCCCAAAATGTCATCTGTAATCGTTTCATTTGTATTTCAGACTAAAACTCTCCCCACACCAATCATTTTTCTACCCTGGCACGAAGAACCCCTGTGATAGTTTAGGTGGGAGGTCACCCAAATCAGGCAGGCTGACCTTATATTCGGCTTTGTCAGTCTCTTCCTTGGGATCACATTCCCAGTCATCTGTCTACTGGGATCTCGCCGGTTACAGTATACAATGCCGTCTATGAATTTTAGGCAGGAGCTCACATGTCAGGCTCGTTACAACCCCAGTAAACAGGATTTATAGGCAATTGATGCAAATAAAAAAACAATTTTTTTTTGCTTGTTTTATACTAATCAACCACAGCCATCATTAACCCCTTAAGCCCCAAGGGTGGTTTGCACGTTAATGACCGGGCCATTTTTTTACAATTCTGACCACTGTCCCTTTATGAGGTAATAACTCTGAAACGCTTCCATGGATCCCGGTGATTCTGACATTGTTTTCTCGTGACATATTGTACTTCATGATAGTGGTAAAATTTCATTCAAATAACTTGCGTTTATTTGTAAAAAAAAAACAAAACGGAAATTTGGCGAAAATTTTGAAAATTTCGCAATTCTCCAACTTTGAATTTTTATGCCCTTAAATCACAGAGATACGGCACACAAAAAACTTAATAAGTAACATTTCCCACATGTTTACTTTACATCAGCACAATTTTGGAACCAAAATTTTTTTTTGTTAGGAAGTTATAAGGGTTAAAAATTGACCAGCGATTTCTCATTTTTGCAACACCATTTTATTTTTACGGACCACACCACATTTGAAGCCACTTTAAGGGGTCTATATGATAGAAAATACCCATTTTAAAAACTGCACCCCTTAAGGTGCTCAAAACCACATTCAAAAAGTTTATTAACCCTTTAGGTGCGTCACAGCAATTTTTTGAATATTTAAAAAAAAATTAACATTTAACTTTTCTCACAAAAAAAATACTTCAGGTTCAATTTTTTTTATTTTACCAAGGGGAGAAATTGGACTGCAAAATTTATTGTGCAATTTGTCCTGAGTACGCTGATACCTGATATGTGGGGGGTAACCACTGTTTCGGCGCATGGTAGAGCTCAGAAGGGCAGGAGCGCCGTTTGACTATTTCAATGCAAAATTGACTGGAATTCTGATCGGACGCCATGTCACGTTTGGAGAGCCCCTGATGTACCTAAACAGTGAAAACCCCCCACAAGTGACCCCATTTTGGAAACTAGACCCCCCAAGGAACTTATCTAGATATGTGGTGAGAACTTGGAACCCACAAGGGCTTCACAGAAGTTTATAACGTACAGCGGTACAATTAAAAAATCATTTTTTCCACAAAAATGATCTTTTCACCCTCAATTTTTAGTTTCCCCCCAAGGGTAACAGGACCCTAAAAGTTATTGTGCAATTTGTCCTGAGTACGCTGATACCCCACATGTGGGGGTAAACCACTATTTGGGCGCATGGCAGAGCTCGGAAGGGAAGCAGCGCCATTTGACGTTTTTGGCTGGAATTGAGATCGGACACCATGTCGCGATTGGAAAACCCCTGATGTACCAAACCAGTGGAAACCCCCCACAAATGACACCATTTTGGAAACTAGACCCCCCAAGGAACTTATCTAGATGTGTGGTGAGCACTTTGATCCCCCAAGGGCTTCACAGAAGTTTATAACGCCCGGGCGTGAAAATAAAAAAAACAATTTTTTTCCACAAAAATGATATTTTTGCCCCCAATTTTTTATTTTCCTAAGGGTAACAGGTGAAATTGGACCCCAAAAGTTGTTTTGCAATTTGTCCTGAGTACTCTGATACTCTAAGTGTGGGGGTAAAACACTGGGCGCATGGCAGAGCTTGGAAGGGAAGGAGCACCATTTGACTTTTTCAACGTAGAATTGGCTGGAATTGAGATCAGACGCCATGTTGCATTTGGAGAGCACGTGATGTGCCCAAACAGTGGAAACCCCCAATTATAACTCCAACCCGAACCCCAACACACCCCTAACCCTAATCTCAGCCCTAACCCTAACATTAGCCCTAACCCTAGCCCTAACCCTAATGGGAAAATGGAAATAAATACATTTTCTTTTAATTTTACTATTTTTCCCTAACTAAGGGGGTGATATCGGGGGGTTTGATTTACTATTTATGGCGGTTTTTATGTTTGGCAGCTGTCACACGCTAAAAGACGCTTTTTATTGTAAAAATAGTTTTTGCATCACCACATATTGAGAGCTACAATTTTTCCGTATTTTGACCCACCGAGTCATGTGAGGTCTTATTTTTTGCGGGACGAGTTGACGTTTTTATTGGTACCATTTTCGGGCACGTGACATTTTTTGATCGCTTTTTATTCCGATTTTTGGGACGCAGAATGAACAAAAAACAGTGTTTCATGAAATTCTTTTGGGGGGTGCGCTTACACCGTTCCGCGTGCGATAAAATTGATAAAGCGGTTTTATTCTTCGGGTCGGTACGGTTACAGTGATACCTCATTTAGGTTTTTTTTGTTTTGTCGGTTTTATGCAATGAAAACTATTTTATATAAAAAATAATTATTTTTGCATCGCTTTATTCTGCGAGCTATAACTTTTTTATTTTTTCGCTGATGCTGTATGGCGGCTCGTTTTTTGCGGGACAAGATGACGTTTTCAGCGGTACCATGGATATTTATATGCGTCTTTTTGATCGCGCGTTATTGCACTTTTTGTTCGTTGATTCCTACCAACTCTGGTGTGTACCATGGGGATACACGTACCACAGGTTAAGAATCCAGACTCTACGTCACTTGCTCATTTCTGCGATTTTCCTTCCCACTGAATTAAATGGAGAAATCATAAAAGGCATTTTTTTGTGGCATAAAAGTCCAAGGCAACCAGAAATGCCATGTTGTGAGTGGAAGGTTGTATAGAAGGTGTATAATGTCCTCATCACAGGCTCGAATGCTCCGGCTAGCTGGAGACGATCTGTAGTCCTCACCCTGCCATCCACCGCTCCCCTTTTCTTTGGGGCTATGATAGCAGGGACTACATACTGACTGGTGGTAGATGGCACAATAAGCAAATGGCATAGACGGTATCCTGCTGGACACTCTCGATTTCCAACCAACATTTTCTGGGGATAAATAGGACCAAAAGGGCACAATTATGGGTCATTACTAAATAAAGCCATAATACCGCTGAGTACAGGAGTCTCCTTCTATTCAAACATCTGTACTGAAATAATGCCGTGTGTATTGAGGACAGCCAGAATTCTACATGTCTCCATGCCAAGAAGACCCAAATCATTTTAACTCTTCTACGCTGCATTAATTTCTTGGATACGAATTGGAGCCATATGATTCTGTCTTCGGTGCCGAGAACCATTCCCTGCCACCTTCCATTAGGTTCCCTAAATCTGTAGGTCAAGATCTTTTTCATCATTATACACTCCAGGACGTGCTCAGACCCACTTGTCTTGTACAAAAGTGACGGGTCCATGATTGGCGGTGCTAGAAGTTAGTCACCTCCACGAGGAATTTAGCTTGTCCACCAAGAAGCCAATATCATGCAGGTGTTGAGGAAACAAATGAAAAGACCTAAACCACATAAACTCCCCCCCATTTGCGGTTCTTCAAACATATCGTGAACCCGAGAGACTCAGATTGCGCTAGGTTTTAATATAGCCATGATTTTTTTCATGCCCCGGCCATTAAAACCAGCCAATATATAGAATTTAACTACCAAACATCTAAACTCTTTGAAGGACTCAAAGGTTGTCAAGGTTTAACCTCCAAACACATGATTTAGGACAATGACCAGATTCTATATAACAGGACCCTATGAGGGTCAGGGGCTATGACGGTCTGCAGGTAACAGCATGAAAAAATGGCCCTTTATGGTATGTGCACACAGCGTCTTTTTCAGGCAAATTCCACCAGGAGCAGCCCTCAAGCGTTAAAAATAATCAACATATGCACAGCAATATAAAACAACTTGCTCTGCATACGTCTCGTCACTTCTTTTAACAGCTTCGAAGGCAGCCAAAAGAAGTGACCCTTCCCTTCTACCGCCCCTATTTTGTATTTGGAAAAAAAAAAATGAAAAGACGCCGCTTCAGGCAGGGCTGTGGAGTCAGTAAGCCAAACCTCCAACTCCTCAATTTCCAAGACTCCGACTCCCTCATACTAGGGCTGTGGAGTTGGTAAGCCCAACCTTCAACTCCGAAATTTCCATGACACCAACTCTGTCTCCACCAAAATGGGCTCCGTCTCCACAGCCCCGGCTTCAGGAAAACCACCACCTGCGTTTTCCTGAATTGTCTTCTGCTTCAAAAACAACTATAGGGAATATAGTAGACGGTGTGTGGACATAACTGAGAGTGAAGATGATAGATGGCACCCAGTAATCTTATAATCCATTTTGAAGAGCCAAATTGGTCCAGTTAACGAGTGCCGATCAGCACTTGTTCACACAGGCTTAAAATAACTGATGGGAACAGAATGATCATTAGTCAGTCACTCTGTTCCCATCCAGTATCACGGTATGTTTACAAGGGGCGATATGCTACCAAAAATATTTTTCTTATCAGTATAAACTATCCAATCATCCATAGAACAAATGTTTTGATCGTCGATCAGGTGATTGCACAAGGGTACATTTCCCACTTGTCGTCTGGACTAAATAGACCTTTTGTATACGTTCGAGTCCATGCGCCTGCATGTGTCGTGACTGTTCGACTACAGTCATATCTCTTTTTAGCCGACTCCCTGCCATATACGTCCACTCTATGCTCCTCTACATGGAAACTCTAAACTCCATCAAAAAATGGAAAAGCAAAAAAGCGTGGTGTATATCTATGCCTCATAGCAGTATATAACACCACCCCATTAGGCCAAGTTCACACGGTGAGTATTTGGTACGGACTTCTGCATCTAAAATCCGCCTGTATTCTCAGCACCTAATCATGTAGTTTTCACTACGGAAACGTAACAAAAAAAACAATCAATTAATGTTGGGACAGAAAGTAAATCTGCAGACTAAGACAAGGACTACAGGAGACAGCGATTCCAAGACAAGTCGTGCGACCAAAACCATCCAGGTAACGTGTCTGAGACTGAGTTGTGATATTGCAATAAAAATAGTCTGAATTGCAGACAAGCCGCAGTCGCATGTGACTTACACTGAAGTCTATGGCAAGCGAGTCACATGCGACCAGCGACAGAAGAGCAAACATATTTGGGAAAATTTGAGACTTTCACAGTCCGCAATGTGATACCACAGGAAACCATTAGGTGCAGCGTCGTGTGCCACGTCACTGTGTAGCCCTGGCCTGAAATGAATGGGTAAAATCTGCACACACAAAAAAAAAAAAAAACGGCCCGCCTCAGCGCCACACCACAGCAGCCTTCTTCAATGCCACATGGGCCCAACACAGCGGCAAGCCTCACCACCACAAAATCCTACCTCAGAAGCACAGGGGCCGCTACCAGAGCTATGGAGTCAGTAAACCAAACCTCCAATTCCCACTCCACAGCACTGGTCACTACTGAGCATGTGCCTAAAGTGCAGCACAGATTCATCTCCACTATGACCCCACAACACTGGTCACTACTGAGAATGTGCATAAAGTGCAGCACAGATTCATCTCCACTATGACCCCACAACACTGGTCACTACTGAGCATGTGCATAAAGTGCAGCACAGATTCATCTCCACTATGACCCCACAACACTGGTCACTACTGAGCATGTGCATAAAGTGCAGCACAGATTCGTCTCCACTACGACTCCACAGCACTGGTCACTACTGAGCATGTGCATAAAGTGCAGCACAGATTCGTCTCCACTACGACTCCACAGCACTGGTCACTACTGAGAATGTGCATAAAGTGCAGCACAGATTCATCTCCACTATGACCCCACAGCACTGGTCACTACTGAGCATGTGCATAAAGTGCAGCACAGATTCATCTCCACTATGACCCCACAGCACTGCATCACTACTGAGCATGTGCATAAAGTGCAGCACAGATTCATCTCCACTATGACCCCACAGCACTGGTCACTACTGAGCATGTGCATAAAGTGCAGCACAGATTCATCTCCACTATGACCCCACAGCACTGCGTCACTACTGAGCATGTGCATAAAGTGCAGCACAGATTCATCTCCACTATGACCCCACAGCACTGCGTCACTACTGAGCATGTGCATAAAGTGCAGCACAGATTCATCTCCACTATGACCCCACAGCACTGGTCACTACTGAGCATGTACATAAAGTGCAGCACAGATTCATCTCATCTATGGCCCCACAGCACTGGTCACTACTGAGCATGTGCATAAAGTGCAGCACAGATTAATCTCAAATAAACGCCGAGATCATTAGATCAGGAACAGAACAGATATTTTTAAGACATTTACAGCTCATCCTGCATTGTACTGCTGCACCCAATTTATTATATATAGTTTAAGAGTCGGATCATTTTATACTGACTCCACAGCTCCATACCACAGCGGCACCGACTCCACAGGGGCCCACCACAGGGGCACCGACTCCACAGGGGCCCACCACAGCGCCACACCACAGGGGCACCGACTCCACAGGGGCCCACCACAGCGCCACACCACAGGGGCACCGACTCCACAGGGGCCCACCACAGCGCCACACTACAGGGGCACCGACTCCACAGGGGCCCACCACAGCGCCACACCACAGGGGCACCGACTCCACAGGGGCCCCGACTCCACAGGGGCCCGCCACAGCGTCACACCACAGGGGCACCAACTCCACAGGGGCCCACCACAAGGGCCCACCACAGGGGCACCGACTCCACAGGGGCCCACCATAGCGCCACACCACAGAGGCACCGACTCAGCGCCACACCACAGGGCCCCACCACAGCGCCACACCACAGCGCCACACCACAGGGGCACCGACTCAGCGCCACACCACAGGAGCACCGACTCAGCGCCACACCACAGGGGCACCGACTCCGCAGGGGCCCACCACAGCGCCACACCACAGGGGCACCGACTCCACAGGGGCCCACCACAGCGCCACACCACAGGGGCCCACCACAGCGCCACACCACAGGGGCACCGACTCCACAGGGGCCCACCACAGCACCACACCACAGGGGCACCGACTCAGTGCCACACCACAGGGGCACCGACCCCACAGGGGCCCACCACAGTGCCACACCACAGGGGCACCGACTCAGTGCCACACCACAGGGGCACCGACCCCACAGGGGCCCACCACAGTGCCACACCACAGGGGCACCGACCCCACAGGGGCCCACCACAGCGCCACACCACAGGGGCCCACCACAGCGCCACACCACAGGGGCACCGACTCCACAGGTACCCACCACAGCGCCACACCACAGGGGCACCGACTCCACAGGTACCCACCACAGCGCCACACCACAGGGGCACCGACTCCACAGGTACCCACCACAGCGCCACACCACAGGGGCACCGACTCCACAGGGGCCCACCACAGCACCACACCACAGGGGCACCGACTCAGTGCCACACCACAGGGGCACCGACCCCACAGGGGCCCACCACAGTGCCACACCACAGGGGCACCGACTCAGTGCCACACCACAGGGGCACCGACCCCACAGGGGCCCACCACAGTGCCACACCACAGGGGCACCGACCCCACAGGGGCCCACCACAGCGCCACACCACAGGGGCACCGACCCCACAGGGGCCCACCACAGCGCCACACCACAGGGGCCCACCACAGCGCCACACCACAGGGGCACCGACTCCACAGGTACCCACCACAGCGCCACACCACAGGGGCACCGACTCCACAGGTACCCACCACAGCGCCACACCACAGGGGCACCGACTCAGCGCCACACCACAGGGGCACCGACCCCACAGGGGCCCACCACAGTGCCACACCACAGGGGCACCGACTCCACAGGGGCCCACCACAGGGGCACCGACCCCACAGGGGCACCGACTCCACAGGGGCCCACCACAGGGGCACCGACCCCACAGGGGCCCCGACTCCACAGGGGCACCGACCCCACAGGGGCCCACCACAGGGGCACCGACCCCACAGGGGCCCACCACAGCGCCACCGACCCCACAGGGGCCCACCACAGCGCCACACCACAGGGGCACCGACTCCACAGGGGCCCACCACAGCACCACACCACAGGGGCACCGACTCAGCGCCACACCACAGGGGCACCGACCCCACAGGGGCCCACCACAGTGCCACACCACAGGGGCACCGACCCCACAGGGGCCCACCACAGCGCCACACCACAGGGGCCCACCACAGCGCCACATCACAGGGGCCCACCACAGCGCCACACCACAGGGGCACCGACTCCACAGGTACCCACCACAGCGCCACACCACAGGGACACCGACCCCACAGGGGCCCACCACAGTGCCACACCACAGGGGCACCGACTCCACAGGGGCCCACCACAGGGGCACCGACTCCACAGGGGCCCACCACAGGGGCACCGACCCCACAGGGGCCCACCACAGTGCCCCGCCTCAGAGACATCCCTCAATGCCACAGCGGCGCGCCTCATCACCATATTATCCCATCTCAGCATCACAACGTTCAGCCTCAGAGGCATGCCTCACCACCACATTGGTCGGGCACCTCAGCCCACCTCAGCACCCGCTGACCACCAACATGAGGTGCAGGCTGTCCCCAGACTACCAATGGGCTCCCAGCATTGTAGGAAGACCATAGCAGGCCACACCGCCAGCAGGGGCCTCCGGAGTCCCACACCACTGCTCACCTCCCCACCTCTCACTACATTCTAATACCCAGCCTGACCCCCTCCCCCACCCGGGCCCACCACTCTCTATTCTCCCACCCCCATGTTCCTTACTAGGCCGGGGACGCTGCGGGCTGATCTCCAGCTCGATCCTCCTTCTCGCTTCTCTGTTCTCCTGCTTTAGTTTCGCCTCCAGACGAGAGAGTTTCTGTTCTAGGGAGGACGCCGCCATCTTCCATCCGCGCACTAATAATAAACAAACAGCACGGTGCGCAAGCGCGAGGAAAAAAAAAAAAAGACTGACAGATCTGCCTCTGCGCATGCGCGCCCGGCCTGACAGACAAACAGCTTGACATCGCCGGGTTTAAGACCGACAGCTATCAGTGCGCCTGCGCAGAGTTTAGACGTTAGTACGCATGCGGTGAACAGCTGAGCGTGTTTTTACCTGATGTGCGCCGAACGTCAGTACTGCGCATGCGTCCTCTGCATACACTTCTAATAATTCATATAATTTGGAAAAAATGTAAAATATTGTAAGCAGGTGATACGAGAAGTATGTGACCTCTTAAAAATAATTGTATTTTTACAGCATCACAGAGTATTTGAAGGACTGAAGCAGTTTCTGTACAGTAATCTGACTGTACTGCTATTTAAATCTGGTTGTGGTTAATGGCATTGTGGGGCCCCAGACCGTGGTCTACGCCCTGCCAGGAGGTGGAAAAGCGTTTCCTCCGCTCGGTGGGCCATACCCTCCGCAGACACCAGAATGCAGGCGCAGCCGATTTTTATTTCTTCTATATCGGTACCACCGCCACCATTGGCATCACAGTGCAGGATGCTGTGTGGCCTCTGAGGGGCGCTAGTTGGTGCCCCCTGAGTGTTGCTGCAGATAAGTGCCTGTGCCCCCACCATTGTGTGAGGCTATCGCCCAAACACATCTGTCGGGAATAGCATCCTGACCCTTTCCTCCTTCACTAGAAAGCCACTCTCCCCTTTCTTCCTATGGGTGGTCTTCTGGGAATCCCTCCTTTTTATTTTTTTCTGGGTGCCTTTTAGGACTCATTTTAGCCCTCCAGGCCTTTCAACCCCCCTCACTTTCCATGCTCTGCCTCCCTTCTTTCCTCACTGTGGCATTTCCACGATGCACGACGACGGCATCTGGTCAACGATGGACAACCTCCTATTTTGTGATCAGGTCTCCTTCACTGAAACAGTTGACAGCAGGGATCTTCATTCTTCACCTATTCCTAGGGATTTTGGTAACTGACTCTTTAAGAAACAAAAGCATGATGGATGCAAATGCTCATTCACAAATCCAAAGTCCTATTCCGGTTACTGGGGAATTGGCTCAAAGACTAACACCTTTCTGATGGGATGTCTTGTAGTGACCTGCCTTGTACAAAGACTGTTCTCTCTCACTATGATGACATTCTGCATAATTTTCCTTGCCCCATACCTTTGCAACTTTCTGGATCAGTGAGGGCTGTACAGCCTGGTTCTCATACCTTTATCAGCATATCCAAAGCCACCGCCATTACCCTCATCGTGCTCCACACCTGCATATTCTTATGTGAAGCTTCTCCAGAGTCTGCGTACTTGCTATTGGGCCTGATTACCAATTCTGTTTCTGTTCTCTGCTTTGTTTCTGTTGATTCCTGGCATCAAAAAGGGCTCTCTCTGGTACTTCCTTTATCGAGAATCTTCTCATATACCATATGTGGAATTATTTTTCCCTAATTGCAGATGCTCCCAACTATCCAAGCGCTCTCAGGCTTTTGCTCCTTAGTGTCTCCTTCTCCAAACTGGTGAAGAACTTTTCCGTGTTTCTACTTCCAGGAGACTAATTATTTAAATGTATAAGCCCCTTTTCTTGTCATGGTTAAGAACTATGCACACTCCATTTCAAGATTATCTTAGCTTGATCTTTTATCTTACTCGGCCGATATGTATAGGGAGATATCTCTTCTTATTTAAAAGTCTACACTCTCTTTTCGGAACGACACCTGGGTTAGTTTACTTTGAAAGATACTTCAGAGTTCTTCCTCTTGACTTCCAGTAGGTTCTTTCCCTTGGCCATTTCCAGGGCATGGTTTTATGCATTCTTTTTTTTTCTCAAGCTTTGTTTTCTATCACCAGGAAGGGTTAGTGGAATACTATTCCAGGTGAACCACCTAATAGTGGTGATTTGGGGAATCACAGCATGCAGTGTGCGAGTTGTCAAGATTCTCCAGTGCCAGTGGGTTGCCCTCCGTTCCAGGGCTGTGGGGTACTCGGTACCGGGCCGGTGTCAGGGGGATGTGTCACAGCAGCGGTGACCCAGTCCGTGGCCCTGGGCGCCCAATGTCAATGGGGAAATGTAATGGTGTAATGGAATAGTTCGTGACGCCACCTGTGGTGTTCGGCAAGGGAGATGTTAAGCCGACGCTGCAGACAGATCCACTGGGACAGATGGTGGGATGCAGCAATGGTGGTATAGCCCTCCACAGGCAGGGCTGTTGTCCCAGGGCAGTGTAGATGTGGGGACACCTTGATGGTGTAGTGTCCGGCGCAGGGAATGTAGCAGTGCTGGCGGACGCAAGAAGGAATGGAGGACACCAGGGCTTGCAGTTTCAACGCTTTACTCACAGTTCTTGGTAACCACTGGTGGCTGCTTCCATGCTGTGTCCTCCGGGGCAGAGACTCAATCAACCTCCCGGGCAAGTCAGGCTTCTCCTCTCCAACACTCCGCTAACATGTACCTTTCCTGAACGAATCCTCTATTGCGCCTTTTAGTGTGAAGAGCTCCAGTACCGTGGTTACTCTGAAGTTCCTCCTGTCAGATGTTCCTAACAACTCTACTTGTATGACAGACAGCTCTAGTCTGATCAGGGACCTCCTGGATCCCGGCTCTCTATCCGTGTTGCTGTTATATCCCAAGTCTTGGATGGTAGTAATGCATTTACAGCCAACTACTCCACCGGTGTCTGCTGCAGAACCATAAGTGTCCATACAACCTCGGGGACCGGGCCCAGGCCTTGCGCTGAGAACCTATAGGCAGGGTTCCTCTTCCAACCCACAACTCCTCTCTGTTCTCCTACTCCTTTGTTCCACGCTGTTCCTTCTCTCTCTTATGGAAGCTTAGGTTGCAGTTCTACGTCTCTCTCCTTCTCAGACTCTCCTGACTGACTGTCCTCTCTCCTCTGACTTTCTGTCAAACTATCTGACCACTCCTTCCTCTTGACCCTCAGAGGGCACCCCTCCCCTCCATTCTGGTTCAGAGTTCCCCCTGGTGGCCTGGAGTGGAGCTGTGTTGCATGTATGGATTGACTGCGAGAGAGACCCATCATTGCCTCCAAGCCTGGCATTACCTTCCCCTAGAGGAAGGCAAAGCCACTGTGGCGGCCATACTCCTGGGGGAGCCACATTCCCCCTAGTGCAAGTCAGCACTCCTGGGCTGAACAAACGAAAACATGAATAACATATAAACAGTTGAACAATAATAATTTGCACAAGGTTTGAAAAAGGGAAAAATATACAAAAACCAAGAGCTCAAAAATGGTCCTATGATAATAAGTCCAGCATCAATGTCCATGGTCCATTCCTGGGCAAATGGTAAAAGTTTTTGATCACACACAAGTCCTGTGGTTCAGTGTCCATAAAGAAAGCAAGAAAACTCCAAGGGAACTCTTACAGGTTACCTGTAGGCACAAAACTTGAAAAAACAGTTACATATTTACACAATTTCAACAATTACATTACTTTATATACGGTATCTAACTGGTAGTATGCCTTGTGTGGTGCGGGTACACCTGCGTAAGACTGGTGCAGTGGGTAATGTAATAGATACACTCCTGGGGTTTCTTTGTAACACAGGGATACTGGACTGACTGTGACCTCTTAGACTCACCAAGGGTACGACAGGTTCACCACTGGCAGGGCGAGGGTTCTTTGGCTCCACTCCTGGTGTGGCATCTGCTACCCGATTTTCCTGATTCTCTTGAGTCACATCTTCCTGTGCTACCAATTGGGGAAACAGCAACACTGGCACCACCTTAGCATCGTTCATTCTAGTCCAATTCGCAAGGAATTCTCCAAGCACTGTGCTGACCTTCTCTTCTTCCATTATGGGCTGGATATTATCTGGTTCTTCTCTTCTTTCAATTGGTCAGGACACAACCTCAGATGATCTTATTCTTTAATGCTGTCATCAGATCTGTGATTTGTTCCTCTCTGATAGTCTGGTATGGGGGAGCCACTGCGCATGACAAACTCCGCTTACAAAGGACTTTCAGAACAGCAGAGAGAATTATAGGTTCCCCCCTGCCTAAAATCCAGGATCTTTATGATAAGAGTATTCGATCCCACGCATTGAAAATTTCATCCGATCCCTCTCACCCGGGACACTCCTCATTCCAACTACTCCCTTCAGGACGTCGCTTCAGAGTCCCCAAATGCAGCACCAACCGCCATATGAACAGCTTCTATCCACTCTCTGTTCAACAATTAAATCGTCATGTGTAGACTATATACTGTATCTGTCTTGTTAGATGTTACTTGTTGTATCTGTTGTTATATATTATGTTGCCTCTTTGCCACAAAGAATTCCTTGTATATATGTAATATGTACTTGGCGATAATAAATTTGATTGATTGATTGATTGATTGATCTCTTGATACCGCTGCTGAGGTCTCTCCTCCATTTTTACTCACAAGGCTTACCTTAGTATTATCAAAGTTCGAGGGCAGAATGGTATAAGGTTCAGCTTCCCACTGATCATCCAATTTGTGCAATCTTCTCTTCCTTTTCAAGACCTGTTCTCCTGGCAACAAAGGAGCGGCAGGTGCATTTTGATTGTAAAGCTTCTCCTGCTTCTGCCTTGCCTGGGCCAGACTCTTCTCCACACATTCTTGAACCCTCCTGTACTGTTGCTGCCTCTCCGTGTCCCAATCAGCATCTGGTGACGCTACTTCAGGTGTCAGGACTCCCATGTCCAAGTCAATAGGCAGCTTACCAGGTCTGGCTCTCATTAAGTAGGCTGGGGTACAGTTGGTGGAGTTCACTGGGATATGGTTATAGAGGTCCACCATATCGGGCAACTTCTCTGGCCACAGATTCCTCTCCTCCAAGGGCAAAGTCTTCAGGAGGTCAATCACCACCTGGTTCATCTTCTCGCACATGCCATTGGTCTGTGGGTGATATGGTGTCGTCCGGATCTTCTTACAACCATACAGGTTACAGAATTCTTAGAACACTTCTGCCTCAAAAGCTGGACCTTGATCTGTCAGCACTCTTTCAGGATACCCATGTGGTCTACAGAAGTGCTGTTGGAATGCTCTGGCTGCTGTCCTGGCAGTTTGATCTTTGACAGGTACAACTACCAGAAATCTTGAGTAGTGGTCCACAATGGTATGTGCATAGATGTAGCCTGACCAGCTTGGAACCAGCTTCACATGGTCCAAGGCTACCAACTCAAGGGGCTGTTTGGTGATGATTGGCTGTAGGGGAGCTCTCTGGCTGTCTCGATCCTTTCTGCACAGGTTACACTGTCCACACTCCCGGCACCACCTCTCAATGGCTTTCCTCATACCAGCCCAATAGAACCTCTCTCGGAGCAATACTTCCAACTTCTTCCATCCAAAGTGTCCAGCTCCGTTGTGGTATGCTTCCAGGACCATTGATGCCTCTCTCTTTGGGACTATCACCTGCCAAACCAGCTCATGTGTGCGGGCATTGATACTCCTCCGACACAGCTTCCCTTCATAAATGAACAGCCGGTCCCTCTCCTTCCACAACTGCTGAGTTTCTTCAGGAGCATCCGACTCTGGACGTGAGTCAGCTCGTGTCAGCAGCTCCTTCACCAGGCAGACTGCAGGGTCACTATCTTGTGTTTCTGCCCAATCATGATGGGGCAATGGATTCAGGGTGACCTCCTTCAAGCCAGACCGTCTGTTTCTCACTCCTTGAGCACGCTGGGCCGCAAGTGGCCGGTGGAAGGGAGGTAGCTCTACCTCTTCAAGAGCCTCAGGGTCTTTTCCGGCATCTAGTAGGTTAGGCATCCTGGACAGCGCATCAGCATTGGCATTCTTGTGCCCTGCCCGGTACTTGATAGTAAACTCATAGTTCGATAGCTGAGCCATCCATCGCTGTTCCAGTGCACCTAGTTTTGCAGTATCCAAATGCGTCAACGGGTTGTTGTCCGTGAAGATAGTGAACTTGGCAGAGGCTAGGTAATGTTTGAACCTTTCGGTGACAGCCCAGACTATGGCAAGGAACTCCAGCTTGAAAGAACTGTAGTTATCAGGGTTCCTTTCAGTGGGGCGCAGCTTCCTGCTGGCATAGGAGATCACTATTTCTTTCCCATTCTGTACCTGCGACAGTACTGCTCCTAGTCCCACGTTGCTGGCATCAGTGTACAACACAAAGGGTTTGTCATAATCTGGGTAGACCAGAACTTCGTCTCCTGTGAGAGCCATCTTCAATCTGGTGAAGGACCTTTCCGACTCTTCAGTCCATTCAAAGGTGGAATTTTTCTGTTTGGTCTATTTGGACTGCCCCACCAGGAGATTTTGCATAGGGGTGGCTATTTCAGTAAAGCCCTTGATGAATCTTTGGTAGTAGCCTACCAGTCCAAGGAATTTGCGTACTTCATGAAGGTTGCTGGGCTTCGGCCAGTCCCGGATGACTGTGACCTTGTCTGGATCTGGTGCCACACCTTCTGCACTCACCACATGACCGAGGTACTGCACCTTGGGCTTCAGGAGGTGGCCTTTGGGAGCTTCACCTTCAGGCCAAAATTGGACAAAGCTTCAAACACCTCAGCCAGGTGCTCCAGATGATCTTCATAGGTTTTGGAGAAAACAATGACATCATCCAGGTACAACAGGACCGTCTCAAAGTTCATGTGTCCCAGGCAGCACTCCATCAGCCGTTGAAATGTTCCTGGAGCAGTGCAGAGCCCAAATGGCATATAATTGAACTCACAGAGGCCCATTGGAGTGGTAAATGCTGTTTTGCCCTTGTCTGCCTCTGCCACGGGAACCTACCAATACCCACTAGTGAGATCCAAGGTGGAAAAGTAATTAGCAGTTTTAAGTGCAGCCAATGATTCCTCAATTCTAGGTAATGGGTAGGCAACTTTATGTGTAATGCTGTTAATTTTCCTGTAATCAACACACATTCTCATGGTACCATCCTTTTTCTTTACAAACACTATTGGAGCTGCCCAGGGGCAACAACTGTCTCTGATGACCCCAGCCTCCTTCATCTCCCTCAACATACTCTTAGCACACTGGTACTGTGTTGGGGGTATAGGTCTCTGCCTCTCCTTTATGGGTGGATGGTCTCCCGTGGGGATATAACGTTGAACCCCTTTTGCCTGCCCAAAATCTAGTGGGTGTTTGCTGAATACCCACTCATACTCTTGTGTTACTCTGTAAACCCCATTTTTCTGGTATGAAGGTGTAGAGTCAGTTCCCACCTGCAGTTGCTGACACCACTCATCTGGCTGCTTCACAGAGCCATTGTCCTCCACCTGATCGGATGAGACCAAGGGTTCTGCTGCCTGCAAAGAGTTGTTATTAACAGTGAGCAGCTTGGCAACTGTGGCGTACCGAGGTATTGTGGCCTCCTCTCCCCACAATTCAAAGAGGCGTACAGGTACTCTCTCTATTTTGACATCAACCACCCCTATGGCTGTCAGGACAGTGGCCCTGCTCTCAGAGTACACGGGTTCTACCAATGCCTGGTAATCTCTCCCTCTAAGACCTATAGCTGCCCGACACTAAACCAACATTTCACATCTGGGGGGTATTGCAATGGGGAAGGCATCACTCACTCTGACGCTGCCAATCTCTCCGCCAGAGAGTTCCACCTGTTGTCTTTGCATCAGGGCTCGGATCTCCTTCTGCAGGACTCGTTGTTCTCCAGAACCAGCAGTCTCAGCCACCTGTTGCAACAAGACAATAACCTCGGACAGACAGTTTTCAATTACATTTGTACCAAGAGTCATCATGGGATTACATTTACGTTGGTCAATATCAACAACTATTAACCCTTGAGACTTTAGTTCTACCTGCCCCATTTTGACAGTAATTTCTTTACATCCTATCTGCGGTAAAGACTGACCATTACTAGCAACTACTGTCAGTTCATCAGTTGGGCCACGGGTAAGCTCTGAATCAGCCCAATACCTCTTGTACAGAATGTAAGGCATAGTGGTCACCTGGGAGCCAGTGTCCAGCAAAGCGTTCATGGGGATGCCGTCAATCACCAGAGGAAGGATTGGTCTCCTTCCCACATACTTGGCTCTCCAGTTCCTTGGGCCTGGGGATCCTACTCCTGGGGGTTGGTCCTCTGCCCCAGGGGTTGCTCGTTTAAAGGACAATATCTTGCAAGGTGACCTGCCTTGTGACAGCGATGACAGATGGGACGTCCATCCTGGTCATAGCGATCATTGTTCCTTCCTCGAAGTGGCGGGGTTCTCCTCCTCCGGAGCCACGGGACATCCTCTGGACTGGAAGCAAGCTGGATCTTGTCTTTGGAGGACACCTGCAGGGACTGCACGGTTTTGGTGAGTGCAGCCATTCCTTTGGTCAACTCCTGGACTTGAAGATGCATGCAGCTCCTCAGTGGGATCTTTATCCAGAGTTTGGGCATCAGCCTCCACAGGGATGGAAGGGAAAGATGGGGTTTCCTGATGGTAGGTGATTGCTAGGCACCTAGGGGGCGCTGGACGGCTGTCATTGGATTCCTGCAGTATCCGAATAGCCCTGTCCTTTAGAGTTGAGCGACTTTTGGTTTTTTAGGGTCGCGTTTCGTTTCCAAAAGTCGGGTCGAGCAAGATCATCCGATTATAGGGAAAAGTCGGGGTCGTCCCGAAACACGAAACCCAATGTAAGTCAATGGGGAATAAAAGTCGGCAGTGAGAGGAGGACAGGAAACACACCAACAGTGCCCATTTGAATGCCAAAAGCATCAATTCTTCTTACTTAAGCTTGTCAACCTTAATTAACTTCATAATACAAGTTACGCACTGAAAAATGGGGGTTATTTGGCTACAGACTGTGGGGGGGGAGGGCTGGCTCCAGGTTTTCATGTGCCCTGGGCGAAAGAGCACCCCTTTAACACATACCACAACTCATCATGCTCCGATACGGCAGAGAAATAGCGGTATAGTACAATGAAAAATACCTCACTTTTTACATCTCATGACGAGGCCCATCTATTTCTCCATACAGAATCATTGGTCCCATATAATGTTTGAAACAGTATATGATGAGCTCCACATAATGCTACAGTATATGTTGGTCCCCATGGATGAAGCTCCACTGTCTTATGGGCCCAAATAATGCTCCAAACATAATGGGCCCCATTTCTAATGCTCTAGTGTATAATGGGCCCTGTAAATGCTGCTCCAGTGTCTGATGTCCACCTTTGGAATGTTCCAGTGTATGGTGGGCCCCATCTATCATTCTCCAGAGTATAGTGCTCCCCAAAAATTGCTGTCCCAACATTGAAAACAATCAAATAAGTCTCCTCGCTAGGGAATCCCTGTACTTGTCTGGACTCCTCGTCGTCCCCATCTTCCATCTCACTGCACAGTATTTCAACTTTGCAAGTGCTGTGATCCTGGGCAAGCAGGGGGGGCCCACTCGTTGGCGACGGCACTGGCACAGGGCCCCTGATAGTACGGTGGTGTGTCTGATGGCGGGTGGGCCGAACCTTCACTTTCATCTGCAGCTTCCTCTTTGTCACCGTGTAAGATGGAACTGTATATGGGAAGGGTAACCTGAGTTTCATCAGGGTCAGATTCAGGTCGTGTAGCGTGCGAGGGGAATGTAGTGGTCTGGGTCAATGTACCAGCAGATTCATCGAGCAGTGGCTGGGCATCAGTGCACTTGTGTCGCCCCCAGGAGTACGGTCGCCACAGTGGCATTACCTTCTTCCTAGGGAGTGTGATGTCATGCTTGGGAGCAACGAAGGATCTCTCTAGCAGGTTAACTGATTGGGCGGCGTTATTCCCACGAGTCATGACCCTCCAAACAGCGTTCATGAAGGCAAAGTGTTTGTTTTACGTGGGCAGTATGGTTGCAAAGCTGAACCTTAAAGGAATGTCCAGAAGGGCACCACCAGGAGTGGAGCCTACGGTTAAATTCGACTCCACCTGGGAAACCTCAACCATGCCAGCTACAGAACAGATGCACACATTGCAAGCTTAATTCCGTTAACGAACGAGACTCCGTCATGCCCCGCGGTACGAGTCCGGCTTACTAGAGGGACACGTGAGGCTCTGGCACATGAGATTGGCCAATAACTGGTGTGTCATGCCCTTACATGTCCGTGGCTGCATGTGCGCTACACTGAAAAGGCCAGCGTTTGTCGCTTACAGGTGCAGATAACCCGCTGAACAACGTTAGTGATGGGGATCACTGATTACAATTATTACCCGCGAACAATGATTTCCCAGTAAGTGCAGGTCAACCGCAGTTCCGGAATTAGGCCTAACCGTCATTCCTGAAAAAATGAAAAACTTACGTGTGCAAACCACAGGTGCTGTAGCTTGCTTAACAGCTCGCCAACCGTTCTCACGCCCAGTATGGATTACACGTGATTGCACAAAGGTGAGAAAGGGTACCGTATCCCCAGATAACATGTATGGATAGCGTACACATTCAAAATATATGTCTATACATCAGGAGGCAGGCTCAGACGGTGTTAGGCCCAGTATGGATTGCACGTGATTGCACAAAGGTTAGAAAGGGTACCGTATCCCCGGATAACATGTATGGATAGCGTACACATTCAAAATATATGTCTCAGGAGGCAGGCTCAGACGGTGTTAGGCCCAGTATGGATTGCACGTGATTGCACAAAGGTTAGAAAGGGTACCGTATCCCCAGATAACATGTATGGATAGCGTACACATTCAAAATATATGTCTCAGGAGGCAGGCTCAGACGGTGTTAGGCCCAGTATGGATTGCACGTGATTGCACAAAGGTTAGAAAGGGTACCGTATCCCCAGATAACATGTATGGATAGCGTACACATTCAAAATATATGTCTCAGGAGGCAGGCTCAGACGGTGTTAGGCCCAGTATGGATTGCACGTGATTGCACAAAGGTTAGAAAGGGTACCGTATCCCCGGATATCAGGTATGGATAGCGTACACATTCAAAATATATGTCTCAGGAGGCAGGCTCAGACGGTGTTAGGCCCAGTATGGATTGCACGTGATTGCACAAAGGTTAGAAAGGGTACCGTATCCCCAGATAACATGTATGGATAGCGTACACATTCAAAATATATGTCTCAGGAGGCAGGCTCAGACGGTGTTAGGCCCAGTATGGATTGCACGTGATTGCACAAAGGTTAGAAAGGGTACCGTATCCCCGGATAACATGTATGGATAGCGTACACATTCAAAATATATGTCTCAGGAGGCAGGCTCAGACGGTGTTAGGCCCAGTATGGATTGCACGTGATTGCACAAAGTTTAGAAAGGGTACCGTTTCCCCGGATAACATGTATGGATAGCGTACACATTCAAAATATATGTCTATACATCAGGAGGCAGGCTCAGACGGTGTCAGGCACAGTATGGATTTGACGGCCCAGATTACACAGCGGAGGAGCAGGGAGAGGTAAAGATTGCAAATGCTGGGGCCCTGCCCAAGCAAGGGGGGCCCACTCGTGGGCGTCGGTACTGGCACTGGGCCCCTCATAGTACAGCGGTGTGTCTGACGGCGGGTGTGCACCACCACCGTCAGAGACACTTGATTGCACTATGAGGGACCCTGTGCCAGTGCCCGCGCCCAAGAGTCGGCCTACCCACCTGTCCAGGGCAACGGCACTCGCACGGTGTCGTGCGCTAGGTGGTGACCCCGGCCATGGGGGGGGAGGCAGCACAGTTAGGGAGTTTTAGAAAGTGGCATATGTTGATGTTGGACATTCAGCTGATGCAAAAGGCGAAATAGGTGAAGTACCAGGAAGAGGTGGACCAAAGCAAGCCATTTTTCTGTCACCCTATGTGTCATCAGGGGAAGGTGGGACAAAATCCTTGGAAACCCAATGCGTGGTTCATTTTAATGAAGGTTAGATCATCCACATTTTGGGTTGACAGACGGGTCCTTTTTTCTGTCAGGATTGATCCAGCTGCACTGAAGACTCTTTCCGATAGCACACTTGCAGCTGGGCAAGCAAGCTCCTGTAAGGCATATTGGGCCAATTCAGGCCAGGTGTCCAGTTTAGCGGCCCAATAGTCAAAGGGGAATGACCTGTGTGGGAGAACATCGATATGGGAGGAAAAGTAGTTTGTAACCATAGTTGACAACTGCTGTCTCCTGTCACTTTCCATCGATGCAGTATTACCAGTTGTGTGAGCGGTATTTGAAAAATCAGTCCACAACATTGTCATGAAACCCCTGTCTCCAACGCCACTTCTGCTGTGTGCACCACGAACACCTCTGCCAAGCTGCCCCCGGCCCGTACGGCTCGTGTGAGAACCATCACCGCTGCTGTGTGCTGGGAATGCCTCAAGCAACCGATTTACCAGAGTTGCTTGTTTATTAGCCAATATTAGGTCAAGGTTCTCCTGTGGCATGATGTTTTGTAATTTGCCTTTATAGCGTGGATCCAGGATGCTGGCCAACCAGTAGTCGTCATCGTCCCTTTTTAGGATCCGCAAGGCATAATCTGACATGTGGGCCAATGTTCCCGGTGTCAATGATGCACTGCGAGTGCTGGGTGGAGGAGCACTTTCTGGCAAATCCACATCCCTCCAGTCACGCACAAACCCTGTACCAGACCTTGCCACGCCAACATTTTCACTTGCCCCACGAGATGCATCCTCCTCCCCTAAGTAATCATCCCCATCATCATCCTCCTCCTCCTCTTCTTCCTCCACCTCGTCCAGGAGAGGTCCCTGAGCAGACAATGGCTGAATGTCATCAAGGATTCCCTCCTCCTCTTCCTCCTCATCAACATTGGCTGCAGACGCCTGCTCCTTAAGGTGCGTCAAAGTTTGCATGAGCAGACGCATAAGTGGGATGCTCCTGCTTAGGATGGCGTCGTCTGCGCTTACCAGCCGTGTGCATTCCTCAAAACACTGAAGGACTTTACAAAGGTCTTTCAGCTTCGACCACTGCACACCTGTCAACTCCATGTCTGCTCTCAAAGTGCCTGGCCGTGTATCCTCCCACAAATGCATTATGGCCTGCCTCTGCTCGCACAGCCGCTCCACCATGTGCAGGGTGGAGTTCCACCTTGTTGCAATGTCGATAATGAGGCGGTGGTTGGGAAGGTGGAGCAATCGCTGCAGCTTCTGCATACGAATGGAGTGTACAGGCGACCGGCGGATGTGCGCGCACAGTCTTCGCACCTTCTGGAGCAGGGCTGTTAACTCCGGATAATTTTTGAGGAAGCACTGCACCACCAGGTTCAAGGTGTGAGCCAAGCAAGGTATGTGGCTGAGTTTTGAAAGGGCTATGGCTGCCACAAAATTACGGCCGTTATCACTAACTACCTTGCCTGCCTCAAGATGTACACTGCCCAGCCTTGACTCAGTTTGTCGCTTCAAGTACTCGGCCAGCACCTCGGCGGTGTGTCTGTCGCCCAAACACATCATCTGCAACACAGCCTGCTGATGCTTTCCACTAGCTGCTCGATAGGGGGACACATCGTGTGCAACAGTGGCAGCTGCAGATGGAGTGCTCGTATGACTGCGCTCTGTGGACGAGCTTTCGCTTCTGGAGGAGGAGGAGGAGGAGGAGGGTCGAACGCCTACAGCCAACTGTTTCCTATACCGTGGGCTAGGCAGCACTGTCCCACCACCGCTGTCCCCTGTGGACCCTGCATCCACCACATTAACCTAGTGCGCAGTGATGGACACGTAACGGCCCTGGCCATGCCGACTGGACCATGCATCAGTTGTGAGGTACACCTTTCCGCTCACTGACTGCTTGAGTGCATGGACAATGCGGTCTTTCACATGATGGTGGAGGGCTGGGATGGCTTTGCGAGAGAAGAAGTGGCGACTGGGTAGGTCATAGCGTGGTACTCTGCATAGGCCATGAGTTCGCGGAAAGCTGTGCTTTCCACCAACCGAAAGGGCATCATCTCAAACGAGATTAGTTTGGCAATGTGGGCGTTCAAACCCAGTGTACGCGGATGAGAGACTTTCTTGACCTACTCATAGTGTCTGGGAGGGTGAGCTGGACTTGAGAGCTGCATATGGTGGAAGTAGCGGTGGACAGGGCGGACTGAGAGAGGGTTGATGATGGTGATGGAGTTGGTGTTCTTTCTGATGGCCTAGAATCAGTCTTTCGTTGATATAACAGTGGGATTCCCTGACTGCTGTGGTCTTGCAACGACACCTCAACATTTGCTGCTGTGCTAACCGGTGGGCTTACAGTGGGGGAAACAATGTAGCGTTGCTGACTACCTTCGTTGTGATCAGTTGCACATGTGGCACTTGAGGTTTGGTGTTGTGTCCACGCTTGCAAGTGCATGCTGGTTAAATGTCTAAGCATGCAACTGGTATTCAAATTTTTCGGATTTTTCCCTCGGCTAAAGGTCTTTGCGCACTTCTTACAGATAACCTTGGCCTGATCATGAGGATTTTGTTCAAAAAAGTGCCACACTGCACTCTGGGTCAACAACTGGGTCATCCATCACCTCCTCTTCTATGTCATGTGCACCTTCCTCTGTGTCACCGTGTATGGTGGTATAGTGTGCGGGAAGGGGCACCTGAGTCTCATCAGGGTCAGAATCTGGCTCTGTACACTGCGAGGACAATGTAGTGCTCTGAGTGAATGTACCAGCAGAATCATCCATCAGCGGCTGTGCATCAGTGCACTCCGTGTCAGATTCATCTTGGCCTGGGTAATTCACCATTTCACTTGATAATCCAGGCATGGTATGTGAAAACAGCTCCATGGAGTAATCAGTAGTATGGCCTGCGTCATCCTTCAATCTTGGTTGGGGTGAAGGACACAAGGAAAGGTGTGGTTCATGAACATGAGCCTCCAATGACGACTCAGTGCTTTTACTTTTTACAACTGAAGAAGAGGAGGCGATAGAGCTGGAGGCTGAGTCAGCAATGTAAGACAAAACTTTTTCCTGATGCTCTGGCTTTAAAAGCGGTTTGCCAACTCCTAGAAAACTAAGCGTTCAAGGCCTTATGTAGCCAGACGATGACGCAGGGTCAGCACCTCCTGCATTCGGTCCTATTTTGCTCTTGCCACTACCATCAGATCCACCACCAACACCATCATTACCAGCTGCCAACCCCCGCCCAATTCCACGGCCTCTTCCACCAGCCTTCCTCATTTTTGGTAGAAATGTAGACAAAATCCAACAAACTATATAGTAATGTAAAACAAGGTACAAGGTGTCTATAGGACAGGGGAGATTTTGAATTTCTGCAGACACTTGTGGACACTGGACACTTTTGGATTGTGTGAGGCCCACTGATATCTGAGCGCTATGTGACAGGCTCGATGGCACAGCTGTGACCAAAGTGACTAGAGGATAAGGGAGATTTTGAATCTCTGCACACACTTTTGGACACTGGATGGACACTTTTGGATTGTGTGAGGCCCACTGATATCTGAGCGCTTTGTGACAGGCTCGATGGCACAGCTGTGACCAAAGTGACTAGAGGATAAGGGAGATTTTGAATCTCTGCACACACTTTTGGACACTGGACACTTTTGGATTGTGTGAGGCCCACTGATATCTGAGCGCTATGTGACAGGCTCGATGGCACAGCTGTGACCAAAGTGACTAGAGGATAAGGGAGATTTTGAATCTCTACACACACTTTTGGACACTGGACACTTTTGGATTGTGTGAGGCCCACTGATATCTGAGCGCTATGTCACAGGCTCGATGGCACAGCTGTGACCAAAGTGACTAGAGGATAAGGGAGATTTTGAATCTCTGCACACACTTTTAGACACTGGACACTGAAAGAGTGCTTACAGATCAAGGTCCAGCTTTCGAGGCAGAAGTGTTCCAAGAATTCTGTAACCTGTATGGTTGTAAGAAGATCCGGACAACGCCGTATCACCCACAGACCAATGGCATGTGCAAGAAGATGAACCAGGTAGTGATTGGCCTCCTGAAGACTTTGCCCTTGGAGGAGAGGAATCTGTGGCTAGAGAAGTTGTCCAATCTGGTGGACCTCTACAACCATATCACAGTGAACTCAACCAACTGTACCCCAGCCTGTTTAATGAGAGCCAGACCTGGTAAACTGCCTATTGACTTGGACATGGGAGTCCTGACCCCTGAAGTAGCGTCACCAGATGCTGACTGGGACACGGAGAGGCAGCAACAGTACAGGAGAGTTCAAGAATGTGTGGAGAAGTGTCTGGCCCAGGCAAGGCAAAAGCAGGAGAAGCTTTACAATCAAAATGCACCTGCCGTCCCTTTGTTGCCGGGGGAGCAAGTCTTGAAAAGAAAGAGAAGATTGCACAAGTTGGATGATCAGTGGGAAGCTGAACCTCATACCATTCTGCCCTCGAACTTTGATAATACTAAGGTAAGCCTTGTGAGTAAAGATGGAGGAGAGACCTCAGCAGCGGTATCAAGAGATCATTTGAAGTTGTGTCCTGACCAGTTGAAGGAAAGGAAAGAAGAACCAGATAACATCCAGCCCATAGTTGAAGAAGAGAAGGTCAGCACAGTGCTTGGAGAATTCCCTGCGAATTGGACTAGAGTGAACGATGCTATAGTGGTGCCAGTGTTACTGTTTCCACAATCGGTAGCACAGGAAGATGTGACTCAAGAGATTCAGGAAAATCGGGTAGCAGATACCACACCAGCAGTGGAGCCAGAGAACCCTCGCCCTGCCAGTGGTGAACCTGTTGTACCCTTGGTGAGTCTAAGAGGTCACAGTCAGTCCAGTATCCCTGTGTTACAAAGAACCCCCAGTAGTGTATCCAGTACATTACCCACTACAACGGTAGTACGCAGGTCTACCCGCACCACACAAGGCATACTACCAGTTAGATACCGTATATAAAGTAATGTAATTGTTGAAATTTTGTAAATATGTAACTGTTTTTCAAGCTTTTGTGCCTACAGGTAACCTGTAAGAGTTTCCTATGGAGTTTTGTTTTATGGACACTGAACCACAGGACTTGTGTGTGGTCAAAAACTTTTACCATTTGCCCAGGAATGGACCATGGACATTGATGCTGGACTTATCATCATAGGACCATTTTTGAGCTCTTGGTTTTTGTACATTTTTCCCTTTTTTCAAATCTTGTACAAATTATTATTGTTCAATTGTTTATATGTTATTCATGTTTTCTTTTGTTCAGCCCAGGAGTGCTGACTTGCACTAGGGGGGAATGTGGCGCCCCCAGGAGTATGGTCGCCAAAGTAGCTTTGCCTTCCTCCAGGGGAGGGTAATGCCAGGCTTGGAGGCAATGATGGGTCTCTCTCGCAGTCAATCCATACATGCAACACAGTTCCACTCCAGGCCAGCAGAGGGAACTCTGAACCAGGATTAAGGGGAGGGGTGCCCTCTGAGGGCCAAGAGGAAGGAATGGTCAGATAGTCTGCGGAGGGTGAAGTGTGCAGACGTGTGGAAAGAAGCTGGAGGTTGTGCTAGGAAGGAGAGCTCCCTCAGCTTTGAGCGTACGAACTGGAGCCTGGTCTCCACGGCTGTACGGATACTAAAGGTCCTACAGCCGATGCCAGAGGAGTAGGAGGCTGTAAATGCCCTACTCCCATCTAAGACTTGAGGCACAACAGCAGCTTGGATAGAGAGCCAGGACTAGAGAGGAGTCCCCGAGAGAGGCTACAGCTGTCTGCCTTGCAAGTGAGGTTCTTGGGAACATCTCACAGGAGTAACTATGTACTGGAGTGCTTCACACCACAAGGCGCTAGGAAGGAGACTGCACAGCCCGTCTGTGAGAGAGAATCCCTGAGTTGCTTCCAGGCTAGCCTGCTCAATTACCATCTGTAATCAGGACCCTGGACTGCAGTTATCAAGTAAAGGTACAGAAATTGCACCCCGCTGTGTCTTGTCTGCTTCCTACCCTTACGGTACTGCTACATCACCGTGCCAACCATCTCTACACTGCCCTGGGACACTAGCCCTGCCTGTGGAGGGCTATACCATCACTGCTGCACCATACCATCTGTCCCAGCGGAGCTGTCTGCAGCGTCGGCTTAACATCTCCCTTGCCGAACACCACAGGTGGCGTCACAAACTTTTCCATTCCATTAACTACATCCCCCATTACTTGGACGCCCAGGGCCACGGACCGGGTCACTGCTGCTGTGACACATCCCTCTGACACCGGCCCGGTACCGAGTACCCCACAGCCCTGGGAGGGCGACCCACATGCTCCTCATGTGCGCGGGAAAGTCTTCCCAGACGGAGTGTGGCGACGGCCGTCGATACACGGCGGCGTTCGCTTGAAACTCCCGCTCCCATTATCTCCCGGGTGTCCCTTCTTAAACCTGGCAACCTGGCCTCCACTGGTGCCGTCCGTGTGTCTCGGTTTTCCGTTTCACCTACCAGGACATCAGGCTCATCCTTGGACGAGTCTGGGCCCCGTGCCACTGTCGGGCACAGGCTGGTGGATCAGAGGGTTCAGGGAGGGGGGGCCCTAAAAGGGGGGGTAATGTTAGGAGTCAGATTTCTGCCCTGACTATGCAGGAATCTAGACCCTCACATTCTGCAGTCTCCTGCTCTTTGTCCACTGCAGAAGAGATTGCAGAGGAGATTGCTTTGCAGCAACTCTCTCCGGAGGCTAAGTCCTTCATTCCGTTCTCTGAGCATGCTCCTGGGACGACCTCCCATTGGAGTTCAGGAGTCAGGTGCTCAGATCCTGCTCCTGATTCCATTGGCTCTGCTCAGGGTTCTGGAGACTTCCGGAAGGTCCCGTTCGCTATAAAAAGTGCGCATGGCTGTACCGCCATGTGCTAGTATAGTCTTAAGGCCCCGTCACACATAGCAATCTCGCAAGCGAGATCGCTGCTGAGTCACAAGTTTTGTGACACAACAGCGATCTCACCAGCGAGATCGCTGTGTGTGACAGCGATCAGCGACCGGCCCCCCTGCCGGTATCGCTGATCGCTGCAAGAAACCTCTGGACATTTTTTTCGTCGCTGATCTCCCGCTGGCCAGCACGCATCGCTGCGTGTGACAGGCGGGAGACCAGCGATCAGCTGTAAAATAATTAAAAAAATAAAAAATATTGTTATTCTCACCTTCCGGCGTTCCGCGCAGTCTTCCCGCCTCTCTCCACGCTCCCGGTCCCAGTAATCCTTTGCAAGAATGACCACGAGACTTCGCGATCCCGCGAGAACGGACGTCATCGCGGTCATTCTCGCAAAGGATTACTGGGACCGGAGCGTGGAGAGAGACGGGAATGCTGCGCGGGACTTCGGAAGGTGAGAATAACAATATTTTTTATTTTAATTCTATTTTTTACATGGATCCATGGCATCAGCGCTAACGAACACAGCGATGCCGCACGCTCGGCATCGCTGGTGCTGATCGCTGGTGAAGCTGTCTGTTTGACAGCTCACCAGCGATCACATAGCGATTCACCAGCTATCCTGACACGTTGATATCGTTGTCGGGATCGCTGGTAAGTTGCTATGTGTGACTCCAGCCTTACTTGCTGCTGTGTGTTTGTTGATGGATGCATGATCTGGTGAATGAGTCATTGGAAACCCCTAACCTCTGATAATACGCATATGTGAGGGAGTGTTTTAGCCAGTAATTGCGCCAGCGCGCCTTGCTCCTCAGCAACACTTGCTAGCGCCTGTCACCGTGCCTGTGTTTTTAGCGGTGCCTCTCTGCGGCATCTTCCTCGCCATGCTGCAGTTGCAGCCTATTAGTGCGTCCGCGGTTGCGACGCTTCGCACACAAGTACTACGGTAGATCCTTCGGAGATAGTGCCTGTATATTTAACTACTCCGGTGACCAACTATCATGTGTGTGCCGCTCAGGCTCAGCGTTACGTTATTCATTATTGGTTATAGCAGCTCTGTGCCTACAACAGAGACTGCTTGTTGCACCTGGGTGATATTGAACCCTGTGCACATTACCGCCATAGTGCTCTGCTACCCTCTAGCAGCGGTTCTTCACCTACCGCACGGTGGACCCCGAGTGGCGAAGGCACTTTATTTATATTTTTTATTTAGTGCCTTCCGCCACTCCTAACACCCCCTAGCTGTCACAGGGGTCACTGCATCACAATGCATACTGCAGTCATCGCTGACATATAGTATCAGATGCATACAGCGCCCACCTCACATATGTACACAGCACACACATCGCTTGCATATTAGATACACGCTGTATACACATCACTCACATATTAGAAGCATGCAGTGCATGCACACAGTTTACATATTAGATACCTATTGTACAGCGCACATCCACCACTTACCATACATATTAGACACATACAGTGCCCACCCACCATTTACATATTAGACCCATACAGCACACTCTACTGAATAATAATATTTTTTATTTCTATAGTGCCAACATATTCAGCAGCACTTTACAATTAAGTGGGGACATGTACAAACAATAAAGACATTACAAAATAAACACATAGTTCAACAATTACTGGAGGAGTAAGAGTCCTGCTTGCAATCTTACAATCTATAATGAAATAGGTGGGGGACACAATAGGCAAAAAGTGCTTGTTATGTATGGATTAGCTATGATTATAATAAATAGGGCATTTCAAAAAAGCTGCATGATCCTGACATCAGCCAGTATATGTCCAAGAACAGTACCAAGTGGTGCTGAGTGCATGGAGGATGTGGAGACCGATGATTAGGAGAGACCAGATTCTGAGGAAAATTGAAAAAGGGAGAACAGTTAAGAGTTAGATTAAAGAAGTGAGGTGATAGGCCCGTCTAAAGAGTTTTGTTTTTAAATCATGATTAAAAATGTGGGAGCTTGGTATTAACCGCATGGGCCAGGGAAGTAAATTCCAGAAAACTGGCGCAGCACAAGAGAAGTCTTGGAGACAGAGGTTGGCGGTTCGGATTATGGAGACTGTTAGCCTTAGATCAGTTGCAGAATGGAGAGCATGGCTAGTGTGACATGTAAAGACGAGGGAGGAGATGAAGGGTGGTGCAGAACTGTGGAGAGCTTTGTGGATGAAAGATATAAGTTTGGATTGTATTCTGTAGTGAATGGGCAACCAGTGCAATGACTGGCATAAGGTGGAGGCATTGGTGAAGCGGCTGTACTGTACAGAACTATGACCTTGACTGCCACATTCAGGATTTTAAAATATTTATGGTTTTGTTTTCGGTACTGTGCAACCAGTGGAAATAAGACAGTTTGGTTACAGGGAGACTGATCAGTAAACAGGTGCAGTAGTTAAGATGACAATGAATAAGAGTGACAGTAAGAGTTTTTGCCATTTTAAAGGTGAGAAAATGTTGGATTCTGGAGATGTTTTTAAGATGCAGGTAACATAAGCGAGTAATTGGATATACGCAATTAAAGGAAAGTCCTGTGTCAAATATGACCACGAAACAGCGAGCTTGCTGTTTTCGAGTTATGTTTGAACCACCCAGGGCAATTGCAATATCAGGTTAGTAGAGGGAGGTAACAGGATAAGTTTAGTTTTGGAGAGATTCAGTTTCAGATAGAGAGAGGATATGATGTTAGAGACAGCAGACAATCACTGGTATTTTGTAATAATAGAGGTAATGTCAGGAGATGATGAGTGTAATTGGGTGTTATCAGCATGGAGATGGTACTAGAAACTAAACGTGGTAAAATGGTTTGTCCAATAGAGCAGTATATAAAAATTAAAGATGTGTCTGACAGGATATCAGGACTCTTCAGACCTACAGATGACTACCCATTCCTGCTTATTCATGTGGGGTCAAATGACACCACGAGAAACGACCTGGAAACCATCTGCAGAGACTTTGAAAACTTAGGTAAGAAAGTGAAAGAACTGGGAGCGCAGGTGGTCTTCTCTTCCATCCTCCCAGTGGATGGCCATGGAACATGGAGGTGGAATAAGATTCTGCAGGTGAACAACTGGCTACGTCGATGGTGCCGTCAGCAAGGATTTGGATTTCTGGATCACGGAGTGAATTACCTATACGATGGACTACTTGCTAGAGATGGGGTGCACCTTACGAAGACTGGAAAACAACTATTTGGAAGTCGCCTTGCTGCACTCATCAGGAGAGCTTTAAACTAGAACAATGTAGGAAGGGAAGCGAAAGGCCAGAAAAAGCCATACACCTGACAAATACTATTGAGAACTCTGCTATTAGAAGTGGAAAGGAAGAGCAAAGACAAAATAATCTAAATAATATAAATAGTGGAGAAAGAGAAACCAATCACAAACTAAAATGTTTCTATACTAATGCATAAAGCATGGGCAGCAAACAAGGAGAATTGGAACTACTAACACAGGAAAAGAAATATGATGTCATTGGAATCACTGAAACTTGGTGGGACAATACACATGATTGGAATACAAGGATAGAAGGATACAACTTATTTGCTAGAAACAGACTTGATAAACGAGGAGGAGGTGTTGCATTGTATGTTAGAAACGCGTATATCTGCATAGAGATTGAAGCTTCAGAGACTGGGACTTCTGTGGAAACTGTTTGGGTAAGAATAAAAGGACAGAACAATGGAAAGGACACCATTGTAGGCATTTACTACAGGCCGCCTGTGCAAGCTGAAGATATGGATGAACTCTTTATGCATCAAATGGCCAAGTTATCCATAAAATATGACATAGTTGTCATGGGAGATTTCAATTATCCAGACATTTGTTGGGAATCTCTCTCAGGTAAAACTAACAGGTCAAGGAAATTCTTATCCTCTCTTGCTGACAACTTTATCTTCCGAAAGGTAGGGGAGAAAAAAAGGGGATCTGCTACCTTGGATCTAATCCTTATAAACAGGGACTAAATGGCTGAGGAGGTAACAGTGGCTGGGACCCTAGGAGGTAGCGACCATGCTATTTTAAAATTTTGGATAATTAGAGGAGGAAGACCTGTGAAGACTCAGAAGTCAAGGTTAGATTTCAGAAAGGCAGATTTTAAGGTACTCAGAAAGAGAATTGGAGGATGCCCTGTCCTTCAAACCGGACATCCAAGCTCTTTCTACCTCCTGTCGCCTCCAGCTCAAAAATATTTCCAGAATCCGTCCTTTCCTCAACCCTCAATCTACTAAAATGCTTGTGCATGCCCTCATCCTCCCCTACCTCGACTACTGCAGCATCCTTTTCTGTGGTCTCCCTGCTAACACCCTCGCACCTCTCCAGTACATCCTTAACTCTGCTGCCCGACTAATTCATCTCTCTCCTCACTACTCCTCCGCTTCTCCCCTCTGCAAAGCTCTTCACTGGCTCCCATTGCCTCAGCGTATCCAGTTCAAATTACTAATACTGACCTACAAGGCCATCTATAACCTGTCTCCCCCATATGTCTCTGAACTAATCTCCCGATATCTTCCCTCACGTAATCTCTGGTTCTTCCAAGACCTCCTTCTCTCCTCCACACTTATTCGCTCCTCATCCAACCGCCTCCAAGACTTCTCCTGAATTGCCCCTATCCTCTGGAATTCTTTGCCTCAACAAGTCCGACTATCAACCATATTTGGATCCTTCAGACGGAACCTGAAAACCCACCTCTTCAAGAAAGCCTACAGCCTGCAATGACCCCGCTACCTCCTTCTCTCTCACCACTACCGGAGATATCACCTCAACCAACACCGGAACTGCTGCAACCCACCAACCTACTCTCCTTCACCACCATCCTGTAGCATGTAAGCCCGAAAGGGCAGGGTCCTTTCCCCTCTGTATCAGTCTGTCATTGTTAGTTTGTTTACTGTAAGTGATATCTGTAATTTGTATGTTACCCCTTCTCATGTACAGCACCATGGAATCAATGGCGCTATATAAATAAATAATAATAATTATGCAATGGCTGGATATCCTTAAGGACAAAAATGTCCAGGAAGGATGGGAAATCTTGAAAAATTAGATTCTCAAAGAGCATTCGTTAACAATTCAGAAAAGAGGGAAGAATATGAAGCATTTAAGGAAACCAGGATGGATGAACACAGAACTTAAGCACATGCTAAAAAGGAAGAAAAAATGTTTATCAAATGGAAAGAGGGAGGCATATTTAAAGAAGAATATAATGCTGTCTGCAGAACCTGCAGGGCACAAATCAGATTACTAAAGCTGACAATGAATTAAGACTTGCAAGAGACATCAAAAGCAATAGAAAAGGATTTGGAGGATATGTCAAAAGTAAAAGAAAAGTCATAGATGCTATAGGGTTTTTACAGGATAAAAATGATGAAATGGTAAGACAGGATGTTGAGAAGACCGAACTTTTAAATTCCTATTTTGCATCTGTTTTCTCTCAGAAAGGAAATGTAACATCAACTGATCTTCACTGTCCTATTAAGGGAACAGAAGAATGCAGGATATTTATAAACAGAAAGATAGTGAGGAAACACTTAGCTAACCTAAATGAATTCAAGTCTCCAGGTCCAGATGAATTACACCCCAGAGTACTGAAGGAGATAGCAGAAGAAATTTTTGAACCACTCTCCATAATCTTTGAAAATTCTTGGAGAACAGGAGAAGTCCCAGAAGACTGGAGAAGAGCAAATGTAGTTCCTATCTTCAAAAAAGGGAAGAAGGTGGACCCAGGGAACTATAGGCCGGTGAGTCTGACTTCTACACCAGGAAAGATCTTTGAACAAATTATTAAACAACATATATGTAAGTACCAGGATAAGAATGAAGTGATTAAACAGAGTCAGCATGGGTTTGTAACTAATAAGTCATGTCAGACTAACTTAATTTCCTTCTATGACAGAATCACTGATTGGGTGGATCAGGGAAATGCTGTAGATATAGTATATCTTGACTTCAGCAAAGCATTTGACAAAGTATCTCACCCAATCCTTATTGAAAAAATTACTGAGTATGGAATGGACAAGGTAACTGTTAGGTGGATTCATAACTGGCTTAGTGATCGGACCCAAAGAGTGGTCGTAAATGGCTGCACATCCAGTTGGAAGACTGTCTCAAGTGGGGTAACACAGGGTTCTGTCCTGGGCCCTGTATTGTTCAACATCTTTATCAATGATTTAGATGAAGGAATTGAGGGTAAACTGATTACATTAACTGATGACACAAAGCTAGGAGGGATAGCTAATACTAGAGAAGAGAGAGAGAGGATTCAAAAAGATATAAATAAACTGGAGCAGTGGGCAGCAACTAACAGAATGGTTTTTAACAGGGAAAAATGCAAAGTACTATATCTGGGCAATAAAAATGAAAAAAGCATATACAGAATGGGAGGAATAGGGCTAAGTGATAGCACATGTGAAAAAGACTTGGGTATACTAATAGATCACAAACTGAACATGTGTTCAAATTACTTACATGTGTGACAGGCATCCTATGCTAGCCTTTTCTATGTGCATTTTTTCTACTAGGCAGCCAACCCCTCCATGGTTTGGTAGGTGTGGGGTGGTTGTTTTTATCAGTAGTTTGCACCTGACTGCCCCTTGCCTTTATTAGTGGAGGCCTGCTGCATCCTGCTATATGTGCATTTGTCATCAGACAGGGTTTTGGGAAGGCCATATCTTGTGGTATGAGTTTTTTTGAATTTTTTCTTTGTTAGCTGTTTTGATATTAGTGTTAGGGACCTGCAAATTATGAGGAGCCTTGACGTGGCTTGCAGGCTCTATCTATTTTGGCCAAAATATTAACCAATACCTCATTTAATGTACTCATTGTATGCATTAATTTTTGCACTTATCATATCATTCTTTGCAGGATGCAGCCGGGCCTCTTTTTGTTGGTTTGGTCTATTGGGGCGTCTGTCACTGTGTGTGTTTCATATTATAGTGCTGGAGCAGCCCGCCTGAGAATACTATGGGCATCACTAATAGGTTGCAAGCCAGACACTTTGCATCACACTTACATGTGTGACTGGCATCCTATGCAAGCCTTACCTATGTTCATTTTTTCTACTAGGCAGCCAACCCCACCATGGTTTGTTAGGTGTGGGGTGGTTGTTTTTATCAGTAGTTTGCACCTGAGCTGCCCCTTGCCTTTATTAGTGGAGGCCTGCTGCATCCTGCTATATGTGCATTTGTCATCAGACAGGGTTTTGGGAAGGCCATATCTTGTGGTAGGAGTTTTTTTTCTCAGTAGGGAGTGGAAAGTTTCGAAGAGTCATTTTGCATTGTCAGCTAGTGATGTGATGAGGGTGGTGAAGTAGGCTTGTTTGGCTAGATGGGAAGCAGAATTACAAGTTTTCAGCAGGAACTTATAGTGAATGAAGTCTTCTGTTGAAAGTGATTTTCTCCACTGACACTTGGCACATCTAAAACACCACTGGAGAAAACGTGTTTGCAGTGTGTGCTAGGGTTGCCATAGTCTGTGTTGTGCTGTTCTCCATGTAAGATGCTGCTTCATCCAGGGCACTTTCCATTGACTTATAATGTGACAATACTAAATCGGGACAGGAGCGGGAGCAGATCAATAGACTTTTTCATAAGCTGCTGGTTATTAATGTCATGTAGAATTCTGTATGTGTGGTAAGTGGGGGTGTCCTGAGTGGGGCGATACTCTGGACAAATAAAGAAAGAAGAATGTGGTAAGACGTGGGACAGGGGAGTTAGCAAAGTAATATACTGAGTAGGTTCAGGAGAAGAACAGATCATGTAGATTTTAGTCTTCATGCATAAAAGAGTTAGTAAATAGTGAAAGGCTGAGAGAGGAGGTTAGAGAAAGAAGATGAATAGCAAATGGGTAGAGATGATTATAAACAAGTGTGTTAAAGTTCCCCATGATGAGAGTGGGAATGTTACAGGCTAGAGAGTGTGGAAGCCAGGTGGTAAAGTGATCCAGGAACTGGTTAGTTTTTACTTGGAGGGTAATACACAACCACCACTCTCAGCGAGTAGGGTTTCAAGAGTCTAACAGTATGGACCTATAGGAAGCAAACATAACAGAGGGTACCAGGAGAATAACCTGGAAAGCACATTGTGTTAAAGGAGCAGACCAACACCTCCACATTGACTGCTCTCAGGTCTGGCCGTATGTGAAAATTGTAGCCCATCAAATGAGAAAGCAGCTGCGACCGTGATGTCGTACCGGTGAATCAAGGTTTCAGTCAGAGCCAGAAGGTTAAAGGAATTAGAACGGAAGAAGTAATTGATGTAGGGAGTTTGTTACACACTGACCAAGAGTTTCAGAGGGCACGATTAAAAAAGACAGGAGAAGGCATCCAATGAATGTTAATAAGATTTGCAGGGTTTCTGTGTGCAGCAGGAAGAGAGTTATATTTACTAGTCAAAGGAGGGCCAGGGTTAGAGGAGATGTCGCCAGTGACTGAGAAGGAGCAAAAAAGAGAAACAGGAGGTGGTTCAGTGATTTGCTTGAGCTTTTTGTGTGTTGTATGGTGGTAGTGGATGGTTTAGAGTGTTTGAGAATTATGAGAAGGGCCTGATAGCTGTAAATGGGAGACATTAGGAGAGAGGGACTGATGGAGAGAGAGAGTGCATAGAATATGTAAAAGGGTGGTAGATGTGAAAAAAGGAGCAGCTTCGACATAGATGAAAAGATATAGAAAATAAATAATGTATGACTGAACAAAAAGCATGTTTGAATGTCTTACATAGCTTACCTGTCTCCTGCCTTGTCAATCTGCCATGTTTAACTGCTTGCATTTTGACGATGTTGCAGAATCATATTGCACACATGCCCCCAAGCACACATGCGCTCCGCAAGCAAGATATAAATATATAGGAAGTATGTAGGCCAACTTGACCTCGTTAAACCATTAATCAACAAACTACAGATCAGAGCAGGCTATACCATGCAAGATAAACACCCATGCTGGGCAGAAAAGACCATAAAACATCACTCTATGGAATCACAGACTTCAGCAAAGCAATTGATAAAGAATCTCATACCATCCTTATTGAAAAAATGACCAAGTATCAAGGCTACGGTTAGGTGGAGTCATAACTGATTCAGTGATTGTACTCAAAGAGAGGTAATAAATGGCTACACATCCAATTGGAAGAGTGTTTCAAGTGGGGTACCACAAGGCTCTGTCCTAGCCCCAGTGCTGTTCAACATTTTTATAAATGATATAAAAAGGAAACTGAAGGTAAACTAATCAAATTTGCAGATGTTGTAAAGCTAGGAGGGATAGCTAACACTTGAGAAGACAGAGAAAGGATTCAGAAGGATCTAGATGAGCTTGAACAATGGGCAGCAACTAATATGATGTATTTAACAGGGAGAAATGCAAAATTCTACATCTGTGGAAAAAGAAAATATCTACAGAATGGGAGGAATAGAACTAAGCAACAGCATGTGTGAAAAAGACTTTGGTATATTAATAGATCAGAGACTGCACATGAGTTAACCGTGTGATCCAGCAGCAAAAAAGCAAAACACAGTTCTATGATGTATTAAGAGAAGCATAGAGCCTAGATCATGTGAAGTAATTATCCCCCTCTATTCCTCCTTGGTCAGGCCTCGTCTGGAATACTGTGTCCAGTTCTGTGCACCACATTTAAAAGAAGACGTAAAAAATTGGAGCAAATTCAGAGAAGAGCTACCAGGATGGTGAGCAGACTTTAAAGTATGTCCTACGAGGAAAGGTTAAAGGATCTGGAAATGTTTATCTTGCAAAAAAGAAGACTGAGAGAAGACTTAATAGCTGTCTACGGATATCTTAAGGGATGTTACAGTGTAGAAGAATCATCATTATTTTCATTTGCACATGGAAAGACGAAGAAATGGAATGAAACTGAAAGGGAGAAGATACAGATTAGATATTAGAAAAACTTTTTGACAGTGATGGTGATCAATGAGTGGAACAGGCTGCCATGAGAGGTGGTGAGTTCTCCTTCAATGGAAGTCTTCAAACAGAGGCTGGACAGAAATCTGAACGAGATGGTTAAGTGAATCCTGCATTGAGTCGGGGGTTGGACACGATGACCCTGGAGGTCCCATCCCAATCTAACATTCTAGGATTCTATGATTTTATGATCAAGTGAATGCGAAAAATTTGAAAATTTTCAAACAGACACAAGGACAATTAGTATAATCATTTACATATTGGACACATACAGGGCATGCAAACCGTTTACAAATGAGTCACCTGCAGAGCACAAACACCGCTTACATATTACACAGCGCATACGTAGTACTTCCATATCAGTTACCTGCAGCACACATTTCATACTTCGCATGTTAGTTGACTCATCACTAAATCACACTGTAATACCTGCATAGATCTTCACTTCTGGAGCAGCAACAGAAATTTCCCCAATAGAAATGTATTGAATGCGGTAAATCCACACGGTTCAGTGAACACATGCGGATTTACCTGTGTTCAATAGAACGCAGCACTTTGGATCCAGTGGCAAAAATATGCTGCATCCAAAGCGCTGCTACTTCCTGATCGTGGGAACATAGCCTTAGCAGGAGCTGAGCTGCTGTACCCAGGAAAGCTGCTGCATAGTGTATGGTGCTGTGGTGTGGATCTACCTGAGCTTTTATAGTGGCTCCCTCATGATTGCCTGTGCTATAGAGTGTGGTAATGGTAATGCATTATGGGGAAGCCCGTCAGGCAGCTCCCAGGGTCATGTTATCCTTCTTGTCTATTTTATGAGGTGTTAAAAAAAAAAACAATAACACACTAAAAAATACACAGAAAAAAAGTGCACTTAGGGTGTGCACACAAATTATTTAAATATAGAGTCGAACATATTTTAACAGAAAGTAATTTTGTCTTTAATAAAGTAAAACTATAAAAAGGTACAAAACCTATACTTGCCATTGAAAACATAGTATATGTGTAGTATATGTGTAGAAAAAGTCTAAAAAATAAGTTAAGTAACTTTTCAATCCTTATCTTGAACTGAACCTGAGTAACAACTTCTACTATAGTCCATAGTGGCATTTAGAGTTATATTTTTTTAGCGGTAATCTCACATCATTTCTTAGCACCTTCTAACTGACAACTGTGTTAAAGGAGTTTTCCAGTTTTGAAAAAACCCTGTCCAACGGCAGTTTTAAAAAAAAAATAAACTTATCTCTATTCACCCTCCCCAGGTCCAGACCTGAATCTCTGCCGCTGCTCCTGATTTCTTTTATTGTCTGCAATGCTGACGTCACGTTGACCGCCCTGTAACCAGTAAGTGATCTCCATGCGGCATGTGCCACCATCAAGCGCTAAGCTTAGCTATTGGCTGCAGTACTATCAACGTGACGTCACCGCTGCAGACAATAACAGGCTCCCCTCTATATAAGATAAGTAGCACAATACATTTGCAAACTTATTTCCATTCTACTCTCCTTTATAGGGTATACAGTAGTGTGTAAAAAATTACGCAGGTGTATGTTTCATGATATATGTTTCAGCTGCTGCACTTTTTCCTTGAAAACGTCAACAATGGCCATTTCTTGATGTCCTTGGTGCTGACAAACATAACCAAACACTTATCCTTCACGTAATACCATCACGGAGGTGTCTGATTGGCCTCAAATTTATTCAGCAGCTGGACAACAGCAAACATACGGCCAATGTCATTAAGAACTATCTTCAGAGTATAGAAGAACAAGAAATCCTGGAAGTGATGATTTGGACCCCAGAGCCCTGATCTCAACATCGTAGCAACAGAAAAATGATCCCTAAAACTTCACTTTAAATCAATGTTTAAAATCTGGACAATCCCAGTGCATAAGGACTAGGGTAATATTTAAACAGACACCAGACAAAAAATAGTAATAGATACTCCAGGTCACTAAACTCGCCCTAGTGGGCCCTGGCAATCCCTGCCTAGCCGCGGAGGTTGGCACCCTAGTTGTAGACGATAGTGGCGCCCCCGCTCAACGTCGGTGACCCTAATACACCCTACAAGACCCTAGTCCACGACGAGTATACACAAAAAAACACAAACACACAGTAACCACCCGAAAAAAAAACAAAAACCCTGGTGGAGAGACTGTATAACGTCTCAGAAGATGTTTAACTTATCTCGTACTAGAATCATGGGTAAATAAACCCATCCCAGATATTATCTCGTAGTAAAAAATACTGATATATAGCAGCTTATATTGACTTATCTCGTAATAAAAGGCTTATGCTGCAAAATGACAGACCTGATATAGCCCCCCCCCCAAAAAAAAAGGGAAAAAGAAAAAACGTATACAGTAAGAGGTGCAGCCACAGGGATGCACAATCCAAGCACCTCAGGTTACATAACAGCCAAAATTATCCACCAGATAAAGATTAGTGGCATAAAAATAATATACACAACGCTTAAATAATGGACATAATAGTCCTACATATAAACAGTGATGGCAGCAAAAAGCAATCCCTGATTGCCAGGTTGCCCTAATACAGAAACATTTTGCCAACCATCAAACAATAGGTCTGTCAGCGCTATGAAAATACTTATCAGCCATCAGAAGATATGAGGCCCAGCCCGACGCGTTTCCCCCTCCTAGGGGGCGCCGCACACTGCACTGATCTTTCGGCCAGAGGGGATGGAATCCCCTTTCCTTCTTTGCCCCTGATGAACCCTCAATATCTAGGAGGGGGAAACGCGTCGGGCTGGGCCTCATATCTTCTGATGGCTGATAAGTATTTTCATAGCGCTGACAGACCTATTGTTTGATGGTTGGCAAAATGTTTCTGTATTAGGGCAACCTGGCAATCAGGGATTGTTTTTTGCTGCCATCACTGTTTATATGTAGGACTATTATGTCCATTATTTAAGCGTTGTGTATATTATTTTTATGCCACTAATCTTTATCTGGTGGATAATTTTGGCTGTTATGTAACCTGAGGTGCTTGGATTGTGCATCCCTGTGGCTGCACCTCTTACTGTATACGTTTTTTCTTTTTCCCTTTTTTTGGGGGGGGCTATATCAGGTCTGTCATTTTGCAGCATAAGCCTTTTATTACGAGATAAGTCAATATAAGCTGCTATATATCAGTATTTTTTACTACGAGATAATATCTGGGATGGGTTTATTTACCCATGATTTTAGTACGAGATAAGTTAAACATCTTCTGAGACGTTATACAGTCTCTCCACCAGGGTTTTTTTTTTTTTTCGGGTGGTTACTGTGTGTTTGTGTTTTTTTTGTGTATCCTCGTCGTGGACTAGGGTCTTGTAGGGTGTATTAGGGTCACCGACGTTGAGCGGGGGCGCCACTATCATCTACAACTAGGGTGCCAACCTCCGCGGCTAGGCAGGGATTGCCAGGGCCCACTAGGGCGAGTTTAGTGACCTGGAGTATCTATTACTATTTTTTGTCTGGTGTCTGTTTAAATATTACCCTAGTCCTTATGCACTGGGATTGTCCAGATTTTAAACATTGATTTAAAGTGAAGTTTTAGGGATCATTTTTCTGTTGCTACCTTGGTTTCTTTTCTTGTCTTTGATCCCAAAATATTTTTTGGAGGTTTTTTTTTTGCCCTGATCTCAACATCATCAAGTCTGTCTGGGATTACAAGACGAGCCAGAAGGATTTGTGTAATCCTGCAGCAGCAGACGATCTGTGGTTAGTTCTCCAAGATGTTTGACACAACCTCCCTGCTGAGTTTCTTCAAAACCATTTAGAAGTGACAAGTGTACCTAGAAGAATTGATGCTTTCATGTAATTTTAAAGTCAAAAGGTGAAGATACCAAATATTGATTTACATTAGATTTCTCCTTTACTCATTCTCGTTACATTTTCTCATTTGATAAAATAAACTATTAACATCAGTAAAAGACTAAAGAGAGCCATTCGAGCAGACAAAGAACTTTATTACCAAAAGATATGTGTTAGGCGTCAGGTTCCTGCAGCTGCACAGCAGGAATCCGGAGCCATATATCCAGCGGTTTCCCATTCCTTTCCGACCGCTCAGGGACCTGCACAGCAATCTCAGCGATCCAGGCGCCCTGCTCAGACCAGCTCTCGGGGTCTGGCTGTTGCTGCCACCTCTGGACCAGCAATGGTAGCGCAACCTGCTTTGCAGGAAACCACACCAGAGGCTAAGTCCTCTCGCCGCACTACTGGGCATGCCCATGAGACCATCTCCCAGTGGAGTTCGGGGGTCACGTGCTCAGGTCCTTCTCCTGATCTGATTGGCCCATCTCAGAGGTCTGGAAGGTCCCAGTAGCGCATGGCTATAAAAGGCCCGCATGGCCGCTCGGCCATGCGCTAGTATAGACTATACTTGCTATGTGTGAATGGTGACGGATGTATGATTCTGGTGACTGACTCATTTGAAACCCCTTCCTCTGATATTACGCATGTGGTTAGGGAATAAGAGTTATAGTCAGCGCCAGTCAGTGGCAAGTCATACGCCACAGTGCATACCGCACCGCTACTCTAGCGTCCGATAGTGTTATGCCTCACGGCACTGTCGTACAGCGGCAGTAGTTACCGCCGTGCTGCAGTTAGCAGCACTTAGGCCTCTTTCACACTTCAGTTTTTTCCAATCAGTCACAATCCGCCAGGTTTTGAAAAAAACGGATCCTCAATTTTTTTTTGAGGATCCGTTTTTTTTCCCCATTGACTTGCATTAATGGCGGATTGTGACGGATTGCTGTCCGTTGCATCCGTTTTTTTTGAGGATCCGCCAAAAGTTGCTGTCCGTCACCATCCTCAAAGATTTCAAAACGGAGCTTGTAACGTTTTTTTCTCTGGCGGATCCTCCAGACACTGATTTAACCCGAAATTCTTTCTGGGTGCCGGACAAAATAATCTCTCTCTCTCTCTCTCTCTCTCTCTCTCTCTCCCCGGCCAGCGGTTCCTTTAAATTTCCTCATTTTCAGGATCCGTCTGAAAACGGATCCTGTGCCATCCGTTCACATCAGTTGAGAACGGATCCGCTTGTCTGACTTTTTGGCGGATTTGAACTGATGCAAAAAACTGAAGTGTGAAAGAGGCCTTACCGGCATCCGTGGTAGTGACACCGCACGCACGGTAGGTCAAGACGGACACCGACCTCTGCCTTGGGCCGTGTCCTGTGACCATATACCGTGTGTGCAAGCCAGCTGAGACCTGTGAAGCTAACAGGCTCGGCGTTTATGCTTTATTTATACTAAAGCGCCTCTGTGAGTCTAACAGAGTCTGCTCTGCGCTCCTCGGGTGACGTTTAACCCGAGCGCAGTATACCGCCTATAGTGAGTCTGCCATTACTCAGCAGCGGTTGTTACACCTACTGTACGGTGGATCCCGGGCAGTGAACTCACTTCCTATTATTTATATTTAGTGCGTTCCGCCGTCCCTAACAATATGTACAGAGATAGTAAGCAAATATCTGAAGGGCAAGACCAAGAAGGCATACTGAAAGGTCAATGGGATAGGACAAAAGTTTCAACCAAGAGTGGGAATATTGAAAGATACCAACAGGAACGAGCAAACTGAGTCAGAAAAGATCAAGGAAAGATGGAAATAATATACAAAGCACCTCTACAAGAACAACTTATCAATACAAGAATGTTATCAATACCATGGATGGCAAGAAGAACAATCAAATCAGTTTTGGAACAAATCAAGCCAGACATAACACTCGAAGAAAGGATTACCAAGCTGCAACTTGTCTACTTTGGACACATCATACGAAGAGAGAGCAATCACTGGAGAAGGACGTAATGGAGGACCAGCAACTCAATGACTTGATACAATCAAGATAACAGTGGAGAAGACCCTAGTGGACCAATCTAGTTTTTTACAAGATTGAACTTCCTACAGAGCATTCATCCATCAAGTCGCCATGGCTCGAGATTGAGCTAGTAAAACACATAATTTTTAAAGCATTCTAACTTTGCAGCATTTTTTCTACAGCTGCCTAAAACTTTTGCACACTACTGTATTTATCTAGACTAGTCAAAGCTGACTAAAAGACTACGTCTTTGAGGTATATAAATTGCAAATGATGCACAACAATAATAATAATATTCTATATATTATTTATATAGCACCAACACATTCAGCAGCGCCTGACAATTTAGTCATTGTGTTAGGATTTTAATATCATATGACTGCAATGTCAATTAGGTTTGGTGCTTTTGCTGTTACCATGAAATAAAATAAACAAGCAGGTTGGCTGCTGTTGACTGATTACAGTATTATAATCTTATTATTCTGTGTAATTTTCCTCATAAAAATGGTTCCTAAGAAAACCACACCCATATGACGGCATGACCACCTCCACTTCACTGCAGTCAGGGATTGAATTTAGCAGCAAGGTCATGCATGATCACTGCTATTCTATTCAGAATCTATGGGGCGGCAACAATGATGCCCATACACATTAAATAAAAGTCGACTGCAATGGCTAATGTCGACCATAGCGAAAACCACCTGCTAATTTGGTGAAATGAACAAGTGATCGCTTGTTTTGACCAATGGGAATCAATGAACATCCATGATTGTTCAAACCACCAGTATGGCATTTTGGATCTTTTCAGCCAATGATAAGCACTGACTGCTTCATCAGTTGAAAATTTTTTAATACCGGCCTGGTAGTCTGAGATGTTTTTGTGCCGTCGACAAAAGATCATTTGTCAGGCCATTTTTATCTGTTGTGTATGGAGGCCTTAATTCACAAAGTTTGAAGGAACAGTCAATTTCTATTTTCCACTTACGCAAATATAAAATAAAGTTTGTACATTTTTATTATTAATTTACATGAACTTTTTCCTCAGTTCTGGAGCTAATCTTCCTAAAACGTGTTCCTCTACGTCAATCCCCCCTTTCTTCAGCTGTAAGCAATTTGAAATCTCTTCTGGCAATTCAGTCAAGTTGTTGCCCATAAGGTCCAAGCTGGTCAGAAGAGGTAGCTGTCCAATCTCAGGTGGTAGAGTTGTAAGTTTGTTAGAACTAACATGGAGGGACCGGAGTCTAGTGCAGCGGAACAACTCACGGGGTAACAAAGAGATTTGGTTACAGTTGATTGTCAAGGATTCCAGACGTGTTAAGTGACCAACTTCATGAGGGATAAGTTTGATATGATTATAGCTTACATCTAAGTGTCTTAACCGAACAAGATTAAAAAGAGATACTGGTAAATTCTCGAGTTTGTTATTGGAAATTGAGAGTTCTTCTAAATTACGTAGAAGCTCAATAGATGGCGGGAGATGAGTAATAGCATTGTGGGATAGTCTTAAGATGGTGAGGTTTCGTAGACGGTGAAGTGTTCCTAGTTCTTCAACGTACTGAATACGGTTGGATGTTAAGTCGATGCATTGCAAACTTGTCAACCCAAAAACTGCACCAGGGATTTTAGCGATCTTGCAGTGACAAAGTTTAAGCAACAATAATTGGTTCATCCTTTTCAGTTGACCAAGTGACCCAAGTTCAGTGTCTCCATTCTGTAGGCTCAACTCTGACAGATGCCCAGCCACATCGAGCACTGCGGAAGGAAAATGAGACAAGTTCGTTGTCAAAGAAAGACTCTTAAGTCTAGACAGTCCACGTAAAGACTGTAGACGGATGGACCGATTGTTGGAGCAATTGAGGTTGCCAGAAAGATGTAGTTGACTTAAATTCTTCAAGGAGTACATCCAGGATGGAAGTTCTTCCATGTCTGTGAATCTAACATGAAGCACTTTTAATCTCTCCTTGATGAAAGAAAAAGCATCAGGGTCCATCTTGACTGAGCAGTGACTGATGTGTAGCTCCAACAGAGACTTAAGTTGAGACACCGCTCCTACAAACTTCGCAGATGAGATCAATTCAAGCTTGAGAATCTCAATCTCTCTCAATTCATAGACATCTCTTGGTATTACAGGTATCATGGACAGTTGCAGCTCAAAGCGCCCATTTGAGTCCTTGTAAATCATCTGTCTCAGTTTCTCCGTAGGCCACTCTGAATTAAGTGCCATCTCCCTGAGCCTTCCTTCACTTACAGCAGAGAGAAACACAGAGAATCTCCTTGAGTATAACGTGTCGTAGAGGTCTACCATGTGCAACATGAAGGCAAAATCATTTTTAACATCGGGGATATCACTAAAACCAGCACCTTCACTATTTTTTTCAAAGGAGTACACCTTCAGGGAATTACTCAATAACCAAAATAATGCATAGGCAGCTAGGAAAGCGTAGACACACACAAGTATAATATAGGTCACAAGAAGCTTTTCTAGTATGAAGGCCAAGTTGTGTGTGCAAGTGAACACAGAATATCCCATTAGATTTTGTATTCCTGGTTTACAAGGATGGTGGAAGCTAAATGAACCTACCAAACTGAGTGAGTACCCAAGGATTATTGCTACTTTAACCACTTTGAAAACAGTTTGACCAACATAAACTCTATATACAACATCTGAGTCCTCAACATGAGCTCGGAAATGTCTGATCTTCTCAAACAAAGCCTTTGCTTGCTCTCCCTCCTTTTTGTCCAAGATTCCAGACACTGAGACTGGCACAAATGACAATGGCATTTCATGTATTAATGGTGTCCTGGGGGAGTAGTCAATGGAACGTGAGCTGCTGGACTTTTGTCGGCTATGTTCTGGAGGTGGCTGGTCACTCGTTTCCTCAAGTGCTTTAGTAGTCCATGGAGATTCAAAGCATTTAGCCAAGATAGACAAGAAATGTTCAACCTTCGAAGATGTTTTTGGATACTTAAACCAAAAATTACTGCTCACCAGTAGCATTATAGTGTTAATAAGAGCCAGGTAAGGAAAATATTTGGACTGCCAAGGCACGACTTTGTGGTAACAGACAACACTCACGTACATATACTGCTGGTAGTCCAAATTGGTCAAGTGGCCGATACCTTTCGGAAAACTCGGAGTAGGTTTGGTGGCCTCATTAAAGTCATTTGACATGTTCTCGTCAAGCTTCGACTTTGGCATACAGACAACTTTATCCATTATAATAAGAAGTGTTGCAGAGAAGAAACATGTCATAAGCATTATTATAAGGAGATAATCCATGAGAACGTCCCACCAAGGTTTCACGGCCTTGAAATGGGCCTGGGTGTCTCCAAGCGATGCAGCCTCGCTTACTGTGATCATACCTAAGAGTGGGGAGAAAAAGCAGGAAAATATTAAAAACATTTAAAAAAAAATCACTTTTTGAGGTAGATTTTGAAAGTTAACAGTGGTTTTCAATTTTATTTTATTAGAATGCCTAATGTAATGTCTACGTTGTGGGTGCAATGTCTGTCTATGTAATTTAGAACCTGTGAGTGCAATATTTCTTGTCAAGCCTTGCTAGCCACTGACTAGATGAGGAACATGGACACTGTTCCCTTTCGAACCCTAATGCTGTTGGACAACTTAAAAGGTTTTTCCTTACTTAGCATTTTTGTGAAAAATGGAACGTTTTTTCATGACGATTTTAACAGAATTTCTGCTTTGCCAAAAAAGCTGAGGCAATGTTTTACTGTGAAGCCTTTATTGAACTATAAATGCTACCTATAATTTGTGAGATTTATAACAAAAATGTCTAAAACGAAAAACTTTTTTTTTTGCCCATAGCAATCAATCACGGTGTAGCTTTAAAGGGATTGTCTAGAGAAAACAAGTTATCACCTATCTACAGGATAGGTAATAACTTGCTGATCAGTAGGAGTTCCACTGTTGGGACCCGCAACAATAGGCAGAAGGGTGATTTTTTTCCATGACGGAGAACTTTAATACTTGTTACAAAATGGAGCAGCAGGTCAAAAGTCGATTCATTGTCTAGTGGGCTGCCGGAAAATGTGGAGCTCAGTGCTCACCTGCCCCATAAGGAATGAATGGCACAGCGGTTGAGCACGCATACTGCCACTTCATTCTAATTGGGATGAAGTGCCCTATCCCAGCCAGACCCCTGACAATTCACAAGTTATAACCTATTTTGTGGATAGGTAATATTTTATTTTTCACTAGCAAACCCCTTTATTTTACCGGAGCTGTGTAAAAAAAGAAAATTCTAAAAATCTGGGCTCTGATTGTTCAAGGGCAACAAAAACAGTTTTCCTTTAAAACAGTTTTGATAAATGGCGATCCTTGTGTTTTTTGTGTTTGTTTTATAGATCAGTGGCTTTAAAGAGAAAAAAGCAGAATGCTGTCGATATAACATTAACTATTAGAAGTGGAAAGGAAGAACAAAGACGAAAGAATCTAAATAATAAAAATATTGGAGAAAGAGAAACCAATCACAAACTAAAATGTTTCTATACTAATGCACAAAGCATGGGCAACAAACAAGGAGAATTGGAACTACTAACACAGGAAAAGAAATATGTCATTGGAATCACTGAAACTTGGTGGGACGCTACACATGATTGGAATACAAGACTAGAAGGATACAAATTATTTGCAAGAAACAGACTTGATAAAAGAGGAGGAGGTGTCGCATTGTATGTTAGAAACGCGTATATCTGCACAGAGATTGAAGCTTCAGAGACTGGGAGTTCTGTGGAAACTGTTTGGGTAAGAATACAAGGACAGAATAATGGAAAGGACACCATTGTAGGCATTTACTACAGGCCGCCTGTGCAAGCTGAAGATATGGATGAACACTTTATGCATCAAATGGCCAAGTTCTCCAAAAAATATGACATAGTTGTCATGGGAGATTTCAACTATCCAGACATTTGTTGGGAATCTCTCTCAGGCAAAACTAACAGGTCAAGGAAATTCTTATCCTCTCTTGCTGACAACTTTATCTTCCAAAAGGTAAGGGAGAAAACAATGGGAACTGCTACCTTGGATCTAATCCTTATAAACAGGGAGGAAATGGTTGAGGAGGTAAAAGTGGCTGGGACCCTAGGAGGTAGCGACCATGCTATTTTAGAATTTTGGATAACTAGAGGAGGAAGACCTGTGAAGACTCAGACGTCAAGGTTAGATTTCAAAAAGGCAGATTTTAAGGGATTCAGAAAGAGAATTGGAGGGATCCAATGGCTGGATATCCTTAAGAACAAAAATGTCCTGGAAGGATGGGAAATCTTGAAAAATGAAATTCTCAAAGCACAATTGTTAACACTTCCGAAAAGAGGGAAGAATAGGAAGCATATAAGCAAACCAGGATAGATAAACACAGAACTTAAGCACATGCTAAAAAGGAAGAAAGAAATGTTTATAAAATGGAAAGAGGGAGGCATATCTAAAGAAGAATATAATGCTGTCTGCAGAACCTGCAGGGCACAAATCAGATTATTAAAGCTGACAATGAATTGAGGCTTGCAAGAGACATCAAAAGCAATAATAAAGGATTTTGGGGATATGTCAAAAGTAAAAGAAAAGTCAAAGATGCTATAGGATTTTTACAGGATGAAAATGATGAAATGGTAAGACAGGATGTTGAGAAGACCGAACTTTTAAATTCCTATTTTGCATCTGTTTTTTCTCAGAAAGGAAATGTAACATCAACTGTTCTACACTGTGCTATTAAGGGAACAGAAGAATTCAGGATATCTATAAACAGAAAAATTGTGAGGAAACACTTAGCTAACCTAAATGAATTCAAGTCTCCAGGTCCAAATGAATACTGAATACCCCAGAGTACTGAAGGAGATAGCAGAAGAAATTTTTGAACCCCTCTCCATAATCTTTGAAAATTCTTGGAGAACAGGAGAAGTCCCAGAAGACTGGAGAAGAGCAAATGTAGTTCCTATCTTCAAAAAGGGGAAGAAGATGGACCCAGGCATCTATAGGCTGGTGAGTCTGACTTCTATACCAGGAAAGATCTTTGAACAAATTATTAAACAACATGTATGCAAGTACCTGGATAAGAATGAAGTGATTAAACAGAGTCAGCATGGGTTTGTAACTAATAAGTCATGTCAGACTAACTTAATTTCCTTCTATGACAGAATCACTGATTGGGTGGATCAGGGAAATGCTGTAGATATAGTATATCTTGACTTCAGCAAAGCATTTGACAAAGTATCTCACACAATCCTTATTGAAAAAATGACTAGGTACGGAATGGACAAGGCAACTGTTAGGTGGATTCATAACTGGCTTAGTGATCGGACCCAAAGAGTGGTCGTAAATGGCTGCACATCCAGTTGGAAGAATGTCTCAAGTGGGGTACCACAGGGCTCTGTCCTGGGCCCTGTATTGTTCAACATCTTTATCAATGATTTAGATGAAGGAATTGAGGGTAAACTGATTAAATTTGCTGATGACACAAAGCTAGGAGGGATAGCTAATACTAGAGAAGAGAGAGAGAGGATTCAAAAAGATATAAATAAACTGGAGCAGTGGGCAGCAACTAACAGAATAGTTTTTAACAGGGAAAAATACAAAGTACTACATCTGGGCAATAAAAAAAAAGCATATACAAAATGGGAGGAATAGGGCTAAGCAACAGCACATGTGAAAAAGACTTGGGTATACTAATAGATCACAGACTGAATGTGAGTCAACAGTGTGATGCAGCAGCAAAAAAGGCAAATGCGATTCTAGGATGTATTAACAGAAACATACAGTCTAGATCACGTGAAGTCATTATTGCCCTCTACTCCTCTTTGGTCAGACCTCATCTGGAATACTGTGTCCACTTTTGGGCGCCACATTTTAAAAAAGACATCAACAAACTGGAGCAAGTTCAGAAAAGAGCGACCAGAATGGTGACCGGTCTGCAAACCCTGTCTTATGGGGAAAGGTTGCATGATTTGGGAATGTTTAGCTTGCAAAAGAGAAGACTGAGAGTAGACTTAATAGCTGTCTACAAATATCTCAAGGGCTGTCACATTGTAGAAGGATAATCTTTGTTATGAACGGGTAGCCGAGGAGAAAATAAAAAACAACACAAACTAAGTCTCAGAAAACCAAAGAGGTTGGTAACTATGCAGACTGCAGATCCCTAATTCTAACCACACAACTAGTAGCAGTCGTGGAGCGTTTCTACGTTGGTCCTAGACACCTCGTCACAACCAGAGAGCTGCATAAGTTTAAAGCAGGAAAAGAGGAAAACTAACTGCCCCAGAGCAGACCCCAAAGGAAAGACAGCCCCCCACATGTATTGACGGTGAAACAAGATGAAAACACACACAAAGGCAGGAAAATAGGCTGAGCGAACGATGGGGCCCGACTAACTAGAAAGGGCAGGAAAGGAAAGACACTGTTTACAGTCTGCCAAAAAACCCTACAAAATGTCCAACACAACTGATAGCAAAATTAACCCTGAAGTCACTAGACTTCTCCCACTAAATCAGCACTCTGAAGTATTCTGAGACAGTGCAAAAAGAGGCCAATCTAACAAGGGACAAAAAAAAGGCAATTTGGCAAATAAGAGAGGAAATTCAGCACAGCCCAGCCGGGCTGGCTGACCACACAAAAAACTGAAAAGACCAACAAGAGCAAGTGTGAACATTAGCAAAAAAACAAACTTATCTTGAAAGACTGGAATAGAGCTGAGTCCTAGAGCTGAGAAGCAGACTGAATCACCAGCAACAGGATAGGGCGTCGGCTGTCTTATATCCAGTCTGATACTCCAGAGATCCAATCATTATCTTCCTCACCAGGTGGCAGATCACTACCACTTAAACCAACCTCACTACCTCCCGTCACCACCAGAGGGAGAGCGGAAGGGGAACTCTCAACTGGTGGAGCACAAAATGAGCTCATAACACATCTTATTCTCATTTGCACAAGGAAAGACTAGAAGCAATGGGATGAAACTGAATGGGAGGAGACACAGATTAGATATTAGAAAAAACTTTTTGACAAAGTGATCAATGAGTGGAACAGGCTGCCACGAGAAGTGGTGAGTTCTCCTTCAATGGAAGTCTTCAAACAGAGGCTGGACAGATATCTGTCTGTGATGATTTAGTGAATCCTGCTTTGAGCAAGGGGTTGGACCAGATGGCCCAGGAGGTCCCGTCCAACTCTACGATTCTATGATTCTATGATTCTAACCCTTCATTTTAATTGTCCCATTCTATGTGCGAAAGATCACCGAGCGATCTGATGGACGTTAGTGATCGCCCCCTCCGCCTCTAATTGATGTGGACGACATATCCTCCTTATAAAAGACATTTTTTTAAGTACGTGAGGAAAAGCCGGGTTTATATAAATCTGTTGTATGGAGGGGAGTACAGAGGGCTAAAAGGTGAACGATGAATTACCTAAGGAAAACCTTTAAAGTAGTTGTTTGCTACGCTATCACTTATCCTATCTTTCCCAACTTATTATGGGAAGTATCTCTGAGATTTCAGCTCTGAAGCCTGCCGAATTGTGAATGCAGCTCTTGGCTATAAAAAGTGCTAGAATTTTTAATTAATTAATATAAGAAACATATTTACAAAAACTCAAAATAATAGGTAAGTAATATATTGTTCTTGTTAATTAATCACTTTCGCCTATTGCAGTCAGTTTGCGACATTTTAATATGGACTATTTTTCGTTGGCTTAGGTCATCAGTATTAGACTTCTGGAGGTCTGACTTTCAACCTCCCCCCACGACCAGGTGCGTGAACGAGCGTGTTGGGCATTCATCAGGGGATCGGCTGTTAGGAACGGAGGAACGCACTAAATAAAAATAATAATAAACGCAGTTCGGGGTCCACCGTGCAGTAGGTGTTACAACCGCTGCTGGGTGATGGCAGGCGCAATATGGCGGTATAATGCGCACCGGTTCAACTTCACCCGTAGTGCGCAGTGCGGGCTCCGTTCACATACAGAGATGCCGCAACACTAAAACACAAAGAACACTGAACCTGTTAGTGTCACAGGGTTCAGTAAAATGCACATACGGTATCTGGTCACAGGAGCAGGCCCTAAGACCGAGGATCTGCATCCTTCTAGACCTACCGTGTGTGCGGCGTCGCTACTGCGAGTGCCAAGAGGGGCTGCAACTGCAGCGCGGCGTAGGACACTGTCGCTCGACGACAAGGCTGGAAGGCAAGCGCAATGTTGGACGCTAGCGTAGAGGTGCGGAGAGTACAGTGGCTTAAGGCTTGCCACTGACTGGCGCTGACTACTAAACTAAATCCCTAACCACATGCGGAATATCAGCGGGAAGGGGTTTCAAATGAGTCAGTCACCAGAATCATACATCCGTCACCATTCACACATAGCAAGTATAATCTATACTAGCGCATGGCGGAACGGCCATGCGCGCTTTTTATAGCTGTGCGGGACCTTCCAGATCTCCGAGAAGGACCAATGAAATCTGGAACAGGACCTGGGCACATGACTCCCGATCTCCAATGGGAGATCGTCTCGTGAGCATGCCCAGTAGGAGCACAGAGGGACAGTCTCTGGAGCGGTCTGCTGCAAAGTAATCTCCTCTGCAGTAGAAAGACAGCAGGAGACCACAGAATGTGAGGCTCTAGATTCCTGCAGAGCAGACGCAGAAACCTGACGCCTAACATTACCCCCCCTCCTAGGGCCCCCTCCTCTCTGAGCCTTCCAATCCACCACCCTGTGCCCATCAGAGATACAGGCCTCAGACTCGTCCGAAGGCAAGTCTGATGTTCCGGTAGGTGACACGAAAACCGGGACACGTGGAAGGTATCAGAGGCAGCAAGATCGCCAGGTTTAAGAAGGGACACTTGGGAGACAACGGGCGTGGCAAAACCGCCCGGAGCATAAGTTGAAATGGAACGCCGCGGTGTGTCAGCGGACGTCTCCACTCTCTGTTTAAGGAGGCTTACCTGAGCCCCCGAGGCGCATGCCTGAATATATTTCTTAATGTCCCGAGCCCTGTGCGGCCACCAATACGACCCCGCCAGGAGTTTTGTGGTCTGCATGTAGCCACAGTGACCACCCGTCCTGGACGAGTATGCCCACGCGAGGACCTTCGGCCGATGGTGGGGAGGGACAAAGGTCTTGCCCGGCGGCACAGAGTTTGGCCATTGCGGGACACTGTTGTCCTGAGAAACAGCATGTTGACAATGGTAACCGCAAATGGAGTTTTGCGCCGGACGCGCCTCGAGAACGGCACGAGACACCTCCATGGACTCTGGGAGTGGAGTCTCTGGCTCGGGTGGTTCCAGAGGCTCAAAAAAGTTGGGAGCCGAGGTAACCTTCCGTTTGGATTGAGCACGCTCCAGACCGCGCTCCGGAAAAAGGGAGATCAGTGTGGGTAGAAATGGCAATCAGCTCTTCCAAACTTGCAGGAACCTCTCTGGTAGAGAGCATCCTTAAAATGCTCCGCCAAACCTCTCCAAAACACAGGGATGAGGGCTTTATCAGACCACTCCAGCTCGGAAGCCAGTGTCTGAAAACGAAGCGCATACTGACTAACCGAGAGGGATCCCTGAGTCAAAGCAAGTAGCTGTAGAGAGGTGTCGTGCGTGACCCATGGTCCCAGGAAGACCTGCTTAATAGCTGTTAGAAACTGAGCAGCGGTCCGAACCTCTGGGTCGCCACGCTCCCATAGTGGCGTAGCCCACTCCAACGCCTTGCCCGACAGAAGGAAAACAATAAACCCCACCTTGGCCCGCTCTGTAGGAAATCGCGCAGCCAGTAACTTCAGCTGGATAGAGCACTGGCAGACGAAACCCCTACAGGAGGTGCCATCGCCAGAAAATTTATCGGGCAACGGGAGGCGGGTAACTGTCGGCACATGGGAGGACGTGGACATACGAGAAACCGCCTCTGCGATCGCCTGTACAGCAGCCTCCGAAGACTTCGCCGCTGTGATGACATTCTCAAGAGTAGCCAACCGGCCCTCTAGCTGGCGAATGCACTGAAGGAGATGCTGCTGATCTGCCATCACTAGCCAGACCCTAGCGCTAGTATAATGTTAGGAACGGCGGAACGCACTTAATAAAAATAATAATAAAGTGCGTTCGCCGCTCGGGGTCCACCGTGCAGTAGGTGTTACAACCGATGCTGTGTGATGGCAGGCGTAATAAGGCGGTATAATGCGCACGGGTTAAACTTCACCCGTAGTGCGCAGAGCGGGCTCTGTTCACACACAGAGACGCCGCAACACAAAAAACACTGAACCTGTTAGTGTCACAGGGTTCAGTAAAATGCACACACGGTATCTGGTCACAGGAGCAGGCCCTAAGACCGAGGATCTGCGTCCTTCTAGACCTACCGTGTGTGCGGCGTCGCTACTGCGAGTGCCAAGAGGGGCTGCAACTGCAGCGCGGCGTAGGACACTGCCGCTCGACGACAAGGCTGGAAGGCAAGCGCAATGTCGGACACTAGCGTAGAGGTGCGGAGAGTACAGTGGCTTAAGGCTTGCCACTGACTGGCGCTGACTGCTAAACTAAATCCCTAACCACATGCGTAATATCAGAGGGAAGGGGTTTCAAATGAGTCAGTCACCAGAATCATACATCCATCACCATTCACACATAGCAAGTATAATCTATACTAGCGCATGGCGGAACGGCCATGCGCGCTTTTTATAGCTGTGCGGGACCTTCCAGATCTCCGAGATGGACCAATAAAATCTGGAACAGGACCTGGGCACATGACTCCCGATCTCCAATGGGAGATTATCTCGTGAGCATGCCCAGTAGGAGCACAGAGGGACTTAGTCTCTGGAGCGGTCTGCTGCAAAGTAATCTCCTCTGCAGTAGAAAGACAGCAGGAGACCGCAGAATGTGAGGCTCTGGATTCCTGCAGAGCAGATGCAGAAACCTGACGCCTAACACCAGCAACCTGTTTACATGGCACGATAATCAACAAGCGTTTTTAACAACTCTCGCTCGTGATAATCTTGATGTGTAAATGTAGCATTAGGAAGGGTTCACATGAGCGCATTTCATGGTCAATATACAGACTATAATGTTCAGTCTGATTGCAGGTTTCCCGGGTCCAAACCGGCATCCTTATATATACCGATCGAGATCCGCAGTCCGTATATTGACTGTGAAATATGCTCATTTGAACCCAGCCTTATTCTGTAGCATTTTATATGTTACTTCTTCACATTCTGCCTAATTAATATACTGCTTTCAGATAAAACATCTGCCAGCCAATAGCACTCCATATATAGGAGAATGACAATTTTCTAAAATGGTTTTGTCATTTTAAAGCATCAAATAATTGCACTATGGTCCAGCATCCAAAGCTAAAGTATGCAGACCCCTTTACATTTTTCACTCTTTGTTTCATTGCAGCCATTTGGTAAATTCAAAAAAGTTCAAAATTCTTTTGTAACCTTGGCCAGATGTGTGCCTTGCCACAATTCTGTCTCTGAGCTCCTTGGCCAGTTCCTTTGACCTCATGATTCTCATTTGGTCTGACATGCACTGTGAGCTGTGATGTCTTATATAGACAGGTGTGTGCCTTTACAAATCAAGTCCTATCAGTTTTATGTGTTGCACTAGAAATTTGTTTCTATGCATAACTGTGACCCAGTTTTTAGTCTATATATGATACAAATATATATGAAAGCGGGCGGTAAGGTCCTGGATAGCAGGTATGTGTTACTGAAATCTTTTTTTATGTTAACTGGATGTTGAGTCCCGTATTCAGGAGAAACCAAAAGAGTCTGTGTGGGAAAGGTCGCTCCCATTCTCCAGTCCGGGTCTTACTGGCATAATAAAATGCCCCTGGTCTAGCTCAGGTAGTAGTACTAGTGTGCTGGGGCTGGAGAAAGTCAGAGCTAGTGAATCTGTCTGTACGGCAGTCTGAGAGGTCCTTGCAATACCAAGTTGGTGAGACCATTTGATTTTGTTTGCCTTACCCAGAGAGAGGACTGTTTATTATTTGCGATGAAGAAGGGCTGTTTCATGATTCTGTTTTAATAGAAATACCCTATGCGTGACCATGTGGCTACCAAGAGCTGAAACTCCTACAATATACAGCGAGATTTTAATGTTGTGCGCACCATACCTACTGGTAATGAAATAGTTTGGATATTGTATATATATATATATATATATATATATATATATATATATATAGGAAAAAAGTATTTAGTCAGCAACCAATTGTTCTCCCACTTAAAAAGATGAGAGAGGCCTGTTATTGACATCATAGGTAGACCACAACTATGAGAGTCAAAATAACAAAATAAAGCCAGAAAATCACCTTGTCTGATTTGGCAAGATTTATTTTGCAAATTATGGTGGAAAATAAGTATTTGGTCACCTAAAAACATTCAAGATTTCTGGCTCTCACAGACCTGTAACTTCTTCTTTAAGAGGCTCCTCTGTCCTCCACTCATTACCTGTAGTATTGGTACCTATTTGAACTTGTTATCAGTATAAAAGACACCACACACACCACACCAACGTGCGTAGCGGTAGCGAAACGTGCGTTGGAGTGGTGTGTGGGAGGGGGGGGGCAGTGGAGCGCCAGACTGGTTGGTATTTGATTTTTCATTTAGTTATACTCTTGCACTATTGCACTTTATCCTATCATTTATGGTTGACTAGACTAGTACAATTCTCTTATGTCATGTGCACTTTACTCATTTTTATATGGGAATTAATTATCATCATCTGATCAGGTTATTTACTTATATATTTTCCCTTTAATTTATTTAATAATTACTATATTATTTGTCACATGGTGTTTTATTGTATTATTGCACTTGTGCACCTTTTACTTTTATGTGCATTAGTATACATTAATATATATTTCACTTATGATATTAATTTTATATTAGTTATTGAATCTTTGCTGATTTGTCTGCCTTTCCATGCCCCTTACATCACATGTATATGACATTTGGTTTTATATATTTTTTAATAAATAAAAATGTTTTAGTCATAAACATATTTTCTTGTTTACATCATGTTTTGGTATATTTTTGTGTAACCATGTTTTAATCATTAATAAAGCTAGATTTTTTTTAATATAGTAAGACTTGGAATATATTTTTTTGGGTTACTATTTGCTTTGGTATTCTTACTTTATTATTATTTATGGTATTTCTTTTCTATGTAGGTGTTTTACCATCAGTAACACACTACGCCGCCAGTGACTCAGATCCTGCAGTGCCAGACGTGTCCCCCTGCTTAAGCCAGAACATGTCTGGGCCCATCTGAAGTGTGCTAGAGAGCATTCAGATTATCCATAAGAGTACTGGGAGAATGTCATATGGTCTGATGAAACCAAAGTAGAACTATTTGGTAGAAACAAAACTCATCGTGTTTGGAGGAGACAGAAGGCTGTGTTGCATCCAAAGACCACCATACCTACTGTGAAGCATGGGGGTGGCAACATCATATTTTGGGGCTGTTTCTCTGCAAAGGGACCAGGACGACTGATCCGTGTACATGATTTTTTTTCTCATTTTGTCTCTCATAGTTGTGGTCTACCTATGATGTCAATTACAGACCTCTCTCATCTTTTTAAGCGGGAGACCTTGCACAATTGACGGCTGACTAAATACTTTTTTTCCCCCACTGTATATATACACTGGTCATTATTTTGATTATGTGCTGCCATTGCCTCCATAGTCATATGTTTGACACATATCAAATTAAATAAATATGACCTAATCAGTAACAAAAACCACAAATGTAACATTTGTTGGAAAGTCTTTGCACCCACATTGTAATGAAAAAGAAAAGGATACCAGAATTAGGGCACGTTTGCAATAATGAAATCTGCTGCATTCTTTTCCTGGTTTTTGTTATAGATCATATTATCTAGTAATGGAACAATCAGCATCACTAGACTTCTTGTAGCTTATTTTTCGTCTCATTTTTATAAAGCTGTCCTTTACCTGTGAAGTGGTATCTGGCTTTTTGTGCCTATTTGACCCATGGACGTTCCCATGTATGAACTATTGGCCTTCAGGGTTCTCCTGCTGAATTCTCGCAGCTCAGCAAGTGTTCTTACCTTGTTGGAGTCTTGCAGAACTCACAGTCCTTACCTCTACGGACAGCGAGCATTTTTAAACCCAGGAAGCTGCAGCAAATTCTTTCTCAATCCTGGACAAGCCTCGGCGTGTGCCTTGTACGATCTCTCCTCTTATCTTGAATGTTTAAAATTGAGTTTTCACAACTTCTTTCCCAAGGCTAAAAGTTTTGTCAGAAACTTTGTCTCTCCGTCCAGTTTGCACGCGCTTCTCCCTGCGAGTTACCTCTGGGAGTCGGCCGCCTCTCCCACACTAATCTTTGGTTGGTTTAAGCATGAGTCAATCACGCATAACTTGGCTTTCAAATACTGTGTACACATCTGACTAGTTATTAAAGGATTTACAGGTATGAGTTTTACACTGTGTACCGATTGGTTTATTGAGACCTTACGAGTATCTTGTTCTCTACAAATGGCGGCAAGCTTTAGAAGTTTGATGGTAATTTTGCCCTTTAAAGAAATTTAAAATAAAAAGAGTGTACACTCATTGGGGCTTACTCAGACTAACATACACTATGTGGTCCTCTCCACGTTGCACCTACAGGAGCTTTTCTGAATTTCTATTCTAAATCCTTACACATTAATAAAGATTTGGTTCTCCCTTTGCAGTTATAACAGCTTCTACTCTTCTGGGAAAGGTTTCTAAAGATTTTTTTTTTACATGTCTGGGGATTTTTTTTTACCATCCAGAAGACCATTTGCCCATTTGATGCTGGATCCAGGTATTCTAGTTTATCTTAAAGGTTAGGGATAGGGTTGAGGTCCGTGCTCTGTAGGGCCATGTTCTTCCTCACCAAACTCCCCCAACCTTATCTTTATGGACCTTATTCACTATGCACAGTCATGGGGAACTGAAAAGGGTCTTCCCCAAACGGTTTCCACACATTTGTCTAGATTTTTTTGGTATTCTGAAAGATTAAGATTTCTCTTCACTGGAACTAAGGAGCCTAAGCTGATCCCTAAAAAAACAACCCATAGCCCCTTTATCCCTCTTCCACTATCTTTACAGCCGACACAATGCAGTCAGGCAGGTAATGTTTTCCTGGCATTCACTACCCCGAACTCATCCATCAAAAGCCAGATACAGAAGTGTGATCTATCACTGCACAGAACACATTTCCAAGTGGTGGCGGCTTTACACCTCTCCATATTATGAAGCTCCCGAAAAAGGAACAATTTTTGTGCTAATGTTAATACCCAAGGAGGTTTGGACTCTGCAGTTATGGAGTCAGCAGACCATTGATGACTTTTCTGTCCTCTGCTCCTCAGTACTTTGTGAATCCTCTCTGTGATGTTACTTGGTCTCAACTTCATGGCCGAGTTGCTGCAGTTCCTTCCACTTTTCAATATTATCACTCACAGGTGGATAATAAGGAGGGAATAAATGTCATGTTCTGACTTGTTACCCTGGTGGCCCCTACAGGACCGTGCTGGTATCAGTGAGCTCTTTCGCATCAGCCATTCTGTCATAGGTTAGTAATGGTGAATGGCGTTGGGGGCCGAAGGTTACTCATCAGGGGCAATGGGACTGAATTAAAATCCTGAAGTCATTAACTAGGACATGAAACCCAATACTTCCGTATACGTATATTGATCCCAATACTTATGTCCTTTATAATATGTATATTGATATGTCAGCATATCAAAGCTACTCACTGTGGTTTATTGGGTTTTCTTATTCCTTGCTTTGTAGCATTGCACACTTCTGTTTGCACTGGTCAACCTACAAATGACCTTCACTTATAAATGTAATAAAAAAACACCATAATTATTTTGCCAAATAAAACAAAGTGCAAATATCCTCTTTAATTCATGGAGATCTGATGCAGAGACGCCAAAGATCACTGAAATGTAGCGGCAGAATTGCTAAGCCACCTGCTGTTCCCTCTGGGACTGAAGATGGCTGCTAGAATTTCTATTGAGTGAGTCCATTGTCAACCTTGAAAGAAAGTAGCGCTAAGATGGGCGCTTTGGCCCCTTCATTTTAGTGATCGATGCGGGATCTTGGCACCCAGACCTCCACAATGGAAAACTTGTAATCATTCCTGCAAAAAACAAGTCTTAAAAATCACTTTCTCACCATCTTAAATGGATAAAGTTACACATTTCTTGTAAAAACAAGCAATTCTTCAGCTTACCTCTTATTACAAATCTTCTCCATTCTCCATTTTTAATTTGATTGTATTTTGCTCAGGGCTTAGTTTACTGTCCAGCTCTGCATTTTATCAGACATTGCCAGCTCCACAGCACTTGCAAGCTCTTTGTTATACAACGTGTAAGCGCTGCTTCATTGCCCCTGTACTCTTCCGAAAAGGCAAAGCCAAAACTGCCTCTGCTTGCAGCATGGGAGAGAGCACAGTTTGGGCCCCAGCAGCTCAGCCATGCCGTTGACCTGAACTGTCAATCATCAGGAGTGCGCTACCCCCCCGAAAAGCAGGAATCTGAGACGTTGTGTTCTTCCGAAGAACAATCATGAGAACAACACTTTAGTTTGCCAAGATTAACTGGATGCAATTAAACTGTGATTTCTTTTACCAGCAATTTTATTTTTCTGCTCAGTCACATGAAGGCCTTAAAGTCCTTAAATCTATTAGTTTCTTGCTTATGTAAGTTTTGGGAGATTCCCACCCCTCTCTTGTGAGACATGCACGTAAAAAGCCGTCTTGCACAGCGTGTCCACATCAGGCAGCACCTTTCTGAATCCTGCTCATATAGGTACTGTTCACATGATCAGGTTTTAAATACATTAGATAGGACTGCTCCGTGTTGGGTATACCGTGACGTTGGTGGAGTGGCTTAGTATACATTTTTTGCAAAAATCATATCAACTAAATACCCCGTTTTTGTTATCTTTTTACTAGCACTTGCTGTTTACTGTTATATATATTTTTTACAACAGAGTATTTTTGCACATTTGTCATACGGTGTTTTTTCTGTGTTCCTTAAAGAGGTTGCCTACTACTTTAACACTGATGACATATCCTAAGGATAAGTCATCAACGTCTGATCGGTCGGGGTCCGACACCTGGCACCACCGCCGATCAGCTGTTAGTGGCAGTCGCCAGAAGTACTCATTTGCCGTGCTGCTTCATCTACACTTCCGCCTCCAATTGATTTGAATAGGAAGAGTATGTGCAATACCATCCCCGGCAACTACAAGTATACGGAGAAGCTCGGCATGTGAGTACTTCCGGCTGCAGACATCGATAACAGCTGATCAGCAGGGGTGTTGCGTGTTTTCGACCCCGGCCAATCAGACATTGATGACATCCTAAAGATCAGTCATCAATGTAAAAGTAGTGGGCAACCACTCTAACTTTTTCTCTGAATATATAGATATATATATATATATATATATATATATATATATACACACACACATAAAGATGAAGATTAAATAGAGGAAGAAACAGATCACGCTTACGTTTTTTGGGCCTAAACAAGTTGCTTTGGAAATTAAAGCTGAGAATTTTCGCTTCTCGGAATAAGTTGTGCCCCATATACCACACTTTATAAAGCCCTTGTAGGTATGAAATATGCAAAAGTGATCAAGCCTGGTGGATGCAGATACTGAAAGAAGTCTCTTTGATTATATGTTCTGTAGTATAACAGGCTGGATCTGAAAAAAGGCCTTAAGGCTATGTGCACACGTCCGGAATTCCCGCGGGAATTTCGCAATTCCATGCCACGGGAAATCCGCAAGAAATCCGCATTTGTAATTCCCGCAGAAAAACTAGCGTTTTCCAAGTGATCTGAAGCATCATTTGGAAAACTGATTGACAGGTTGGTCACATTTGTCAAACATAGTGTTTGACAAGAGTGACCAACTTTTTACTATTGAGGCTGCCTATGCAGGATCAGTAGTAAGAAGATAGAATGTTAAAAAAAAAAAATGAAAAAAAAATAAAAATCGTGATATTCTCACCTTCCGGCATCCCACGCAGTGTTCCCGATCCTCGTGATGCTCCCGGCAAGTCCCGTTCCCAGCGATGCCATGCGACAATGACCCCCGATGATGTAGCGGTCTCGCGATACCGTAGCAGAATCGCGAGACCGCAACATCAAAGGTCATTGTCGCAAGGCATCGCTGGGAACGGGACTTGGCGGGAGCATCACGAGGATCGGGAACACTGCGTGGGATGCCGGAAGGTGAGAAGATCACGATTTTTTATTTTAGTTCTAATTTTTACAGGGATATGGTACCCAGAGCCTGGAGGAGAATCTCCTCTCCTCCAGACCCTGGGTACCATCCGCACATTTTCCACTTACTTTGCGCATGGTGGGCATAGCCACATGCGGAAAGTAAGTGGATCAATGCATTCCTATGTATGCGGAATTCCTGCGATTCTGCAAAAAGAATGAGCATGCTGCGTATTTTTCCGTGATGCGATTCCGCCGTGGAAAAATACGCAGCATTAGCACAGCATGTGCGGAATGCCATATGATTGCATAGTATGCTTTTGTTTGCGTTTTCGTGGCAAAAAAAAATGCAGCGAAAACGCAAAAAAACGCTACATGTGCACACAGCCTAAAAGGGAACATGACATTAAGATTAACTCCTAGAAGGTATTACAGTGCTTTCGCTTTGTGTTTGTGGGTCCTGTTGGGGGCAGAAGGGCCATCCACCTGCATAACGGGGTTCGGACGTAGGCGCCAACGGGATCATAGACTATAATGATGCAGATAGAGCGAACGTGCGCTCTGTCGTGTATCATTTTTGGGAGCGTACACCTACAGGAGGCGGACACTCAGACGTAGAAGGCTGCATCTGGGTGTCCGCCTCCTGTAGGCATAGACTCCTGAAAATGGTGCACATCACAGCGCACATTTGGAGGGGAGTTTCAATTTTTAACACCATACTGATCCCATTAAGGCATATCCACCAGCAAACAATCCTGGGCATTGATCATCTTTATTACAGAAGGTCGTCTGCTGAGATCTGATGAAAGCAGGAACAAGCTTGTGTATTTGAGATGTGTTTTACCTTGGAAGCAACAGGAGTTGGGTATTGTGAGGTTTAGGGACTGTGCCAAGTCAAATGTAACCTGTAATCTGCGGGCGTGTAAGTTCCATTAGTCAGTGTGTACTTAGCCGTCATATTGTTTGTACAAGAAAGGGGGACAAAGACAGCAGAAGGATGAGTCGTACTTGAAGATATGACTGACAATGCTGATAAAGGGGAGCAGGAGTGGTAAAAGTGAAGCAACCATTGGGACAGGTGACTTCATGTTCATCTACAATGACACCTTTACATTAAAGGGACTATGTCAGCATAAAAGGACTGTTCAAACCAAGTACAGACCCTTGGTGCACCCTAACATTTAAGTTCACCTTCCCACCTACTTGTTTTCCCTCCGTCTGCACCCCCACTTCTTTCACAGCTCTGGCTTCTTCATAGATCCAGAGAGATGGCGAATATGCAGGTGGGAAGTTGTACTTACATTTTTGGTCACGCCACAATGCATCAACGGCCTATGCTTGGTCTTATCAGACCCTTTAAGTGTGCAGACGGCTGTATAACATGGAAAACAATGCTCGGGACTGGTCGTCGGCTCTCCCGACTGAAGCATGAAACTGCATAGAAATATTTTTTACAATAGAGTATTTTTGCACGTTTGTCATACTGTGTTTTTTTTCTTTGTGTTTCAGTCCTTGGGTGGTGTGAACACTGTCCAACCGACCTGTTCACTTTTGTGCATGTCACATGTGTTTTTAATCTATTAGTTTCTTGCTTATGCAAGGTTTGGGAGATTTCTGCCCCTCTCTTATGTGACATGCACATAAAGAGCCGTCTTACACAGCGTGCCCATATCAGGATGCGCCTTTCTGAATCCTGCTCATATAGGTACTGTTCACATGATCAGGTTTTAAATACATTAGATAGGAATGCTCCAAGATGGGTATACCGTGACGTTGGTGGAGCAGCTTAGTATACATTTTTTGCAAAAAACGTATAAACTAAATACCCTGTTTTTGTTATCACTTTTTTACTAGCACTTACTGTCTACTGTTATATATTTTTTAAAATAGAGTATTTTTGCACGTTTGTCATACTGTGCTTTTTGTTTGTGTTTCAGTCCTTGGGTGGTGTGAACACTGTCCAACCGACCTGTTCACTTTTGTGCATGTCACATGTGTTTTTAATAGAAATACAGGCTGTCACGCTGGGGTCAGAGCAGCCGACGGCCAGTCCGAGCATTGTGATGTGATCGTCGTCCGTGTTATACGGCCGTTTGACTACACCCTAAGACTCCAAATAACAGCCAGATTTATCTGCACCAAGAATAGGATTCAGTCCTTCTAGGAGAAAACAAAGAGGTCATCAATTAATTATTCCTGATCAACTCTCTTAATGAATCTTCAAGAGCACACCGCTCTCCTGCCTCCGGCATTCCTGCTTTACCAGCAGCGGAAGACTGACAGCTCAGTCTGTAGGCAGGGTTGTGCCTCTGATCTGAACTGTACTTTATCTAAGACATTTAGCATCTTTGCAGCATGGAAGAAGCACAGGGTGATGTAATAATGTCAGATCCAGCAATCTGACTAGCTTCATAGTGGCAAGAATAGGCTGTAAAGAATAGTGCCTGGTCGCCCCTTGCCTAGAGAGAAGAAGCTGATAATTAAAAATCCCTCTACACCAGTGTTTCCCAAACTCCAGTCCTCACGGGTCATGTTTTCAGGATTTCCTTATTATTGCACAGATGGTGGAAGTATCATCAAGGCATCAGGAATTCTCTCACCTGTGCAACTCTATGGAAATCCTGAAAACATGACCCGTGAGGACTGGAGTTTGGGAAACACTGCTCTACGCTGACAGGTGTGTTAGAACAGGCAAAAGTGGAGCTGCAGGGGGTGCAAAGGGAACATTATTTTAGGGACATAAGATTCTGCATTTTACAGCTTTTATTATGGCAATTCTCTGTTATCACCACTAGATGTCCCTCCACCATCACACAGGCGGGTCACCAGTCCACAGCCACCTCTCCCAGTGACACAGTATGCGTGACAGAGTCATGACTCAGGAGTCCATGCTGTAATCACAGACGCCACTTTTCCCAATTACAGAGGCGTACCTGTGTCCTCCCTAGTATCCCTGCCACATGCGCACAAGGTCCCGGGAGCAGCGGCCTGCAATGATCTGCAGCGGCCTGCAATGATCTGCAGCGGCCTGCAATGATCTGCAGCGGCCTGCAATGATCTGCAGCACCCAGTAATTTATATAAATCGCAGACCCGTTCCGAATATTGTAATATTTTGTGTCTGCAGCTCTATATGATAATTCTTGCACCGATATCCTAGTTTATAGAACATGGTGATGGATGAGGGAGCTGGAGGACTGCATTTACAGGGCTGGTTGTCAGTCATCACATCCAGCTGCGCAGTTATACAGGTTGACCAACAGCAGTTGCACCAGACCTCTTTGCCTAAGGAGGCCTGAAGGAATCTGCGGCACATGTATTAACCCCTTAAGGACCGGAGCTTTTTTCGGTTTTGCATCTTCGTTTTTTGCTCCCCCTTCTTCCCAGAGCCATAAACTTTTTTATTTTTCCATCAATATGGCCGTGTGAGAGCTTATTTTTTTTTTTTGCGGGACGGGTTGTACTTTTTAACGACACCATTGGTTTTACCATGTCGTGTACTCTAAAACGGGAAAAAAATTCCAAGTGCCGTGAAATTGCAAAAAAAAAAAAAAAAAAAAAGTGCAATCCCACACCTTTTTTGTTTGGCTTTTTTGCTAGGTTCATTCCATTTATGTGCAGATACGATCTTTGGTCATCCGTTATTGTATTTTAATGCAAAGTCGCGGTGACCAAAAAAAAAACGTAATTCTGACGTTTCGATTTTTTTCCCGCTACGCCATTTAGCGATTGGGTTAATCCTTTTTTATTGATAGATCAGGTGATTCCGAACGTGGCGATACCAAATATGAGTATGTGTGATTTTTTTTTGTTTGTTTTATTTTGAATGGGGCAAAAGGGGGGTGATTTAAACTTTTATATTTTTTTCATTTTTTTTTTAAACTTTTTTTTTTTTTTTTTAATTTTGCCATGCTTCAATAGACTCCATAGGAGTCTAGAAGCATCCACAACTCGATTGGCTCTGCTACATAGATGCGATGAGCAGATCGCCTATATGTAGCAGAATTACATAGTAACATAGCGGTTGGAGCTCATAGCAATGCCTCATCAACATCCATAGAAGTCTCTAGGAGACCTTAGGTTGTTACTGCAACACATCGCTGACTGCCAATCATGTGACTGGGGTCGGCGATGCGCGTATTTCCGGCCCGGCCGTCGGAAGCTGGTTAAATCCCGCTGACAGCGTTTGACAGCGGGATTTAGCTAAATAGGTGCGGGTGGATCGCGATTCCACCTGTGCCTATTGCAGGCGCATGTCAGCTGTTGAAAATGGGGGTGCTGCCATTGAACATACTTTTGCGACCAGTGGCAGTAAGGGGTTAAAAATGGCCCATGGTACTTGGGGCCCACTTACATAATTTGCTTTGAGGGCCAAGGAAAGCACACCGACCAACTTCTGATATATCTCCGATATGCAGTCAACAGTCCCACAAGGAGCCACAAGGCCTTTTAAAGTGGTATAAACATAGCCTTAACGGGAAACCATAATAAAAATTAAATCTAAAATCAATATTACACATGAAAATAATCATCTTTGTAATATATCTTATCAGAGACATCTGCTTTTGTCTCCTCCTGGACTGATTATTCATTCTCACATTTCTCAATTGATCGGTAAAATCTATATTCATTTTTCCAATTGAATTTACAAAACCATTTTTTTAGGGATCACAGCACATTTGAAATGACTTTGAGGGGCCTTTATAACAGAAAATACCCTAAAGTGACACCATTTTAAGAACTGTCCCCCTCAAGGTGCTCAAAACCACATTCAAGAAGTATATTAACACATTAGGTGCATCACAGGGATTAAAACAATTTGGAAAGAAAAAAAAAGAATATTTAAAATTTTTCACTTAATGTTACTTGAGCCTAAAAAATTTTCACTTTCACAAGTGTAACAGAAGAAAATAAACTGTACAGTTTGCTGTGCAATTTCTCCTGAGCATGCCGATACCCCATATGAGGAGGAAAACTACTGTTTCGGCGCACAGCAGGGCTTGAAAGGGAAAGAGTGCCTTTTGACTCTCAGAGTACAAAATTGGCTGGACTAGACAGTGGACACCATGTCACGTTTACAGAGCCCCTAATGTGCCTAAACAGTGGAAACCCCCCACAAGTGACCCCATTGTAGAAACTATACCCTTCAAGAAAATTATCTAGGAGTGTGGTGAGCACCTTAAGCCCACAGATGCTCACAACATTTTATAAAGTTGAGATGTGAAAATGAAAAAAAAAAAACGTTTTCATTGTCACAAAGGTAACAGAGGAAATTGCACAAGAAATTATGTAATCCATCCCCCCCTCCCCAAGTACAGGGATACCCCATATGTGCTCAGAAACCTTTATTTGGGCACACGTCGGGGCTTGGAAGGGAAGGAGCGCTGTTTGATTTTTGGAGTGCAAAATTGTTTTAAATAGATTGTGGGTGCCAAGGTTCCAAAATAGCAGAAACCCCCACAAGTGACCCAATTTTGGAAACTACACCTCTTAGTGAAATCATCTAGGATTGAAGTGATCATATTGACACCACGGGTCACAAAATTTGATACCATTGAGTGGTGAAGAAAAAAATTACATTTTTACCACTATAAAGTTGTTTTAGCCCCAAATTTTACATTTTCATAAGGTGAAAACAGGAAAAAATGAATGCATAATTTGTAACAATTTCTCGAGAATGTGGCAATACCCCATACGTGGCTGTACAGTACTGTTTGGCCACACGATGAAACTCTGGAGGAACAAAGCGCCATTTGACTCTTGAAGAACAAATCATAGAATAGTTTGTGGAATCCATATACAAAGCCCCCAAGTGCCATAAGAGCAAAATCCCCCTCCGGTGTGTCCGGTGTAGTGATGATTTGACTCCATGCGTGTTTTCCAGAAACAAGTAGCAGTGGATGTTACCAAGTAAAAATGCAAACTGCCATTGTAAAGACCAATACAGTATGTTGTGCCCAGCTCACGCTTCTGGAGACATGGACCCCTTTAATTAGATGGAATCTCATTGCTACAGAAATGCCAAACATGTGGGTGCTAACTACAGATTAAGCACACTGGGGATCAGGAGGAAGGGGGGGCATTGGGATTTGGAAGTACATATTTCATAGGATTTCTTTTGATGGGAGCCACGTCACTTTTTCAGAGCCTTTGTATGTCCAGTAAAGTGGATGTTAACAGATGACAAATCTGAGTGGGGACATGCTTTTTGTGGGTTGAGTAGAAGCTTTTATTAGTGGCATTTTGGGTGCAGTACATTTTTAATCAGTTTGCATTTATCCAGCACTCTACGCTGAGCACTTACATTGGGATTTCCATCTAAATCTACAAAATATGTGATTCGGACGATTCGAGGGATCCATTCACTATAATGAGGCAGCAGTTACTCTGGACTCCGTCTGGCCTCTGTTGGGCAGAATCCAGAGTTTCAGAAGTGCACAAAACTGTGGCTTACAAAACTTATGAACACATAAAAATACAGACACTGCTGGATCCCATGCCAGACATCTAGTGTCTCCATCTGCCTCATTATAGGGAATCTCCCATCGGGGTTCCATCTGAATCACGCATTTCAGAGATTTTCACGGAAATGTCGATTTAAGAGCTCAGCGCAGAGCGCAGGATAAGTGTGTGCTGGGCCATGCTGCGATTTTTGAGAGGCAGAATGGGAAAAAAAAAAAAGAAACAGATGAAGAATTGGATTTATTTTTTATGCCGTTTATCATGTGGTATAAGTGATTATACGACTTTATTCTTCGGGTCAGTGTGATTACAGTGATACCACATTTATATTGGTGTATGTTTGGATGTTGTCGCACACAGACTTTTTTTTTTTTTTAAATAAAATAAGTTTTTTTGCATCGCCATATTTTGAGAGCTATAATTTTTCTAGATTTCTGCTGACAGTCATGTGAGGGCTTGTTGACAGTTTTTTGGCACATGACCTTTTCTGATCGCTTTATATACAGAGTTTCAGGAGACAAAATTAACAAAAAACAGCAATTCAGATTTTGTTTTTTTGATGCCATGCACCATATGTTAAAATTGAGAAAGCGATTGCCATCGATCTTGGCATCTGGAGGGTTAATCAGCCACGGGTGGTGCGGGCACAGGTCTTGGTTGTTACCGCAGGAACTCGGCTGTCAGCTGCGCAGAGCTCCTGGCAGTGATCGTGTAGGGGAGGACTGATGTTTCAGCCCTTCCAGATTGACCGATCAGAGAGCAAAACATTTTCTGCCCACTATATTATTAAAAGGAGGCATTGCATGAGATTTTCTCTGGTTGTCGTTAAATGCCTGTGTCAAGCACCACTGCATCAGCCCTTGTGCTGCTCAGTAAGATAAAAAGCTTGCAAGAAGTACATGCATGTCATCTGCCCCCTGCCCAAAATTCCAAATTTCCAGCATAGGCTGCCATTAAAGATTATTGATGTAGACCAGGGCAGCATCTCATAAGTGTAGGGAGCCGCTAGCAAGGGGAACTCAATCTGAGTTGACACATGTAATTCTAAATTTCACCTATAGTGGCCACTGCAGGAAAAGTGAAGCAGCCAATGATGGAAACTGCAAACGGGTTTTGTGATGAGCATGAGCCATAGATATTAACTATTGGGACATGGCCTGATATGTGGACGTTACTGAATAATGGATGCTGCAGGAATACAGAATAAAAGAGCAATACTGCTCAATACATGGTTAAATGGGACTTTAATATTGATGGCCCAACCTTAGGATAGGTCGTCAATGTCTAATCGGTGGGAGCCGACGATCAGCTGTTCCTTGTGTCAGCCAGAACTGCTTAGCACAGCGCCGTTGACTGTATAGTGGCCGCGGTCAGGTACTGCACCATCCACCACCTATTCAAATCAATAGGGGACGAATGTGAAGTACCAGGCCAAAGCCAGGACTCCGCCGATGGAGTTGTGCTATGCAGCTCTGTAACTAAGCATTTTCGGCCACTGCTGACACTGGAAACAGCTGATTGGTGGGGGTACATGTGGAACCCCTGCCTATCACACATTGATGGTCTATCCTAATGATAGGCCATGAATGTTTAAGTCCTGGACAACCCCTTTAAAATACCAGTTCACTGCAGGATGCATACAGGCCCCAGCAGAATATGATGGCGGTGGCACATGTGCAAAATACTGATGAACATCCAAACTCCCACCATCCAAGAGGTGTGTGCTTACATACTGGAGGTGCTGGACCACACGCTTGATCTAACAGGCATGGGCCAGTACATGATTTCTCTACAATCCAGCAGTGTGAAAAGGACATGAGAGAACGAGAAGAAATGACAATGATTTCTTGAAATGTTTATTAAAAAAATAACTTCTGGGCCATATGCTGGTCAATGTAAAACATGGTATTCTAAAGTCATATGTCCTTTGAGTAACAGTCGTTTTATTTTTTTCTACATAAATCAATAGTACACATGAAAATGAGAAATTGTGTAATATATCTCATCAGAGAAATCTGCTTCTTTCTCCTGCTGGACTGATCATTTGCTCTCAATTCACAGGTAAAATCTGTACTCAGTGAAGACAGATTATTACATCTCTGAGATAAGAGATGTCAGTTGGTGCTCAAAATTCTACATAGAATTTTATGAGCTGACTAGAGGAAAAGGGAGGAGGCTAGAGGCAGAGCTCCTCCTCCTCTACTACTAGCATTCTAAAAACCAACTGTCATCTTTTATGTAGAAGGGAAGAAGGTGTTCTGCCTCTAGCTCCTCCCTTTTCCTCCTGTCGACTGATAGGATTCTATGTAGAACTTTATGAGCACCAACTGTCATCTAAGTAATGGAGAAAATGGTCTTCATTGAATGTGAGAATTTTGAGAATGACTGATCAGTTCAGGAGAAAGAAGATATGATTTCCTTGATAAGATATATTACAAAGTTTCTTTATTCACTTTTTTAAACAAATTTAAAAGGGTTTTCAGGTAGAAAAAAACAAGTTATGACTAGTGATGAGCAAACGTGCTCAGATAAGGTGTTACTTCCGCATGCTCGGGTGCTGAGTGTTCTTGGGGTGCTCGACTAATATGTTTCGAGACCCTGCGGCTGCATGTCTAGTTGCTGTTCGACAGCCGCAACATATGCCGCGTTGCCTAAGAAATGACAATCCCGGCATGTTTTGCAGCTGTCGAACAGCACCGAGACATGCAGCCGCAGGGACTCGAAACATATTATTCGAGCACGCCAAAGACACTCAGATAACTCCTTATTCGAGCACGTTAGCTCATCACTAGTTAACACCTATCTTAATTGCTAGATTGGCAGAGGTCCGACCTCTCTTGGACCTCCACCAATCACGAGAACAGGATACCTGTGTTGCTCCACACATATCTGGTGCAAATGACAAATAGCGCAGCACTCGGCTACAGACTTTGAAAGCGGAGGCAGCAAACACTCAGGACCTTTGTTCGGGCCATAGTGATGACCCAACCTTAAGATGTCCGATATACAATTTATTGTGGGGTCTTACACAGGAAACCTCTTAAGATCAGCACCTCCTCACTGTATAAGCAGGCAAAAGTGGCTCCTCCATTAGGGTAGCTGGCTTGGTACTACAGCTTTATCACAGCAGTCAAGTATCCTAAGGATAGGCCATCAATTATCATGGAAAACCTCTTTAGAGATGGTTAGTCTTGAAGAGGACCTGTCCCTTGTCATCAATATGTATTTTTTTTTTTTTTCACAAGTATAAATGTTACTGTTCTCCTCAATCTGACGGGTTTTTTTTGCTTTTAGATCTGCTTCTCCAGTCAAGAGATCTGGTCCCCTCTTCCCTGTATATAAATCTAGTTTTTATCAACTGGAACTGGCCTTCAGGAAAAGTTGAGGATCATGCCCACTTGGATAACAAGACTAGAATTACATACGAGGAAGAAACGACCATATCTTAGGAATGGACATGCGTAGGAGTAAAAGAAAAGCAACATCATTCAGGAGATCAGTGGAAAATAAAGAAGCAAAACCACATGCATGTCTATAGCTTTAACAAAAAAAAAAAAAACCTATACATCACATACTGGCAACTCTCCCTTATTTTGGTACATATGGCTTATTCCTGAGCTAAGACTACTACTTGGTCTTGAAGTTACGCTAAAGAATGTCAACTTTTAATAAGGCCATTATTGAAGTAAGAATAGACAATGCATGCTGAGTAACGGAAGGAAGAAGGATGCCAGGAGGCAGTTAGAGGACCCCTATGGAAAATAATTTGACCTTCTCAACACATGGTTATTTACTTGTCCATAATCTTTTTTTACTTACTCCATGATTTTTTTTTAATTTTAGAGATTATCAAAAAGAAAGCTGACTGTAAAACATAATTTTAAAGTTCCGCTTGTCGCATTCGACCCTACTATGATTCCTCACTCAGCGCCTCTCTCACATCAAGCGGCAGGGTCTCCAAAAGAGACTGCTCCACAAGGAAACCAGGCTTTTTAAGACTGGTACATGACCCAAGTTCTGGAGGAAGAATGTCCAGCCTGTTCCCTTTTATATCCAGTCTTACTAAGGAGGTCAAGGTTCCAATCTTGGGTGACAGACTTGTAAGTTTATTCTGTCCCAACTTCAAAGTCTTAAGTCTTTGGCAGAAAAATAGCTCATTTGGGAGATTCTCTAGAAAGTTCCCCGTTAAAGCAAAGTACTGTAGCATCTGCAAAACTCCTATTTCTGGTGGCAGCTCTCGGATCTCATTGTTAGAAAGGTCAAGGTGACGGAGTTTGGTACACAGGAAAAGTGCAGGAGGCAGTATAAGGATCTTGTTGCGATTTAGACACAGCTCTTCAAGACCCTTAAGCTTGCGGATGTGCTCAGGAATATAGGCAATTTGGTTGTGCCACAATCGTAGAACACTTAGTTTCCGGCAGTGCTGCAAACTTATGATTTCCTCTATGGTGTGCAAGCTGTTCTCCTTCAAGTCCAACATCTGGAGATTGTTGAGACTGAAAACTGCATGAGGAATTCGCTCTAGATCACATCGAATCAGCTCCAAATCTTTCAACAACGAAAGCCTCTTTAGGGCATTAAGAGTAAGTAGCTTGGTGCCGTCGTTTTGTATACTGAGTTTCTGCAAATGGCTAGCCACTTCTGCGACCGTCTGAGGCACTTTGGAAAGATTGCTTTTCAGTATAAGCACCTTGAGACTTTTTAATTCTCTCAAGCTTTCGAGAGTAGCATTTTTGGAGACATCCTGGGACAGGTAGCCAAACAGGTGAAGCTCCTCCAAAGCTCGAAGACTAAAAACCCAAAGTGGAATCTCTTTAACTTCATCAAACTTAATTTGAAGAACCCTAAGATTATCCCGGAAGTAAGTCAGAGAAGCATGCTGTACTTTAGCTGCACAGTTAATCAAGGACAACTCTTCTAACCTCACCAATTTGGACACCAGAGGAGGGATGACCACATCATTGAGCAGTTCCAGTTTAAGTGACTCCATCTCTGTCACCTCAAACACTGTGTCTGGCAACCCCGGCAGCTTAAAGAGATGAAGTTCCAGTCGGCCTTCTGGAGTATGCTGAAGTTTCTGTCTGAGTTTATCTGCTGGCCATTCATGGTTGAGATTAAGTTGCCTCAAACGACTTTCACTAACTTCTGACAAGAAGACAGCAAATCGTTTAGAGTAGAGGGAATCATATTGATCCACTAAATGAAGTACAAATGCAAAATCGTTTTTCACGTCAGGGATATCCCCAATCCCAGTTTCTTCCCGTACTGTTCTGAATGAGTACTCCTTCAAGGGACGACGAAAGAGCCAGTAAAGTGTATAAAAACAGGTTAAACCATAGGCACTCAAGAAGCACAAGTAGCTGATGGCCAGCTTGGAGAAGAGGTGGGCTTTAGTGTGGTTGCAGCAAAAACTGTTGTATCCAGTCATGTCCTCCGTATGTACACTACATGGGACAATAAAGTGGATTTGACCCACCAAAGCAGAATTGTATATGGTTATTAGAACAAATTTGCAGACTTTTAATATTGTTTGCCGCATGTACATGGAATAGAGAATATCACCTTCCTCCACATGGTGACGAAATTTCTTGACCTTTTCAAATAAAGCCTTGGCTTGTTCACCTTCTTTTTTGTCCAGGACACTAGCTGAAGGAGTGTCAGCCACAAGTTTCTCAGGAACCGGAAGATCGGCAGTTGCTGGGCTTGTTTCATCAAAAGCAGTCTTTGAAAGGTCTCGGTCAGCAGTTTTTTCCTGAGTTGTCTCCCCCGAAACCTCAGAGAGAGCTCGAGTTGTCCATGGCGAATCAAAACACTTGCCCAAGATGGAGATGAAGTGTTCAATTTTGGAGCTTGTGCCAGGAAACTTGAACCAGAAATTTCCACAAATGATGAAAATGAGAGTGTGAATGACTACAAGGTATGGGAAGTACTTCGCATACCAGTGTAATGCCGTTTCATAGCACATTTGGTTAATGAAGTTGTACTGCTGAATATCTAAGTCATTACGTAGACCTTTCATCATACGTGGGGCATCCGAAGAAGCAGCTGGAGAAGGAGTAATGGCCTGCTCTTCCTCGCTAGCATTTACTACTTGAGAGTCTTTGGAGTACTCTTTGCAGGTGATTTGAGAAACATAGTCAGCAGAGGTATGGTTAGGCAGACAGATGATCTTATCCTGAGTTATCTGTGGAGGAAGAAAAACATGAAATTAGAAGGATTTTCCAATAAATCAAATTAAGGAAAAGAGAGAAAACAATTCTGAAGCATGGTCAGGAATTATTGGGAAAACTTCAAGGGTTAATGCATCGGAGATGAACAAACTCTTTAAAGGTTCACTCATGAAGGAAGATCAATGTGAGAAAATTCTTAATGGAGCATAAAGTGGGAACACTTCCATTTTTATAAGGCCCATTAGTGGCGTCTGACTGGAGATGCATTCACCCCTCCAGGACTGGTTGTGTTGTAACCAATTACTACAGTCATGAATGATTCATAATATCTCCATGCTAATTACAAGATCAGATTTTTTTTTGTTTATTAACTTTTCATACAGAATATTTTCAGCGGCTCGGCTACCTCTGATAAAAAGCACTCTGAATGTTCCCAGACATTACCGCTGCTCTTGCGGTGAGGTCGTTGGATCAGATACTGTTTTGGAGATGGGCTGGCGGCAAAGCCCGACATTACCTTTTTCACTTTCGAGTCCATATTTATAAAGTGAACCTGTTAGTAAGGATATACTTGGGGAACCAGAGACACTGCTAGGTAGGGCAGGGAAACCATTTCCAAACATACTTATTCCAGTCTTCATCCAGCACTTCATGCGTTTTTATTATTCAAATTAGGCATGCAAGCGCACTGGTAGGCAAATCAGGATGAGGGCACTTGCCGTCCTCGGCCCCGCTTCACATCTCTCCACCAGCGCAGCCTCCGCCTGTCTATTCATGGTGAAGAGCAACAGAACCAATGTCTTCACTGTGAATTAAGAAGCAGAGAGAAGCAGGGCTGGCGAAGATTAGGAAAAAAAAGTTTTATATGCTTGTTCTGCATTTGTGTTGGAAAAGGGGGATAAGGGGAAAGCTGCCACAAGCGATGGAGAAATGATAGATCAACGTTTGTTACTGCCATCTCTTGTACAGCAACTTTTTTTCATATTATCATTCTCCATCTCCCATCACAACCTGCTATTGTTATCTCTTGTACAGCCACTATTAACTCCAGAGGAAGGCAACAGGAACTTTTCCTCGTGTTATCAAACCCTACTTCCCAAACAACCTGCTATAGTTGTCCCTTTTACAACCACTATTAGCTACCTTTAACCCCAGGAAAAGGCAATAGGAACGTTTCCTTGTGTTATCACGCCCTACTTCCCAACACAACCTGCAACTGTTCTATTGTTATGCCTTTTACGGCCACTATTAGCTACCTTTAACCCCAGGAAAAGGCAACAGGAACTTTTCCTTGTGTTATCACGCCCTACTTCCCAACACAACCTGCTACTGTTCTATTGTTATGCCTTTTACGGCCACTATTAGCTACCTTTAACCCCAGGAAAAGGCAACAGGAACTTTTCCTCATGTCATCACCCCTTCTTACCAATCTCAGATGATATGTGCTCGCTCACATTTAGGAAGTGGTGTGGTGGGTGAAGGTGAAAAAATGTCTTTTCTACAAAAGGGGTAAGAAGATGGGTAACTAAAGATCTAGTCGCCCTGTGCATTTATCAGGTGTGCGTTTATGGACATCAGGAAAATTTTCAGTCTCTTCAGTTCTTGTGAATATGTGAAGATAAATCCTGTACATGAAGGCAGACATAAAAGGCTGGGAATACACATGGTGTTGCAATGTCACATTACAAAAATGGTATCTAATGAGCGTTAATAGGGTTGTGTTGCAACCCGCGACCTAGAAAAAGATGCACACTTATTTTGAAGTTTTATGTACCTCTGGTTTCAAGCTCTACTCGGGTAAGAACTTTAGCCACAAACATGGATTTTTATCTTTTTTTTTACAAAACAAGTATTGATGCAAAATTAACACGTTACTGCAAAAATGAAAGGATATTGAGGGGGTATAAGATATTTTAATTTTATAACTTAGGCTTGATTTGCATTGAAAATGTAAAAACTGTCAAATATTCTGACATAAAAGGGTTTAGAATGATCGCAGAGACTAGAAAAAGAAAAATAATGGATATTTTTAACAAAAAGACACTCTTGTACGTGGGTTGTTGCAGAGCAGCCCCACTTATGTCACCAGCCAACCTAGCTGTTTTTCTGTTGCGACCATGTGCAATTTGTGAAGAAACCCAGCAGAAAGTTGGTTCAGTTTCCCAGCAGCGCCACTACCGGAGAAATTAAGAATTACAAAGTGCCCATTAAAATCAATTGGTTGTCTGTGCTTTTTGGTAATCACTCAACAATGGCCATGAAATGAGACTCCTGAACTGAGGACCCCCTGTATTAACTCATTCCCCAATAAGGCCTATGAAAGTAGGTTCTTGAAACAACCAGACAACCCGTTAGGGGCTCATTCAGTTTTTTAAACTTGCAAGAAAAACTATCCTAGTTTCATCAATGTCCAGCGATCACCCACCTGTAAGGTGCAACCGAAGACCCCGATCATGAGCATGGCTACGGTGATGTACTCGGCCAGGACATCCCACCAGGGTTTGAGCACTTTGAAGGCCGGCTGCTGCTCCGAGAACTGCTTGAACTCTGCCAAGGGAATCATGGTGACAGCGACTCAGACTGCAGAGAAAGAGGAAAAGAGCGTATGATTTCCCGTGCTGTCTGCAGTAACCCCCCGCCTGTCCATACAAGTGACCCACAGTCTTATGGGTGGCCCTGTGCAGCATGCAAGCTTTCCGCAGCGTCCCCAGTATTACAGCCCTGTGTACAGCCTACATGCTATCTGTGTGATGGCACCCTACCGTTATCAGGCACCCACAGAGCCCTCCACCCAGTGTGTGTAGGGGTTATGTGCCTCCAACACAGGAAAGGTTAGTGGTAGGTTTATCTGCAATGAGGCGGCTACGGCGAGAACAGACCTTGGATTATACAGAAATCTGTACCTATGTCATTATCTAATAGGCACCGTACATGAGAAATAGAAGGGAAACCATCATGTACGTGTGTGCGTGTATATATAATATATGAATATACCGAAGCCGTATACAGGCTATAAAAATACACAAACCACAACCATGCACAGTATATATACACACGCATGCTAAAAGTGCATATATCATGCCACAGCCATATACTGTATACTAAGAGTATACTGTAACCATATAGATATATAGACACTGGCCATATAGCCTGCAATCACATATAGGTAATAGCTAGTGATGAGTGAATAGTGAAATATTTGGGAAAATCGGCACAAATACTTTCTAATATCCGTGTATTTGTACCGAATAACGGACCCAATGCAACTCTATGGGAAAGCTGATTATTTTTCTGCTAGACCCAACAAACAGTTCTGGAAGCCAGAGAAAAAAGCTGAAATGGATGGGATAGTGCTAAAACTAAATGGAAACACCATAGAGAAGATGCCTGCATGCCTTTCTGACTCACGCCGAGATAGATGAAAAGCCGGCAAATCATCTGCAGCACACAGGAACTGACCGAATAGACAGATTACACACAGTAAATAAACATAGAATAGGGACATATATAGATGTCAATGACGGGATATATATATATATATATATATATATATATATATAAAAAAAATAGAAGCTGAGCTGTGATTGGTTGCTATGAGCAAGTTTTCCCACTTGACAACACCTCAGCAGACACTGACATGGTGGGAGAAATCTAGCATCCCTGGGAACATAAGCTCCCAGCCATTGTCTGCCCCCCAGAAAGGAGCACAGAGCACATGACAGAAATGAATCCCCCCTCCCGTGCCTATATACCCATCACACAACCTCCATACCAAACCATCAAAGTGTGAAAAACCGGATCAGTTGCAGCAGCCAGTGTATGAAATTTAAAGGAACAGAACTCTGGAAAAGGGGAGAGAGAGACCCCAGGGCCTCGTAAAGGGATCATTGGTATGGAAGTTAGGGAAATCCACACTGCGCTTTGGTACTGATCCCCCCAGGCCTCTCTTAAAGGGATCTCCGGTATGGAAGTCAGGGCAATTGCCTTCAAATGCTCTGGTACTGACCCCAGGATCTCTTAAATGGATCTCCTGTATGGAAGATAGGGCAAATTTGTATTGTCAGGTGACATCAAGCTCCGAGGTTAGTAATGGAGAGGCATCGATAAGACGCCCTCATAATTAACCCCATAGTTATATTGTATAAAAACACACACACACAGATTCAGTGGAAGTAGGCATTAGGTGAATATATTATTTTTCAATAAAAATGGAAAACTGTGTTTTGTTTTATTTCTAACTAGTTGAAGAGCCCGCCGCTGCCCGGGCATAGTAACTAAGTACGGTTAGCTATAACGAATTATAATGAATATAATATATATGTGTGTGTGTGTGTGTGTTTGTGTGTATAGAGCCCCACCCACTCCGCATAATCACATTCACTATAATATCCCACATCATCTCACCAGCCAGAGCTACCGGACTACTACCCCTAATATCCCACATCATCCCGTCAGCCAGAGCCACCGGACTACTACCCCTAATATCCCACATCATCCCGTCAAAGCCACCGGACTGCTACCCCTAATATCCCGCATCATCCTGTCAGCCAGAGCCACCGGACTACTACCACTAATATCCCACATTATCCCGTCGCAGCCGCCGGACTACTACCCATAATATCCCACATAATCCTGTCTGCCAGAACCACCGGACTACTATCCCTAATATCCCACATCATCCCGTCAGTCTGGGGTCAGAACCAGAGCGCTGAGTGGAACGGTCCTAACTTCCATACCGGGATCCCTTTAAGAGAGGCCTGGGGTCAGTACCAAAGCGCAGAGTGGATTTGCCCTCACTTGTATACCGGGGATCCCTTTAAGTGGGGCCTTGGGTCAGAACCAGAGGGCTGAGTGGATTTGCCTTTACTTGCATACCAATGTTCCCTTTAATAGAACTCTGGGGTGAGAATCAGAGTGCTGAAGGATTTGCACTATCTTCCATACAGGAGATCCCTTTAAGAGAGCCTGGGGTCAGTACCAGAGCATTAGAAGGCAATTGCCCTGACTTCCATACCGGGGATCCCTTTAAGAAAGGCTTGGGGTCAGTACCAAAGCGCAGTGTGGATTTCCCTAACTTTCATGCCAATGATCCCTTTAAGAGGCCCTGGGGTCTCTCTCTCCCCTTTTCCAGAGTTCTGTTCCTTTAAATTTCATACACTGGCTGCTGCAACGGATCCGTTTTTTCACACTTTGACAGTTTGGTATGGAGGATGTGTGATGGGTATATGGGCACGGGAGGGGGGATTCATTTCTGTCATGTGCTCTCCGCTCCTTTCAGGGGGGCAGACAATGGCTGGGAGCTTATGTTCCCAGGGATGCTAGATTTCTCCCACCATGTCAATGTCTGCTGAGGTGTTGTCAAAACCTGCTCATAGCAACCAATCACAGCTCAGCTTCTTTTAACCAGCTCTGGTGAAATGAGAGATGCTTAGTGATTAGTTGCAAGGAAAACTGTTGCTCATAGCAACCAATCACAGCTCAGCTTCTTTTGAATAGCTCTGGTGAAATGAAAGATGCTTCGTGATTGGTTGGTGAGACACACATACATACATTCAGTTTAATATATATATATATATATATATATATATATATATACATATATACATACACACATATACACACTGTGTGCAGAATTATTAGGCAAATGAGTATTTTGATCACATCATCCTTTTTATACATGTTGTCCTACTGCAAGCTGTATAGGCTTGAAAGACAACTGCCAATAATGTAAATCAGGTGATTTGCATCTCTGTAATGAGGAGGGATATAGTCTAATGACATCAAAACCCTATATAAGGTGTGCTTAATTATTAGGCAACTTCCTTTCCTTTGGCAAAATGGGTCTGAAGAAAGATTTGACGGACTCTGAAAAGTCAAAAATTGTGCGGTGTCTTGCAGAGGGATGCAGCAGTCTTGAAATTGCCAAACCTTTGAAGCGTGATCACCGAACAATCAAGCATTTCATGGCAAATAGCCAACAGGGTCGCAAGAAGCGTGTTGATAAAAGAAAGGCGCAAAATAAATGCCCATGAATTGAGGAAAATCAAGCGTAAAGCTGCCGAGATGCCATTTGCCACCAGTTTTGCCATATTTCAGAGCTGCAACGTTACTGGATTATCAAAAAGCACAAGGTGTGCCATACTCAGGGACATGGCCAAGGTAAGAAAGGCTGTAAAATGACCACCTTTGAACAAGAAATAAGATAAAACGTCGAGACTGGGTCAAGAAATATCTTAAGACTGTTTTTTCTAAGGTTTTATGGACTGATGAAATGAGAATGACTCTTGATGGGCCAGATGGATGGGCCCAAGGCTGGATCAGTAAAGGGCAGAGAGCTCCACTCCGACTCAGACGCAAGCAAGGTGGAGGTGGGGTACTGGTATGGGCTGGTATCATGAAAGATGAACTTGTGGGACCTTTTCGGATTGAGGATGGAGTGACGCTCAACTCCCAGACCTACTGCCAGTTTCTGGAAGACACTTTCTTCAAGCAGTGGTACAGGAAGAAGTCGGTATCGTTCAAGAAAAACATGATTTTCATGCAGGACAATGCTCCATCACATGCATCCAAATACTCCACAGCGTGGCTGCCCAGTAAAGGTCTAAAAGAAGGAAAAATGACATGGCCCCCTTGTTTACCTGATCTGAACCCCATTGAGAACCTGTGGTCCCTCATAAAATGTGAGATCTACAAGGAGGGAAAACAGTACACCTCTCCGAACAGTGTCTAGGAGGCTGTGGTGGCTGCTGCACGCAATGTTCATCATAAACAGATCAAGCAACTGACAGAATCTACAGTATGTGTGGAAGGCTTTTGAGTGTCATCGTAAAGAAAGGTGGCTATATTGGTCACTGCTTTTTTTTTTGTTTTTGAATGTCAGAAATGTTTATTTCTAAATTTTGTGTTGTTATATTGGTTTACCTGGTGAAAACAAACAAGTGAGATGGGTATATATTTGGGTTTTATTAAGTTGCCTAATAATTCTGCACAGTAATAGTTACCTGAAAAACAGATATCCTCCTAAGATAGCCAAATCTAAAAAAAAAAACCACTCCATCTTCCAAAAATATTAAGCTTTGATATTTATGAGTCTTTTGGGTTGATTGAGAACATAGTTGTTGTTCAATAATAAAAAGAATCGTCTCAAATACAACTTGCCTAATAATTCTGCACGCAGTGTAAAAGGCTTTATTCTGGCTGTGTCTTTATTTACCATATAACTATATGATTAGTAATGGATAGGTGTCTTATAGGCACCTCTCCCTTAGTAATCCATGGGCTGGATGTCACCTGACAATACATAGGTGACATCAACACCACAAATATGAACCCCACTTGCCACTGCTACAGGGAAAGTGGGAAGAGCGAGGCTAAGTGCCAGAATTGGAGCATCTAATAGATGTGCCTTTTCTGGGCAGCTGAGGGCTGCTATTGTTAGGCTGTAGGGGTCAATTTTCATGGCCCTTACCAGCCTGAGATTATCAGCCCCCAGCTGTCTGCTTTAGCAAGGCTGGATGTGAAACATGGATTTTTGTGATAAACTCACAGTAAAATCCTATCCTCCGAGACGCTCATTGGGGGACACAGGTACTTTGGGTGTATGCTACTGCCACCTGAAGGCTGACAATAAGTGAAAAAAAGGTTAGCTCCGCCTCCGCCATATACACCCTCGCCCTTATTGCAGGTGGAATCAGTTTGGTGCAAAAGCAGTAGGAGATCAAACAAAAATCAGACATCAACCTTAATGCAGGTAACAACAAGTCTAGAAAAACCACCACCCTACTATTCAAAAAAAAGCAGATTAATTAATCAAAACAGAAGCCAGTTTGGCTATCAGGGTGGGTGCTGTGTCCCCCAATGAGCGTCTCGGAAAAAAGGATTTTGCGGTGAGTTTAATCACAAAAATTTATGTTTCTCCTTCGCCTCATTGGGGGACACAGGTACTGTGGGATATCCTAAAGCAGTCCCTGGGTGGGAAGTTGACTCACCGATCCAAGCTACATGCACCTCCTGTCTAAAGGTGCGCCACCGCTGCTTGGAGAATCCTTCTACCCAGACTCGCATCTGCCGAAGCCCGAGTATGGATATTGTAGTGCTTTGCGAATGTGTGCAAGCTGGACCAGGTTGCAGCCTTGCAAACCTGTTCCGCCGATGCCTGGTGCTGAAGAGCCCAAGAGGCGCCCACTGCCCAAGTAGAGTGCGCTCTGATCCCTGCTGGAACTGGTGTGCCTCTGATGCGGTAAAACTCCTGAACAGTCAAACGAATCCATCTGGCTATGGTCGATTTTGAGACGGCGAATCGCTTCCTGCGGCCCTCGGGAAGCGCGAACAGCGTGTCCGTCTGACGAAAGAGTGCCGTCCGCGACACGTACCTCCTGAGAGCTCTCACCAGGTCCAACGTATGAAGAGCCTTTTCCACACAGTGTACCGGTGCTGGACAAAAAGAGGGCAAGACCAGATCCTCATTAATGTGAAACGAGGAATCTACCTTCGGCAGAAAAGGAGGGGCTAGTCTGAGAACCATCTTATCTTTGTGGAAGACTAGAAAGGGAGCTTGGCAGGATAGCGCTGCCAGCTCTAAGACCCGCCTGATTGACGTTATCGCCACAAGAAATACTACCTTCCAAGAAAGGTAGGCTAAAGAGACCTCCTGTAACGGTTCAAATGGAGCCTCCTGTAGAACACTTAGGACCAGGTTAAGATCCCAAGCATCCGGGGGCACCCTATAAGGAGGTACCAAGTGGGAGACTCCCTGAATGAAAGTCTTTACCTGCAGATTGGTAGCAATTCTGCGCTGGAACAGAACGGATAAGGCTGATATTTGTCTCCTGAGGGAACTTGGGGCCAAGCCTGAGTCTAGGCCAGACTGGAGAAAAGCCAAGATGTTGGGAAAAGAAAATCTTAGTGGAGAACAACCATGGTTCCGACACCATGTGAAGAAAACCTTCCAGGTGTGGTGATAAATACGTGCTAAGACCGGCTTCCGGCCGCTAAACACTGTAGCAAACACATTGCGGCCGAATCCAGGATTCAATGGCCAAGCCGTCAAACACAGGGCCCCTGAGTTCGGGTGGTAGATCGGGCCCTGGGACAGTAGGTCTGGGGGCTCTGGCAGGCGCCAAGGAACGTCGGCGAGTAGCAGTACTAGGTCTGCGTACCATGCCCGACGAGGCCAATCTTGGGCCAGCAGAATCACTGGCACCCCTTCTGCCCTGATCTTCTTGGTGACCCTCGGAAGTAGTGGAAGCGGGGGGGGGGGGGATAGGTATGGGAGGCGAAACTGGTTCCATGGCAGAACCAACGCATGCATGACAGTTGCCTGCAGGTCCCGGGATCAAGCGACAAACGCTGGTACCTTGGCGTTCATTCTGGAAGCCATCAGGTCCACATCCGGCGTCCCCCATCGTTGACAAATCTGCTGGAAAATCTCGGGGTGTAGTGACCATTCCCCGGATGAGAGACCCTGCCAGCTGAGGAAGTCTGCCGCCCAGTTCTCTACGCCCGGGATGTGGACTGCCGATATCGCCGAGTGGTTTCTCTTGGCCCAATGAAGCACATGCCCCACCTCGCGCATGGCTGCCCTGCTGCGGGTGCCCCCCTGATGACTTATGTAAGCCACAGCCGTGGCGTTGTCTGACTGAATCCGAATAGTCCGGCCTGCTAGAAGGTAATGTAACTGTCGCAGAGCTAGACAGATTGCCCGTATTTCCAACAAGTTGACTGGGAGGCATGCCTCCTGCGGCGACCACCGTCCCTGGGTCGTGTGGTGGTGAAAAACTGCTCCCCAGCCGAGGAGGCTGGCATCGGTTGTCACCACCAACCAATGGTCTGGGGGAAAGGGCTTGCCCTAGAGAAGTGAGGCTCTGGTTTCCACCACCCGAGTGCCTGTGTGACCCGCGTGGACAACCGGCAGCGGCGATCGAGAGAGAATGGGTTTTTGTCCCAGGCTGATAAGAGGGTGTGCTGCAGGGGGCGAAGATGGAGCTGGGCAAACAGAATTGCCTCATTGCTGCCATCATCTTTCCTAGGATCCTCATGCAGAAGCGGATGGTATGAGGGATCGGTTGGCGCAGTTTCCGGGCTCCCTGCCGGAGAGCTAAGGTCTTGTCCTGAGGGAGAATTACCAACCCTCGGGAAGTGTCGAAGATCATTCCTAAGAAGGAAATCCTCTGAGCTGGAACAGGGGATGACTTTTTCAGATTGACCAATCATCCTGAGCGGGAAAGAGTATCTAGCGTGATGCTGACACTCTCCTCGCATGCCCGAAATGAGGGGCCCTTGACCAAGAGGTTGTCTAAATAAGGAAAGACAACTATGCCCCGGGAGTGCAGGGTGGCCATGACGACTGCCATGACTTTTGTGAATACCCTGGGAGTGGTGCCCAACCCGAAGGGCAGTGCTGCGAACAAAAAATATAGGCCGTTGATGGCGAAGCCCAGAAACCTTTGGTGCGTGGGAAAAATGGGGATGTGTAGCGTCTTGGATGTCGATAGGGGCCAAGTATTCTCCCCGCCCCATGGCAGATATGACTGAACGGAGGGACTCCATCTGGAAATGTCTGATCCTGATAAACTTGTTCAGGAGCTTTAGGTCCAGAATGAGCCTGACGGTCCCATCTTTTTTGGGCACCATGAACAGGTTGGAGTAGAACCCCTGATATTTTTCGTTCTCCGGTACGGGGACAATGACTCCGTTGTGCTCGAGTAATTTTATGGCCTTGAGTAAAGCCCTTGTTCGGGCGATTACTTTGGGAGGACAGGAAAGAAAAAACGGTCTTGGGGGGGGTATTTGATGAATTCTATCTTGTACCCCGAAGACACCAGCTCTGTTACCCATGTGTCGTGTGAGGCGGAGAGCCAGGTGTGGCGAAACCAAAGCAGGCGGCTGCATACCTTGCCGAAGTCGCCTTGAAATTGCCTCGAGTCATTTGGCTGCAGATCTCTGGGACCTAGGTCCTCTTGATCTGGGCTGGTGGGTACGCATTCTCCCCAATGAGTTGGTTCTATATGAGACCTGCCGATCCCTGTCCTGGCTGGGATGACCTGAAGTGGCAGGATTGGTCCCTGCTGCCCACCCGGGGTTGCGAAAGGACCGAAACGGTGTCTGAGGTTGGTGGCGAAACAGCTCTTTATACCTTTGCTGAAGCAGGAAACTGCTCTTTCCACCTGTGGAAGCAGGAAACTGCTCTTTCCACCTGTGGAATCAGAGATGAGCTGATCGAACTTCTCCCCGAACAGACGACCGCTCTGATAAGGCAAGGAAGTCAGGGATTTCTTGGAAGTTGTGTCTGCCCGCCATGTCCTCAACCATAAATCTCTCATAATGAAGATCGCATTTGCAGCAGCGAGCGACGCGAAGTTGGCCGCATCCAAAGATGCATTATTAGGTGGTCCCCGGCCACAGTGATTTGATTTGCAATCTCTGATACCTCTGCTGGTAGGTCCATACCCTGCAGGGCTCTGTTCAATGATTCTGACCAAGCCATCATGGCCTTTACTACCCAGGTTGCCGCAACTGAGGGGGAGAGTGCAGAACCTGATGCCTCAAATACTGAGCAAGCTAGGCTCTCTATGAGACGGTCAGTGGGATCCTTGATAGAGAACCCACTAGGTATGGATAACAGGGTCCTAGAGGCCAAGGATGGATCTACCGTTGGCGACTCTGCCCATTTCTTCCGGAGATCAGGGGCGAACGGATACCTCGCCTTGAGCGCCTTTTGCCCTGAGAAACACTTGTCGGGCCGCTCCCTGTTGTTGTTCTATGCCCTCAAACTCTGGGTGAGAGCTAAACACTCTATGCGGCCGTTTTGCTCGCTTAAATGAGACCTTGTGACCTGAGGCCAAGGTGGAATCATCTTCGTTCCCAAGGGTCTGATTGATGGCCTCAATGAGACTGTCAATTGTTTCCCGGTATTCTGGAGTACCCGAATCAAGCGGCTCATCCGAGTCATAATCTGTGCTCCCGTTAACGACCCTCCGTGAAGGTGAGCGAGAGGCCAAGCTTATGGATGCCGAAGCACCAGATGGACCGGGAGACGCTGTGTGGGTTCGTCTCCCCGGCATCTGCCTATAGTGAGAGCGGCCCCTGCAGGCCGGAGGCTCCTGTGAGGTGGAGGACCTCTCTAACACAGGCGAGCCGCTATCCCTGCCCCTATCTGGGGCCTGAAGGGACTTGATTGCTCTCATAAGCGATGCCATGGACTGCGACAGAGACAGAGCCCATTCCGGGGGGCTCGGTACACTGGCCTCGGTCGCAAGGGAGGGCTCCTGGACATGTTCGGAATCGCAGGCTTCGCAAATCTGCTTGGTTTGCGACGTGGAAAGGCGGACTGGCAGGAGGTGCACGCAACATATAAGAACGTGTGTGCCTTAGCTTTTCTGGACATGATGGCTGCTTAAGTGATATGCCAAAGGCCAAAAGCTGCTTAGCCTCTGGAAAACACAGAGGGTGGCCTTCCTCCAGGGGTAGCACTTACCCCAGTCCTGTGTCCCGCGTCCTGGATCCTGTCAGACGTCCAGCCAGCCGACCAGCTGTTCTTTTTTTTAAAATACAGCGTGCTTCGGCGTGTGGGCGGGCCTCCGGCCGAAGAGGCGGTCCTGGGACGTCATGGGGGGGCTGAAAAAAAGCTTAAGGATGGTGAAGGCACCCTAACTCCATCTTCCCTATAGGGGATGAGGAGAGGGACCGTCCGCCACCTTCCATCACCGCTGTCTGGCATTGGTGATGCAGTGGGGACCGCACGGACTGTTCGCAGGCCTCTGTACAGCCTAGGGTTTCACTACCGTAGGGTGGTCAGGGCTCAGTCCGGCATCATGTCCCATGTAGCTGGAAAGGATACGTGGTGCGACACTCGCACGTGCTCGCCCGTTGTTGGTTTGGGGAAATCGGACCCTTTCAATAGGATCCGTTGCCCCTGTCTTATCTTCATGGAAAAAATGACAGAGTTTGGAAAAAAAAGACCAGACGTGTGCCTCCAATGGACACTAAGCAAAAAACTGATTCCGCCCGCAATCGGGGCGAGGGTGTATACGGCGGAGGAGGAGCTAACCTCTTTTTTTCCACTTAGTGTCAGCCTCCAGGTGGCAGTAGCATACACCCACAGTACCTGTCCTCCCCAATGAGGCGAAGGAAAAAATGTGGGGAACCGCAAGTCGTTTTCTTTAATTATTTAAATAAATAAAAAATATAGCGTAGGGACTCCTCTATTCTTGATAACTAGCCTTGCTGAAGCTGACAGCTGAGGGTTGCAGCCCCCAGCTGTGAGTTTTGCCTCACTGATTGTCAAAAATACAGGGGAACCCAAGCTGGGTTTTTATTTTTTTTTTGTTTACTGCGCAGGAGCGGCTAATGAAACCTCCGTTCAGCCACTCCTGCTGTCACTGTTATTAGCGGCAGTAGTCCCAACAGCTGACACCAGTGACCAAAGGTAAACTTTATACCTCCGATCACAGCTGAGCGCTCACGCTGTCTTTTTGACAGCGTGGGAACCGCGGCTGTCTGACCGGTACAGATGATTTCACCACTGATCAGGAGCGGTGACATGACAGTGCAACAAACACCCGGTGTTCGGGCAGCCAATCACAAAAGATGGAGCCAGAATTACTGTCATTGGTGAGCAAATAAAGCGCCATACATGGTGGGCGGGTCAACCAAACATACCGAGGCAAATACCAAATTACTCACCGAGTAACAAATAGCCCGAAAAGAGGACTATTCGTGCGAGTAACAAATAGTGCAGAATATATTCATCAGGTCAGATGCGGAATACATACGTGTACAGATACAACCACATGCGGTGCATACAGGCTGTAACATACACACTAACGAAATAGCACTTGTACAGACTATAAGCTGACACATACCATAACAACTGTGTAACTTAAAGCTTATAGGCCCCAATGCAAAGACTCCATCAGGGACCTGAACAGTCACCGATCTTTATTAGAAATGGTCATCTCATATGCCCAAAAGGCTCCTAAGCACCAGAGCGGTGTGCAACTGCAGCCCCTGCAACCAAAAATCTAAATATATATATTACACACACGTGTGTGGATATATGACAAACCCCATTACAGTAAATGGGATCCAGAGGTTACAAGAATGAGGAATGGGCCAATGCCGCATCCAGGGCTACGTTCCCACTGACTACAAGGTGGAGATCGGCACATTTCAATGGAGCACAGAGAATAGACAGATGGTTTGCATCTTCTTCGTCCCCGAAATCTTGTCTTGTAAGGTAAGCTCTATAAACAATCTGCATGGTCTGTGCTCCAGTCCCGTGTGCTACCTATATAACGCTTACCCTGAACAATTTGTTCATTTTTTTTGCATAAAGGGTCGGGTGTAGTGATAGGTGAGCACTAAAACGATCCAAACAACGAGCCCAATGTAAGTCTATGGGAAACTCGAGCATTTTTCCAGGAATATGACATGGGAACAGCATGAGGAAGACCCCTGGAAGCATTTCTGACTCCCAGGTCACTGCTGTGAACAATGTTGTCAGAGTCTTACGCCACTTTTACAGGCGCATAATAAAACATACAAAAACTAAGCCATAATGGATTTTCCTGGGAAATATGCTAAGGAACATCCTTTCTAGGGTAATGACTTGTATATAAGGTAAAATAAATACCGTAACCAAAAATGCTCCTCCACACCTTGGGCTATGTTCACACGTAGCGTTTTTGATGCGTTTTTGAAATTTAGCATTGCTTTCAACCAAGACAAATGCATTCACTGGGAAATGTGGTTTTAACATTTAACAACCTTATCTGGCCATGTGGTGTGTGACATCATCAGACACATCCAGTTTCATTTATGAAGGAGGGACTCTGAAAGTTACAAAGCCTACTTTTATAGGCCCATCAGGCAGCCTTTACTACTCTTAAAGGGCCAGCAGTCGGCCCTTACTATTAATAATACTATTCTTAAGGCCCCGTCACACTAAGCGACTCACCAGCGATCCCGACACCGATATCAAGGTGTCAGGATCGCTGGTAAGTCGCTATGTGATCGCTGGTGAGCTGTCACACAGACAGCTTCACCAGCGATCAGCACAGCGATGCCGAGCGCCCGGTATCGCTGGCTATCGCTGTAGAAAATAGTATCAAAATAAAAAATATAGTTATTCTCACCTTCCGATGTCCCGCGCAGCCATCCCGCCTCTCTCCACGCTCCGGTCCCAGTGATTCTTTGCACGAATGACCGCGAGATGTCACGGTCTCGCGGGATAACAAAACCTCGCGGTCATTCGTGCAAAGGATCACTGGGACCGGAGCGTGGAGAGAGGCAGGATGGCTGAACGGGACATCGGAAGGTGAGAATAACTATATTTTTTATTTTTTTAATTATTTTTTTACACCTGATCGCTGGTCTCCCGCTGTCACACACAGCGATGCGTGCTGGCCAGCGGGAGACCAGCGACCAAAGAAATGTCCAGAGATTTCTTCCAGCGATCAGCGATACCGGCAGGGGGGCCGCTCACTGATCGCTGTCACACACAGTGATCTCGCTGGTGAGATCGCTGTTACGTCACAAAAGTTGTGACTCAGCAGCGATCTCGCTACCGAGATTGCTTAGTGAGACGGGGCCTATAGAGAGCCATCAGCCGGCTATGCTTTGTTGTTCCCATTATTAAACAGTGGGTCGCCTATACTGTTATTGCGTATGCAGCGAGTGGCAGGGCTGCCCAAATTTTGGACACCCCCCAATACATACAGGAGGGCCTCCTGAAAACAAATGTTCCCATTATTAGGAAGCGAGTCTCCAATACTGTTTGCCTACGCAGTGAATGCAAGGGCTGCCACACATTTGGAGGCACTCCAATGCCCTTTTGACGAGACGTGGAGGAGGGCCTTATAAAAAAAAACAAAAAAAAACGTTCCCATTAGAAAGGAGCAGGTTTCCTATACTTGTAATGCTCATGCATTAAGTGTATGGGCTAACAAACATTTACCTCAGGGGGGTATACATAAACATACTGCCATCAGGTTGCGGAAAGCTTCTGTCTCCACGAGCATTAAAGGCAACATTTTGAGTGCAGTCACGAAATGTGTGAATTTAGTAGTGTGGCCTGTAGGGCGTTGGCTGCGTATTTGCGCTTGCGATCCAAGGACTGGGGTATGGACAACTGAACGTGGGTCAAGGATGTGGATGTGCTTGCTGATGGTGCTAGATGAGTGTGTGCAACGACAGGTGCAGGGCAGGAGGCATCTTCGCATGCACCATGGACAGGGGATTGTCTTGCATGCACAACAGTAAGAAGCAGTGGTGTCACCCGCAGACACTGTTCCTGGACCCTGGGGTTCGGCCCACAAAGTCGGGTGCTTTGCTGCCATGTGCCTGATCATGCTGGTGGTGGTCAGGCTGCTAGTTTTGCTACCCCTGCTGATGCAGAAGATCTAACAGCTGGACTGGCAACTTCCATCATGTTGGTGTTACGGGGAATGGTTGCCCGCCTTCTGTCTATGGCCACCACACTGCTTCTTCCTGCCTGTTGAGGTGCTACGCCTCTCTCCCCCTGTGTGCTGCTGTCCTCGCTCTGCATGTCCGCCTGCCAGGTTGGGTCAGTTACTATATCATCCACCACCTCTTGTCTTCCACTTCCGCACCCTGGTCCTCCTGACTTTCTGGCAATTGTGTCTCATCATCGTCCAGCTCTTGTGAGACTTTCTCAAAGTTGCCTTCGTGTGACCGTGGCTGCTCAAATATTTGGGCATTGCTATATGCGATCTCCTCTTGCCCCACTTCAAGTGGACCAGGCGAGAGGCCCGAATCTGTAAATGGAAAAGTGAACAGCTCTTTGGTGTGTCCAAGTGTGGGATCAGTTGTCTCTGGGCACTCTGCATTGTTGGAGGAAGGAGGATCAGGGCGAGAAATATGCGGTCCAGACTCACGGCTATTGAGATTTGACCGTGTGGAAGACAGGATGGTGGTGGCAAAGTGACTGGAAGCATTATCCGCTATCCAACCGACAACCTTTTGACACTGCTCTGGGTTCATTAGTGGTGTGCTGCTGCGGTCCCCTAGTAATTGGGACAGGAAAGTCAGGCAAGAAGATGTGGGTGTTTGTTGTGGTACAATTTCAGCTTGCCCACGGCCTCGGCATGCACCATAACGTCCAGCTCCCCTTCCTTTGCCACGTGCCTTGCCCATTTTAAATGAAGGACAATATTTTCCACGTTCACTACAAATGACTGAATTTGTGATCTGCGTGACGAACAAACCACAGTTTTAAACAGCTGGCCTGTTGGTGACTATTTTGAACAGCAAACTGGTGTCAATAACTTCACTAACACACTGCAACAAAATTTAAATGGAGGACAGAAATGGCAGAATTTTGAGCGCACGTTTATGTGATCAGTGTGAAGGACAAACCACAGTTTTAAAAAGTTGGATTTTTAGCTCTGTAATATGGAAAGGATGTGGCTGTATTCTGCAGTGCCAATACGCAAATTGAGCAGAAAAACAGTGTTCTCTGGATTGCTTTTTAAGCAAATAATCAGGATTAAGATCCAAGAAAAAAAAATATATTCCTGGCCCCTGATACCTGGGGCTATGTCTAGAAATATCTGTCAAAGCAGCAGTAGACAGAACTGGAAGGGACCCTCTTGCTAGATGCAATGCAGTCGGCCACATACACTGCCTGCCTAGTACGGATATCTATGCAGCTGGTTCAGTCCTCAGAAGGACTGTTAGTTGAGATGGATGTGTATCTAATATATTGTGGTATACCTACACTAACTAACACACAAGCAAATCTCTCCCTAGCTCAGCAGCAACTCTCCCTACACTGCCTGATTCCGGAGTACACTGTGACAAACATGGCGGTGCCAGGTCTGATATAGACCTGATGACGCTGTGAAGTCAGCCCATCACTGTAATTCCACAACCAACATGGCTACGGCATTAAAGTGTGTGGCAGAAGATCCCTGCATGTTCATTTGCTGTCTAAAGAGCACCAAACATGCAGAGCGGGGACCTGAGCTCCCGCCGAGCAACCCCAGAAATACTCGGTGAGCTCCGAGCATCTCGAGCTGTGAGATGCTCGGTCAAGTACCGAGTAGTGGCGATCTTGCTCGCTCATCACTAGTCAGGTGTAAAGGAAACCTTTTATGAAAAGCACAAATTCACACTGGCACCCTACTAAGCATCCATAAGAAAAAAAACAAAACACAAAAAAAACAAGCAACACCGATCTGTGGCACAACGATCCAAACACAATATGACCATGGAAGTTCTTGCTCCGACAAGCTCAACCACAAGACGTATGATACGTCAGCTATGACGCCATTTTGGGATTTTACATCATACAAAAAGTCCAGATTTATTTACACCAAGACAGTGTGAAAAAATTACAGTACCCTATGAGGGAGGTTATAAAGAGGCACCCATAAAATAAAGCAAGGCTAGTTTCACACTAGCATAATCGGGTGCAGCGCAGGGCCGCCGCTTAGCTCCGCCCCCGGCCGCGCCCCCTCCGGTCAGCTCCTCCTAGGATCGCATAACGCTGCATGCGATCAGCGTACCGTATATTTAGCGTTGGGTACGCTGACCGTGCGCTGGTATGATTTTGCTGGCGCTGTGCCCTTTTGGCAAGACAGCGCGTTTTTGTGCGCAGCGCCAAAAGGGCGCACCGACAGCAAAATCATACCAGCGCACGGTCAGCGCACCCAACGCTAAATATACGGTACGCTGATCGCATGCAACATCATGTGATCCTAGGAGGAGCTGACCGGAGGGGGCGGAGCTAAGGGGCGGTCCTGCGCTGCGCCTGAGAACGCTAGTGTGAAACTAGCCTAAGTGATGAGCGAACGTACTGGGATAAGTTGTTATCTGAGCATACTCGTGTGCTAACCGAGCGTCTTCAGTGTGCTCGAATAATATGTTCAAGTCCCAGCGGCTGCATGTCCCGCGGCTGTTAGGAAATCCCTGCATGTGTTGCGGCTGTTAAGCAGCCACGAGACATGCAACCGCAGGGACTCAAAAATATTATTCAAGCACAACGACGACACTCTTAGCACACGAGCATGCCTTACCCGACAACGTTCACTCATCACTAGTAGGGATATTACTACCCAGTTTCGGGACATACAAACCTGAAAGTGCATCATATTGTGCTATGGGGCCCAGCAATGAAGTGTTCATCTGCAACCACCTCTAGGATTAGTTCACTACACACAGTAATGCATATACAGTATCTCTGTGTATAAGGTTCCACTAGAGACAAATGCAGACAAAAGTATTCTTTATTTTTAAAAGGGAGTCTGTCAGGACAAAATGACTATTGAAACCAAGCACAGGCACTTGGTGCACCCCTGGTGTAGCCAACGACTTCAGTTCACCTTCCCACATGCTGGTTTTCGATGTATCTGGGAGATCTTCTGACTCCTGTAAAGCCAGAGCTGTCAATCAAGGGAGAGAGACAAGAGATGGATGTAAAACAAGTAGGTAACAAAGTGCACTAAATTATTTGGCCACGCCAAGGGTGCAACACGTGCAGTCATTCTGTGCGGCACAAATGGTCAAGGCAAAGCGTCATCTCAATCTATGGTGGAAAAGTTCAATGGAACAGAATTAGGTGGATCAAATACAGGCATATAATATTTATTTTATCTAACTGTGCCATTTAAGCCAGCCTCAGATAATCCAGAAATTTTAACAGCTAGCCACCTATCAGATCCTCTACGAAAGGAACAAAAGAAGTGAATTTCACTACTCCTCATAGAAAGCCATGTCACATCACCCAACCGCAATGGGCATTGTGTGCAGTCTCTTCCAGTAACTAAAAACAACGCGGAACAATAAAACTATGTGCAAAAAAATAAATGTCATGTTTGATTTTATGCCGAATATTTCTAGAAAAGAAGGAAATGATAAAACTGGTTAATGGACCCCAGTTGGCTTGTAAGCTTCCTTACAGTGTGAATCAGGATAACAAACAGAAGTGTATGTCTCTCAAAACAGGACGCGAAACGTAAAGGAAAACTGCCACCTCCAGGAAGAGTCTTAACGGTTCCACAGAGACATATCAATCCCCATCCACGCTCGTAACCCAGGTCTCTACAGTCTTCTGATCTTGGAGGCATTGATAAGGAACCTGCCTTGGTTACTACTTAGGTGCCCATAACCTTTACAACAAAGTCATCAAAGTTGGGTCTGAGCAAAAAAGTTTTGAGCACCTTCAACAGTTTATATCAGGAACTCTTATTCCGGTAATGTTCTGGTGGAAAATAATCCTCCCTCGTCATCAAGGACAATGGAGGATTAACATTCTTCTGATGCATTTCTTCACTAAAACCTGGAGCAGCAGCCAAGGATTAAATGCTTCTATGGCGAGGCGAATACGAGATCTGAGCTCCGACAGGATGCGCATCTGCGCCTCTAGAGCGTAGGTCCTCCTGCCTCTTCTCATCCTCCAGGGCTCCCGAATCTTCAGACCCTGAATAGGTCATTTCTTTTTCAGTAAATTTACACATTTATATCTTCAAAGTGAAAAATGAAAGGTTACATTTTCATTCTTAGTTTTTCTAGTTAATTAGCAGAAATCGTGCCTTGTTGCAGTATGCATGTAGTTGTAGGGGCGATGTGCTACCGACAACGATGATATTGTGTGCGTAAAACGATTCAATCAGTCCAGGAATGGACATTTTGCTTTTTCGTCAGCTGATCAGCACGAGGTGATGATCAGGAAGGAATACCCTTACAAACGCTAGCTCACTAATTATCGTTCCTTGCAAGTGAACTTGCACTTAGTAGGGCCATGGGAGCGGCGTGACACTTTTGGTCTCTAATTGGCGCTAGTATTTCTTGATGTGTGTAGCGCGGGCAGCGATTACGCTTTTTGTCGCCTCTGGTTTCCCGCAGATCACCGAGGTGGAACAGACTTATTGTTCACATTACTTTGAGTTTTAGTCTCGGCTGAGCGCCTCGGGGTTAACTCCTTTCTTTATAACACAGTTCACCAATTCTGGTTTAATGACCATTTTGTAGTCAAAAGATTTTTTTTTTTTTTTTTTTTTGTAGTGTCGGCCGGATAGCAGAAGCCCTCGATGGTAGAAAACTACAAAAAGGGAGTGAAGTCACGCACCGTGCACGTAGGCACACGAAACATCCTGCCCGGCTATAGACCTGTCCCTCAACACTCAACCTTGGCCTGATCAAGGGAGAAAACTAAATGGTCACTGCTGTCAGACAACTTGTCGGACATGCTGAAATCCAATATCCCTTATTTCCTCCCCAAACACAAGGCATAATATTGAGTTTGAAAACACATTAAAAGTTTTCCTTTAAAAAAATCCCACTGTGCCAGCAGAAAAAAAAAAGATTCCTGAAAAAGGATATTTCGACCATTTTCGAAATGATAGGCCTATTTAACGGTGGTATTACAAAATTATGTTGAACTAAGGTTACATCTTATGTACGTGCTGACATATAACAATTTATTGTAAAGAACGATCGGAAAATGTGGATAAACGACATTGCCTTAGGGGCCAATCCTGTGAAAAATACGTGACCATTAACACCACTGACGCCATTGGAATATGTGATAGGATGAAGAAACGCAACAGTGGGAAACGTTTTGGGCAGCCTTCTGGGCTATTCTGCTTTAATGGAATATAAAGAAAAAAAACAACGTATTTTTAACTTTTTTTTTCCCCTGGTCAAGCTGCTGGAGTCTTTTCTTGCAGATTATACTATAATTTTTTCGAACTGCTTTATGTATATGTAGGGGGTGACAGAAGACATCATGAGGGTTAATGTGAAGTGTGATATGTTATGTGTTTGATAAAGAGTGTTGCATTTTATCCTTATGGCCAATTTGTGTTTCGGTTCTCCTGGAGGCTATGCCTCAAGGCCGTCCCTGGTAATGGGGGGAGGCCTGTCCACTAAGGGACCCATTATCAGCATGGGGATACAGTTTGCACTACACATGAAAAAATGCAGTTAATAGAATGGATCAGCTCATTAGTTAGGGGGGTTAGATTAATTTATAGGGGAAGCACTTCCTAGTTGGGGGTCAGTTGGAAAGAGTGGAGGAGAGCGAACGAGGAGTCTGGGAGAGTCAGATGTGTCATGTTGTTCGGAGGAAGTGCTAGATAATGACGGTACCAACAGGTTCCCAAAAAGTGGATGCATCAAAGGTGAAAGGGATCATTAAGTACAAGTCTCCTAACAGTATGAAGATGCATCCGAAGCTTTGTGTGGACACTGGGACAGTCTTGGTCTTAGGGTCCAGAAGAGGTGCCATTGAGTGCCACATCTCGGCATTCTCTGCGAGGAAGATGTCAGCCGGGTCACAGCGAAAGGGAAGGATAGTAGGCTTCAGTGAAACTACTATGCCCAATCGGAAGCTCCTGGGACCAACAGAAGATGTTGAGGCGGAGGTAGGTCGGGCAGAACGAAGTCAAGGACTGATAGTACACAGCGCAAAAGGGAACATCACCAAAAAGAGACTCCGTCTCAATATGTATGCCGCAACTGCTTGTATTCGTATTGTACAGTAAAGCTGAACCTGTTGAACTGGACCTATGGTCTCCGGTCAAATTTGTAGCTGATCCGGTCCCATGGAGTGTGAGGTAACAAGGACTCCCGAACTATGAGCAAGTAAAGAACGAACTACACAGCGCAATACACACCAGTCAGACTCCGGTTTAGGAGAGGTTTCAGGGAAAAGAAAACTCATTTCTGGCCAACAGCAAACCAGCCCTGTACCACCGTTCACAAAAAGCAATTGCCCTATAGTCGGGCAATAAACCAGAACTTAGGTGCCCGTTGCCTGGACCACGTTACTACAAATTCAAATTTCTTTTGTCTTTTAAGAATTTCCCACAACTAAATATTCTCAACCAGTAGCAAATATTCACATAAACCACAGATTGCATGTGAGATTCATTATCAAAGCATGTAGGGCATCTTCATTCATCGTCAGATGACATCACTCCTATAGCTACATATTCAAGACTCATTTTTGACCAAACCTTGGGACTCAAATCAACGATTCATTGGGGTCACCCATCAGTCACCTTGCCTTGGTGGTCACCCATCTGTTAAGCATTTGTCAAAATTACATTTACGCGAATCTTCATTTTGGCCAAGTATACATGCTATTTCAATAGAGAATGGGGTAATAATTGGGTGCCAGACACCTCTAATCATAGTCAAAAAAAAGCAAATAAAACAGCAGATTTTTCCTATTTCCCTATAAGGCCTTAAGGGTACTTAGAATCATAGAATCGTAGAGTTGGAAGGGACCTCCTGGGCCATCTGGTCCAACCCCCTGCTCAAAGCAGGATTCGCTAAATCATCCCAGTCAGATGTCTGTCCAGCCTCTGTTTGAAGACTTCCATTGAAGGAGAACTCACCACTTCTCGTGGCAGCCTGTTCCACTCATTGATCACTCTAACTGTCAAAAAGTTTTTTCTAATATCTAATCTGTGTCTCCTCCCATTCAGTTTCATCCCATTGCTTCTAGTCTTTCCTTGTGCAAATGAGAATAAAGTTGATCCTTCTACAATGTGACAGCCCTTTAGATATTTGTAGACAGCTATTAAGTCTCCTCTCAGTCTTCTCTTTTGCAAACTAAACATTCCCAAATCCTGCAACTTCACACATAGCGAGATCGTTAGCGAGATCGCTGAAATGTCACAGGTTTTGAGACGCAACAGCGACCACGCCAGCGATCTCGCTACATGTGACACATAGCGGCTACCGCCCCCCCCCCGCTGCGATATCGCTGATCGTGCTCGAATGTCCTGGGCTATTTTTTGATCGTTGGTGTCCCGCTGGCCAGCGCGCATCGCTGTGTCTGACGCCCTAACAACGACGAGCGACCTCGTTGGCGACTCAGAACTCAGGTGATTTTGCTTTGTCTTTTCAACGCCTCCTCAGCTCCGATTGGTGGTCTCAAATAAGGATCTATGTAGCGTTTCCTTTTATAGGTTAGCTATCAATTATATGCAATCATAACATTTAACATGAACAGTTATAATAATCGCGTGTCCCCGTGTCAGTGACTCTGGCTCCACAAATAAATAGTGCACTAGCGACTCAGACAGGGACGCTGAAGCAAACTGCGTAGTGCTAGCGCGGCAGTGACCACCAATCGGAGCAGAGGGGCGTGGAAAAGGCAACGCTGAAGCACGCCTATCGAGGTCTGAGTTGTCAGAATAGCTGCTGTGTGACAAGGTCCCAACGACCGCCGAGGTCGTTATACAGATCGCCATATCGTTGCTGCGCCATTGAGTAGATCTGCCTGTGTGACAGCTTTCTAGCGACCATGTAGCGACGTACCAGCGATCCTTACCAGGTCGTATCGTTGTCGGGATCACTGGTGCGTCGTTGAGTAGATCTGCCTGTTTGACAGTTTGCTAGCGACCATGTAGCGACGCACCAGCGATCCCTACCAGGTCGTATCGTTGTCGGGAACGCTGGAGCGTCGCTATGTGTAACAGGGCCCTTAGACAGTTTATGTGATGGTTCCATCTGGATCTGTGATGTCTTCAACAAATCTCATAAGCCTACGGCTACTTCTAGGAATTCTACTGATTTATGCATGAATGTCAATGCTTAGACAAGAGCACTACAATGTACATGTGATGGTTACGTGTGACTGGACACACCGCCTCCAGCAGGGCAAATTTCTCTGACACACGTGACCCTGGATACACCGCCTCCAGCAGGGCGAATTTACATAATATAACGTGCAGCCGGATACACCACCTCCAGCAGGCGAATTTCAGAATTACACGTGTATCTGGATACACCGCCTCCAGCAGGGCGAATTTAAATAATAAAGGGAAACACCAGGGAAACCGATACAATGAAGGGCCCTGCGACAGGGAACGGGGACGTGGAGACCTCCTGCATTCCCATGAGTCAGTGGCTCTACACTCCTGACAGTCCCTATGCAGGTCCCACACCTGGCGCCGAGCAGGATACCTAAAAACCCTAGCTCGCCCTGCACCTAGCCCTTTCTAGTGAAATGGACGGTGCAGAAAGTAATCCCATCATCTGTCGCTCTTGCTCCCAGCAACAGAGTCCAGCACCAGAATGCAGCTTTCCTCCTGAATAGCTGCTGCTTCACCAAGCGTTGTCAGAGCTGCAAGGAACTCCTCTATGTGGCTCCATCCACACCAGGACTCTGACTGAGCTGCAAGGAACTCTCTCTAGCTCCTTCCTTCACCAAGGATGGTTGAAATGACCAATACCACCAACAGTGAGTGAGACCACCTGACACTCCTTTATAGACAAGAGCCAGAGTAATCACACCTGCTAGTGATTTCCGAGTAATAACGCTAGCCACCACCGGGGGCAAACTAGAACTAAAGACACCACTGTGTAATGACCCTAATGGTCACCGGGGGCAAAACTAACTTTAAGCAAACAGCTTAAGGGGAAAAAAAAGGTTACAAGTGCTTTTATCTGTCACAATCCAGCATGGATCATGACAGTTCACTAATTGGTATACCATCAGGACCCATTTCCGCCGTCTTCCTAATCATAATGAATGATGCTGTGTGATCTCTGTGTTACAAGCACCGCAAGCATCTGATCTTACAAACTAAATATCAGAATTAGCAGAAACAAATTACAAAAATGACCAAACTGGAGGACACTAAGGACCTGGACAATGTCAGCATTACCTCTCTGCTGTTCCCAGCCATTTTATGTTTTAAGACTTCCTCATTCAATTACCTAATGAGGCTGATGGGAAGAGAATGTGACGGGGCCTGCTCTGATGACCGCTCAGGGCTTCCTATTAACTAGTCCATAGCCAGAGGTCAATCACATCATGAAGAATACAAAAGCAAAGAAATCACCTGTAAAGTAACAGTCACACATCCCAGTGAAGTGTCAGTGTACTGTCCGAATATATATAGATTACTGCCGATTCGCCAAACTTCTTAAGTTCCCAGACCATTAATATAACGTATTCAATATCAGCATAAACGACGATAAATAAGAAGGGGTGCGTTATATAGGAGATACTACCCCTTTACGTGAAACACACTTTTTCTCTCTACCTGATCCCCACCCTTCAACACGCGTTTCACGCAGAGTTGCACGAGACTCATGGACTCCTGCACAGTCAAGATACCTAACTCCAATAACAGCCATACAAAGGGCAAAAACAAAGAGCATCTCGCGCAGGAGGACCCAGGCGCACGACAAGCATCTCGCGCAGGAGGACCCAGGCGCACGACAAGCATCTCGCGCAGGAGGACCCAGGCGCACGACAAGCATCTCGCGCAGGAGGACCCAGGCGCACGACAAGCCTCTCGCGCAGGAGGACCCAGGCGCACGACAAGCATCTCGCGCAGGAGGACCCAGGCGCACGACAAGCATCTCGCGCAGGAGGACCCAGGCGCACGACAAGCATCTTGCGCAGGAGGACCCAGGCGCACGACAAGCATCTCGCGCAGGAGGACCCAGGCGCACGACAAGCATCTCGCGCAAGAGGACCCAGGCACACGACAAGCATCTCGCGCAGGAGGACCCAGTCCATCAACACTTTATATAGACAGACCGATTATCTCAATTAGCAGAGTGAAATGCTTCATGCTATAGGGGAATTATCTACTCATTGCGATGGTTCCTCCTCAGATCACTACTGATTGTTTGGGATCCCAGAAGATGGAGATTCAATGCTCATCTGATATTTTATTTATTTAATTTTAACAAGTCCACCTCTAAAGCTCCTGTAGGTGCTTTCGCAGGCTCCCGCTGAGATGCATGACTATATAAATGAAGAGCCGCCATGCAGGATACCGTTTTGCCAGTTACATGCATTGATTTGAAGACCAGATTTCTCTGGAAATTCCACTCATGAAATCTCTGCCAAGCACAATTATACTTAACCATCAAAACCATTCCACATAGCGATGATGCATTCGGGGATATGATTCCACTTCCTACCCAGCTGTTCTTCTGACTGAATGTGTCATTTGTACAGGATTGTGCTTCTCACGACATCCACATACAGTTTATAGGGATGTCCTGCCAGGCACGGACCACGAAGAGCTTTCCAAGGATGGAGAGCAATAACCCAAGCTTATGGACAAGTGATGGCTTGCGTAATTAGTAGATCATCTCATAAAGGAAAGGGTGGATCTTGGCATTAGACGGAAGTCTTCATCATAGCATTTATATATGATAGATCAGGTAAGATATTAAACTTATACGTTGCAAGGTGAAGCTTTTCCATGTCGACCAACCATCAGACATGACGATGATACAACTCTTATATCCTCTATACATAGAACCCTACAACCCCCAACAAGACCTACCCAGAACATTAAACTCACCACATCATACAATTTTGCTGAGCGATAAGTTACTTCTGGTCAGCAATGCATTTCCTGGTCATTATAAAACAGCAGGCGGGTATTCAGGACACATGTTGGGAGTCTGGTCTTGTCCTAGGACCTAGCAGGACTTGTTCTAGTCTTCTATAGCGTTCCTATACCATTCTCCTCCTGCTCTGCACGTAGGTTGGGCTCTTTTGCTGGAAGGCTTGCGTGTAACCTGAGAGCTTTAATAAGTCTGGCATTTAAAGGGACAATGCCTGCTTTCAGCGTATTAATGTCTGGAACACAACAGCGCTCAGTCAACGATAAATTCAAGCACATCTGGCGCCATTTTACGAGGCGTTTTATGGAGAAAATCTCCCCACAATCCACGCTCTTTATGCGCGTAGTGTTATCCTGCCTACCATAAGCCTGTAAAAGGCACAGATTTCACCAAAGTAGTGAAAAAAATACTGGATATGCTGGCCGCTAATTTTTCCCCATTTAGGCAACTTATCGGAAAATTACTTGTCTAAGTGAAGTGTTTATTTAAATATTTTTATTTTTTTTTTTTTATAATGTTTTGGGTTCATATGCACTATATTAAAAAAAACAAAAAACAGAAATCTATTGTGAATGGAGGATCCTGTGTTATCTACGGTATATAAAGCTGTAATCCTGTCTGTAAGGATAATGGGACTGCTGAAAAGTCTTCTGTACAGAACAGCATAAATATAATTTTGCCTAGTGGCCAGTGTGAAAATTGCAAGTATTTATGATGACACATTCTCTTTAAAACCCCAGTCACTAGATGACCGTATATCTATAAATCCCTTCAAGTAGTTGATCCAGCTGGAAAACGGTAGAACGGAAAGCTATATATCGTTTTTCCCATTCCCTATTATTTTAGTTGGGTCACATCATGCATGATTTTATATATTTTTTTTAAATTTTCAAAGCTTTTTCAAGAATTAAAATGATCCTAAAAAAGCCAGGAGGGGACTATGCGTTTCAGAGGACTAGTCCAAAAGGCTGGTTTACCGCAGTTTCTCTGCCCCGCTTCCCCCTACTTGTGTGTATAGGCAGAGACCCGTCCCTAAAGAGAAGCGGAGTGGAGAGAAGCCGCTGGGGAACATGACGTTCAGATGAGTAGTCCAAGAGGCAGGTCGCCGGTGGCTTCTCTCTGCTCACCGTGGTTCGTGCAGCACAAATCAGCGGACAGGCTCCCTTCAACATGTAGTTGACATTTCTGGTGTGGGAAAAATATATTTAATGTTATAAACAATAGATATACCATAATTGACAATATTTTTGAATTTGCCAGGAATAATTGGATTTTTTGGGAAATAATCACTTGGTCTTCTGCCAAAACTGGCAGAATTTGTGTAAACCCCCAAAGTGGGCAGTCGTGTTCCAGTTGGGGGCATTGCCATACAGGAAAAAGGGTCTAAAATGTCATTATTAGCCAATAGCAACATAAGCTAGCACGCACCATGGACATGTGCGGCCACCTCTCAATGGCTGAGGATAAGAGTCAGGGTCAAGGGATCCTTATTGGGGAGATTTGCGAGGGTCCCAAAAGTTCTGTTTGGCAACTATGAAGGCTTCAGGTAACGTAAAGTCAAAATCAATTCCGGTAAATACTACCCCAGAAAAGCAGTTTGCTCCATGATATCCCATCTTTAAGGTTCTAAAAATTGAAGATAGACAGGAACCTCCCCCCTGTTGAAAAAATTGTCCTCAATCCAGTTGAAGAGTGGAATAACCAGGCTCGGTCCATCTCCACGGAATTGAGGCACGAGGTTCCACATTATTGGCAGCACTGGGAGTCTCAGAAGTCAACCCAAACTAATCTCACCTGTAAAACTCCCCCCTATACATATATAGCATAAAACTCCTGTATAGCATCACTGATGTCTCATCACCACATCTCTGTGCCTCACCCTTCCTTACAACATGGAAAAGTAATTAAATATAATTATGTCCTCTATGGGGACAAGTGGCATGCAAATATATTTACATGAAGACGCAACCCAAGCCTGAATGCTATTAACTCTCACATCATCCCTGATTATATTAATAATAATGATAATAATAATCTTATACTCCTATGACCGTACGGTCGGCAGCTATCTTGGCAGTCTCTTCCATACACAGGAGCATTCATTCAGCCAAGCTTTCCTATGTCCTATATGACAGAGCCGATGCCAGACATCTCTGGTGGCTTATGTCCAGGAGAACAAAAATATGGACAGTCAGAAATCAGACATGCTAGATCTTTAACTTCCTGAGCATCAATTGTCCAGGCTACCATACTCATTAAACTGTTAGCTGAAACCATCGATATTGGATGGCTTGGTCTACATTAGCATACCTCCCAACTTTTGAAGAAGGGAAAGAGGAACAAAGGCTGTGGCGTGGCAAATTTTAGGCCACGCCCCCACCACACCCATTTTACAACTAGTCACACCCATGTCCACGCCCAACCACACCCATTTAGCACTGCTGATCACACTGACTGGTACTGGGGGCATAGTGGCTGGTACTGTGGGCACACTGACTGGTACTAAGGAAAAGAAAGAAAGAAAACAGAAAAAAGAAAATAGAGAGAGAAAGAAAGGAGAGCGAGAGAAAGAAAGAAGAGAGAGAAAAGAACAGAGAAAGAAAGAAAAAGAACAGAGAGAGAAAGAAAGGGGAAAAGAAGAACAGAAAAATAAAGAGGGGAAATAAAGAAAGAACAGAGAAAAAGAAAGAAAGAAAGAAAAAGCACAGAAAAAAAAGAACAGAGAAAGAAAGAATAGAGAAAGAAATAGAAAAAAGAAAGAACAGAGAGAAAAAGAAAGAAAGAAAGAAAGAAAGAAAGAAAAAGAGGGGAAAGAAAGAAAGAATAGAGAGAAAGAAATAGAAAGAAAGGAAGAACAGAGAAAAAGAAAGAAAGAAAAAGAAAGAAAGAAAGAAAGAAAAAGAAAGAGGGGAGAGAAAGAACAGAGAGAAAAAGAAAGAAAGGGGAAGGAAAGAAAGAGGGGAAAGAAAAAAAGAAAGAACAGAGAGAGAAAGAAAGGGGAAAGAAAGAAAGAACAGAGGGAGAGCAAAAGAAAGAGGAGAAAGAAAGAATAGAGAAACGAACAGAGAGAAAAAGAAAGAAAGAGGGGAAGAAAGAACAAGAACAGAGAGAGAAAAAGAAAGAAAGAAAGGAAAAAAAATGAAAGAAAACAAAGAAAAAAAAAAGAACAGAGATAGAGAGAAAGAGGGGAAAGAAAGAACAGAGGGAAACAGAGAAAGAACAGAGAGAGAGAGAGAAAGAACAGAAAGAAAGAAATAAAGAAAGAGGGGAAAGAAAAAAAAAGAAAGACTAGAGAGAAAGAACAGAGAGAAAGAGAAAGAAAGATTCTATAAAGATACTATAGCAGCCCGGCTCCCATTGTAATGCCCACCTGAGCCTCCCGATGCAGGACATATCATGATCCGCTCATATGGCCGGCATCCCTGATTCCAAGGTGATCCCGCTGTTCGCGCTGTCGGAGAAGGACACGGTGATGGATCTGAAGCATTCCTGGTTCCGTCACAATCTCCTCATGAAATTACCTCATTTCCGGTCAGCTTCCAGTACATCACTTCTGGTGGAACTTTGTATGCCTTGTACACACGCGGCTACGCTACATACACACGCGGCTATGCTACATACACACGCGGCTACGCTCTGCACACCTCGTACACACGTGGCTCCGCTCTGTACACCTCGTACACACGTGGCTCTGCTCCGTACACATACGGCTCTGCTACATCCACACTGTAAACCCTCCTGACCCATCACAGAAACTTTACCTCATCCAGCACCATGACAACCAGCACAGCAGAGTCCTGTAGAGTGCAGACACACACGAAGGCCCCTGATCATGTGACCCCTGACTCCTCCCCTCTCACAGGTCCTGTGCACACAGAACACACAGCCCAGCCACATCACTGCAGGCTGTGGTGGGTCTGGGAGGGCGAGGATGGGGTCGGTGGATTGGGGGGGGGCGTGGCGGCTCAGTGCAATGCGGGAAAAATAGCGTCCCAGGCAGGACGTCGGAGGGAGGTGTCAAAAATGGGACTGTCCCGCGGGAATCGGGACGGTTGGGAGCTATGCATTAGTCTAATGTGAATGGGGGCTTTACACATTTACTTTTAGGCCGCATTCAGTATTTGGTTAGTACTCAGAATTTGTAGCCAAAACCTAGAGTGGGTGATAAACACAAACGTGGTGACGTGTTTTTATTATACTCCCCCTCCCCCACCCCCGATTGTTCCACTCCTGGTTTTGACTTACAAATACTGAGGTAAAATACTGACCAAATCCTGACCGTGTGAATGTGGCCTTAGACCTCAGATCAGACATCTCTGTGGCAGCAACCTCCTTCAATACTTGGTCAAAAGCGGGCAATCAGGTAAGGGAAGCCCCTCACCTCGGTCAGTCTACTCAACCCTAGAAGCGATGAGAAGAACAAGGACAGGTCTTGTTTTCCCAAGGCTTTTGTAGCAGTATTTGTTTCTGAGGCTTTAGTATGCATTGTTGATTGACGTGGTTTAGAGGCGTGTTTACTTTATGACTGTTTTTTCCTGTCCTTTAATGGATAATTAAACAATGACGGTCAGTTACATCACCATTAGCCACCGCGTGTAATGACAGGCAGCTCCTGCATCCAATCATGTGTGCAACTTCGGTATATGCCTGGCCCCACCGTCTTAACGGCCGCGTGACCCTGACTTTAAGTCAGTTTCAGACGAGTACAATCCTTTTTTTTTGTGTACCTGTATTACAACTGCAAATCCTGGCTCATCCAGATGTTTCCCCAAACCCATGAAAATGCAATGAATCTTATTGGAAACCGTTAAAATGACGGTGGACTCACTTTTAGGCCACGTTGCCAAGTAGTGTTAACTCATAGGGGTTGATTCATCAATGCTTTTACGCTAGAAAAGTGGCAGGAAAGTTTTGAAAATTTGCAAAAAAAAAAGTAGTTAAAAAATTTGGTGTCATTCTTATAGTTTTCACACCATTTTGAATCAGCTCTGTCGAAATGGTCAAAAGCTGGGGAGGACCATAAAAATTTAGCACCAAAATCCAAAAAAATAAAATAATTACTCAGGAAAGCAATGGGATAAGGCCAAAAACTAGTCACTTGGTACCCAGTCATAGGTCCTTTAGACCCCACTGATGCCATTTCTGAGAGGTTACCACCTTCCGATAGCCTCTTTAGCGTCAATGGGGATCACATGCCGATAGCCTACAGCACTGATCTAATCATGTGCATGAATGGGTGCGCCCGTGGAGACTACCGGCTATAAACTGTAGTAATGAGGTTCATTTAATCCTATCGGGCAAATAACACATATCTACAGTACCTGTGGGGAGATCACTAGTCAAATATTGACCGGCGCACATTCCTTCTTGGAATTCCGTTTCCCACAGTGAACTAAAGAACCTGATTATGGACAGGACCGAAGTGTCCACTGGATCTCCGAGAAAGTCATTGATAAACTATGTGAAAACTTCCCCTCCCCCAACTAGAGATTATTGACCACAGACTGAGGTATTGTTCTCTTATCAGCTCTATCAGAGACATCCAAAAAGCGACAATGGATAAATGTTTAGTTGTCCATTAGAAAGGCCTTCAGAGATGCACATGGTAATCACCATTATGTTTCGCGCTGTATGCAGGCATTGCTCTCTTCTATCAGCCACATCACATTCAAAAACACAACATAGGATGTCCATTCATAGTAACTATTCCTAGAGTTGAGCTGGGTATTCTCAGGAGTCAGATGGCCCCTAACCCCCTCCATACATCAGCCCTGAGCATGCATGCATTTTCAACAAGGGGCAGAGGAGAAAGATGTCTGTCAGCGGTTTATGTCCCTTGAAAACAAAAGGATTGGCACTGAAATTCCAACAATTTTATTTTACTCTCTCTCGAGGCATGCAACTCAGACCTGCGGAAATCAAGACATGAGAACCGATTCCTCATTTGCAGGGGGGTTTTTTATGTCTGTTTTCTTTTCATCAGCTGATTGATCCCAAAAGTTTGTGTTCACCAGTTTCAGTCCTCCATTCCGAGTAAAGATTTATTTTTTCTCTTGCCACAGCCCTTCTCCAGCAGCTCTGGTACATGTGCTTACAATACAGCTCCTCTGTCAGTTGAGACATACATCTCAGGAGCGGTGTTTCTTCATATTGCAGCTCATTTGAATTAGGTGAGGGGGGCCATTTTATTACATTCTTATAAAACCAGCCATTGCAGCTGTAAAACAGGTCTTGGTACTAATTTGGAGTAGACAAAGTGGTGTTATAACTCCAATGCAGGACTGTTATGATTGGGTCACCGAGGAGGAAAACAAGACCAAGCTAAGCCACAGAAAACCAGAGAGGTTGGTAACTAAGCAGACTGCAGACCCCTGATCCTGTCCACACAACTAGCAGTAGCCGTGGAGCGTACCTACGATGATTCTAGACGCCTCGACACAGCCGGAGGACTAAATAAGCCTAAAGCAAGAAAAGGGGAAATCTAAACTGCCCCAGAGCAGACCCCAAAGGAATAGATAGCCCCCAAACATATAGTGTCGGTGAGACAAGATGAAAACACAAACACAGGTAGGAAAATAGGCTGAGCAAACGACGGGGCCCACACTAACTAGAAAGGACAGGAAAGGAAAGATACTGTCTGCAATCACGCCAAAAAACCCTGCAAAAATGTCCAACACTTCTGATAGCAAAAAAAACCCTGAAGTCACTAGACTTCACCCACTATAACAGCACTCTGGTATATTCTGAAAGCAGAGCAAAAAGAGGCCAATCTAATAAGGGACAAAAAGCAAACTGGCACAAACAGTAACATAAGCATGGAGATTCAGCACAGCCCCAGCCGGGGCTGGCTGACCACACAAAACTGTATAGACAAAACCAAATCAAATGTGAACAATAGCAAAGAACACTTAGCTTGAGAATGCAGGGACTGAACTGGAAACTAAGACCTCAGGAGGCAGGAAAAATCACCAGCAGGGATAGAGGGAGTCAGCTGTCTTAAATCCAGTCAGAGACTCCAGATGTCCAATCGTTGTCCTCATTATCAGGTGGCAGGTCTCTGTTAATTAGATCAGCTTCATTACCTCCTGCAACCACCAGAGGGAGCCCGGAAAGAGAACTCGCAACTCCTCTGTCAATACAACCAGCTCCACCACCCTCACCAGCAACCAGAGGTAGACCAGAAAGTGAATTCACAACACAGGACTAAGGGTGCATACACCTATGTACTGTACATACATTCACATCATGACCAACTTCCTTGGTAAAATTTTGCACACTTCCCTAAACTCAGAATTACCCTCTTTTGTCATGAAGGATCACATTGCTCGTGTTTAATTACTACTGTGAGCACGGAGTATGTTAGATGTGCAAACAGTCATTTGGTGAAACTGCACTCCCTGTGGTCACAAGGGGATACTGCAGGATCCTGGAACAAAATACAGGTTACCAACTAATATCACACAGTTTCTATCCATATAGTCACAAAATTGACTTTCTGGTAGACAACCGGGGGTGTCACATACTTATCACAATACCTGGTTTGGAGTTCTCTGCCAACGCAATCACTACCAAATTGCTAAATAGGTAAATAATTTCCGCTTGCTGTCATTGAATAGAGACATTCTTTCCTGCATCCAGACAAAACTTTTCACAGCTGAGGTTTTGCTACAATTGTCTCCAACCCAAGATCTAGCACAAAACTCTATCCTGTCCTGATCTTTTGCTACCATGTGTGGCTCACAGACCATCGCAGAATACATGCAGCTGTCACAAACCCTCCGCTGCGAGAAACAACTTCTGGGCATAGCTTTTAGTTTTGTATTATATTAGAAAGCTGCAGAACTTTTCATCCCTTATTAAGGGAGTGCGCGAGACAGGACAAATCAAAGGCACGGCCTGTCCCAACACGTTGCGTCAGGCCCCTCTGTCGGCGGCGTAGTGAAGCGTGCAGGATGCGCTATAGGGGCTCGTCACTTGTTTGACTACCCATTAACCCTTCCCTTGCTAAAAAAGGACCTTTTCTGGTTCTTGAGTCCAAACGCTGCAGTTCTTCGTCAGAGGTTTAAAGACACGAGTGTGAACCAGGAGTTCACAGCTGCTGTAGTCACGTCTTTGACCCCCATTTTAGGGGGATCATAGCACCTCTTCAACGATCAACCGAAGTCTAGACCCCCATGACCATTTGCACTCAAGAAGCAAGTGTTCTGAGCAACCTATTGCCCAATTTGTGTTGTGTCACAACTCAAATTGAAGAACACCAATATTTAAGGCCCTGTGCCGTTTCATGCTTAAAAGGGTTGTCCAACACATCACTTCTGCGTCAGGAGGACAACTATGGCTGCTCACCTCCTGACGGAGAAGTGATCGGTGCCGAATAGTCCAATTAATTAAAAGAAGTGGTGCTCGTACCTGCCAGTGATGAGCAAACGTGCTCGGATTAGGTGTTATCTCAGCATGCTCGGGGGCTAACAGAGTAACATAGGCGTGCCCGAATAATATGTTCGAGTCCCCACAGCTGCATGAGAGCCACAATCCATGCAGGGATTACCTAAAAATAGGGTATTCCTACATGTCTTGTGGCTGTCAAACAGGGGAGGGGACTCGAACATATGTCGGCTGTAGACTCTGGCGACTATGGACACATATGGACCTGACTGGTCCCAGGACAGAGGCAGCGCTGTAAGATTTGTTACTTTCTTCATATGGCTGCAGGAAGTCGGCAGATTGCTTAGTCTCTGAGGTAAGATATTGACACAGGCGACATGTAAGAACTCATTAGAAAACATACAGCGTCTCCCGGTAAACAGCGCCCCAGACATGTACCAGGAGCCGGGGAATCAGCTCTATAGAAACGGATGGCTCGGCTACTAGAGGACATAACACACTGGTCCCGGCAGCGGGCACAGACTCCTATACGCGGCTGTTGCAGCATGCTGGGAGTTGTAGTGTCGCAACAGCAGGAGGGCCTCAGGTTAGGGCGCTTTCACATTGTGCTTAGTACAGGCTCAGCGGCCCCCTCAAGACTTATGTCCCGAACCCCCCTATAAAATGGGATTGGGACGCATGCGCCAACGGAGCCGTAGACTAGAACGGTGCTGGCATTTATCATTTTCAGGCGCGCACGCCTACTAGAGGCAGATAAGTCTGGGTGTCAGTCTCCGTACCCGGCCAGAGCACAATTTCGCTCTGCCGGCACCATTATATCCTATGGCTCCGTTGGCGCAAACCCTGTTTTATAGGGGGTTGGGGCATAAGCCCCGATGGGACCAAAGAGCGTGTACTAAACGCAATGCGCTACACTTTTTGCGTTACCTTTTTTTTTTTAACTATTTCTTTATTTAAATTATTTTTCCTGAAAATTTTGGTTCTCCAGAAGTTTCAGTTTAGACAGATTCATAAAATGCGACTTTTACAGAGAGTCATGCCATTCCCCCCCCCAATCTCATTTCAGTGTCCCCCCTGGAATAAGGTTTCTGGAGGCGGTTTCAAATTTGGTGCATTTTTAAAGGATTTGCAACTTTTGGTGCTAAAAAGCGGCAAAAAAAAGCTAATATATATATATATATGATAAAAAAAAGGCATTTGATTTTTTCACCATTTTTTGTAGAATTTCGCACAAAAAAAACATCAGTGAATACCACAAGACAAATAAAAATGAATTCAATATATGGCAAATGATGAATCGGGCCCTATATGTCCTTGATTACCTGGACCTGCGACCTTTTGGGCTTTTGGTTAAAGGTGTGTCCACTACTCCGACAACCCCTTCTTAATTAGTAGGTCCCCTCCTTATAGAATGCGGACACCCCCTATAAAGAGAGGATAACTTACCGAATGCCGAGACCCCCACTGATCCCAAGAACAGGTCTCTCTAGTCCCAGCGGATGGTCCTGCAACGTTCGGGAAGTTCTCTATCTTATAGATAGGTGGTGACTTCTAATCTTAGTACATGCTCTAAGTTTTTTTTTAATACTCTCAAAAACTGTAGTTAACTACATTATAAATTTACTGGGAAAATTTTGAAAGCAATTAAGTTAAACATTTTGAACTTGTAAAATGCTCCAGAGCTGCAATCACAATTCTGCTTGTTGATTTTTGGAAACAAAGTCAAAGTTGTCGTCAGATACCCACATGAGCAGATTAAGTCAGACATACAGTGTTCTTCCGCTGAGTGCTATGTTGGGGTTTTTGCTGGAATCCCCAATGGAGTCGGTGTGGACGCTCTCTGTTCTCCGTCCTGGCAGAACTCGTCTTCACATATGCACAAAAAAAAAACACTTTGTCTGCCGAGGATCTGTGCGTATCTAAAGACGAATGCTACCAGGATAGGGACCAGACGACATCCACAGTGACACCGCCATCCTCAATCAGGGTAACGGCTCCGTTGGGGGTTCCTGTTTTTTGGGGATACCAACAGATACCCCAACATGGTGTGCACTCTACTATTGTGAACAGAGTCTTAGCAGTCAGCCTATTATGCAGGGAAACACCATTTTTACTCTTGGTGCCCGGGTGTAATGACAAAACCCAGAGAAAGCTCTGAGCAAGAGGGAAAGGATTCGTGATTTCAGCTGTGAAGCCCAGAAAACTGTGAATGGATCTCTGGACAGTAAGACCCGTGTCACAGGTAGAATAACTCATGGTCCAAGTACGGACCGGCCGCGGCTCCCCAAACTCTCGTGTGTGGGTTCAGTTCAGGAGACCCCCATTTCCCGTCCGGATATTGCGATTCGGGCTCGGACCCGGACGGGTGAAACTTGCCTAAGGATTTGGCCAGAAGAGGGGCGGCTTCTCTGGCTACAATCTGCCTATTAATTCCCAATTGTAAATTACATGGGTCATCCAGGCATTAAAAAAAACCTGATGGCCTATTCATTAATATTAGATTAGTCGGGGGTCTGAGGCTAATCGCCCCCAAATGACCAGCTGACTGCGCTGTAGTAGTCGGGGGGAGCGCTGCTGACCCTTTACCGCAGCACGACAGACTTTCTCCAATTGATAGACGTAGCGGACCATGAAGCCAAATATGAGGCGGCCATATACCAGCAGCATGTACAAGGGGGAAACAGGACAGGACTACTACCCTCATCTGACCCAGAATCCGGGCACGGAGCGTCTGCCCAATGCAAATGCTTCATATGATGCTGCCCTCATCGTCAGTATCAGGCCATACCCCAGTATCAGTACTAAAGTCCATACCCCAGTATCAGTACTAAAGTCCATACCCCAGTATCAGTACTAAAGTCCATACCCCAGTATCAGTACTAAAGTCCATACCCCAGTATCAGTACTAAAGTCCATACCCCAGTATCAGTACTAAAGTCCATACCCCAGTATCAGTACCACCAGTCCATACCCCAGTATCAGTACCACCAGTCCATACCCCAGTATCAGTACCAGGCCTTACCCCAGTATCAGTACTAAAGTCCATACCCCAGTATCAGTACTGAAGTCCATACCCCAGTATCAGTACTAAAGTCCATACCCCAGTATCAGTACCACCAGTCCATACCCCAGTATCAGTACCAGGCCTTACCCCAGTATCAGTACAAGGCCATACCCCAGTATCAGTACTAGGCCATACCCCAGTATCAGTACTAGGCCATACCCCAGTATCAGTACTAGCCCATACCCCAGTATCAGTACTAAAGTCCATACCCCAGTATCAGTACTAAAGTCCATAACCCAGTATCAGTACTAGTCCATACCCCAGTATCAGTACCACCAGTCCATACCCCAGTATCAGTACCAGGCCTTACCCCAGTATCAGTACCAGGCCTTACCCCAGTATCAGTACCAGTCCTTACCCCAGTATCAGTACCAGTCCTTACCCCAGTATCAGTACCAGTCCTTACCCCAGTATCAGTACCAGTCCTTACCCCAGTATCAGTACCAGTCCTTACCCCAGTATCAGTACTATAGTCCATACCCCAGTATCAGTACTAGTCCATACCCCAGTATCAGTACCACCAGTCCATAACCCAGTATCAGTACCAGTCCTTACCCCAGTATCAGTACCAGGCCTTACCCCAGTATCAGTACCAGTCCTTACCCCAGTATCAGTACCAGTCCTTACCCCAGTATCAGTACCAGTCCTTACCCCAGTATCAGTACTATAGTCCATACCCCAGTATCAGTACTAGTCCATACCCCAGTATCAGTACCACCAGTCCATAACCCAGTATCAGTACCAGTCCTTACCCCAGTATCAGTACCAGGCCTTACCCCAGTATCAGTACCAGTCCTTACCCCAGTATCAGTACCAGTCCTTACCCCAGTATCAGTACTATAGTCCATACCCCAGTATCAGTACTAGTCCATACCCCAGTATCAGTACCACCAGTCCATACCCCAGTATCAGTACCACCAGTCCATACCCCAGTATCAGTACCAGTCCTTACCCCAGTATCAGTACCAGTCCTTACCCCAGTATCAGTACCAGTCCTTACCCCAGTATCAGTACTATAGTCCATACCCCAGTATCAGTACTAGTCCATACCCCAGTATCAGTACCACCAGTCCATACCCCAGTATCAGTACCAGTCCTTACCCCAGTATCAGTACCAGGCCTTACCCCAGTATCAGTACCAGTCCTTACCCCAGTATCAGTACTATAGTCCATACCCCAGTATCAGTACCCCACGCCATTACTACTACACCTACTGGACTACAGATACTTTCCTACAGTTTAGTCCCATCTGCCATTGCTGATCCCTCTGGAAAGTCCTTCCCTGCCCCAACACTGCTGGAATAGCAGAGTGATGGACTCATAACTGCACATTACTGCCGCATCACTGACACACACCGCTGGGAGTTGTAGTACTCTGAATACTCACATCAGCAGATGAGATCATGGAGGTCGGCGGTGATCGCGCACAGGGGGCTGACACGTTGCACACACTCATCTCTCTGATAATGGTAGAACGAAGTATAGAAATAACAGCGATCCCCCCATTCACAGATCAGGACTTACCAGGACCGATCCCAGCTCAGGACACACAGACAGGACAGCGCCTCATCTCCTGCCGGACCGGACCATGCTACAGCTACAGGAGGGGGCAGCGACCGGCTCCGGGATCTCCTGGCTGAGCGCATAGTGAGGGGGAGGAGCAGCGCCGCACCTCCAGGCGATCACTACAGCAGCTGTGAGGGCGGCGGCACGTGGTGTCAGTGCTGTGCTGCCTGCACTAACCTGCTATAGGGGGGTCACCAGAGCCAGCTACAGGTGTGCTCCGTGCTGTGCTGCCTGCACTAACCTGCTATAGGGGGGGTCACCAGAGCCAGCTACAGGTGTGCTCCGTGCTGTGCTGCCTGCACTAACCTGCTATAGGGGGGTCACCAGAGCCAGCTACAGGTGTGCTCAGTGCTGTGCTGCCTGCACTAACCTGCTATAGGGGGATCACCAGAGCCAGCTACAGGTGTGCTCCGTGCTGTGCTGCCTGCACTAACCTGCTATAGGGGGATCACCAGAGCCAGCTACAGGTGTGCTCAGTGCTGTGCTGCCTGCACTAACCTGCTATAGGGGGGGTCACCAGAGCCAGCTACAGGTGTGCTCCGTGCTGTGCTGCCTGCACTAACCTGCTATAGGGGGGTCACCAGAGCCAGCTACAGGTGTGCTCCGTGCTGTGCTGCCTGCACTAACCTGCTATAGGGGATCATCAGAGCCAGCTACAGGTGTGCTCCGTGCTGTGCTGCCTGCACTAACCTGCTATAGGGGGATCACCAGAGCCAGCTACAGGTGTGCTCAGTGCTGTGCTGCCTGCACTAACCTGCTATAGGGGGTCATCAGAGCCAGCTACGGGTGTGCTCCGTGCTGTGCTGCCTGCACTAACCTGCTATAGGGGGGTCACCAGAGCCAGCTACAGGTGTGCTCCGTGCTGTGCTGCCTGCACTAACCTGCTATAGGGGGGTCACCAGAGCCAGCTACAGGTGTGCTCAGTGCTGTGCTGCCTGCACTAACCTGCTATAGGGGGATCACCAGAGCCAGCTACAGGTGTGCTCAGTGCTGTGCTGCCTGCACTAACCTGCTATAGGGGGTCATCAGAGCCAGCTACGGGTGTGCTCCGTGCTGTGCTGCCTGCACTAACCTGCTATAGGGGGATCACCAGAGCCAGCTACAGGTGTGCTCCGTGCTGTGCTGCCTGCACTAACCTGCTATAGGGGGATCACCAGAGCCAGCTACGGGTGTGCTCCGTGCTGTGCTGCCTGCACTAACCTGCTATAGGGGATCATCAGAGCCAGCTACGGGTGTGCTCCGTGCTGTGCTGCCTGCACTAACCTGCTATAGGGGGTCACCAGAGCCAGCTACGGGTGTGCTCCGTGCTGTGCTGCCTGCACTAACCTCCTATAGGGGGTCACCAGAGCCAGCTACGGGTGTGCTCCGTGCTGTGCTGCCTGCACTAACCTGCTATAGGGGGTCACCAGAGCCAGCTACAGGTGTGCTCCGTGCTGTGCTGCCTGCACTAACCTGCTATAGGGGGATCACCAGAGCCAGCTACAGGTGTGCTCAGTGCTGTGCTGCCTGCACTAACCTGCTATAGGGGGTCATCAGAGCCAGCTACGGGTGTGCTCCGTGCTGTGCTGCCTGCACTAACCTGCTATAGGGGGGTCACCAGAGCCAGCTACAGGTGTGCTCCGTGCTGTGCTGCCTGCACTAACCTGCTATAGGGGGGTCACCAGAGCCAGCTACAGGTGTGCTCAGTGCTGTGCTGCCTGCACTAACCTGCTATAGGGGGATCACCAGAGCCAGCTACAGGTGTGCTCAGTGCTGTGCTGCCTGCACTAACCTGCTATAGGGGGTCATCAGAGCCAGCTACGGGTGTGCTCCGTGCTGTGCTGCCTGCACTAACCTGCTATAGGGGGATCACCAGAGCCAGCTACAGGTGTGCTCCGTGCTGTGCTGCCTGCACTAACCTGCTATAGGGGGATCACCAGAGCCAGCTACGGGTGTGCTCCGTGCTGTGCTGCCTGCACTAACCTGCTATAGGGGATCATCAGAGCCAGCTACGGGTGTGCTCCGTGCTGTGCTGCCTGCACTAACCTGCTATAGGGGGTCACCAGAGCCAGCTACGGGTGTGCTCCGTGCTGTGCTGCCTGCACTAACCTCCTATAGGGGGTCACCAGAGCCAGCTACGGGTGTGCTCCGTGCTGTGCTGCCTGCACTAACCTGCTATAGGGGGTCACCAGAGCCAGCTACAGGTGTGCTCCGTGCTGTGCTGCCTGCACTAACCTCCTATAGGGGGTCACCAGAGCCAGCTACGGGTGTGCTCCGTGCTGTGCTGCCTGCACTAACCTGCTATAGGGGGATCACCAGAGCCAGCAACGGGTGTGCTCCGTGCTGTGCTGCCTGCACTAACCTGCTATAGGGGATCATCAGAGCCAGCTACGGGTGTGCTCCGTGCTGTGCTGCCTGCACTAACCTGCTATAGGGGGATCACCAGAGCCAGCTACAGGTGTGCTCCGTGCTGTGCTGCCTGCACTAACCTCCTATAGGGGATCATCAGAGCCAGCTAGGGGTGTGCTCAGTGCTGTACTGCCTGCACTAACCTGCTATAGGGGGATCACCAGAGCCAGCTACAGGTGTGCTCCGTGCTGTGCTGCCTGCACTAACCTGCTATAGGGGGATCACCAGAGCCAGCTACAGGTGTGCTCCGTGCTGTGCTGCCTGCACTAACCTGCTATAGGGGGTCATCAGAGCCAGCTACGGGTGTGCTCAGTGCTGTGCTGCCTGCACTAACCTGCTATAGGGGGATCACCAGAGCCAGCTACAGGTGTGCTCCGTGCTGTGCTGCCTGCACTAACCTGCTATAGGGGGATCACCAGAGCCAGCTACGGGTGTGCTCCGTGCTGTGCTGCCTGCACTAACCTGCTATAGGGGATCATCAGAGCCAGCTACGGGTGTGCTCCGTGCTGTGCTGCCTGCACTAACCTGCTATAGGGGGTCACCAGAGCCAGCTACGGGTGTGCTCCGTGCTGTGCTGCCTGCACTAACCTCCTATAGGGGGTCACCAGAGCCAGCTACGGGTGTGCTCCGTGCTGTGCTGCCTGCACTAACCTGCTATAGGGGGTCACCAGAGCCAGCTACAGGTGTGCTCCGTGCTGTGCTGCCTGCACTAACCTCCTATAGGGGGTCACCAGAGCCAGCTACGGGTGTGCTCCGTGCTGTGCTGCCTGCACTAACCTGCTATAGGGGGATCACCAGAGCCAGCAACGGGTGTGCTCCGTGCTGTGCTGCCTGCACTAACCTGCTATAGGGGATCATCAGAGCCAGCTACGGGTGTGCTCCGTGCTGTGCTGCCTGCACTAACCTGCTATAGGGGGATCACCAGAGCCAGCTACAGGTGTGCTCCGTGCTGTGCTGCCTGCACTAACCTCCTATAGGGGATCATCAGAGCCAGCTAGGGGTGTGCTCAGTGCTGTACTGCCTGCACTAACCTGCTATAGGGGGATCACCAGAGCCAGCTACAGGTGTGCTCCGTGCTGTGCTGCCTGCACTAACCTGCTATAGGGGGATCACCAGAGCCAGCTACAGGTGTGCTCCGTGCTGTGCTGCCTGCACTAACCTGCTATAGGGGGTCATCAGAGCCAGCTACGGGTGTGCTCAGTGCTGTGCTGCCTGCACTAACCTCCTATAGGGGATCATCAGAGCCAGCTACGGGTGTGCTCCGTGCTGTGCTGCCTGCACTAACCTCCTATAGGGGGATCACCAGAGCCAGCTACAGGTGTGCTCCGTGCTGTGCTGCCTGCACTAACCTGCTATAGGGGGATCACCAGAGCCAGCTACAGGTGTGCTCCGTGCTGTGCTGCCTGCACTAACCTGCTATAGGGGGTCATCAGAGCCAGCTACGGGTGTGCTCAGTGCTGTGCTGCCTGCACTAACCTCCTATAGGGGATCATCAGAGCCAGCTACGGGTGTGCTCCGTGCTGTGCTGCCTGCACTAACCTCCTATAGGGGGATCACCAGAGCCAGCTACAGGTGTGCTCCGTGCTGTGCTGCCTGCACTAACCTGCTATAGGGGGATCACCAGAGCCAGCTACAGGTGTGCTCCGTGCTGTGCTGTCTGCACTAACCTGCTATAGGGGGTCATCAGAGCCAGCTACGGGTGTGCTCAGTGCTGTGCTGCCTGCACTAACCTCCTATAGGGGATCATCAGAGCCAGCTACGGGTGTGCTCCGTGCTGTGCTGCCTGCACTAACCTCCTATAGGGGGATCACCAGAGCCAGCTACAGGTGTGCTCCGTGCTGTGCTGCCTGCACTAACCTGCTATAGGGGGATCACCAGAGCCAGCTACAGGTGTGCTCCGTGCTGTGCTGCCTGCACTAACCTGCTATAGGGGGTCATCAGAGCCAGCTACGGGTGTGCTCAGTGCTGTGCTGCCTGCACTAACCTCCTATAGGGGGATCACCAGAGCCAGCTACAGGTGTGCTCCGTGCTGTGCTGCCTGCACTAACCTGCTATAGGGGGTCACCAGAGCCAGCTACAGGTGTGCTCAGTGCTGTGCTGCCTGCACTAACCTCCAATAGGGGATCATCAGAGCCAGCTACAGGTGTGCTCAGTGCTGTGCTGCCTGCACTAACCTGCTATAGGGGGATCACCAGAGCCAGCTACGGGTGTGCTCCGTGCTGTGCTGCCTGCACTAACCTCCTATAGGGGGATCACCAGAGCCAGCTACAGGTGTGCTCTGTGCTGCCTGCACTAACCTCCAATAGGGGATCATCAGATCCAGCTACAGGTGTGCTCCGTGCTGTGCTGCCTGCACTAACCTGCTATAGGGGATCATCAGAGCCAGCTACGGGTGTGCTCCGTGCTGTGCTGCCTGCACTAACCTGCTATAGGGGGATCACCAGAGCCAGCTACAGGTGTGCTCCGTGCTGTGCTGCCTGCACTAACCTGCTATAGGGGGTCATCAGAGCCAGCTACGGGTGTGCTCCGTGCTGTGCTGCCTGCACTAACCTGCTATAGGGGGATCACCAGAGCCAGCTACGGGTGTGCTCCGTGCTGTGCTGCCTGCACTAACCTGCTATAGGGGATCATCAGAGCCAGCTACGGGTGTGCTCCGTGCTGTGCTGCCTGCACTAACCTGCTATAGGGGGTCACCAGAGCCAGCTACGGGTGTGCTCCGTGCTGTGCTGCCTGCACTAACCTCCTATAGGGGGTCACCAGAGCCAGCTACGGGTGTGCTCCGTGCTGTGCTGCCTGCACTAACCTGCTATAGGGGGTCACCAGAGCCAGCTACAGGTGTGCTCCGTGCTGTGCTGCCTGCACTAACCTCCTATAGGGGGTCACCAGAGCCAGCTACGGGTGTGCTCCGTGCTGTGCTGCCTGCACTAACCTGCTATAGGGGGATCACCAGAGCCAGCAACGGGTGTGCTCCGTGCTGTGCTGCCTGCACTAACCTGCTATAGGGGATCATCAGAGCCAGCTACGGGTGTGCTCCGTGCTGTGCTGCCTGCACTAACCTGCTATAGGGGGATCACCAGAGCCAGCTACAGGTGTGCTCCGTGCTGTGCTGTCTGCACTAACCTCCTATAGGGGATCATCAGAGCCAGCTACGGGTGTGCTCAGTGCTGTACTGCCTGCACTAACCTGCTATAGGGGGTTCACCAGAGCCAGCTACAGGTGTGCTCCGTGCTGTGCTGCCTGCACTAACCTCCTATAGGGGGATCATCAGAGCCAGCTACAGGTGTGCTCCGTGCTGTGCTGCCTGCACTAACCTGCTATAGGGGATCATCAGAGCCAGCTACGGGTGTGCTCCGTGCTGTGCTGCCTGCACTAACCTGCTATAGGGGGATCACCAGAGCCAGCTACAGGTGTGCTCCGTGCTGTGCTGCCTGCACTAACCTGCTATAGGGGGTCATCAGAGCCAGCTACGGGTGTGCTCAGTGCTGTGCTGCCTGCACTAACCTCCTATAGGGGATCATCAGAGCCAGCTACGGGTGTGCTCCGTGCTGTGCTGCCTGCACTAACCTCCTATAGGGGGATCACCAGAGCCAGCTACAGGTGTGCTCCGTGCTGTGCTGCCTGCACTAACCTGCTATAGGGGGATCACCAGAGCCAGCTACAGGTGTGCTCCGTGCTGTGCTGCCTGCACTAACCTGCTATAGGGGGTCATCAGAGCCAGCTACGGGTGTGCTCAGTGCTGTGCTGCCTGCACTAACCTCCTATAGGGGATCATCAGAGCCAGCTACGGGTGTGCTCCGTGCTGTGCTGCCTGCACTAACCTCCTATAGGGGGATCACCAGAGCCAGCTACAGGTGTGCTCCGTGCTGTGCTGCCTGCACTAACCTGCTATAGGGGGATCACCAGAGCCAGCTACAGGTGTGCTCCGTGCTGTGCTGCCTGCACTAACCTGCTATAGGGGGTCATCAGAGCCAGCTACGGGTGTGCTCAGTGCTGTGCTGCCTGCACTAACCTCCTATAGGGGATCATCAGAGCCAGCTACGGGTGTGCTCCGTGCTGTGCTGCCTGCACTAACCTCCTATAGGGGGATCACCAGAGCCAGCTACAGGTGTGCTCCGTGCTGTGCTGCCTGCACTAACCTGCTATAGGGGGATCACCAGAGCCAGCTACAGGTGTGCTCCTTGCTGTGCTGCCTGCACTAACCTGCTATAGGGGGTCATCAGAGCCAGCTACGGGTGTGCTCAGTGCTGTGCTGCCTGCACTAACCTCCTATAGGGGGATCACCAGAGCCAGCTACAGGTGTGCTCCGTGCTGTGCTGCCTGCACTAACCTGCTATAGGGGGTCACCAGAGCCAGCTACAGGTGTGCTCAGTGCTGTGCTGCCTGCACTAACCTCCAATAGGGGATCATCAGAGCCAGCTACAGGTGTGCTCAGTGCTGTGCTGCCTGCACTAACCTGCTATAGGGGGATCACCAGAGCCAGCTACGGGTGTGCTCCGTGCTGTGCTGCCTGCACTAACCTCCTATAGGGGGATCACCAGAGCCAGCTACAGGTGTGCTCCGTGCTGTGCTGCCTGCACTAACCTCCAATAGGGGATCATCAGAGCCAGCTACAGGTGTGCTCCGTGCTGTGCTGCCTGCACTAACCTGCTATAGGGGATCATCAGAGCCAGCTACGGGTGTGCTCCGTGCTGTGCTGCCTGCACTAACCTGCTATAGGGGGATCACCAGAGCCAGCTACAGGTGTGCTCCGTGCTGTGCTGCCTGCACTAACCTGCTATAGGGGGTCATCAGAGCCAGCTACGGGTGTGCTCCGTTCTGTGCTGCCTGCACTAACCTGCTTTAGGGGGATCACCAGAGCCAGCTACGGGTGTGCTCCGTGCTGTTCTGCCTGCACTAACCTGCTATAGGGGATCATCAGAGCCAGCTACGGGTGTGCTCCGTGCTGTGCTGCCTGCACTAACCTGCTATAGGGGGTCACCAGAGCCAGCTACGGGTGTGCTCCGTGCTGTGCTGCCTGCACTAACCTCCTATAGGGGATCATCAGAGCCAGCTACGGGTGTGCTCAGTGCTGTACTGCCTGCACTAACCTGCTATAGGGGGATCACCAGAGCCAGCTACAGGTGTGCTCCGTGCTGTACTGCCTGCACTAACCTCCTATAGGGGGATCATCAGAGCCAGCTACAGGTGTGCTCCGTGCTGTGCTGCCTGCACTAACCTGCTATAGGGGATCATCAGAGCCAGCTACGGGTGTGCTCAGTGCTGTGCTGCCTGCACTAACCTGCTATAGGGGGATCACCAGAGCCAGCTACAGGTGTGCTCCGTGCTGTGCTGCCTGCACTAACCTGCTATAGGGGGTCATCAGAGCCAGCTACGGGTGTGCTCAGTGCTGTGCTGCCTGCACTAACCTCCTATAGGGGATCATCAGAGCCAGCTACGGGTGTGCTCCGTGCTGTGCTGCCTGCACTAACCTCCTATAGGGGGATCACCAGAGCCAGCTACAGGTGTGCTCCGTGCTGTGCTGCCTGCACTAACCTGCTATAGGGGGATCACCAGAGCCAGCTACAGGTGTGCTCCGTGCTGTGCTGCCTGCACTAACCTGCTATAGGGGGTCATCAGAGCCAGCTACGGGTGTGCTCAGTGCTGTGCTGCCTGCACTAACCTCCTATAGGGGATCATCAGAGCCAGCTACGGGTGTGCTCCGTGCTGTGCTGCCTGCACTAACCTCCTATAGGGGGATCACCAGAGCCAGCTACAGGTGTGCTCCGTGCTGTGCTGCCTGCACTAACCTGCTATAGGGGGATCACCAGAGCCAGCTACAGGTGTGCTCCGTGCTGTGCTGCCTGCACTAACCTGCTATAGGGGGTCATCAGAGCCAGCTACGGGTGTGCTCAGTGCTGTGCTGCCTGCACTAACCTCCTATAGGGGATCATCAGAGCCAGCTACGGGTGTGCTCCGTGCTGTGCTGCCTGCACTAACCTCCTATAGGGGGATCACCAGAGCCAGCTACAGGTGTGCTCCGTGCTGTGCTGCCTGCACTAACCTGCTATAGGGGGATCACCAGAGCCAGCTACAGGTGTGCTCCTTGCTGTGCTGCCTGCACTAACCTGCTATAGGGGGTCATCAGAGCCAGCTACGGGTGTGCTCAGTGCTGTGCTGCCTGCACTAACCTCCTATAGGGGGATCACCAGAGCCAGCTACAGGTGTGCTCCGTGCTGTGCTGCCTGCACTAACCTGCTATAGGGGGTCACCAGAGCCAGCTACAGGTGTGCTCAGTGCTGTGCTGCCTGCACTAACCTCCAATAGGGGATCATCAGAGCCAGCTACAGGTGTGCTCAGTGCTGTGCTGCCTGCACTAACCTGCTATAGGGGGATCACCAGAGCCAGCTACGGGTGTGCTCCGTGCTGTGCTGCCTGCACTAACCTCCTATAGGGGGATCACCAGAGCCAGCTACAGGTGTGCTCCGTGCTGTGCTGCCTGCACTAACCTCCAATAGGGGATCATCAGAGCCAGCTACAGGTGTGCTCCGTGCTGTGCTGCCTGCACTAACCTGCTATAGGGGATCATCAGAGCCAGCTACGGGTGTGCTCCGTGCTGTGCTGCCTGCACTAACCTGCTATAGGGGGATCACCAGAGCCAGCTACAGGTGTGCTCCGTGCTGTGCTGCCTGCACTAACCTGCTATAGGGGGTCATCAGAGCCAGCTACGGGTGTGCTCCGTGCTGTGCTGCCTGCACTAACCTGCTATAGGGGGATCACCAGAGCCAGCTACGGGTGTGCTCCGTGCTGTTCTGCCTGCACTAACCTGCTATAGGGGATCATCAGAGCCAGCTACGGGTGTGCTCCGTGCTGTGCTGCCTGCACTAACCTGCTATAGGGGGTCACCAGAGCCAGCTACGGGTGTGCTCCGTGCTGTGCTGCCTGCACTAACCTCCTATAGGGGGTCACCAGAGCCAGCTACGGGTGTGCTCCGTGCTGTGCTGCCTGCACTAACCTGCTATAGGGGGTCACCAGAGCCAGCTACAGGTGTGCTCCGTGCTGTGCTGCCTGCACTAACCTCCTATAGGGGGTCACCAGAGCCAGCTACGGGTGTGCTCCGTGCTGTGCTGCCTGCACTAACCTGCTATAGGGGGATCACCAGAGCCAGCAACGGGTGTGCTCCGTGCTGTGCTGCCTGCACTAACCTGCTATAGGGGATCATCAGAGCCAGCTACGGGTGTGCTCCGTGCTGTGCTGCCTGCACTAACCTGCTATAGGGGGATCACCAGAGCCAGCTACAGGTGTGCTCCGTGCTGTGCTGTCTGCACTAACCTCCTATAGGGGATCATCAGAGCCAGCTACGGGTGTGCTCAGTGCTGTACTGCCTGCACTAACCTGCTATAGGGGGATCACCAGAGCCAGCTACAGGTGTGCTCCGTGCTGTGCTGCCTGCACTAACCTCCTATAGGGGGATCATCAGAGCCAGCTACAGGTGTGCTCCGTGCTGTGCTGCCTGCACTAACCTGCTATAGGGGATCATCAGAGCCAGCTACGGGTGTGCTCCGTGCTGTGCTGCCTGCACTAACCTGCTATAGGGGGATCACCAGAGCCAGCTACAGGTGTGCTCCGTGCTGTGCTGCCTGCACTAACCTGCTATAGGGGGTCATCAGAGCCAGCTACGGGTGTGCTCCGTGCTGTGCTGCCTGCACTAACCTGCTATAGGGGGTCATCAGAGCCAGCTACGGGTGTGCTCAGTGCTGTGCTGCCTGCACTAACCTCCTATAGGGGGATCACCAGATCCAGCTACAGGTGTGCTCCGTGCTGTGCTGCCTGCACTAACCTGCTATAGGGGGTCACCAGAGCCAGCTACAGGTGTGCTCAGTGCTGTGCTGCCTGCACTAACCTCCAATAGGGGATCATCAGAGCCAGCTACAGGTGTGCTCAGTGCTGTGCTGCCTGCACTAACCTCCTATAGGGGGATCACCAGAGCCAGCTACAGGTGTGCTCCGTGCTGTGCTGCCTGCACTAACCTCCAATAGGGGATCATCAGAGCCAGCTACAGGTGTGCTCCGTGCTGTGCTGCCTGCACTAACCTGCTATAGGGGATCATCAGAGCCAGCTACGGGTGTGCTCCGTGCTGTGCTGCCTGCACTAACCTGCTATAGGGGGATCACCAGAGCCAGCTACAGGTGTGCTCCGTGCTGTGCTGCCTGCACTAACCTGCTATAGGGGGTCATCAGAGCCAGCTACGGGTGTGCTCCGTGCTGTGCTGCCTGCACTAACCTGCTATAGGGGGATCACCAGAGCCAGCTACGGGTGTGCTCCGTGCTGTGCTGCCTGCACTAACCTGCTATAGGGGATCATCAGAGCCAGCTACGGGTGTGCTCCGTGCTGTGCTGCCTGCACTAACCTGCTATAGGGGGTCACCAGAGCCAGCTACGGGTGTGCTCCGTGCTGTGCTGCCTGCACTAACCTCCTATAGGGGGTCACCAGAGCCAGCTACGGGTGTGCTCCGTGCTGTGCTGCCTGCACTAACCTGCTATAGGGGGTCACCAGAGCCAGCTACAGGTGTGCTCCGTGCTGTGCTGCCTGCACTAACCTCCTATAGGGGGTCACCAGAGCCAGCTACGGGTGTGCTCCGTGCTGTGCTGCCTGCACTAACCTGCTATAGGGGGATCACCAGAGCCAGCAACGGGTGTGCTCCGTGCTGTGCTGCCTGCACTAACCTGCTATAGGGGATCATCAGAGCCAGCTACGGGTGTGCTCCGTGCTGTGCTGCCTGCACTAACCTGCTATAGGGGGATCACCAGAGCCAGCTACAGGTGTGCTCCGTGCTGTGCTGTCTTCACTAACCTCCTATAGGGGATCATCAGAGCCAGCTACGGGTGTGCTCAGTGCTGTACTGCCTGCACTAACCTGCTATAGGGGGATCACCAGAGCCAGCTACAGGTGTGCTCCGTGCTGTGCTGCCTGCACTAACCTCCTATAGGGGGATCATCAGAGCCAGCTACAGGTGTGCTCCGTGCTGTGCTGCCTGCACTAACCTGCTATAGGGGATCATCAGAGCCAGCTACGGGTGTGCTCCGTGCTGTGCTGCCTGCACTAACCTGCTATAGGGGGATCACCAGAGCCAGCTACAGGTGTGCTCCGTGCTGTGCTGCCTGCACTAACCTGCTATAGGGGGTCATCAGAGCCAGCTACGAGTGTGCTCCGTGCAGTGCTGCCTGCACTAACCTGCTATAGGGGGATCACCAGAGCCAGCTACAGGTGTGCTCCGTGCTGTGCTGCCTGCACTAACCTGCTATAGGGGATCATCAGAGCCAGCTACGGGTGTGCTCCGTGCTGTGCTGCCTGCACTAACCTGCTATAGGGGGTCACCAGAGCCAGCTACAGGTGTGCTCAGTGCTGTGCTGCCTGCACTAACCTGCTATAGGGGGTCAACAGAGCCAGCTACGGGTGTGCTCCGTGCTGTGCTGCCTGCACTAACCTCCTATAGGGGGTCACCAGAGCCAGCTACGGGTGTGCTCCGTGCTGTGCTGCCTGCACTAACCTGCTATAGGGGGTCACCAGAGCCAGCTACAGGTGTGCTCCGTGCTGTGCTGCCTGCACTAACCTCCTATAGGGGGTCACCAGAGCCAGCTACGGGTGTGCTCCGTGCTGTGCTGCCTGCACTAACATGCTATAGGGGGATCACCAGAGCCAGCAACGGGTGTGCTCCGTGCTGTGCTGCCTGCACTAACCTGCTATAGGGGATCATCAGAGCCAGCTACGGGTGTGCTCCGTGCTGTGCTGCCTGCACTAACCTGCTAAAGGGGGATCACCAGAGCCAGCTAAAGGTGTGCTCCGTGCTGTGCTGTCTGCACTAACCTCCTATAGGGGATCATCAGAGCCAGCTACGGGTGTGCTCAGTGCTGTACTGCCTGCACTAACCTGCTATAGGGGGATCACCAGAGCCAGCTACAGGTGTGCTCAGTGCTGTGCTGCCTGCACTAACCTATAGGGGGATCACCAGAGCCAGCTACAGGTGTGCTCCGTGCTGTGCTGCCTGCACTAACCTCCTATGGGGATCATCAGAGCCAGCTACGGGTGTGCTCCGTGCTGTGCTGCCTGCACTAACCTGCTATAGGGGGATCACTAGAGCCAGCTACAGGTGTGCTCAGTGCTGTGCTGCCTGCACTAACCTGCTATAGGGGATCATCAGAGCCAGCTACAGGTGTGCTCCGTGCTGTGCTGCCTGCACTAACCTGCTATAGGGGGATCACCAGAGCCAGCTACAGGTGTGCTCAGTGCTGTGCTGCCTGCACTAACCTGCTATAGGGGATCATCAGAGCCAGCTACAGGTGTGCTCAGTGCTGTGCTGCCTGCACTAACCTGCTATAGGGGATCATCAGAGCCAGCTACGGGTGTGCTCCGTGCTGTGCTGCCTGCACTAACCTGCTATAGGGGGATCACCAGAGCCAGCTACAGGTGTGCTCAGTGCTGTGCTGCCTGCACTAACCTGCTATAGGGGATCATCAGAGCCAGCTACAGGTGTGCTCCGTGCTGTGCTGCCTGCACTAACCTGCTATAGGGGATCATCAGACCCAGCTACGGGTGTGCTCCGTGCTGTGCTGCCTGCAATAACCTGCTATAGGGGGATCACCAGAGCCAGCTACAGGTGTGCTCCGTGCTGTGCTGCCTGCACTAACCTCCTATAGGGGGATCACCAGAGCCAGCTACAGGTGTGCTCCGTGCTGTGCTGCCTGCACTAACCTGCTATAGGGGATCATCAGAGCCAGCTACGGGTGTGCTCCGTGCTGTGCTGCCTGCACTAACCTGCTATAGGGGGATCACCAGAGCCAGCTACAGGTGTGCTCCGTGCTGTGCTGCCTGCACTAACCTGCTATAGGGGGTCATCAGAGCCAGCTACGGGTGTGCTCCGTGCTGTGCTGCCTGCACTAACCTGCTATAGGGGGATCACCAGAGCCAGCTACAGGTGTGCTCCGTGCTGTGCTGCCTGCACTAACCTGCTATAGGGGATCATCAGAGCCAGCTACGGGTGTGCTCCGTGCTGCCTGCACTAACCTGCTATAGGGGGTCACCAGAGCCAGCTACCGGTGTGCTCAGTGCTGTGCTGCCTGCACTAACCTGCTATAGGGGGGTCACCAGAGCCAGCTACGGGTGTGCTCCGTGCTGTGCTGCCTGCACTAACCTCCTATAGGGGGTCACCAGAGCCAGCTACGGGTGTGCTCCGTGCTGTGCTGCCTGCACTAACCTACTATAGGGGGATCACCAGAGCCAGCAACGGGTGTGCTCCGTGCTGTGCTGCCTGCACTAACCTGCTATAGGGGATCATCAGAGCCAGCTACGGGTGTGCTCCGTGCTGTGCTGCCTGCACTAACCTGCTATAGGGGATCATCAGAGCCAGCTACGGGTGTGCTCCGTGCTGTGCTGCCTGCACTAACCTGCTATAGGGGGATCACCAGAGCCAGCTACAGGTGTGCTCCGTGCTGTGCTGTCTGCACTAACCTCCTATAGGGGATCATCAGAGCCAGCTACGGGTGTGCTCAGTGCTGTGCTGCCTGCACTAACCTGCTATAGGGGGATCACCAGAGCCAGCTACAGGTGTGCTCCGTGCTGTGCTGCCTGCACTAACCTCCTATAGGGGGATCACCAGAGCCAGCTACAGGTGTGCTCCGTGCTGTGCTGCCTGCACTAACCTCCTATAGGGGGATCACCAGAGCCAGCTACAGGTGTGCTCAGTGCTGTGCTGCCTGCACTAACCTGCTATAGGGGATCATCAGAGCCAGCTACGGGTGTGCTCCGTGCTGTGCTGCCTGCACTAACCTGCTATAGGGGGATCACCAGAGCCAGCTACAGGTGTGCTCAGTGCTGTGCTGCCTGCACTAACCTGCTATAGGGGATCATCAGAGCCAGCTACAGGTGTGCTCAGTGCTGTGCTGCCTGCACTAACCTCCTATAGGGGGATCACCAGAGCCAGCTACAGGTGTGCTCCGTGCTGTGCTGCCTGCACTAACCTCCTATAGGGGGATCACCAGAGCCAGCTACAGGTGTGCTCAGTGCTGTGCTGCCTGCACTAACCTGCTATAGGGGATCATCAGAGCCAGCTACGGGTGTGCTCCGTGCTGTGCTGCCTGCACTAACCTGCTATAGGGGGTCACCAGAGCCAGCTACAGGTGTGCTCAGTGCTGTGCTGCCTGCACTAACCTGCTATAGGGGGGTCACCAGAGCCAGCTACGGGTGTGCTCCGTGCTGTGCTGCCTGCACTAACCTCCTATAGGGGGTCACCAGAGCCAGCTACGGGTGTGCTCCGTGCTGTGCTGCCTGCACTAACCTGCTATAGGGGGATCACCAGAGCCAGCAACGGGTGTGCTCCGTGCTGTGCTGTCTGCACTAACCTCCTATAGGGGATCATCAGAGCCAGCTACGGGTGTGCTCAGTGCTGTGCTGCCTGCACTAACCTGCTATAGGGGGATCACCAGAGCCAGCTACAGGTGTGCTCAGTGCTGTGCTGCCTGCACTAACCTCCTATAGGGGGATCACCAGAGCCAGCTACAGGTGTGCTCAGTGCTGTGCTGCCTGCACTAACCTGCTATAGGGGGTCACCAGAGCCAGCTACAGGTGTGCACAGTGCTGTGCTGCCTGCACTAACCTCCTATAGCGGGATCACCAGAGCCAGCTACAGGTGTGCTCAGTGCTGTGCTGCCTGCACTAACCTGCTATAGGGGATCATCAGAGCCAGCTACGGGTGTGCTCCGTGCTGTGCTGCCTGCACTAACCTGCTATAGGGGGATCACCAGAGCCAGCTACAGGTGTGCTCAGTGCTGTGCTGCCTGCACTAACCTGCTATAGGGGATCATCAGAGCCAGTTACGGGTGTGCTCCGTGCTGTGCTGCCTGCACTTACCTGCTATAGGGGGATCACCAGAGCCAGCTACAGGTGTGCTCCGTGCTGTGCTGCCTGCACTAACCTCCTATAGGGGGATCACCAGAGCCAGCTACAGGTGTGCTCCGTGCTGTGCTGCCTGCACTAACCTGCTATAGGGGATCATCAGAGCCAGATACGGGTGTGCTCCGTGCTGTGCTGCCTGCACTAACCTGCTATAGGGGGTCATCAGAGCCAGCTACGGGTGTGCTCCGTGCTGTGCTGCCTGCACTAACCTGCTATAGGGGGATCACCAGAGCCAGCTACAGGTGTGCTCCGTGCTGTGCTGCCTGCACTAACCTGCTATAGGGGATCATCAGAGCCAGCTACGGGTGTGCTCCGTGCTGTGCTGCCTGCACTAACCTGCTATAGGGGGTCACCCGAGCCAGCTACAGGTGTGCTCAGTGCTGTGCTGCCTGCACTAACCTGCTATAGGGGATCATCAGAGCCAGCTACGGGTGTGCTCCGTGCTGTGCTGCCTGCACTAACCTGCTATAGGGGGTCATCAGAGCCAGCTACGGGTGTGCTCCGTGCTGTGCTGCCTGCACTAACCTGCTATAGGGGGTCATCAGAGCCAGCTACAGGTGTGCTCCGTGCTGTGCTGCCTGCACTAACCTGCTATAGGGGGATCACCAGAGCCAGCTACAGGTGTGCTCCGTGCTGTGCTGCCTGCACTAACCTGCTATAGGGGATCATCAGAGCCAGCTACGGGTGTGCTCCGTGCTGTGCTGCCTGCACTAACCTGCTATAGGGGGTCACCAGAGCCAGCTACAGGTGTGCTCAGTGCTGTACTGCCTGCACTAACCTGCTATAGGGGGGTCACCAGAGCCAGCTACGGGTGTGCTCCGTGCTGTGCTGCCTGCACTAACCTCCTATAGGGGGTCACCAGAGCCAGCTACGGGTGTGCTCCGTGCTGTGCTGCCTGCACTAACCTGCTATAGGGGGATCACCAGAGCCAGCTACAGGTGTGCTCCGTGCTGTGCTGCCTGCACTAACCTGCTATAGGGGATCATCAGAGCCAGCTACGGGTGTGCTCCGTGCTGTGCTGCCTGCACTAACCTGCTATAGGGGGTCACCAGAGCCAGCTACAGGTGTGCTCAGTGCTGTGCTGCCTGCACTAACCTGCTATAGGGGGGTCACCAGAGCCAGCTACGGGTGTGCTCCGTGCTGTGCTGCCTGCACTAACCTCCTATAGGGGGTCACCAGAGCCAGCTAAAGGTGTGCTCCGTGCTGTACTGCCTGCACTAACCTGCTATAGGGGGATCACCAGAGCCAGCTACAGGTGTGCTCCGTGCTGTGCTGCCTGCACTAACCTGCTATAGGGGATCATCAGAGCCAGTTACGGGTGTGCTCCGTGCTGTGCTGCCTGCACTAACCTGCTATAGGGGGATCACCAGAGCCAGCTACAGGTGTGCTCAGTGCTGTGCTGCCTGCACTAACCTGCTATAGGGGATCATCAGAGCCAGTTACGGGTGTGCTCCGTGCTGTGCTGCCTGCACTAACCTGCTATAGGGGGATCACCAGAGCCAGCTACGGGTGTGCTCCGTGCTGTGCTGTCTGCACTAACCTCCTATAGGGGATCATCAGAGCCAGCTACGGGTGTGCCCAGTGCTATGCTGCCTGCACTAACCTGCTATAGGGGGATCACCAGAGCCAGCTACAGGTGTGCTCTGTGCTGCCTGCACTAACCTCCTATAGGGGGATCACCAGAGACAGCTACAGGTGTGCTCAGTGCTGTGCTGCCTGCACTAACCTGCTATAGGGGGTCACCAGAGCCAGCTACAGGTGTGCTCAGTGCTGTGCTGCCTGCACTAACCTCCTATAGGGGGATCACCAGAGCCAGCTACAGGTGTGCTCCGTGCTGTGCTGCCTGCACTAACCTCCTATGGGGATCATCAGAGCCAGCTACGGGTGTGCTCCGTGCTGTGCTGCCTGCACTAACCTGCTATAGGGGGATCACTAGAGCCAGCTACAGGTGTGCTCAGTGCTGTGCTGCCTGCACTAACCTGCTATAGGGGATCATCAGAGCCAGCTACGGGTGTGCTCCGTGCTGTGCTGCCTGCACTAACCTGCTATAGGGGGATCACCAGAGCCAGCTACAGGTGTGCTCAGTGCTGTGCTGCCTGCACTAACCTGCTATAGGGGATCATCAGAGCCAGCTACAGGTGTGCTCCGTGCTGTGCTGCCTGCACTAACCTGCTATAGGGGATCATCAGAGCCAGCTACGGGTGTGCTCCGTGCTGTGCTGCCTGCACTAACCTCCTATAGGGGGATCACCAGAGCCAGCTACAGGTGTGCTCCGTGCTGTGCTGCCTGCACTAACCTGCTATATGGGATCATCAGAGCCAGTTACGGGTGTGCTCCGTGCTGTGCTGCCTGCACTAACCTGCTATAGGGGGATCACCAGAGCCAGCTACGGGTGTGCTCCGTGCTGTGCTGTCTGCACTAACCTCCTATAGGGGATCATCAGAGCCAGCTACGGGTGTGCCCAGTGCTGTGCTGCCTGCACTAACCTGCTATAGGGGGATCACCAGAGCCAGCTACAGGTGTGCTCTGTGCTGCCTGCACTAACCTCCTATAGGGGGATCACCAGAGACAGCTACAGGTGTGCTCAGTGCTGTGCTGCCTGCACTAACCTGCTATAGGGGGTCACCAGAGCCAGCTACAGGTGTGCTCAGTGCTGTGCTGCCTGCACTAACCTCCTATAGGGGGATCACCAGAGCCAGCTACAGGTGTGCTCCGTGCTGTGCTGCCTGCACTAACCTCCTATGGGGATCATCAGAGCCAGCTACGGGTGTGCTCCGTGCTGTGCTGCCTGCACTAACCTGCTATAGGGGGATCACTAGAGCCAGCTACAGGTGTGCTCAGTGCTGTGCTGCCTGCACTAACCTGCTATAGGGGATCATCAGAGCCAGCTACGGGTGTGCTCCGTGCTGTGCTGCCTGCACTAACCTGCTATAGGGGGATCACCAGAGCCAGCTACAGGTGTGCTCAGTGCTGTGCTGCCTGCACTAACCTGCTATAGGGGATCATCAGAGCCAGCTACAGGTGTGCTCCGTGCTGTGCTGCCTGCACTAACCTGCTATAGGGGATCATCAGAGCCAGCTACGGGTGTGCTCCGTGCTGTGCTGCCTGCACTAACCTCCTATAGGGGGATCACCAGAGCCAGCTACAGGTGTGCTCCGTGCTGTACTGCCTGCACTAACCTCCTATAGGGGGATCACCAGAGCCAGCTACAGGTGTGCTCCGTGCTGTGCTGCCTGCACTAACCTGCTATAGGGGATCATCAGAGCCAGCTACGGGTGTGCTCCGTGCTGTGCTGCCTGCATTAACCTGCTATATCGGGTCACCAGAGCCAGCTACAGGTGTGCTCAGTGCTGTGCTGCCTGCACTAACCTGCTATAGGGGGGTCACCAGAGCCAGCTACGGGTGTGCTCCGTGCTGTGCTGCCTGCACTAACCTCCTATAGGGGGTCACCAGAGCCAGCTACGGGTGTGCTCCGTGCTGTGCTGCCTGCACTAACCTGCTATAGGGGGATCACCAGAGCCAGCAACGGGTGTGCTCCGTGCTGTGCTGCCTGCACTAACCTGCTATAGGGGATCATCAGAGCCAGCTACGGGTGTGCTCCGTGCTGTGCTGCCTGCACTAACCTGCTATAGGGGGTCACCCGAGCCAGCTACAGGTGTGCTCAGTGCTGTGCTGCCTGCACTAACCTGCTATAGGGGATCATCAGAGCCAGCTACGGGTGTGCTCCGTGCTGTGCTGCCTGCACTAACCTGCTATAGGGGGTCATCAGAGCCAGCTACGGGTGTGCTCCGTGCTGTGCTGCCTGCACTAACCTCCTATAGGGGATCATCAGAGCCAGCTACGGGTGTGCTCAGTGCTGTGCTGCCTGCACTAACCTGCTATAGGGGGATCACCAGAGCCAGCTACAGGTGTGCTCAGTGCTGTGCTGCCTGCACTAACCTCCTATAGGGGGATCACCAGAGCCAGCTACAGGTGTGCTCAGTGCTGTGCTGCCTGCACTAACCTGCTATAGGGGGTCACCAGAGCCAGCTAGAGGTGTGCTCAGTGCTGTGCTGCCTGCACTAACCTCCTATAGGGGGATCACCAGAGCCAGCTACAGGTATGCTCCGTGCTGTGCTGCCTGCACTAACCTCCTATGGGGATCAATAGAGCCAGCTACGGGTGTGCTCCGTGCTGTGCTGCCTGCACTAACCTGCTATAGGGGGATCACTAGAGCCAGCTACAGGTGTGCTCAGTGCTGTGCTGCCTGCACTAACCTGCTATAGGGGGTCACCAGAGCCAGCTACAGGTGTGCTCCGTGCTGTGCTGCCTGCACTAACCTCCTATAGGGGGATCACCAGAGCCAGCTACAGGTGTGCTCCGTGCTGTGCTGCCTGCACTAACCTCCTATAGGGGGATCACCAGAGCCAGCTACAGGTGTGCTCCGTGCTGTGCTGCCTGCACTAACCTCCTATAGGGGGATCACCAGAGCCAGCTACAGGTGTGCTCCGTGCTGTGCTGCCTGCACTAACCTGCTATAGGGGATCATCAGAGCCAGCTACGGGTGTGCTCCGTGCTGTGCTGCCTGCACTATCCTGCTATAGGGGGATCACCAGAGTCAGCTACAGGTGTGCTCCGTGCAGTGCTGCCTGCACTAACCTGCTATAGCGGGGTCATCAGAGCCAGCTACGGGTGTGCTCCGTGCTGTGCTGCCTGCACTAACCTGCTATAGGGGGATCACCAGAGCCAGCTACAGGTGTGCTCCGTGCTGTGCTGCCTGCACTAACCTCCTATAGGGGGGATCACCAGAGCCAGCTACAGGTGTGCTCCGTGCTGTGCTGCCTGCACTAACCTGCTATAGGGGATCATCAGAGCCAGCTACGGGTGTGCTCCGTGCTGTGCTGCCTGCACTAACCTGCTATAGGGGGATCACCAGAGCCAGCTACAGGTGTGCTCCGTGCTGTGCTGCCTGCACTAACCTCCTATAGGGGGATCACCAGAGCCAGCTACAGGTGTGCTCCGTGCTGTGCTGCCTGCACTAACCTGCTATAGGGGATCATCAGAGCTAGCTACGGGTGTGCTCCGTGCTGTGCTGCCTGCACTAACCTGCTATAGGGGGATCACCAGAGCCAGCTACAGGTGTGCTCCGTGCTGTGCTGCCTGCACTAACCTGCTATAGGGGATCATCAGAGCCAGCTACGGGTGTGCTCCGTGCTGTGCTGCCTGCACTAACCTGCTATAGGGGGTCACCAGAGCCAGCTACAGGTGTGCTCAGTGCTGTGCTGCCTGCACTAACCTGCTATAGGGGGGTCACCAGAGCCAGCTACGGGTGTGCTCCGTGCTGTGCTGCCTGCACTAACCTCCTATAGGGGGTCACCAGAGCCAGCTACGGGTGTGCTCCGTGATGTGCTGCCTGCACTAACCTGCTATAGGGGGATCACCAGAGCCAGCAACGGGTGTGCTCCGTGCTGTGCTGCCTGCACTAACCTGTATAGGGGATCATCAGAGCCAGCTACGGGTGTGCTCCGTGCTGTGCTGCCTGCACTAACCTGCTATAGGGGGATCACCAGAGCCAGCTACAGGTGTGCTCCGTGCTGTGCTGTCTGCACTATCCTGCTATAGGGGATAACCAGAGCCAGCTACAGGTGTGCTCAGTGCTGTGCTGCCTGCACTAACCTGCTATAGGGGGATCACCAGAGCCAGCTACAGGTGTGCTCCGTGCTGTGCTGCCTGCACTAACCTGCTATAGGGGGTCACCAGAGCCAGCTACAGGTGTGCTCAGTGCTGTGCTGCCTGCACTAACCTCCTATAGGGGGATCACCAGAGCCAGCTACAGGTGTGCTCCGTGCTGTGCTGCCTGCACTAACCTCCTATGGGGATCATCAGAGCCAGCTACGGGTGTGCTCCGTGCTGTGCTGCCTGCACTAACCTGCTATAGGGGGATCACTAGAGCCAGCTACAGGTGTGCTCAGTGCTGTGCTGCCTGCACTAACCTGCTATAGGGGGATCACCAGAGCCAGCTACAGGTGTGCTCCGTGCTGTGCTGCCTGCACTAACCTGCTATAGGGGATCATCAGAGCCAGCTACGGGTGTGCTCCGTGCTGTGCTGCCTGCACTAACCTGCTATAGGGGGATCACCAGAGCCAGCTACAGGTGTGCTCCGTGCTGTGCTGCCTGCACTAACCTGCTATAGGGGGTCATCAGAGCCAGCTACGGGTGTGCTCCGTGCTGTGCTGCCTGCACTAACCTGCTATAGGGGGATCACCAGAGCCAGCTACAGGTGTGCTCCGTGCTGTGCTGTCTGCACTAACCTGCTATAGGGGATCATCAGAGCCAGCTACGGGTGTGCTCCGTGCTGTGCTGCCTGCACTAACCTGCTATAGGGGGTCACCAGAGCCAGCTACAGGTGTGCTCAGTGCTGTGCTGCCTGCACTAACATGCTATAGGGGGGTCACCAGAGCCAGCTACAGGTGTGCTCCGTGCTGTGCTGCCTGCACTAACCTCCTATAGGGGGTCACCAGAGCCAGCTACGGGTGTGCTCCGTGCTGTGCTGCCTGCACTAACCTGCTATAGGGGGATCACCAGAGCCAGCAACGGGTGTGCTCTGTGCTGTGCTGCCTGCACTAACCTGCTATAGGGGGATCACCAGAGCCAGCAACGGGTGTGCTCCGTGCTGTGCTGCCTGCACTAACCTGCTATAGGGGATCATCAGAGCCAGCTATGGGTGTGCTCAGTACTGTGCTGCCTGCACTAACCTGCTATAGGGGGATCACCAGAGCCAGCTACAGGTGTGCTCAGTGCTGTGCTGCCTGCACTAACCTCCTATAGGGGGATCATCAGAGCCAGCTACAGGTGTGCTCAGTGCTGTGCTGCCTGCACTAACCTGCTATAGGGTGATCACCAGAGCCAGCTACAGGTGTACTCAGTGCTGTGCTGCCAGCACTAACCTCCTATAGGGGATCATCAGAGCCAGCTACGGGTGTGCTCCGTGCTGTGCTGCCTGCACTAACCTGCTATAGGGGGATCACCAGAGCCAGCTACAGGTGTGCTCAGTGCTGTGCTGCCTGCACTAATCTGCTATAGGGGGATCACCAGAGCCAGCTACAGTTGTGCTCAGTGCTGTGCTTCCTGCACCAACCTGCTATAGGGGATCACCAGAGCCAGCTACAGGTGTGCTCAGTGCTGTGCTGCCTGCACTAACCACCTATAGGGGGATCATCAGAGCCAGCTACAGGTGTGCTCAGTGCTGTGCTGCCTGCACTAACCTTCTATAGGGGGATCACCAGAGCCAGCTACAGGTGTGCTCAGTGCTGTGCTGCCTGCACGAACCTGCTATAGGGGGATCACCAGAGCCAGCTACGGGTGTGCTCAGTGCTGTGCTGCCTGCACTAACCTGCTATAGGGGGATCACCAAAGCAAGCTACAGGTGTGCTCCGTGCTGTGCTGCCTGCACTAACCTGCTATAGGGGGATCACCAGAGCCAGCTACGGGTGTGCTCCGTGCTGTGCTGCCTGCACTAACCTCCTATAGGGGGATCACCAGAGCCAGCTACAGGTGTGCTCCGTGCTGCCTGCACTAACCTGCTATAGGGGATCATCAGAGCCAGCTACGGGTGTGCTCAGTGCTGTGCTGCCTGCACTAACCTGCTATAGGGGGATCACCAGAGCCAGCTACGGGTGTGCTCCGTGCTGTGCTGCCTGCACTAACCTCCTATAGGGGGATCACCAGAGCCAGCTACAGGTGTGCTCCGTGCTGTGCTGCCTGCACTAACCTCCTATAGGGGGAACACCAGAGCCAGCTATAGGTGTGCTCAGTGCTGTGCTGCCTGCACTAACCTGCTATAGGGGATCATCAGAGCCAGCTACAGGTGTGCTCCGTGCTGTGCTGCCTGCACTAACCTGCTATAGGGGGATCACCAGAGCCAGCTACAGGTGTGCTCCGTGCTGTGCTGCCTGCACTAACCTGCTATAGGGGATCATCAGAGCCAGCTACGGGTGTGCTCCGTGCTGTGCTGCCTGCACTAACCTGCTATAGGGGGATCACCAGAGCCAGCTACAGGTGTGCTCCGTGCTGTGCTGCCTGCACTAACCTCCTATAGGGGGATCACCAGAGCCAGCTACAGGTGTGCTCCGTGCTGTGCTGCCTGCACTAACCTCCTATGGGGATCATCAGAGCCAGCTACGGGTGTGCTCCGTCCTGTGCTGCCTGCACTAACCTGCTATAGGGGGATCACTAGAGCCAGCTACAGGTGTGCTCAGTGCTGTGCTGCCTGCACTAACCTGCTATAGGGGGTCACCAGAGCCAGCTACAGGTGTGCTCTGTGCTGTGCTGCCTGCACTAACCTCCTATAGGGGGATCACCAGAGCCAGCTACAGGTGTGCTCCGTGCTGTGCTGCCTGCACTAACCTCCTATAGGGGGATCACCAGAGCCAGCTACAGGTGTGCTCCGTGCTGTGCTGCCTGCACTAACCTCCTATAGGGGGATCACCAGAGCCAGCTACAGGTGTGCTCCTTGCTGTGCTGCCTGCACTAACCTGCTATAGGGGATCATCAGAGCCAGCTACGGGTGTGTTCTGTGCTGTGCTGCCTGCACTAACCTGCTATAGGGGGGATCACCAGAGCCAGCTAGAGGTGTGCTCCGTTCTGTGCTGCCTGCACTAACCTGCTATAGGGGGATCACTAGAGCCAGCTACAGGTGTGCTCAGTGCTGTGCTGCCTGCACTAACCTGCTATAGGGGGTCACCAGAGCCAGTTACAGGTGTGCTCCGTGCTGTGCTGCCTGCACTAACCTCCTATAGGGGGATCACCAGAGCCAGCTACAGGTGTGCTCCGTGCTGTGCTGCCTGCACTAACCTGCTATAGGGGATCATCAGAGCCAGCTACGGGTGTGCTCCGTGCTGTGCTGCCTGCACTAACCTGCTATAGGGGGATCACCAGAGCCAGCTACAGGTGTGCTCCGTGCTGTGCTGCCTGCACTAACCTGCTATAGGGGGTCATCAGAGCCAGCTACGGGTGTGCTCCGTGCTGTGCTGCCTGCACTAACCTGCTATAGGGGGATCACCAGAGCCAGCTACAGGTGTGCTCCGTGCTGTGCTGCCTGCACTAACCTGCTATAGGGGATCATCAGAGCCAGCTACGGGTGTGCTCCGTGCTGTGCTGCCTGCACTAACCTGCTATAGGGGGTCACCAGAGCCAGCTACAGGTGTGCTCAGTGCTGTGCTGCCTGCACTAACCTGCTATAGGGGGGTCACCAGAGCCAGCTACGGGTGTGCTCCGTGCTGTGCTGCCTGCACTAACCTCCTATAGGGGGTCACCAGAGCCAGCTACGGGTGTGCTCCGTGCTGTGCTGCCTGCACTAACCTGCTATAGGGGGATCACCAGAGCCAGCAACGGGTGTGCTCCGTGCTGTGCTGCCTGCACTAACCTGCTATATGGGATCATCAGAGCCAGCTACGGGTGTGCTCCGTGCTGTGCTGCCTGCACTAACCTGCTATAGGGGGATCACCAGAGCCAGCTACGGGTGTGCTCCGTGCTGTGCTGTCTGCACTAACCTCCTATAGGGGATCATCAGAGCCAGCTACGGGTGTGCTCAGTGCTGTGCTGCCTGCACTAACCTGCTATAGGGGGATCACCAGAGCCAGCTACAGGTGTGCTCAGTGCTGTGCTGCCTGCACTAACCTCCTATAGGGGGATCACCAGAGCCAGCTACAGGTGTGCTCAGTGCTGTGCTGCCTGCACTAACCTGCTATAGGGGGATCACCAGAGCCAGCTTCAGGTGTGCTCAGTGCTGTGCTGCCTGCACTAACCTCCTATAGGGGGATCATCAGAGCCAGCAACAGGTGTGCTCAGTGCTGTGCTGCCTGCACTAACCTGCTATAGGGGGATCACCAGAGCCAGCTACAGGTGTGCTCAGTGCTGTGCTGCCTGCACTAACCTGCTATAGGGGGTCACCAGAGCCAGCTACAGGTGTGCTCAGTGCTGTGCTGCCTGCACTAACCTGCTATAGGGGGATGACCAGAGCCAGCTACGGGTGTGCTCAGTGCTGTGCTGCCTGCACTAACCTCCTATAGGGGGATCACCAGAGCCAGCTACAGGTGTGCTCCGTGCTGTGCTGCCTGCACTAACCTGCTATAGGGCGTCACCAGAGCCAGCTATAGGTGTGCTCAGTGCTGTGCTGCCTGCACTAACCTGCTATAGGGGGATCACCAGAGCCAGCTACGGGTGTGCTCCGTGCTGTGCTGCCTGCACTAACCTGCTATAGGGGATCATCAGAGCCAGCTACGGGTGTGCTCCGTGCTGTGCTGCCTGCACTAACCTGCTATAGGGGATCACCAGAGCCAGCTACGGGTGTGCTCCGTGCTGTGCTGCCTGCACTAACCTCCTATAGGGGATCATCAGAGCCAGCTATGGGTGTGCTCCGTGCTGTGCTGCCTGCACTAACCTGCTATAGGGGGATCACCAGAGCCAGCTACGGGTGTGCTCCGTGCTGTGCTGCCTGCACTAACCTCCTATAGGGGATCATCAGAGCCAGCTACGGGTGTGCTCAGTACTGTGCTGCCTGCACTAACCTGCTATAGGGGGATCACCAGAGCCAGCAACGGGTGTGCTCCGTGCTGTGCTGCCTGCACTAACCTGCTATAGGGGATCATCAGAGCCAGCTACGGGTGTGCTCCGTGCTGTGCTGCCTGCACTAACCTGCTATAGGGGGATCACCAGAGCCAGCTACAGGTGTGCTCCGTGCTGTGCTGTCTGCACTAACCTCCTATAGGGGATCATCAGAGCCAGCTACGGGTGTGCTCAGTGCTGTGCTGCCTGCACTAACCTGCTATAGGGGGATCACCAGAGCCAGCTACAGGTGTGCTCAGTGCTGTGCTGCCTGCACTATCCTCCTATAGGGGGATCACCAGAGCCAGCTACAGGTGTGCTCAGTGCTGTGCTGCCTGCACTAACCTGCTATAGGGGGATCACCAGAGCCAGCTTCAGGTGTGCTCAGTGCTGTGCTGCCTGCACTAACCTCCTATAGGGGGATCATCAGAGCCAGCTACAGGTGTGCTCAGTGCTGTGCTGCCTGCACTAACCTGCTATAGGGGGATCACCAGAGCCAGCTACAGGTGTGCTCAGTGCTGTGCTGCCTGCACTAACCTGCTATAGGGGGTCACCAGAGCCAGCTACAGGTGTGCTCAGTGCTGTGCTGCCTGCACTAACCTGCTATAGGGGGATCACCAGAGCCAGCTACGGGTGTGCTCAGTGATGTGCTGCCTGCACTAACCTGCTGTAGGGGGGGTCACCAGAGCCAGCTACAGGTGTGCTCCGTGCTGTGCTGCCTGCACTAACCTCCTATAGGGTGTCACCAGAGCCAGCTACGGGTGTGCTCCGTGCTGTGCTGCCTGCACTAACCTGCTATAGGGGGATCACCAGAGCCAGCTACGGGTGTGCTCCGTGCTGTGCTGCCTGCACTATCCTGCTATAGGGGATCATCAGAGCCAGCTACGGGTGTGCTCCGTGCTGTGCTGCCTGCACTAACCTGCTATAGGGGAAAACCAGAGCCAGCTACGGGTGTGCTCCGTGCTGTGCTGCCTGCACTAACCTGCTATAGGGGATCATCAGAGCCAGCTACGGGTGTGCTCAGTGCTGTGCTGCCTGCACTAACCTGCTATAGGGGGATCACCAGAGCCAGCTACAGGTGTGCTCAGTGCTGTGCTGCCTGCACTAAACTGCTATAGGGGGATCACCAGAGCCAGCTACGGGTGTGCTCGGTGCTGTGCTGCCTGCACTAACCTGCTATAGGGTGTCACCAGAGCCAGCTACGGGTGTACTCAGTGCTGTGCTGCCTGCACTAACCTGCTATAGGGTGTCACCAGAGCCAGCTACAGGTGTACTCAGTGCTGTGCTGCCTGCACTAACCTGCTATAGGGTGTCACCAGAGCCAGCTACAGGTGTGCTCAGTGCTGTGCTGCCTGCACTAACCTGCTATAGGGTGTCACCAGAGCCAGCTACAGGTGTACTCAGTGCTGTGCTGCCTGCACTAACCTGCTATAGGGTGTCACCAGAGCCAGCTACAGGTGTACTCAGTGCTGTGCTGCCTGCACTAACCTGCTATAGGGGATCACCAGAGCCAGCTACGGGTGTGCTGGGTGCTGTGCTGCCTGCACTAACCTGCTATAGGGTGTCACCAGAGCCAGCTACAGGTGTACTCAGTGCTGTGCTGCCTGCACTAACCTGCTATAGGGTGTCACCAGAGCCAGCTACAGGTGTGCTCAGTGCTGTGCTGCCTGTACTAACCTCCTATAGGGGATCATCAGAGCCAGCTACGGGTGTGCTCCGTGCTGTGCTGCCTGCACTAACCTGCTATAGGGGGATCACCAGAGCCAGCAACAGGTGTGCTCAGTGCTGTGCTGCCTGCACTAACCTCCTATAGGGGATCATCAGAGCCAGCTACGGGTGTGCTCAGTGCTGTGCTGCCTGCACTAACCTGCTATAGGGGGATCACCAGAGCCAGCAACAGGTGTGCTCAGTGCTGTGCTGCCTGCACTAACCTCCTATAGGGGGTTAGCAGAGCCAGCTACACGTGTGCTCAGTGCTGTGCTGCCTGCACTAACCTGCTATAGGGGGATCATCAGAGCCAGCTACAGGTGTGCTCAGTTCTGTGCTGCCTGCACTAACCTGCTATAGGGGGATCACCAGAGCCAGCTACAGGTGTGCTCAGTGCTGTGCTACCTGCACTAACCTGCTATAGGGGGTCACCAGAGCCAGCTACAGGTGTGCTCCGTGCTGTGCTGCCTGCACTAACCTGCTATAGGGGGATCACCAGCGCCAGCTACAGGTGTGCTCCGTGCTGTGCTGCCTGCACTAACCTCCTATAGGGGATCATCAGAGCAAGCTACGGGTGTGCTCCATGCTGTGCTGCCTGCACTAACCTGCTATAGGGGGATCACCAGAGCCAGCTATGGGTGTGCTCAGTGCTGTGCTGCCTGCACTAACCTGCTATAGGGGGATCACCAGAGCCAGCTACATGTGTGCTCAGTGCAGTGCTGCCTGCACTAACCTGCTATAGGGGGATCACCAGAGCCAGCTACAGGTGTGCTCAGTGCTGTGCTGCCTGCACTAACCTGCTATAGGGGGATCACCAGAGCCAGCTACAGGTGTGCTCAGTGCTGTGCTGCCTGCACTAACCTGCTATAGGGGGATCACCAGAGCCAGCTACAGGTGTGCTCAGTGCTGTGCTGCCTGCACTAACCTGCTATAGGGGGATCACCAGAGCCAGCTACAGGTGTGCTCAGTGCTGTGCTGCCTGCACTAACCTGCTATAGGGGGATCACCAGAGCCAGCTACGGGTGTGCTCAGTGCTGTGCTGCCTGCACTAACCTGCTATAGGGGGATAACCAGAGCCAGCTACAGGTGTGCTCCGTGCTGTGCTGCCTGCACTAACCTCCTATAGGGGATCATCAGAGCCAGCTACGGGTGTGCTCCGTGCTGTGCTGCCTGCACTAACCTGCTATAGGGGGATCACTAGAGCCAGCTACAGGTGTGCTCAGTGCTGTGTTGCCTGCACTAACCTGCTATAGGAGGATCACCAGAGCCAGCTACAGGTGTGCTCAGTGCTGTGCTGCCTGCACTAACCTCCTATAGGGGGTTAGCAGAGCCAGCTACAGGTGTGCTCAGTGCTGTGCTGCCTGCACTAACCTGCTATAGGGGGATCACCAGAGCCAGCTACGGGTGTGCTCAGTGCTGTGCTGCCTGCACTAACCTGCTATAGGGGGATCACCAGAGCCAGCTACAGGTGTGCTCGGTGCTGTGCTGCCTGCACTAACCTGCTATAGGGTGTCACCAGAGTCAGCTACAGGTGTGCTCAGTGCTGTGCTGCCTGCACTAACCTGCTATTGGGGGATCATCAGAGCCAGCTACGGGTGTGCTCAGTGCTGTGCTGCCTGCACTAACCTGCTATAGGGGGATCACCAGAGCCAGCTACAGGTGTGCTCAGTGCTGTGCTGCCTGCACTAACCTGCTATAGGGGGATCACCAGAGCCAGCTACAGGTGTGCTCGGTGCTGTGCTGCCTGCACTAACCTGCTATAGGGTGTCACCAGAGCCAGCTACAGGTGTACTCAGTGCTGTGCTGCCTGCACTAACCTGCTATAGGGTGTCACCAGAGCCAGCTACAGGTGTACTCAGTGCTGTGCTGCCTGCACTAACCTTCTATAGGGTGTCACCAGAGCCAGCTACAGGTGTGCTCAGTTCTGTGCTGCCTGCACTAACCTCCTATAGGGGATCATCAGAGCCAGCTACGGGTGTGCTCGGTGCTGTGCTGCCTGCACTAACCTGCTATAGGGAATCACCAGAGCCAGCTACGGGTGTTCTCAGTGCTGTGCTGCCTGCACTAACCTGCTATAGGGGGATCACCAGAGCCAGCAACAGGTAAGCTCAGTGCTGTGCTGCCTGCACTAACCTCCTATAGGGGGTTAGCAGAGCCAGCTACACGTGTGCTCAGTGCTGTGCTGCCTGCACTAACCTGCTATAGGGGGATCATCAGAGCCAGCTACAGGTGTGCTCAGTGCTGTGCTGCCTGCACTAACCTGCTATAGGGGGATCACCAGAGCCAGCTACAGGTGTGCTCAGTGCTGTGCTGCCTGCACTAACCTGCTATAGGGGGATCACCAGAGCCAGCTACAGGTGTGCTCCGTGCTGTGCTGCCTGCACTAACCTGCTATAGGGGATCATCAGAGCAAGCTACGGGTGTGCTCCGTGCTGTGCTGCCTGCACTAACCTGCTATAGGGGGATCACCAGAGCCAGCTACGGGTGTGCTCAGTGCTGTGCTGCCTGCACTAACCTGCTATAGGGGGATCACCAGTGCCAGCTACAGGTGTGCTCAGTGCTGTGCTGCCTGCACTAACCTGCTATAGGGGGATCACCAGAGCCAGCTACAGGTGTGCTCAGTGCTGTGCTGCCTGCACTAACCTGCTATAGGGGGATCACCAGAGCCAGCTACAGGTGTGCTCAGTGCTGTGCTGCCTGCACTAACCTCCTATAGGGGGATCATCAGAGCCAGCTACAGGTGTGCTCAGTGCTGTGCTGCCTGCACTAACCTGCTATAGGGGGATCACCAGAGCTAGCTACAGGTGTGCTCAGTGCTGTGCTGCCTGCACTAACCTGCTATAGGGGGATCACCAGAGCCAGCTACGGGTGTGCTCAGTGCTGTGCTGCCTGCACTAACCTGCTATAGGGGGATCACCAGAGCCAGCTACAGGTGTGCTCCGTGCTGTGCTGCCTGCACTAACCTCCTATAGGGGATCATCAGAGCCAGCTACAGGTGTGCTCCGTGCTGCCTGCACTAACCTCCTATAGGGGATCATCAGAGCCAGCTACGGGTGTGCTCCGTGCTGTGCTGCCTGCACTAACCTGCTATAGGGGGATCACCAGAGCCAGCTACAGGTGTGCTCCGTGCTGTGCTGCCTGCACTAACCTCCTATAGGGGATCATCAGAGCCAGCTACGGGTGTGCTCCGTGCTGTGCTGCCTGCACTAACCTGCTATAGGGGGATCACCAGAGCCAGCTACGGGTGTGCTCAGTGCTGTGCTGCCTGCACTAACCTGCTATAGGGGGATCACCAGAGCCAGCTACAGGTGTGCTCAGTGCTGTGCTGCCTGCACTAACCTGCTATAGGGGGATCACCAGAGCCAGCTACAGGTGTGCTCAGTGCTGTGCTGCATGCACTAACCTGCTATAGGGGGATCACCAGAGCCAGCTACAGGTGTGCTCAGTGCTGTGCTGCCTGCACTAACCTCCTATAGGGGGTTAGCAGAGCCAGCTACAGGTGTGCTCAGTGCTGTGCTGCCTGCACTAACCTGCTATAGGGGGATCACCAGAGCCAGCTACGGGTGTGCTCAGTGCTGTGCTGCCTGCACTAACCTGCTATAGGGGGATTACCAGAGCCAGCTATGGGTGTGCTCAGTGCTGTGCTGCCTGCATTACCCTGCTATAGAGTGATCACCAGAGCCAGCTACCGGTGTGCTCAGTGCTGTGCTGCCTGCACTAACCTGCTATAGGGGGATCACCAGAGCCAGCTACAGGTGTGCTCCGTGCTGTGCTGCCTGCACTAACCTACTATAGGGGGATCACCAGAGCCAGCTACAGGTGTGCTCAGTGCTGTGCTGCCTGCACTAACCTGCTATAGGGGGATCACCAGAGCCAGCTTCAGGTGTGCTCCGTGCTGTGCTGCCTGCACTAACCTCCTATAGGGGATCATCAGAGCCAGCTACAGGTGTGCTCAGTGCTGTGCTGCCTGCACTAACCTCCTATAGGGGATCATCAGAGCCAGCTACAGGTGTGCTCAGTGCTGTGCTGCCTGCACTAACCTGCTATACGGGGATCACCAGAGCCAGCTACGGGTGTGCTCACTGCTGTGCTGCCTGCACTAACCTGCTATAGGGGGATCACCAGAGCCAGCTACGGGTGTGCTCAGTGCTGTGCTGCCGGCACTAACCTGCTATAGGGGGATCACCAGAGCCAGCTACGGGTGTGCTCAGTGCTGTGCTGCCTGCACTAACCTGCTATAGGGGGATCACCAGAGCTAGCTACAGGTGTGCTCCGTGCTGTGCTGCCTGCACTAACCTGCTATAGGGGGATCACCAGAGCCAGCTACGGGTGTGCTCCGTGCTGTGCTGCCTGCACTAACCTGCTATAGGGGGATCACCAGAGCCAGCTACAGGTGTGCTCCGTGCTGTGCTGCCTGCACTAACCTGCTATAGGGGGATCACCAGAGCCAGCTACAGGTGTGCTCCGTGCTGTGCTGCCTGCACTAACCTGCTATAGGGGGATCACCAGAGCCAGCTACGGGTGTGCTCCGTGCTGTGCTGCCTGCACTAACCTCCTATAGGGGATCATCAGAGCCAGCTACAGGTGTGCTCCGTGCTGTGCTGCCTGCACTAACCTGCTATAGGGGGATCACCAGAGCCAGCTACGGGTGTGCTCCGTGCTGTGCTGCCTGCACTAACCTCCTATAGGGGATCATCAGAGCCAGCTACGGGTGTGCTCCGTGCTGTGCTGCCTGCACGAACCTGCTATAGGGGGATCACCAGAGCCAGCTACGGGTGTGCTCAGTGCTGTGCTGCCTGCACTAACCTGCTATAGGGGGATCACCAGAGCCAGCTACAGATGTGCTCAGTGCTGTGCTGCCTGCACTAACCTGCTATAGAAGGATCACCAGAGCCAGCTACAGGTGTGCTCAGTTCTGTGCTGCCTGCACTAACCTGCTATAGGGGGATCAGGGGTGGATTAAGGGTAGCCAGGGCCCGGGGCAGTTCAGACTCTGTGGGCCCCCCTCGTCACGTGACGGGGGTCACGAATCGTAGAGCCACACTCTACATAGAGAATAATGGGGCCTCCAGCACTGACCTCCACCTGCAGAGCCACACTCTACATAGAGAATAATGGGGCCTCCAGCACCGACCTCCACCCGCAGAGCCGCACTCTACATAGAGAATAATGGGGCCTCCAGCACCGACCTCCACCCGCAGAGCCGCACTCTACATAGAGAATAATGGGGCCTCCAGCACCGACCTCCACCCGCAGAGCCGCACTCCACATCGAGAATAATGGAGCCTCCAGCACCGACCTCCACCCGCAGAGCCCCACTCCACATAGAGAATAATGGAGCCTCCAGCACCGACCTCCACCCGCAGAGCCCCACTCCACATAGAGAATAATGGGGCCTCCAGCACCGACCTCCACCCGCAGAGCCACACTCCACATAGAGAATAATGGAGCCTCCAGCACCGACCTCCACCCGCAGAGCCGCACTCCACATAGAGAATAATGGGGCCTCCAGCACCGACCTCCACCCGCAGAGCCGCACTCCACATAGAGAATAATGGAGCCTCCAGCACTGACCTCCACCCGCAGAGCCGCACTCCACATAGAGAATAATGGGGCCTCCAGCACCGACCTCCACCCGCAGAGCCGCACTCCACATAGAGAATAATGGGGCCTCCAGCACCGACCTCCACCCGCAGAGCCGCACTCCACATAGAGAATAATGGAGCCTCCAGCACCGACCTCCACCCGCAGAGCCGCACTCCACATACATGGCTGCTCTCAGTGCTGTGCGCACAGGACCTGTGATGAGGTCACAGGAGGGGAGGAGACAGGGGTCACATGATCGGGGGCCCTGACACCTTACCTCCTGTGATCTCATCACAAGCCTTTGCACGCTACCAGCAGCACCAGCGTTCACGCTACTTGTAGATGCTGCTGGTAGCAGAGCACATAATGCCGCCCCCACGGTCACTCACTTTTAGGTGGGGAGAAGATGGAGTGCCATTGCAGCAGCCAGCAGGAATGTGGTGGGGGCCCCCTTAGAAGCTCTTGTGGTGGGGGCCCCGGGGCTGAAGCCCCGCCTGCCCTGCCTATAATCCGGCCCTGCGCGGTGGCGGATTATAATGGGGCAATTTACTGGCCTGGGCTGTGAGCCCCTTAACCCCACTGGGCCCGGGGCAACTGCCCAAATTGACCTCATTATAATCCGCCACTGAGGGGGATCATCAGAGCCAGCTACAGGTGTGCTCCGTGCTGTGCTGCCTGCACTAACCTGCTATAGGGTGTCACCAGAGCCAGCTACAGGTGTGCTCAGTGCTGTGCTGCCTGCACTAACCTCCTATAGGGGATCATCAGAGCCAGCTACGGGTGTGCTCAGTGCTGTGCTGCCTGCACTAACCTATAGGGGATCATCAGAGCCAGCTACAGGTGTGCTCAGTGCTGTGCTGCCGGCAGTGACCTCCTATAGGGGGATCACCAGAGCCAGCTACAGGTGTGCTCAGTGCTGTGCTGCCTGCACTAACCTGCTATAGGGGATCACCAGAGCCAGCTACAGGTGTGCACAGTGCTGTGCTGCCTGCACTAACCTGCTATAGGGGGATCACCAGAGCCAGCTACTGGTGTGCTCGGTGCTGTGCTGCCTGCACTAACCAGCTATAGGGGGATCATCAGAGCCAGCTACAGGTGTGCACAGTGCTGTGCTGCCTGCACTATCCTGCTATAGGGGGATCACCAGAGCCAGCTACAGGTGTGCTCAGTGCTGTGCTGCCTGCACTAACCTGCTATAGGGGGATCACCAGAGCCAGCTACAGGTGTGCTCAGTGCTGTGCTGTCTGCACTAACCTGCTATAGCGGGATCATCAGAGCCAGCTACAGGTGTACTCAGTGCTGTTACGGCTCCATAGACTTCCATTGCCAATTTTGATCTGACCCTCGGATCAAAATCTGACAAGTTTCTGTTATTTTCCGGAAAATATGGACATGTGAATGGCCCTATAAACTATCACAGATGCGAGTGCTATACATGAAAAGATAGCGGTGGGCCCATGACCCCAAGTATGTGATTTGTATATATGCAGCCACATGCCGACTAGACATGCATGGCCACACTCAATAAAATCGTATTGAGCAAGGCCGGACATATCGAATTGGAATGTGGCCATAAGTACGCAGATCATATACTTGCGGTCACATGACCACCCGCTTCCTTCACTGGAGAATCCTCACAGCAGACATTGTGCGTGATGTTAGTATTCGCAAGTACTGTATGCAGTCACATGGATTGACTGCAGACTTGTAGGCTAAGGCCGGACAACCCCTTTAAAGTCTGAGGTAATGCATTGGTGCCACTCACACCTGACACATTCAGAAATTTAGCATAACCCATGACTTAAGACACATTAATAGTTTTAATATTATGGCTGATCAGTTTAATTATGTGTTTGTGTAACTGGAACATATGTGGAAACTGCCTTACAGAAAACATGGCATTGTCTACAGCATCCAATCAGAATCCACGTCTCATTTTTCCATGACAATTTAGAAAATAAACCCTGCACTCTGATTGGTTGCTAACACAATAAGGTCCCAGTTTCTCTGAGGCAGTTTCCACACATTGATATAAATGGCCTATTCCACTTCTTAAGCACAGACTGTAAGGAGGGCCATGTTGTTTTACACATTCTTTCCATAATACTGTGGTTTTCCGGCAGTATAAAAATAAATGAGCACCAGTTCTGCCAGTTTATAGCTCATTACCAGTGACATACTTCTGCTGGGCGGGTCAAGGGTGCCTTATCCCTAATCGTGATCCATTTAAATGCAAAAGTACAGTCTCTGTAGCCCAAAATAAGAGGTTGCAAGCCGAATGGCCTCCCTCGGTATATGACAGTGTGTGGATACATGCCTTGTGCACATACCTGATTTCTGTCTAGGCAGTACAGGGGGACATCTTTAAAAATCTTGGCATCGCCAGCGGTCTGGATGTGAGAAAAACAATGATGAATGAAATATGGCTGCCTAATTATACCTTCTTTGTTCCATTACACAACAGTGTACAGAGAATTTAATAGCACTGGACAATGTCCCACGAGGTCTCGTATTACCTTTCTCTGTGTTTTCAGACTGTGGGAAGAAATCGGAGCGTTCATCATGGAATTCCTTCTCCCGCTAAATAAAAAAATACCTACCTGCTGTACTGGGAATAAATGCTTGGTGACAACCCATAATGGCTAGGCAAAAGTGATGAGCGAACGTCTTTGGATAAGGTGTTATCTCAGCATGCTCGGGTGCTAACCGAGTGACTTCGGCATGCTCGAATAATATGTTCAAGTCCCCACGGCTGTTCGACAGCTGCAACACATGCATTGGTTCCCTGTTTGATAGATAATCCCTGCAACCGCGGGGACGCAAACATATTTTTCGAGAACGCCAAAGTCACTCGGTTAGCACCCGAGCACGCTGGGATAACACATTATCCGTGCAAGTTCTCTCATCACTACTATGCATGCAATTTTCCCAATTGCGGGTGGGGCAGTGGCGTAGCGTGATATGTGAGCATTATTTTTGCACTCCCTAACAGGTGAACCGCACACTAAGGCTGTGTGCACACGCTGCGGATTAGGTGCGGATTTTGTAAAATCCGCAGGTCAAAATACCTGCGGTTTTACCTGCGGATTGCTCTACGGTTTTGCCCTGCGGTTTTTCATCTCCTCATGTCAATTCTTTCTGCGGATTGAAAACCGCAGATAATCCGCGTGGAAAATTCCGCACCATCTGCATTGCGGTTTTTGATTCCCATAGGGAATCATGGTACTGTACACCGCAGCAAAAACTGCTGCGGGTCTGCAGCGGCCAAAACCGCTGCGGAACCGCAGCAAAATCCGCAGCGTGTGCACACAGCCGAATCCCTTCCACCAGTCCAGTATTGAACCCCTTATCCCCCAAGCACATTATATTGTACTTTAAGAAAATGCTGTTGTAATTATAGTTTTCCGTTTGGACCTTAAACTGGTATTCCCATCTCCAAGATTCTATCCCAATATGTAGTAGGTGAAATAATAATATTAGCAAATACTTCCAATTAGTATTATAGTTCTTCTGATTAGCTATATCACTAAGGGGTCACCATTCTTTTTTGGGATGGGGGTACAGTAGGGTCATCATTCTGCGCATGTGGAGGAATTCTCTGTGAGGGGTATCTTATTGTGTTTGGGAGCACTTTTGTTTGCATCATACTTTATCTGTTTTATTCAAGGTATTTTATCCTTTATTACATAGTTAAATTAGGCGATATGATTTTTCTGTACTTAAATAAAATATTATTTCACTATAATTCCAAAAGTTAATCATTTTATTTGATAAGGAAAACTTCCTCAATTGCAAACATTTTTTTAACAAATATCAGGGTATGTGCACACACTGCAGATTCACCTGCGGGTTTTTTTCCCGCGGAACCGCAGGTAAAACCGCAGGTAAAGTGACCTGCGGTTTTGCTGCGGTTTGACACCTGGACAATGGAATAGGTGGCAAACCACAGCAGAATCCGCAGAAACAATTGACATGCTGCGGAAAAAAACTGCAGCTTTTCCGCAGGTAGAAAACCGCAGCGTGAGCACTGCGGTTTTGAAAACCCATAGGCTAACATGGTAAAGTACCATGTCTGCGGAACTGCTGCAGTTCTGCAGGGCCAAAACTGCAGCAAAACCGCAGCGTGTGCACATACAATCAGGGTTGGCCCGTGACTTTGTCCAAGATTTTAACTTTGTCTCTGTGAATTTGAGTTTGATATCCCTGCCTTAAATGATTATTCTCATTATGATAAAGAGTTACAATTGCAAAGAGGTTTTAAAAACAAACAACTTTGCAGTTTTACTTTTGATTTAAAATCCTCTCCATTCTCAAGAAGAGACCTTCACTACAATCGGTGGCTAGTATCTTAAGCCCCCGTCACACATAGCGATCGCTAGCGAGATCGCTGCTGAGTCACAAGTTTTGTGACGCAACAGCGATCTCACCAGCGATCATGTAGCGACTCACCAGCGATCCTGACAAGGCTGTAGACTGTATAGCGCTCTAATGTAGGTTGTTTTTCTAATCTAAAACCTCGGCATTCAGGTTAAATTGCGTTAGATTACTTTTACACTTACCGCTTTTTTTGCGGCCCGTTTCTGCAGGCTGTATCGCCGCATTTTTTACGGTCTGCCGCAATAACGGACTGTAAAAAAAGATTGCGGATCGCTGTTTTTCATTTTTCCAATACTATGGAAATAGTATTGGGGAAAAAAAAACGGCGTTCGGCAAAAGCGGAAGTCACGGTGCACCGCAAAAACAAACTTCCGTTTGTTTTTATGGCCCCATTGATTTACAATGGGGGCCGTGTCCATACGTCGTGAAAAAGGTCGAACAAGCTTAATCTTTTATCAAAGCCATACGGCACGCGGCGCACCGTGGTGTTTTTGCGGCCGATTTTGCGGCCCCATAGAAATCTATTGGGGTCGCAAAATTGGCCCACAAAAACACGGTAAGTGTAAAAGCAGCCTTATTGGCACTTTGTGATGAATAAGTGGGTTTTGGATTGCAGTTTGGTCACTTGGTCTCTAAAAGGTTCGCCATCACTGCTCTATTGTATACCAATTGTATAGGTCGGCAGTGCTTGGCGGATGACCACACATATATACATGTGAGCAGCCAAGAGCACAGTCCGCCCAGCTGGCTTACATGTAGATACAGTGAAAGCAAAAAATATTTGATCCCTTGCTGATTTTGTAAGTTTGCCCACTGACAAAGAATAGAACCGTCTATAATTTTAAGGGTAGGTTAAATTTAACATTGACAGAATATCAAAAATAAAATCCAGAAAATCACATTGTATAAATTAAGTGCATTTTGCAGTGAGAAATAAGTATTTGATCCCTCTGGCAAACAAGACTTAATACTTGGTGGCAAAAAACTCTTGTTGGCAAGCACAGCAGTTAGACTTTTTTGTAGTTGATGCTGAGGTTTGCGCACGTGTCAGGAAGAATTTTGGTCCACTCCTCTTTGCAGATTATCTCTAAAATCATGAAGATTTTGAGGCTGTCGCATGGCAACTCGGAGCTTCAACTCCCTCCATAAGTTTTCTATGGGATTAAGGTCTGGAGACTGGCTAGGCCACTCCATGACCTTAATGTGCTTCTTTTTGTGCCACTCCTTTGTTGCCTTGGCTGTATGTTTTAGGTCATTGCCTTGCTGGAAGACCCAGCCATGACCCATTATTAATGTCCTGGCATTGGGAAGGAGGTTGTCACTCAGGATTTTACAGTACATGGCTCCATCCATTCTCCCATTGATGTGATGAAGTAGTCCTGTGCTCTTAGCAGAGAAACACCCTCAAAAGAATGTTTCCACCTCCATGCTTGACAGTGGGGATGGTGTTCTTTGGGTCATAGGCAGCATTTCTCTTCCTCCAAACATGGCGAGTTGAGTTAATGCCAAAGACCTCAATTTTTGTCTCATCTGACCACAGCACCTTCTCTCAATCACTCACAGAATCATCCATATGTTCATTGGCAAACTTCAGACGGGCCTGCACATGTGCCTTCTTGAGCAGGGGAACCTTGTGGCACTGCAGGACTTTAGACCTTTACAGCGTAATGTGTTACCGATGGTTTTCTTGGTGACTGTGGTCCCGGCTGCATTGAAATCATTAACAAGTTCCCCCCGTGTAGTTTTAGGCTGATCTCTCATCTTCCTCATGATCAAGGATACCCCATGAGGTGAGATTTTGCATGGTGCCTCAGATTGATGTCAATTGACAGTCATTTTGTATTCCATTTTCTTACTATTGCGCCAAAAGTTGTCTCCTTCTCACCCTGCGTCTTATGGTTTTGTAGCCCATTCCAGCTTTGTGCAGGTCTATGATCTTGTCCCTGACATCCTTATAAAGCTCTTTGGTCTTGCCCATGTTGTAGAGGATAGAGTCTGACTGATTTATTGAGTCTGTGGACAGGAGTCTTTTATATAGGTGACTATGTAAGACAGGTGTCTTTAATGCAGGCAACCAGCTGATTAAGAGCGTCTAACTGGTCTGTAGGAGCCAGAACTCTTAACGGTTGCTGGGGATCAAATACTTATTTCTCACTGCAAAATGCAAATAAATTTAAATAATTTATACAATGTGATTTTCTGGATTTAATTTTTGATATTCTATCTCCCAATGTTAAAAATTAACCTACCCTTAAAATTATAGACTGCTCATGTCTTTGTCAGTGGGCAAATTTACAAAGTCAGCAAGGGATCAAATACTTATTTCCTTCACTGTATCACCAGGGTAACGGTGTAAACTTCCCTGTGTGTGCTATTGCATGCATTATAGCAGGCTAACAACAGACACCTGAAAAAAATTTCAAAGCGTATCAGCTCTTGATGATATAAATACACTCCCTGGCCAGTACCCAACCATCCCTGGACAAAGCATTTCCAAGCGAAACGCGCGTCGGGTGTGGTGGGTCCCCAGGTTCTCTCCTCAGGTAACTATACCTTTTCATGTTCTTGGTCTACTATACAGGCATTTCCATTATGCTATTATATTGGGCATTCATGTATATACTTTATGTTGCCATTACTAAATTGGTTCACATTACTGTGCCATTTGTACTAGAGACCTACAGATAATTTATGCTGTTCTGTGCAACTTTGCTGTTTACATATGTGTACTATGGTGTGTGATGCTGTGGCACGTCTTTATTATTACTGTCTTTTGATATATTGAGGACTTTTCATCTTTATTACGAAATAGCAATTACAAGTTACAACATAAATTATGCATAATGAAAAATTATTATATGTGTTACGGATTGTACTTGCCTGTTGTGGAATGTTATCCTGTGATGACTACTAATATTCCAGGGCGTTACTATTTTAACCCCATTCTGCCATGAGACGTACTATCCTGTCCATGTGCCCTGGGACTTAATTCCCAGGAACGGAATAGTACGTCATAGCGATCAGCGGCGCCCACGTGATGAGCGCCGCTGATCGCGGCCGGGTGTCAGCTGATTATCACAGCTGACACCCGGAACAATGTGTCAGGGGCGGTCACGGACCACCCCCGACACGTTAACCCCTTGTACACCGCGATCAAACACGATTGCGGTGTACCGGGGGTTAAAGGGAAGCATCGGCAGGGAGGGGGCTCCCTCCGTGCTTCCCTGAGCCCCCCACGGCAGCACAATGTGCAGCGCTGCTGCGGGGGGCTCCTTCCCTGCAGGCCCCCGAATCCAAGATGGCGATGGGGGCCTTCGGGGGGCCTGCAGGGAGCCGGCTTCCTCCGTGCCTGCAAAGCGCAGGCATGAGCAAGTCTGCAGCAGTGCCTGTGACAGATCGCTGATCTGTCACAGTGATCTGTCACAGGACAGTGATGTCCCACCTGGGACAATGCAACAAAGTTAAAAAAAAAAAAGTGTTAAAATAATTTGTAAAAAATTGGCAAATAAATTAGAAAAAAAAATATTCCCCAATAAATTCATTTTTTGGAAATAAAAAAAAACAAAAAACAATAAAAGTACACATTTGGTATCGCCGCGTCCGTAACGACCTGCCCTATAAAACTGTCCCATTAGTTAACCCCTTTAGCGAACCCCTTAAAAAATAACAAACGAAGCAAAAAATGATTTATCATACCGCCGAACAAAAAGTGCAATAACGCGCGATGAAAAAAGACGCATATAAATATCCATGGTACCGCTGAAAACGTCATCTTGTCCCACAAAAAACGAACCACCATACAGCATCATCAGCGAAAAAATAAAAAAGTTATAGCTCGCAGAATAAAGCGATGCAAAAATAAATATTTTTTATATAAAATAGTTTTCATTGCATAAAAGCGCCAAAACCTATAAAAAAACGACCTAAATGAGGTATCGCTGTAACCGTACAGACCCGAAGAATAAAGCCGCTTTATCAATTTTATCGCATGCGGAACGGTTTTATCGCACCCCCCCAAAAGAAATTCATGAAACGCAGGTTTTTGCTCATTCTGCGTCCCAAAAATCGGAATAAAAAGCGATCAAAAGATGTCACGTGCCCGAAAATGGTACCAATGAAAACGTCAACTCGTCCCGCAAAAAATAAGACCTCACATGACTCAGTGGGTCAAAATACGGAAAAATTATAGCTCTCAATATGTGGTGATGCAAAAACTATTTTTACAATAAAAAGCGTCTTTTAGCGTATGACAGCTGCCAAACATAAAAACCGCCATAAATAGTAAATCAAACCCCCCGTCATCACCCCCTTAGTTAGGGAAAAATAATAAGCTGAGACTAGGGTTAGGGGTGTGTTGGGGTTCGGGTTGGAGTTAGAATTGGGGGTTTCCACTGATTGGGCACATCAGGTGCTCTCCAAATGCAACATGGCGTCTGATCTCAATTCCAGCCAATTCTGCGTTGAAAAAGTCAAATGGTGCTCCTTCCCTTCCAAGCTCTGCCATGCGCCCAAACAGTGTTTTACCCCCACATATGGGGTATCAGCCTACTCAGGACAAATTGCAAAACAACTTTTGGGGTCCAATTTCTCCTGTTACCCTTAGGAAAATAAAAAATTGGGGGCAAAAATATCATTTTTGTGGAACAAAATGATCTTTTTATTTTCACGCCCGGGCGTTATAAACTTCTGTGAAGCACTTGGGGGTTCAAAGTGCTCACCACATATCTAGATAAGTTCCGTGGGGGGTCTAGTTTCCAAAATGGGGTCACTTGTGGGGAGTTTCAATAGTTTAGGTACATCAGGGGCTCTCCAAACGCTCATGACACCCGCAGACCATTCCATCAAAGTCTGCATTCCAAAACGTCACTACTTCCCTTCCGAGCCCCGACGTGTGACCATACAGTAGTTTTCTCCCACATATGGGGTGTCAGCGTACTCAGGACAAATTGGACAACAACTTTTGGGGTCCAATTTCTCCTGTTACCCTTGGGAAAATAAAAAAATTGGTGACTAAAAGATCATGTTTGTGGAAAAAATACGATTTTTTTATTTTCACGCCCGGGCGTTATAAACATCTGTGAAGCACTGGGGGGTTCAAAGTGCTCACCACACATCTAGATAATTCCTTTGGGGGTCTAGTTTCCAAAATGGTGTCATTTGTGGGGGGTTTCCACAGTTTTGGTACATCAGGGGCTCTCCAAATGCGACATGGTGTCCGATCTCAATTCCAGCCAAAAACATCAAATGGCGCTGCTTCACTTCCGAGCTCTGCCATGCGCCCAAATAGTGGTTTACCCCCACATGTGGGTATCAGCGTACTCAGGACAAATTGCACAATAACTTTTAGGGTCCTGTTACCCTTGGAAAAATAAAAATTGGGGTGAAAAGATCATTTTTGTGGAAAAAATATGATTTTTTAATTGTACCGCTGTACGTTATAAACTTCTGTGAAGCCCTTGTGGGTTCAAAGTTCTCACCACATATCTAGATAAGTTCCTTGGGGGGTCTAGTTTCCAAAATGGGGTCACTTGTGGGGGGGTTTCCACTGTTTACGTACATCAGGGGCTCTCCAAACGTGACATGGCGTCCGATCAGAATTCCAGCCAATTTTGCATTGAAAAAGTCAAACGGCGCTCCTTCCCTTCTGAGCTCAGCCATGCGCTGAAACAGTGGTTCCCCCCACATGTCAGGTATCAGCATACTCAGGACAAATTGCACAATAAACTTTGAGGTCCAATTTCTCATGTTACCCTTGGTAAAATAAAAAAAATTGAACCTGAAGTATTTTTTTGGTGAAAAAAGTAAAATGTTCATTTTTTTTTAAATATTCAAAAAAATTCCTGTGACGCACCTAAAGGGTTAATAAACTTTTTGAATGTGGGTTTTGAGCACCATAAGGGGTGCAGTTTTTAGAATGGTGTCACTTTTGGGTATTTTCTATCATATAGACCCCTCAAAGTGGCTTCAAATGTGATGTGGTCCGTAAAAATAAAATGGTGTTGCAAAAATGAGAAATCGCTTGTCAATTTTTAACCCTTATAACTTCCTAACAAAAAACCATTTTGGTTCCAAAATTGTGCTGATGATAAGTAACTTTTCCCAAATGTTTACTTTACAAGTTTTTTGTGTGCCGTATCTCTGTGATTTAAGGGCATAAAAATTCAAAGTTGGAAAATTGCAAAATTTTCACCAAATTTCTGTTTTTTTCACAAATAAACGCAAGTTATTTGAATGAAATTTTACCACTAACATAAAGTACAATATGTCATGAGAAAACATTGTCAGAATCACCAGGATCCATGGAAGCGTTCCAGAGTTATTACCTCATAAAGGGACAGTGGTCAGAATTGTAAAAAATGGCCCGGTCATTAACGTGCAAACCACCATTGGGGCTTAAGGAGTTAATTGATATGTGGCTGTATATAAAGCTTTTTCTTTGGTGTTATATTAACTATACCATACTATTTTGCTTTGAGTTACTTGATAATATCATTATAATTACACCTACTACATATTGAGATAGGATCTTGGAGATAGGTATACACCTTTAAGTTATTTTTTGCTTATTGCAGAAATCTGACAAGATTAAAAAAAAAAAGTTACACATTATGTTTTTGCTTTACTTTTTATTACATTTGAGTTGTTTTTAAGTGAATATTTTATTACCCTAGCTCAAACCCTAGCACTAATCCTAATACACTAGTCCTAACCATAGTCCAAACCCTACACCTAGCCTTTTTCTTAACCCAAAGCCTAATCCTAGTCATAGTGTTGGAGCAAAAATGTAATAGCTTAAAGTTTTTTTTTTATAATGTTAGTGTTTCTGTATAGGGGATAGATACTTTTTTTTAATATGGGACAGTTCACCTAGTAGGTTTCTGGCTCTCTTTTTATGAGCTCACAAGTGAAAAGAGAGACAGGAATCTGTGGTAGAACACTGTGCAGCTGTTGTCATCTCAGTTGCGGCCTCTGCAGATCCCAGCTGTCAAGATAAGTTTGTCAAGGACTGCTGTGCTCTGCATAGGCAGTGACCAAAAAGGCTCACTTTACCATACAGAGAGCTTTGTCATCTAGGTTTCTGCCTATGCATAGCACAGCAGTTGATGACGAACTCCTTTTGACCACGGCAGTCTCTATAGGAACCTCTGAGGATGAAACATCAAAGAGGTGGGCACCACTAATAAAAAGGGATCATCTTCTCAACACATGATACGAATAAACATGAAAATCAAAAGCAAGAAGAAAGTATGGAAACGGCGAGGATCATGTATAAAAATATAATATTTGCTGGATCAAATGCATTAGACAGGAAAAAAATAAATAAAAGCAATTTAAAAAGCCAGTGCCTTTACCCTGCTCCGAGAAGAAGTGGCAGCGAAGGCAAGGCAAACGTCTGCCCCCATAGAATATGGCGCCCGCGACTAATGCCCCTTTGGATTCTCCTAAGCTACGCCATTGGAGAATGGGTCAAGATGCTGTTAGACACCAACTTATTTGATCATTTGCCAATAATATCGGTTGAAATTAATGGACTGGTCAGGAAATCAAAGGGATCCATTGAAAAATGTAATGCAATCTTCGCTGTTTCTTTGGCATTTTATTTGTGGAAGGTCAGGATAGGGCAACGCATAAAGGTCTATTTTCTTAGGTGGCTTTCTTAGGTGGCTTTACCACCTAGAGGTATGAGAAACTGTGACATAAGTGGTGGTCTCCTGACCACGAAAAGATTGTTCTATTCATTCATAAGATTATTATGTGGATGGTGCCCCCATTTTACTAGCAGTACCTATGTAGTCTATATGTATAGTATACAGTTAGGTCCATATATATTTGGACAGAGACAACATTTTTCTAATTTTGGTTCTAGACATTACCACAATGAATTTTAAACAAAACAATTCAGATGCAGTTGAAGTTCAGACTTTCAGCTTTCATTTGAGGGTATCCACATTAAAATTGGATGAAGGGTTTAGGAGTTTCAGCTCCTTAACATGTGCCGCCCTGTTTTTAAAGGCACCAAAAGTAATTGGACAATTGACGCCAAGGCTATTTCATGGACAGGTGTGGGCAATCCCTTCGCTATGTCATTCTCAATTAAGCAGATAAAAGGCCTGGAGTTGATTTGAGGTGTGGTGCTTGCATTTGGAAGGTTTTGCTGTGAAGGAAACATGCGGTCAAAGGAGCTCTCCATGCAGGTGAAACAAGACATCCTTAAGCTGCAAAAACAGAAAAAACCCATCCGAGAAATTGCTACAACATTAGGAGTGGCAAAATCTACAGTTTGGTACATCCTGAGAGAGAAAGAAATCACTGGTGAACTCATCAATGCAAAAGACCTGGGCGCCCACGGAAGACAACAGTGGTGGATGATCGCAGAATAGTCTCCATGGTGAAGAGAAACCCCTTCACAACAGCCAACCAAGTGAGCAACACTCTTTAGGAGGTAGGCGTATCAATATCCAAATCTACCATAAAGAGAAGACTGCATGAAAGTAAATACAGATGGTTCACTGCACGGTGCAAGCCTCTCATAAGCATCAAGGATCAAAAGGCTAGACTGGACTTTGCTAAAATAAACATCTAAAAAAGCCAGCACAGTTCTGGAAGAACATTCTTTGGACAGATGAAACCAAGATCAACCTCTACCAGAATGATGGAAAGAGAAAAGTATGGCGAAGGCGTGGTACAGCTCACGATCCAAAGCATACCACATCATCTGTAAAACACGGCGGAGGCAGTGTGATGGCTTGGGCATGCATGGCTGCCAGTGGCACTTGGTCACTAGTGTTTATTGATGATGTGACACAAGACAGAAGCAGCCAAATGAATTCTGAGGTGTGCAGAGCCATACTGTGTGCTCAGATCCAGCCAAATGCAGCCAAACTGATTGGTCGACGTTTCATACTACAGATGGACAATGGCCCAAAACATAAAGCCAAAGCAACCCAGGAGTTTATTAAAGCAAAGAAGTGGAATATTCTTGAATGGCCAAGTCAGTCACCTGATCTCAACCCAATTGAGCATGCATTTCACTTGTTAAAGACTAAACTTCAGACAGAAAGGCCCACAAACAGCAACTGAAAACCACCGCAGTGAAGGCCTGGCAGAACATCAAAAAGGAGGAAACACAGTGTCTGGTGATGTCCATGAGTTCAAGACTTCAGGCAGTCATTGCCAACAAAGGGTTTTCAACCAAGTACTAGAAATGAACATTTTATTTACAATTATTTAATCTGTCCAATTACTTTTGGTCCCTTTAAAAACAGGGTGGCACATGATAAGGAGCTGAAACTCCTAAACCCTTCATCCAATTTTAATGTGGATACCCTCAAATGAAAGCTGAAAGTCTGAACTTCAACTGCATCTGAATTGTTTTGTTTAAAATTCATTGTGGTAATGTCTAGAACCAAAATTAGAAAAATGTTGTCTCTGTCCAAATATATAAGGACCTAACTGTATATTTCCTATACAAAACGTAGAGGCTGTCGAGATCGAGACATAAAAAATTCCGTACATGGGTGTGAAGTGGAGGTTTATGTGTGGGAAGGTGTGGGAGGAGGCCGGGCACAATGGATAATGGCACAGGTGGCTGCCTGTTCTTGAGGTCAGGATGCGGCATTCTAAGCTGGCCACAAAAAGTTCCTTTCCTTGTTCTCGAGCCTCCTTGTGCCCAGACTGGATTGCAGTTTCCGAGATCACCTGCATTTTACCTTTTGGTATATGCAGACAGTGCAGTTATACTTTATATTCTACCATTTTTTTAAAAATCATGGAAAAAATGCTATATGAGCACACCATGTGAATATAATCTTTATTTTTTTATATAGCGCTAACATATTCCGCAGTGTGCACACATTTTCATCACTGTCCCCGATGGGGCTCACAATTTAAATTCCCTATCAGTATGTCTTTGGAGTGTGGGAGGAAACCAGAGTGCCCAGAGGAAACCCACGCAAACACGGGGAGAACATACAAACTCCATGGTGGGATTCGAACCCAGGACTCCAGCTGAGCCACCGTGCTGCCCTGAAATATATGTTTTTGGAGTACGGGAGGAAGCGGAGAACCCGAAGGAAACTCGCGCAAACACAGGGACAACATACAAACTACTTGCAGAGGATGTCCTTGGTTGGATTTGAAGATTAGGCCTCCTGATGAAGAGAGAAAGGGGTCACCAGGAGAAAAACATGGTAGCTACTCATAGATACTCTACATTGTGGCTTTTAGGGCCCCCATAATGTTTATATGCCCTTGCCTTTATAAGACAACCCCTTTAAAGAGAACCTGTCACTTCTTATATGCAGTCCTATCCATGGACTGTGTGGAATAGAGCTAAGCAGATATCATTTTGAAGAAAATGATTTAATATAACATTCTTTTAAATCCATGCTCTTTCTATGATTGGGAGTCCAGCAGGTGGTCCCATCTAGTAATCAACAGCTATTTTATTATGCAGTCATAAATGGAAGGATGTCAGTCACTGAATATGACCGCCCATGACTCAGTCCTTGAATAAGGGAGGCCTCCGGTGTGCGCATTATTTTCAGGTGGGTATGAAGACAACCACTAGCTGCCTGCCCCGGAATACCTACACAAGCCACCGGCCTGTCAGCTGAAATCAGCCTCCCGTTGCAGGCGGCACAATGGTATCACTGCAGTGCAGTGCCTATGGAGAGGGTAGAGGATGCTGCTCATCATGGGAGCGGAGATATTTCAATATTGGGTTCAAGATGGAGGTCATTATTCCAGTGTGGGGGCAAAAAATGAGGACATTATTAGTTTATGTGGGCAACCGATTGTCTTAATTATTGTATTAGGCCAATTGGGGTACATTATAACTATTGAGGACCAATTAGGCTTCATTATTACTATATGGGGCCAATTGAGGGACAAAATTATTGTTTAGTGTCAATTGGCAGACAACACTACAGTATGGTGACAAAATGGGAGTCTCTGTTGCTCCACAATGGATAATATAAACTCAAACAACCCTGCATAAATTACTGACACCTCACAAGGCAGCCAATAAATATCATATGGACCAAAAATTTGTCCATTAGTGCAACTATGTTATCAGCTCAGTGGCTGCCCCACTTGATATATACGGGGGGATAAGACTGCCCAAACTGCACAACCCTATTTAACCCACTGTTCCCTTACTCCCCATCTCACTCAACATAGTGGTAAAATTACCTTCAGGGTATAGGGGTGCAGAGTGCTGTCTCCTCTTGAACCTGCGCGTCCGCCCCGACGCGAGTTTCGGACTCCTTTCTCAAGGGGCCTGTCATCCTGTCAGTGTGTCCATGTTTAAATATCCCCCAGCCGCAGCGTGCATTAACACGCGACCGGAGGTGCGCTGTCTGCCCGGAAGTGACGCGCTCTGCTGTCGGGGCAACGGCGACACCGGTGGGCATCGGCGTCACACCATGGGCGGGGCTGGGGCGGGCCCAGTCCACAGCCTCAGACGCCGAAAGCCAGCAGGCGCCGCAGCGACCAAACTGCATGCGTGTGCAAGACAGGCGTAACAATACACACCAAGACATACTACATTCAACCAACACAAATATAATCATACAAAACAGTAAGAGATATCGCCACGTAAAACGGACACCTTAACCCACGGTACTACTACTACTACTGGGGTGAAGAAGACATACCAATTCATAGACCCTGCAAACTCTAAACACCAGGAAAACAATTATTACACTAATATATCCATCTTCAAATATTATACACAATAGCGGGTCCCATTCAAAGGACAATCACATATAGTTAGATATTACATTCCACAAACTCATAGAAATATTCTATATACCTTGTGCATTTTACATACATGTTCACAAATTACCATAGTGCATAACATAATAAGCACTTAGTATCATGATTAAGATTATCCCAGTTTATAAATTAAACACAACTTTTCTTCCAGACAGTCCACGTGGCCGCCAAAAACACCTCCGTCATAGGATCTCTCGATACACCAAGGACATTGTGGCAAAGAACTAAATGAAAATTAAAAAATAAATAATTAAAAATGAGTACATGAGCAACAAACATCACTCCAACAATAATGGGCTAATTAGGGGAAATTCACAAAAACGGGGCATAGCTAATATTCTCATTGAGTCCAGATGGATGTACCGTGCCAAGGGTCCAAATCCATCTGGACTCTAACTGGGCCAATCTCTTAGATACACAACCCCTGCGTATGTCTACCTCCAGCATATCAATGCCCCTAACCCTAAGAAGGCTCCCATCGCAGCTATGGTACGTCCTGAAATGGCGAAGAAGCGTTTTTAAGGATAATACATCTTCGGTGGTCGCTGCTGCTCCAATACTAAGCACGTGTTCCCTAACACATACCTTAAATTGCCTTGTTGTCATGCCTACATAGATCTTGTGACACAGACATACCGCATAGTAAATGACATTTTTACTAACGCAAGTAATGCGTTTTTTGATTTAACCGTGGGTTAAGGTGTCCCTTTTAGGTGACGATATCTCTTACTGTTTTGTATGATTATGTTTGTGTTGGTTGAATGTAGTATGTCTTGGTGTGCATTGTTGCGCCTCTGTCTTGTACGCGCATGCTGTCTGGTCGCTGCGGCGCCTGCTGGCTTTCGGCGTCTGAGGCTGTGGACTGGGCCCGCCCCAGCCCCGCCCATGGTGTGACACCGACGCCCGCCGGCATCGCCATTGCCCCGACAGCAGAGCGCGTCACTTCCGGGAAGACACCGCACCTCCGGTCGCACGTTAATGCGCGCTGCAGCCGGGGGATATTTAAACATGGACACACTGACAGGATGACAGGCCGCCCCTTGAGAAAGGTGCCCGAAACGCGCGTCGGGGCGGACGCGCAGGTCCAGGAGGAGACAGCACTCTGCACCCCTATACCCTGAAGGTAATTTTACCGCTATATTGAGTGAGATGGGGAGTAAGGGCACAGTGGGTTAAATTGGGTTGTGCAGTTTGGGCAGTCTTATCCCCCGTATATATCAAGTGGGGCAGCCACTGAGCTGATAACATAGTTGCACTAATGGACAAATTTTTGGTCCATATCTTTTATTTTTTTATATAGCGCTAAAAGCTGCCCATATGATATTTATTGGCTGCCTTGTGAGGTGTCAGTAATTTATGCAGGGTTGTTTGAGTTTATATTATCGGGAGATGTGCAATAAGATTATTCATGTAATAAATTGACTACATATAAGACCACACATGTGGTGTGGTTCCTTTAACATTATAGGTGATGATTTTTTGTAGCACTACCCATTTTATAAGCTGGTGATGTATTAAATTAACTGTATATAAGACAATATCGATCAGTTTTTTCTGTTATTATTTGTGTGAACATCTCCATCGGCACCCCATTGATTTATTGATTATTTTGTATACAGCTGTCTCTCCTGGCCTTTGTGCATCTTATGAGTATTGTGAGTGACAAGTGTTCTTGTACAATCCCCACCTTGTTTAATATTTGGCAATATGAATTTTAATAATGATCTAATAAAAAAAATATTTTTTTATGAGACTACTGCCTTTTGATCATCATTTTTCTATGATTCTGTGTGGTAATTGATGATAGGCTATATTAATCCAGCCATATACATGGTTATTTAACCATGTGTGGTTATCAGACTCTGCTGAATGGAGGACATTAGTGATTGCTCCTATTGTGGCCCATATAGTATTTTGAATTTAAGGAGTGTAGCAATGCCAGATAAGCTAAGGGTAAATACTAGCTCTGCAGGCTTTGATTAGTGCACTTGGCTAGCCCTGCATGTAAAAAGGCGTTCATATAAGTCAGTCTGCTCAGAGAGGCTGAGCAGACTGGATGTGTCTTGAAGTTGTAGTGAGAAACAAGCCAAAATCTCTTTGAGAAGAGTCTGTACAGGCAGTGTGCACCAAACTGCAAGTATGAGTGGTTGCTAGGAACCATAGCAGTTTTGCTTGATCGAACTGGGGTTAGCTCAGCGATGTGTGAAGTATTCAGGGTCTATACTGTTTAGTTACCGCCTGGATAAGGCTACGGATTTATGTATATCATTTTGTTGTTTTGGTGCTGCACAATCTGTGGAAAGCAATAAAAACTGCACGTGTTTGTGTGATGAGGCCAGGGTGGTAGTTGTGGTGAGGTGCTGTTGCATTCCCACACCCTGGCACCCCACAAAGGAAACATAAAGTTGAACACTCACTTTAGATTCTAGGGTTCCTTCCACTTCAGCCATCCCGGCTCCAGATTCCCAATTCTCACAAATGACTCCAGAATCTATGTCCATGCTTAAAAGGAATCTGTCACCCTTTTTTTCCCCTTTCACCTGCCGGCATAGGCATCGGGGGCTTATCTACAGCATTCTTTAATGCTGTAGATAAGCCTCCGATGTAACCTGAAAGAGAAGAAAAACACGTTATATTATACTCACGGAGGTGGGCGGTCCGGTCCGGTAGGTGTTGCGGTCCGGTCCGGCGCCTCCCTTCTTCATGCGATGACGTCCTCTTCTCCCGTCCAGAAATGGCTCCGGCGCATTGCTCTGCCCTGTTGAGGGCAGAGCAGAATTCTGCAGTGCGCAGGCGCCAGACCGTACCGGACCGCCCACCTCGGTGAGTATAATATAACGTGTTTTTCTTCTCTTTCAGGTTACATGGGAGGCTTATCTACAGCATTACAGAATGCTGTAGATAAGCCCCCGATGTCTATGCAGGCAGGTGAAAGGGGAAAAAAGGGTGAGAGATTCCCTTTAACAGTTCAACTTTAGTTAGCAACAGGGTTTTAATTTACAGATGTAGCATAGTTCTCCAGTAATTACATTCCTGGAGCTTTCCCTGTCTTCACTGGCAATCTCTGCCTCACTGGACAACCTCTGTCCCACCTGACAATCTCTGCCTAGCCCTGGCAATCTCTGCCTTATCCTGGCAATCTCTGCCTCTTCCTGGCAACCTCTGCCTGGCCCTGGCAATCTCTGCCTCGCTGGACAATCCCCGTCTCGTCCTGGCAATCTCTGCCTTGTTTTACTGCTGCAGCACTTCTCATTGCCCTGGGCATGGCCGCCCGGGCTCTCCCTACCAACCAGGAAGTCTCAGTCATCACTATATCCCACTGCTCTGCACTACCCCATCTGTAACTCCTCCCAGCCTGGAAAATCCCTTTTGCTAACTATGCTGATCCTAACACTCTCATTCCCTATCTCTATGGTGCCCCACTTACCTATACCCACTATTTTCCTATGCTACTGCTTCATTCTATCCTATTCTAGCTCTTATCCTATACACAACACATGTCAAGTACATACACATTAGGCTGGGTTCATATTGCTTTGGGGGGTTGCATTTAACGCATCCGTTACACAGCGGCACTAACGCTATGTAATGGGTGCATTAACGCCCCCATAGACAGCTCTAATGTAGCGCATCGCTAACGCATGTCATAAGCAGCATGCGTTAGCGATGTGCCGTCATTCTGTGATGGACCCTCGGAAGCAGTCTGCATCGTTCGGGGGGTCCGTCACTGCTACTGCAGAAGGAGCATCTGCGCTAGCGCGATCGCGTTAGGGAGTAGCGTTAACGCAGTCCGTCAACGCTATGCATTGAACGGACTGCATTAACGCAATGTGAACCTAGCCTTACAGCAACATTACATGAATACATTAAGAATCATAAACACTATGAAACTGCACACATTTAATGTGAATACTGTTCAAAGAGGAGGAGGTATATAACTGCCTCTGTCACCTGCTTACATTTGCATCAAAACTGCATTGCCCATGTGAACACTACCTAATGCCTACCTGAGAGCATAAAATCCCTTTACGACCAACAATGGACATAGCTCATTATGCGCAGGTGTCAGTTCGCGCATCATGATATGCTATGTCCGTCATGATATAAAACTGTCACTGCCTGTAAACACGCAGTGTCAATTCAGTGCCGGCAGCTGAGCAGCACGGGAAGAGGTGCGGGCACCCAACGCATCAGTCGGCACACTCAGAGGGCTGTGATCGGTCAGTCAATCTGACTGACTGATCACAGCATGATCGTGCAGGAGGTGCTGAATGCGAGGTCCAAATGCGACATGGCGTCGGCTATCGATTCTAGCCAATATTGTATTCCAAAAATCAAATGGCGCTCCTTTCCTTCCATCCTTCTGTGTACTCAGGAGAAATTGCACAACAAATTTTGGGGTCCATTTTTTCATGCTACCCTTGTAAAAATAAAAAGTTTGAGACTAAAATAACATTTTTGTGGGAAAAATGTGTTTTTTAATTTTCACGGCTCAACATTATGAAATTCTGTGAAGCCCCTGAGGGTTAAAGGTTCTCACCACACATATACATAAACTCCTTGAGGAGTCTAGTTTCCAAAATGAGGACATTTGCGGGGGTTTCCACTGTTTAGGGACATCAGGGGCTCTCCAAACACGGAGACTGCTATCAATTCCAGCTAATTTCACATTGCAAAACTGTGCTCCTTCCCCTCTGAGCCCTGCCGTGCGCCCAAACAGTAGTTTTCCACCATAAGTGGGGTATTTGCGTCCTCATGAGGAATTGCACAACAAATTTTATGGTATGATACCCTTGTAAAAATGAAAAAAATTGGGGTTAAAGTAACATTTTTGTGGGAAAAAGTTAAATGTTTATCTTTTCCCTCCACATTCCATCATCGTATTTTTTGGACTATAAGGCTAGCTTCACACTAGCGTTTTTTTGCGCTGCGTTTGGAGCGCACATCAAACGCATACAAAAATCGCTTACAAACGCTTGTAAACGCAGCGTTTTTTTGGGACATAATCGTGCGCGGTAAGCCAAAAAACGCAGCGATTATATGCGTTTGTAAACGTTTTGCATGCGTTTGCGTGATTAGTGCGCATAATGTCACAATCACAGGATCTTACAAATCATTGACCGATTATGACTCATACTCCACCAATTGGACAGCAGTGGGCATGTGTTATTGGAATTCCTTATCTAGACCCAGTTTACAGCAATTCTTCCCAGTTGCTAGCAGTTTTTGATGTAGACAAGGAACTGCGCTGGAAAAGCTTTCACTTCAACTTGGATCTGGACATTAGGATGGCTCAGGCTTACGCAGTTGCTTGCCATGAACAAAGAGAGAGAGAGGCAGCGAAGACGGCAGCAGTGGCATTTGTGGATTCATCCTATTGTTGAACTCCGGGAGATCCGTGGAGCATACCACACCCTCTACAGCAAGCTACAGGCAAACCCGGAGAAATTTACGGATTACACACGGATGTCCCAACAAAGCTTCATGTATTTACTTGGTCGTGTACAAGATGTCATCCGTAGACAGGACACACAGCTCTGTCGTGCGATTCCTCCAGAGGAACGGCTCCTGGTCACATTACGGTACGTAACCACTGACTGCATGATAGTATTGGTTCATTGATGTAGTAGTATATTATGGCAGAATTCTTGATCTGCCATGTACTAAAAGTATGCTGCATTGGTTTGAGGCATTTTTTTAAAGAAAAGGATGCATATTTATTTATTGGTGTGCCCTTTTTTTTTTGTTTTTTTTTTAATGTGTTAAAAATCCCTATACACAAATATAAATTCTTGTTGTTTCTTTGTGTCCCAGATTCCTGGCTACTGGAGAGACCCTCTCTTCTCTGCACTTCCAGTTCCATCTTGGTATATCCACCTTGTCTGGTATAGTTGCAGACACCTGCCGGGCTTTGTGGGACGTTCTCTGTCCAGAATTTATGCCCCTGCCCACTGTGGAAAAGTGGCTTAAAAATGCAGAAAGATTCTGGACAGTCTGCAATTTCCCTAATTGTTTGGGTGCGGTGGATGGGAAACACATCCGGATTATAAAACCCAAGAGAACCGGATCAGAGTACTACAACTATAAAAAGTACTTTTCTACAGTACTAATGGCCATTTCTGATGCAGACTGTAAGTTTGTTGCAGTGGACATTGGTGCATTTGGGCATGGAAATGACTCCCAGGCTTTTAAGAACTCGGACATGGGACGGAGGTTGTATGGCAACCAGTTCAATTTCCCCATGCCACGGCCTCTTCCCAACACCGAAGGTCCGCCACAGCCCTTTGTAATGGTTGGGGATGAGGCATTCCAGATGTGCCAACACCTGCTGAAACCATACTCCAGCCGGGACTTGGACCACACTAAAAGAATTTTTAATTACAGGTTGACCAGGGCCAGAAGAACTGTAGAGTGTGCCTTTGGTATACTAGTATCCAGATGGCGAATTCTCTCCACAGCCATTAATCTTAAACTAGAAACTGTGGATGAGGTTTTGAAGGCCTGTGTTGTTCTACACAATTTTGTGATGGATAGAGAGCACCCTAGTTTTGAACTAGATGATTCCTCTCCTAACCCCTTGCCAGAATTTAATCAGCACCCTCTACGGTCATCTGTTGAAGTAGGGCAAATGAGGAACCAATTTGTGACCTACTTCACCTCTGATGTTGGACGGGTGGCCTGGCAAGAGCAAATGGTGTAACCTAATTTTTATGTGTTGTGTATGTTAATAAAACACCTGTGTTTATACCTGTATGGTTTTTTCTTCAAAGTATGATACAACGCCAGGTTCATGACCATATGACGTGTATTTTCAACATCATCTCCTCATGTTTTCAGGATTCCCTTTGTATTGCACAGGTGATGCAATTATCACGTGAGCAAAACTAAGGAAATCCTGAAAACATGATCTGTTGGTGGGCTTTGAGGACTGGAGTTGGGGAACCCTGATTTACAAGGTCTTTCTATAATAACCTTGGATTGTATTCCAAGCAGTAAAATGATGTTACAAGACACCATAGTAGATTAACTGATAAGGATACTCATCAAGGTAACAATAGATAGTCCTTGCAATCAACACCATCATCAATTACGTTTTCTATGTGTTTTCAACTATGCAATCTTATATCTGGTAACCAGCTCTTTCAATCTCTGCTCTGATTCAACTCCTGTGTTTCTCCATTCAATGTCAGCAAGCAGTTAATCCTGAATGTTATCTATGTGTTTTCAACTATGCAAGCTTATATCTGGTATATAGTTATTTCAACCTATTCTGCTTGTCCCCTTATGTTGTGAGGTCAAGAAACTTTTCAAAGTGCTTTATGATCCATGTAGTGCTGGACATCTGTTTATCTGACCACAACATTTTATTGTGTCCTGCTGTCTCAATGTAGTTTGATTGATTAACGAGAAGAGAGAGAGCAAAAAAAAAAATCTTAGCCTTAACCTCCTATATATTCAGACATAGCTGGGGGGAGCATTTATGCAGGGGGCATTTATGCACATGTAATCGAAATACATGTATCAAAGTACTGGCAGTTATAACATGGCAGTTAGACAGGGCAGGAGACAGGTAAGACATTTATATACATCTGTACATTTGGAGAACAACAAATATATACAGTACCATATGCATTTGTGTAATTTATAGCCTGGCGGCTGCATTCACACACATCCACTGACCTGGCATTAACTCTCTACACTCCATCCATATTGGCCCCTCACTCCTTTCCTCTCCTATGTATAGCACTCACGCTCTTTTTTTTACATTGCTACACAGCACAGATAAAGTCTGTCCCACCATTCAACATAAGAGACGCTCTCACAAATCACTTAACCATCTGCTCACTCTTTCTATCCACCTTCTCCTAGTCGCAGGAGACATTGCTCCCAACCCAGGTCCCCCATGTTATAGAAAGTCAAACCCCCCAACTGCTACACTCAGAAACCCCTCTAATCTTATTAATATTCCCTGCATGCCATCTGTCTCTCTTAATTGTGCACTTTGGAAATCTCGCTCAGTGTGTAACAAACTCTCCATTCATGACTTTTTCCTTTCTAATTCTCTTAACCTCCTGGCTCTTACTGAAACCTGGATCCAGCAGTCAGACACTACCGCTGCTGCTGCTCTTTCATACAGGCGACTACATTTCTCTCATACCCCAAGATCAGACAATAGAGCAGGTGGAGGCGTTGGTCTGCTCCTATCACTAAAATGTACCTTTCAGGTTATCCCTCAACTACCCTCACTAGTCTTCCCTTCTTTTGAGGTCCATGCCATCAGACTCTACACCCCCTTCTCAATGCGAGTGGCGGTGGTGTATCGTCCTCCCGGCCCCTCCCATCAGTTCCTGGATCATTTTGCCACTTGGCTTTCACATTTTTTTCTCCTGTGACATCCCTACCCTCATCATGGGAGATTTCAAGATCCCCATTGCTCTTCCCCTCTCACCATCTGCTACTCACCTTTTATCTCTAACCTCCTCATTTGGCCTTTCGCAGCTTTCTAATTCTCCAACGCAGGGGTGTAACTAGAACTGATTGGGCCCCATAGCAAACTTTTAAACTGGGCCCCCTTAAAGACACCCCCCCTCAAAACCACACCCCCTTCAAGACACACACCCTTACCGATAATGCATACTAGAGTCACATTAAGTAACAGAATTAGAAATAATGTAACACAATTATTCCTAATCCTGTAACTCAGTCAATACAATCAAATTAGTTAAGCATTGATAATTTTATATTTTAAGCTGCTGACCCAACACCACATGGTATACAGCACCCAGAGCGACATGGTATATAGCTCCCAGCACCACCTGGTATATAGCGCCCAGCACCACATGGTATATAGCACCCAGCACCACATGGTATATAGCACCCAGCACCACATGGTATATAGCGCCCAGCACCACATGGTATATAACGCCCAGCACCACATGGTATATAGCGCCCAGCACCACATGGTGTATATAGCGCCCAGCACCACATGGTGTATATAGCGCCCAGCACCACATGGTATATAACACCCAGCACCACATGGTATATAGCGCCCAGCACCACATGGTATATAACACCCAGCACCACATGGTATATAGCGCCCAGCACCACATGGTGTACTTTTTCCTTTCTAATTCTCTTAACCTCCTGGTTCTTACTGAAACCTGGATCCAGCAGTCAGACACTACCGCTGCTGCTGCTCTTTCATACAGGGGACTATATTTCTCTCATACCCCAAGATCAGACAATAGAGCAGGTGGAGGCGTTGGTCTGCTCCTATCACCAAAATGTACCTTTCAGGTTATCCCTCAACTACCCTCACTAGTCTTCCCTTCTTTTGAGGTCCATGCCATCAGACTCTACACCCCCTTCTCAATGCGAGTGGCGGTGGTGTATCGTCCTCCCGGCCCCTCCCATCAGTTCCTGGATCAATTTGCCACTTGGCTTCCACATTTTTTTCTCCTGTGACATCCCTACCCGCATCATGGGAGATTTCAACATCCCCATTGCTCTTCCCCTCTCACCATCTGCTACTCACCTTTTATCTCTAACCTCCTCATTTGACCTTTCGCAGCTTACTAATTCTCCAACGCAGGGGCGTAACTAGAACTGATTGGGCCCCATAGCAAACTTTTAAACGGGGCCCCCTTAAAGACACACCCCCTCAAAACCACACCCATTCAAGACACACCCCCTTACCGATAATGCAAGTTAATTCTCTTAACCTCCTGGCTCTTACTGAAACCTGGATCCAGCAGTCAGACACTACCGCTGCTGCTGCTCTTTCATACAGGGGACTACATTTCTCTCATACCCCATGATCAGACAATAGAGCAGGTGGAGGCGTTGGTCTGCTCCTATCACCAAAATGTACCTTTCAGGTTATCCCTCAACAGCCCGCCAGGCCAGACAGAGCCTCCCTCCGTTATACTCAGTCACCTCTCTCTCTGTCTCTTGCAGCCCCCAGCCGGTGCTTGTTCCATCTTCTCATCTCAAGCAGTGTTCTTCCTCCTTTCAGCGTCCACGTGGTGCCGCTCATTACATATGCGCATATGTAATGAGCCGCTCATTACTTATGCGCATAGGTAATGAGCGGACGCTAAAAGCAGGAAGAACACCGGAGAACTGAAGATGGAATAAGCACTGGCCGGGGGCTGCAAGTGCAAGAGACATGCATTGCTAGGGGATGAGTTGTAGTTAATTGCACTACCCGGGTAGCGCCGATTGGAGCTGGGGACCCGGGCCCCTATATGGGCCGGGCCCCAAAGCAACCGCTTCGGCTGCTACCCCGGTAGTTACGCCACTGCTCCAACGCATGAAGACGGAAACTCCCTCGACTTGGTCTTCTCTCGGCTTTGTGCAGTGGATGATTTTGCAAACTCCCCTCTCCCGCTCTCTGACCACAATCTTCTTTCATTCTCTATCAAGAACTGCCAGGCTGCTCAGGTCACCCCCACTGTCCATACTTATAGAAACATACAGGCCATTAACACCTAGAAACTTATGAAGAACTTGCAGTCTTCATTGGCCCCTATCTCCTCCCTCTCATGTCCTGATTCTGCACTGAAGCATTACAATGAAACACTTCAAAGTGCCCTGGATGAATTTGCACCCCCTATAAATAGAACACCACAACACAGACGGCGACAACCCTGGCACACCCTGCAAACACGTTTCCTGCAGTGGTGCTCCAGGTGCGCCGAACGTCTGTGGAGAAAATCCAATCTACACGAAGATTTCATCCATTTTAAGTTTATGCTTAGAACATACAACACTGCCCTTCACCTCTCCAAACAAACCTATTTCAACACCCTCATCACCTCACTGTCCAATAACCCGAAACGTCTCTTTGACACTTTTCATTCTCTACTCAACCCAAGAGTACAGGCCCCAACCACGGAGCTCCGAGCTGACGATTTGGCCAATTACTTCAAAGAAAAAATTGAACAGATTTGACAGGAAATTATCTCCCAATCACCTCATACCATGCACTGTCCTCCCTCCCCCACTCCATCTAGCTCACTCTCTGATTTTGAACCAGTCACAGAAGAAGTAGGCAGGCTCCTTGCATCTTCTCGCCCAACCACTTGCACCAGTGACCCATTTCCGTCACATCTCCTCCAGTCCCTTTCCCCTGCTGTCACCCCTCACCTAACTAAAATATTTAACCTCTCTCTCTCTTCTGGTATCTTTCCCTCTTCATTTAAGCATGCCATCATCCAGCCACTACTTAAAAAACCATCCCTCGACCAAAACTGTGCCGCTAACTATAGACCTGTCTCTAATCTTCCCTTCATCTCTAAACTCCTGGAACGCCTGGTCCACTCCCGTCTTATCCGCTATCTCTTTGATACCTCTCTTCTCGACCCTCTCCAATCCGGTTTCTGCTCTCTACACTCTACTGAAACTGCCCTCACTAAAGTCTCTAATGATCTACTAACAGCTAAATCTAATGGTCATTACTCCATGCTAATTCTCTTTCTTGGATCTCTCTGCAGCATTCGACACTGTGGATCATCAGCTCCTCCTCACTATGCTCCATTCCATTGGCCTCAAGGACACCGTTCTCTCATGGTTCTCCTCCTTTCTCTCTGACCGCTCCTTTACTGTATCTTTTGCCGGTACCTCCTCCTCTCACCTTCCCCTTACTGTTGGGGTTCCTCAAGGATCGATTCTAGGCCCCCTCCTCTTCTCCTTGTACACTGCCCCTATTGGTCAAACAATCAGTAGATTTGGTTTCCAGTACCATCTCTATTCTGATGACACCCAATTATACGCTTCTTCTCCTGACATCACGCCAGCCTTTCTAGAAAACACCGGCGATTGTCTAAACGCTGTATCTAACAGCATGTCCTCACTATATCTGAAACTGAACCTGTCAAAGACTGAACTTCTTGTGTTTCCTCCCGCTACTAATGTACTTATGCCTGACACTGTCAAATCTCTGTGTGGTTCCACTATTACTCCTCAGCAACATGCCCGCTGTCTTGGGGTCATACTTGATTCCGAGCTTTCCTTTGCCCCCCAAATTCGATCACTGGCTCGCTCTTGTCAACTGCACCTCAAAAACATTTCTAGAATTTGATCTTTTCTTACTTTTGACTCTGCAAAAACTCTTACTGTTTCTCTTATTCATTCTTGTCTCGACTATTGTAACTCTCTTCTAATCGGTCTCCCTCTTACCAAACTCTCCCCTCTCCAATCCGTCTTGAATGCTGCAGCCAGGATCATATTCCTCACCAATTGTTACACCGATGCCTCTTCCTTGTGCCAGTCATTACACTGGCTACCCATCCACTCCAGAATTCAGTATAAACTTATTACCCTCACCCACAAAGCCCTCCATGGCTCAGCACCACCCTACATCTCCTCCCTTGTTTCAGTATACCACCCTACCCACACCCTCCGTTCTGCTGATGACCTGAGGTTAGCATACTCAATAGTCAGAACCTCCCACTCCCGTCTCCAAGACTTTACACATGCTGCGCCAATTCTTTGGAATGCACTTCCCAGGTCAATACGATTAGTCCCCAATCCCCACAATTTTAAGCGTGCCCTGAAAACACATTTATTCAGACTGGCCTATCGCCTCAACACATTAACCTAATCTATCCCTGTGTGGCACAGCCAAAAGTTTTACCATAACCAGGTTCCCCGTATCATGTTCCCACATGCTTTATGCATCCATTAGCCCTCTGTGTTTGTACTGTTACACACTTAACATTATGGCTGGTCCATATAATCAGGGCAACTGTTACCACCCACCTTTCGTGTCGACCTCTTTCCTCATAGACTGTAAGCTTGCGAGCAGGACCCTCATTCCTCTTGGTATCTGTTATGATCTATGTGATTGTTGTTATGCTGTAATGTCTATTGTCTGTACAAATCCCCTCTGAAATGTAAAGTGCTGCGGAATATGTCGGCGCTATAGAAATAGAATTCATTATATTATTATTACGTTACCTGAGCAAAGACACTGAGGCCATGTAAAAAATGAACGTATATTGAGGTTTTTCTTGTTTGCAGATACATATCTCCAAAATTGACACATGGTGTGACACATGGTGTGACACCGACGCTCACGGAGGTGGGCGGTCCGGTCCGGTGGGTGTTGCGGTCCGGTCCGGCGCCTCCCTTCTTCATGCGATGACGTCCTCTTCTCCCGTCCTGAAATGGCTCCGGCGCATTGCTCTGCCCTGTTGAGGGCAGAGCAGAATTCTGCAGTGCGCAGGCGCCAGACCGGACCGGACCGCCCACCTCGGTGAGTATAATATAACGTGTTTTTCTTCTCTTTCAGGTTACATCGGAGGCTTATCTACAGCATTGCAGAATGCTGTAGATAAGCCCCCGATGTCTATGCCGGCAGGTAAAAGAGGAAAAAAAGGGTGAGAGATTCCCTTTAACAGTTCAACTTTAGTTAGCAACAGGGTTTTAATTTACAGATGTAGCACAGTTCTCCAGTAATTACATTCCTGGAGCTTTCCCTGTCTTCACTGGCAATCTCTGCCTCACTGGACAACCTCTGTCCCACCTGACAATCTCTGCCTAGCCCTGGCAATCTCTGCCTTATCCTGGCAATCTCTGCCTCTTCCTGGCAACCTCTGTCTGGCCCTGGCAATCTCTGCCTCGCTGGACAATCCCCGTCTCGTCCTGGCAATCTCTGCCTTGTTTTACTGCTGCAGCACTTCTCATTGCCCTGGGCATGGCCGCCCGGGCTCTCCCTACCAAACAGGAAGTCTCAGTCATCACTATATCCCACTGCACTACCCCCATCTGTAACTCCTCCCAGCCTGGAAAATCCCTTATGCTAACTATGCTGATCCTAACACTCTCATTCCCTATCTCTATGGTGCCCCACTTACCTATACCCACTATTTTCCTATGCTACTGCTTCCTTCTATCCTATTCTAGCTCTTATCCTATACACAACACATGTCAAGTACATACACATTAGGCTGGGTTCATATTGCTTTGGGGGGCTGCATTTAACGCATCCGTTACACAGCGGCACTAACGCTATGTAATGGGTGCATTAACGCCCCCATAGACAGCTCTAATGTAGCGCATCGCTAACGCATGTCATAAGCAGCATGCGTTAGCGATGTGCCGTCATTCTGTGATGGACCCTCGGAAGCAGTCTGCATCGTTCGGGGGGTCCGTCACTGCTACTGCAGAAGGAGCATCTGTGCTAGCGTGATCGTGTTAGGGAGTAGCGTTAATGCAGTCTGTCAACGCTATGCATTGAACGGACTGCATTAACGCAATGTGAACCTAGCCTTACAGCAACATTACATGAATACATTAACAATCATAAACACTATGAAACTGCACACATTTAATGTGAATACTGTTCAAAGAGGAGGAGGTATATAACTGCCTCTGTCACCTGCTTACATTTGCATCAAAACTGCATTGCCCATGTGAACACTACCTAATGCCTACCTGAGAGCATAAAATCCTACAATTGGTGCATGTAATGCCGGTGTGAAGTCCCAGAGAGCACAGGCAACTGCAGTGGATAAAAGCAGCTACAGCATTGCTGACAAAGTCTGAAAGGATGGAAGAGCTTGTTAACCCCTTTACGACCAACAATGGACATAGCTCATTATGCGCAGGTGTCAGTTCGCGCATCATGATATGCTATGTCCGTCATGATATAAAACTGTCACTGCCTGTAAACACGCAGTGACAATTCAGTGCCGGCAGCTGAGCAGCACGGGAAGAGGTGCGGGCACCCGTCGCATCAGTCGCGACACTCAGAGGGCTGTGATCGGTCAGTCAATCTGACTGGCTGATCACAGCATGATCGTGCAGGAGGTGCTGAATGCGAGGTCCAAATGCGACATGGCGTCGGCTATCGATTCTAGCCAATATTGTATTCCAAAAATCAAATGGAGCTCCTTTCCTTCCATCCTTCTGCGTACTCAGGAGAAATTGCAGAACAAATTTTGGGGTCCATTTTTTCATGCTACCCGTGTAAAAATAAAAAGTTTGAGACTAAAATAACATTTTTGTGGGAAAAATGTGTTTTTTAATTTTCACGGCTCAACATTATGAAATTCTGTAAAGCCCCTGAGGGTTCAAGGTTCTCACCACACATATACATAAATTCCTTGAGGAGTCTAGTTTCCAAAATGAGGACATTTGCGGGGGTTTCCACTGTTTAGGGACATCAGGGGCTCTCCAAATACGGACACTGCTATCAATTCCAGCTAATTTCACATTGCAAAACTGTGCTCCTTCCCCTCTGAGCCCTGCCGTGCGCCCAAACACTAGTTTTCCACCATATGTGGGGTATTGGCGTTCTCATGAGGAATTGCACAACAAATTTTATGGTATGATACCCTTGAAAAAATGAAAAAATTGGGGTTAAAGTAACATTTTTGTGGGAAAAAGTTAAATGTTTATCTCTTCCCTCCACATTCCATCACCGTATTTTTCGGACTATAAGGCTAGTTTTACACTAGCGTTTTTTTGCGCTGCGTTTGGAGCGCACATCAAACGCATACAAAAAACGCTTACAAACGCTTGTAATCACAGCGGTTTTTTTTTACATAATCGTGCGTGGTAAGCCAAAAAAACACAGCAATTATATGCGTTTGTAAACGTTTTGCATGCGTTTGGTGATTAGTGCGCATAATGTCACAATCACAGGATTTTACAAATCATTGACCAATTATGACTCATACTCCACCAATTGGACAGCAGTGGGCGTGTGTTATTGGAATTCCTTATCTAGACCCAGTTTACAGCTCTTCTTCCCAGTTGCTAGCAGTTTTTGATGAAGACATGGATCTGCGCAGGAAAAGCTTTCACTTCAACTTGGATCTGGACATTAGGATGGCTCAGGCTTACGCAGTTGCTTGCCATGAACAAAGAGAGAGAGACAGCGAAGAAGGCAGCGGCGGAATTTGTGGATTCATCCTATTGTTGAACTGCGGGAGATCCGTGGAGCGTACCACACCCTCTACAGCGAGCTACAGGCAAACCCGGAGAAATTTACGGATTACACACGGATGTCCCAACAAAGCTTCATGTATTTACTTGGTCGTGTACAAGATGTCATCCGGAGACAGGACACACAGCTCCGTCGTGCGATTCCTCCTGAGGAACGGCTCCTGGTCACATTACGGTACGTAACCACTACTGCATGATAGTATTGGTTCTTTGATGTAGTAGTATATTATGGCAGAATTCTTGATCTGTCATGTACTAAAAGTAAGCTGCATTGGTTTGAGGCATTTTTTTAAAGAAAAGGGTGCATATTTATTTATTGGTGTGCCCTTTTTTTTTCATTTTTTTTTTAATGTGTTAAAAATCCCTATACACAAATACAAATTCTTGTTGTTTCTTTGTGTCCTAGATTCCTGGCTACTGGAGAGACCCTCTCTTCTCTGCACTTCCAGTTCCGTCTTGGAATATCCACCTTGTCTGGAATAGTTGCAGACACCTGCCGGGCTTTGTGGGACGTTCTCTGTCCAGAATTTATGCCTCTGTCCACCGTGGAAAGGTGGCTTGAAAATGCAGAAAGATTCTGGACAGACTGCAATTTCCCTAACTGTTTGGGTGCGGTGGATGGGAAACACATCCGGATTATAAAACCCAAAAGAACTGGATCAGAGTACTACAACTATAAAAAGTACTTCTCTACAGTACTAATGGCCATTTCTGATGCAGACTGTAAGTTTGGACATTGGTGCATTTGGGCGTGGAAATGACTCCCAGGCTTTTAAGAACTCGGACATGGGACGGAGGTTGTATGGCAACCAGTTCAATTTCCCCATGCCACGGCCTCTTCCCAACACCGAAGGTCCGCCACAGCCCTTTGTAATGGTTGGGGATGAGGCATTCCAGAAGTGCCAACACCTGCTGAAACCATACTCCAGCCGGGACTTGGACCACACTAAAAGAATTTTTAATTACAGGTTGACCAGGGCCAGAAGAACTGTAGAGTGTGCCTTTGGTATACTAGTATCCAGATGGCGAATTCTCTCCACAGCCATTAATCTTAAACTAGAAACTGTGGATGAGGAGGTGAAGGCCTGTGCTGTTCTACACAATTTTGTGATGGATAGAGAGCACCCTAGTTTTGAACTAGATGATTCCTCTCCTAACCCCTTGCCAGAATTTAATCAGCCCCCTCTACGGTCATCTGTTGAAGTAGGGCAAATGAGGGACCAATTTGCGACCTACTTCACCTCTGATGTTGGATGGGTGGCCTGGCAAGAGCAAATGGTATAATCTAATTTTTATGTGTTGTGTATGTTAATAAAACACCTGTGTTTATACCTGTATGGTTTTTTCTTCAAAGTATGATACAACGCCAGGTTCATGACCATATGACGTGTATTTTCAACATCATCTCCTCACTTTGTAAACACACATTAAATAGAGTATGAGGTTGTTTAGAACTTGGTTTCCCAACTCCAGTCCTCAAGGTACACCAACAGATCATGTTTTCAGGATTCCCTTTGTATTGCACAGGTGATGCAATTATCACGTGAGCAAAACTAAGGAAATCCTGAAAACATGATCTGTTGGTGGGCCTTGAGGACTGGAGTTGGGGAGCCCTGATTTACAAGGTCTATCTATAATAACCTTGGATTGTATTCCAAACAGTAAAATGATGTTACAAAACACCATAGTAGATTAACTGATAAGGATACTCATCAAGGTAACAATAGATAGTCCTTGCAATCAACACCATCATCTATTACGTTTTCTATGTGTTTTCAACTATGCAATCTTATATCTGGTAACCAGCTCTTTCAATCTCTGCTCTGAATCAACTCCTGTGTTTCTCCATTCAATGTCAGCAAGCAGTTAATCCTGAATGCAATCTATGTGTTTTCAACTATGCAAGCTTATATCTGGTATATAGCTATTTCAACCTACTCTGCTTGTTCCCTTATGTTGTGAGGTCAAGAAACTTTTCAAAGTGCTTTATGATCCATGTAGTGCTGGACATGTGTTTATTTGACCACAACATTTTATTGGGTCCTGGTGTCTCAATTTAGTTTGATTGATTAACAAGAAGAGAGAGAGCAAAAAAAAAAAAATCTTAGCCTTAACCTCTTATATATTCAGACATAGCTAGGGGGAGCATTTATGCACACTTTATCGAAGTACAGTTTATGAAAGTACTGGCAGTTATAACATGGCAGTTAGACAGGGCAGGAGACAGGTAAGACATTTATATATATCTACTCCCTGTACATTTGGATTACAACAAATATATACCATATGCATTTGTGTAATTTATATCCTTAGCGCTGCATTCACACACATCCACCGCCCTGGCATTAACTCTCCATCCATATCGGCCCCTCGCTCCTCTCCTATGTATTGCACTCACGCTCTTTTAACATTGTTAAATTGCACAGATCCAGTCAGTCCTACCATTCAACATAAGAGACGCTCTCACAAATCACTTAACCATCTGCTCACTCTTTCTATCCTCCTTCTCCTAGTCGCAGGATACATTGCTCCCAACCCAGGTCCCCTATGTTATAGAAAGTCAAACCCCCCCAACTGCTAAACTCAGAAACCCCTCTAATCTTATTAATATTCCCTGCATGCTATCTGTCTCTCTTAATTGTGCAGTTTGGAATTCTCGCTCAGTGTGTAACAAACTCTCCATTCATGACATTTCCTTTCTAATTCTCTTAACCTCCTGGCTCTTACTGAAACCTGGATGCAGCAGTCAGACACTACCACTGCTGCTCTTTCGCTGCTGCTCTTTCATACGGGGGACTACATTTCTCTCATAACCCAAGATCAGACAATAGAGCAGGTGGAGGTGTTGGTCTGCTCCTATCACCAAAATGTACCTTTCAGGTTAACCCTCAACTACCCTCACTAGTCTTCCCTTCTTTTGAGATCCATGCCATCAGACTCTACACCCCCTTCTCAATGCGAGTGGCGGTGGTGTATCGTCCTCCCGGCCCCTCCGATCAGTTCCTGGATCATTTTGCCACTTGGCTTCCACATTTTCTCTCCTGTGACATCACTACCTTCATCATGGGAGATTTCAACATCCCCATTGCTCTTCCCCTCTCACTATCTGCTACTCACCTTTTATCTCTAACCTCCTCGTTTGGCCTTTTGCAGCTTACTAATTCTCCAACGCATGAAGACGGAAACTCCCTCGACTTGATCTTCTCTCGGCTTTGTGCAGTGGATGATTTTGCAAACTCCCCTCCCCCACTCTCTGACCACAATCTTCTTTCATTCTCTATCAAGAACTGCCAGGCTGCTCAGGTCACCCCCACTGTCCATACTTATAGAAACATACAGGCCATTAACACCCAGAAACTTATGAAGAACTTGCAGTCTTCATTGGCCCCTATCTCCTCCCTCTCATGTCCTTATTCTGCATTGAAGCATTACAATGAAACACTTCAAAGTGCCCTGGATGAATTTGCACCTGCTATAAATAGAACACCACAACACAGACGGCGACAACCCTGGCACACCCTGCAAACACGTTTCCTGCAGCGGTGCTCCAGGTGCGCCGAACGTCTGTGGAGAAAATCCAATCTATACGAAGATTTCATCCATTTTAAGTTTATGCTTAGAACATACAACACTGCCTTTCACCTCTCCAAACAAGCCTATTTCAACACCCTCATCACCTCACTGTCCAATAACCTGAAACGTCTTTTTGACACTTTTCATTCTCTACTCAACCCAAGAGTACAGGCCCCAACCACGGAGCTCCAAGCTGACGATTTGGCCAATTACTTCAAAGAAAAAATTGACCAGATTCGACATGAAACTATCTCCCAATCACCTCATACCATGCACTGTCCTCCCTCCCCCACTGCATCTAGCTCACTCTCTGATTTTGAACCAGTCACAGAAGAAGATGTAAGCAGGCTCCTTGCATCTTCTCACCCAACCACTTGCACCAGTGACCCATTTCCGTCACATCTCCTCCAGTCCCTTTCCCCTGCTGTCACCCCTCACCTAACTAAAATATTTAACCTCTCTCTCTCTTCTGGTATCTTTCCCTCCTCATTTAAGCATGCCATCATACATCCACTATTTAAAAAACCATCCCTCGACCAAAACTGTGCCGCTAACTATTGACCTGTCTCTAATCTTCCCTTTATCTCTAAACTCCTGGAACGCCTGGTCCACTCCCGTCTTATCCGCTATCTCTTTGATAACTCTCTTCTCGACCCTCTCCAATCCGGTTTCCGCTCTCTACAATCTACTGAAACTGCCCTCACTAAAGTCTCTAATGATCTACTAACAGCTAAATCTAATGGTCATTACTCCATGCTAATTCTCTTGGATCTCTCTGCAGCATTCGACACTGTGGATCATCAGCTCCTCCTCGCTATGCTCCGTTACATTGGCCTCAAGGACACCGTTCTCTCATGGTTCTCCTCCTATCTCTCTGACTGCTCCTTTACTGTATCTTTTGCCGGTTCCTCCTCCTCTCACCTTCCCCTTACTGTTGGGGTTCCTCAAGGATCGGTTCTAGGCCCCCTCCTCTTCTCCTTGTACACTGCCCCTATTGGTAAAACAATCAGTAGATTTGGTTTCCAGTACCATCTCTATTCTGATGACACCCAATTATACGCTTGTTCTCCTGACATCACACCAGCCTTTCTAGAAAACACCGGCGATTGTCTAAACGCTGTGTCTAACATCTTGTCCTCACTATATCTGAAACTGAACCTGTCAAAGACAGAACTCCTTGTGTTTCCTCCCTCTACTAATGTACCTATACCCGACATTGCCATTTCTGTGTGTGGCTCCACTTTTACTCCCCAGCAACAGGCCCGCTGTCTTGGGGTCATACTTGATTCCGAGCTTTCCTTTGCCCCCCACATTCGATCACTGGCTCGCTCTTGTCATCTGCACCTCAAAAACGTTTCTAGAATTCGACCTTTTCTTACTTTTGACTCTGCAAAAACTCTTACTGTTTCTCTTATTCATTCATTCGTTTCTCTTATTGTAACTCTCTTCTAATCGGTCTCCCTCTTACCAAACTCTCCCCTCTCCAATACGTCTTGAATGCTGCAGCCAGGATCATATTCCTCACCAATCGTTACACCGATGCCTCTACCTTGTGCCAGTCATTACACTGGCTACCCATCCACTCCAGAGTTCAGTATAAACTTATTAACCTCACCCACAAAGCCCTCCATGGCTCAGCACCACCCTACATCTCCTCCCTTGTTTCAGTATACCACCCTACCCGCACCTCCATTCTGCTGATGACCTGAGGTTAGCATCCTCAATAGTCAGAACCTCCCACTCCCGTCTCCAAGACTTTACACGTGCTGCGCCAATTCTTTGGAATGCACTTCCCAGGTCAATACGATTAGTCCCCAATCCCCACAATTTGAAGCGTGTCCTGAAAACACATTTATTCAGACTGGCCTATTGCCTCAACACATTAACCTAATCTATCCCTGTGTGGCACAGCCAAAAGTTTTACGATAACTAGATTCCCCGCATCATGTTCCCACATGCTTTATGCATCCATTAGCCCTCTGCATCCGTACTGTTACACTCTTAACATTTTGGCTGGTCCATACAATCAGGGCAACTGTTACCAGTGCCACCCACCTTTCATGTCTACCTCTTTCCTCATAGACTGTAAGCTTGCGAGCAGGGCCTTGGTATTTGTTATAATATATGTGATTATTGTTATGCTGTAATGTGTATTGTCTGTACAAGTCCCCTCTGAAATGTAAAGTGCTGCGGAATATGTCGGCGCTATAGAAATAAAATGTATTATTATATTATTATTACGTTACCTGAGCAAAGACACTGAGGCCATGTAAAAAATGAACGTATATTGAGGTTTTTCTTGTTTGCAGATACATATCTCCAAAATTGACACACGAAACATGTGTCATTTCTGGAGCTATGTGTACACAAAAAAGAAAAGTCTATGGCGCAGTGTGTGTACAGCGCAGTGTGTGTAGGCGGCGAAAGACACATTAACCAAACATTATTTGAACACAAAATATTCAATGTTTATTTATTTTTTTTTTAATAAAATTATTTTCACTTTGAAGGACGTTTGGGAGAAGTGTTGGATACTTTGGGGGTGTGGAGAGAGGATGAACGGCTGGAAACTGAGGAAGGGGCTCTAGGTGAAGGTGCTACTAAATTACTGGGGGAAGGGAGGTCAGGCATGATAAAGGAGGAAGGTTGTGAAACATTGGAAGGAGAGGGAGGATTGAGTAACAAAGTCTTTTGTTTTTTCTTCTTTGGGGCAGGAGTCACCTGCCTGGACCGACCGACTACCACCGTGTGACCGCCTTCCATGGCTTGACCGCCTAGAGCTGCTGGTCCGTGGACGATGTGAATAAAAAACAGAATGAGGGTCTCCCCTAGGGTGCTCGATGGTGGTGCTGGCGGTGCTCCTTGTAGGTGAAATGGTGGTGACGGTGCTCATGGAAGGTGAATTATGCCCGGTGCTTCTGGTGGGAGAAGTGTGGGCGCTGCTCCGATCTGGTGAAATGGTGGCGGTGCTACTCTGATGTTGAATTTTGGAGGTGCCATGAGGAGGCGAAGTGTTGGCGGTGATCCTCTGCAGAGTAGTGGTGGCGGTGCTCCTATGAGGAGATGTGGTGGTGGTCCTCTGAAGAGTGGTGGTTGGGGTGTTCCTTGTATGGTGCGGAGTTGTAGTGGTGCTCTCATGCATTGGAGAAGTGGCAGTGCTCCGATCCGGAGATGTTCTGTCTGTGCGAACAGGTGAAGAGATGGTGGCCCTACAAGATTTGGCGCTGGAGGTGCGCCAAGATGTGGTAACAGTGGCAGTACTGGTGCTCCAGACAGGAGCAGCGCATGACATGGTGGTGGCGGTGGGGGTGGAGTGTCCAGCAGCACTCGACATTGGTGTGGTGTAGTGGTGCCCAGCTTGGCTAGGAATGCAGGTGGCTGTGCAGTGATATGCAGCAGAAGTCGGTACTGTGGTGAAGCGAGTCAGTGGTGGCACATGTGGGAATGACAACACTGACTGCTGCCCGTACTGATTCTGCTGCATAGCCTGCAAGTAAGCAGTGTTGCAGGCGTCTTAGACAGTCAGCTGTTGCTCAGGACTAAGGTGATCCGCCATGCCCCGTTCAATTTTACTTAAGAAATGGTGCGCTGGTCTATTGAGGTCGGCCTCCAGCCAGTCAAGGCGCTGTGCGGAAGAGTGGAAGAGGTGTTCCATGTAGTTAAAGCCACGTTCCATTAGAGAAAATCCACTTTCCACTCTGGCTGACAGTGCCTTGAGACTGGCATGAAAGACCTCGCTCAAGTACATGAACTCGGGCAAGACAGGCCTGTCCAAGGCCCTCTGCCGCTGGCAGGTAGTGCCCGCATAACCAGTGGCAGAGACCTGGGTCAGGGGAACACCTAATTGACCAGCTTCCTGGCCTCCAGGTGTCTGCGTTGCTGACCTGCAACTTGCTTCCTGGCTGTCGGATGGCTGGGATGGGTCCGAGGTCGATCGATGAAGAACCGCTCCCGGGACAGGTTGCAGGGTGCTGCTCCAGGTGCTGTGAAAAAAAAAAAGGTAAACATTAGTATCCAGCATTAACAAGACGGATCAGCTGTGGAATATAAATTAGGGTTAATAAGCCAAAAAAAATTAGAAAAAAAAACAAAAAACTTACGCTCTGGTGGCAAGTACTGGTTGTAAGAATTCCAAGGCGCGATGATACCGATACTTGGTTCTTGTCCTTGCAGAAGAGCCACTGCGAACCTGTCCCTCAGCACGAACATCAGTGTTGAAATGGTCCTTCATCGAGCGCCAACGTGTGTGGACTTTGTTCACTGTTGAAACAATGGAAAAGAAAAACAAAATTAGGTTGGACAACACAATGATGGTATCTGTAATACCACACACACCTGAGTTGTCATCAATGCTGAATCACTAATATTTCAAATAAAAATGCATTCACTATTGAACCTGAGGACACATGTGTGTTTACTGCAAGCAGATCTCTTGCAGTAAACACACATGTATCATCAGGATCAAGAGTGAACCATAAAAAAGACACAGCATTCAATACACAATGCGTACACTATTGAACCTGAGGACACATGTGTGTTTACTGCAAGCAGACCTCTTGCAGTAAACCCACATGTATCATCAGGATCTAGAGTGAACCATAAAAAAGAGACAGCATTCAATACACAGTGCGTACACTATTGAACCTGAGGTCACATGTGTGTTTACTGCAAGCAGATCTCTTGCAGTAAACCCACATGTACCATCAGGATCAAGAGTGAACCATAAAAAAGAGACAGCGTTCAATACACAATGCGTACACTATTGAACCTGAGGACACGTTTGTTTACTGCAAGCAGATCTCTTGCAGTAAACCCACATGTATCATCAGGATCAAGAGTGAACCATAAAAAAGAGACAGCATTCAATACACAATGAGTACACTATTGAACCTGAGGACACATGTGTGTTTACTGCAAGCAGATCTCTTGCAGTAAATCCACATGTATCATCAGGATCAAGAGTGAACCATAAAAAAGAGATAGCATTCAATACACAATGCGTACACTATTGAACCTGAGGTCACATGTGTGTTTACTGCAAGCAGATCTCTTGCAGTAAACACACATGTATCATCAGGATCAAGAGTGAACCATAAAAAAGACACAACATTCAATACACAATGCGTACACTATTGAACCTGAGGTCACATGTGTGTTTACTGCAAGCAGATCTCTTGCAGTAAACCCACATTTATCATCAGGATCAAGAGTGAACCAAAAAGAGACAACATTCAATACACAATGCGTACACTATTGAACCTGAGGACACGTGTGTTTACTGCAAGCAGATCTCTTGCAGTAAACACACATGTATCATCAGGATTAAGAGTCAATGCAGCATCACACAACAGAGAAATACTTACTGAACGCCTTTTTGACAGTTGCAGGGGCGCTGTCCCAGCCCTCCATCAATGCTGCAGCCACTTCATTCCATAGCTGCCGGGTCACCACAATGTCCTTGTACTGTTGGCCACGGCTGTCCCACAACGGGACACGCTCCTGGAGAAGGCTGATGAGTTGCTCATTGTCTAGATAGACGTCCTCATCCCGTTGTGGAACCTAGAAAAGAAATACATTTAGAATCTTTGCATTTATGGAGAGTGGTGATGGAGAAGAAAAAAAAGGGGAGAAAAGCTGGACAGAAAAAACAGAATCCAAACTTTTTTAAAAAAAAATAAAAAATTAGGAAAAAACTTTCCTACCGTGCGTCTCCTTCCCGCCGTGCTTTGTGTACGCTGCTCCGGCTGCTCACCCTCACTTGGCTGGTCCGATGCTGAGGTCTGTACAGCAAACTACTGACCTCACCATCTGCGTCTGCCAATTCTTACGCTGCTGGTGAGTATTCGGATCCAGAAGACATTCTAGCAAAAGAAAAAACTAAAACATTAGTACACATTATATATTTGAAAGCACAGGCTCACAGAAAACTTATACTCACATTAAGCTGCTGTGATCCCAAATATGATCTCTGGCTGGGTGGGTGTCTTTTCTTCTTGCAGTATGTCTGGAGAGTGATGAGGTGGCACTACAAAGCCCTTCTTTTATCTCCCATGCTCCCAAATAATGTTTCTTGTTGAGGGCCTGGATTTAGACAGTGTCTAGACATTGTTTACTCTGAAATCGCACGCGGTCGCTAAGCACCGACATGCGCACTATACAGCGCATGTCAGTGCGCAAATAGACTGTAATACTATTTTTTTGCGCATTGCGTGCGCTGACGCGTGCATGCGCATTTTTAACGACGTTGGGAGGACCAAAAAATGCAACATGTAGTGGGTCGCCCTCCCAGGGCTGTGGGGAACTCGGTACCGGGCCGGTGTCAGGGGGATGTGTCACAGCAGCGGTGACCCGGTCCGTGGCCCTGGGCGCCCAAGCAATGGGGAGATGTAGTTAATGGTAGGATTGTTTGTTACGCCACCCGTGGTGTTTGGCAAGTAAGATGTTGAGCCAACGCTGCATGCAGATCCGCTGGGACTGATGGTGTGGTGCAGCAAAGATGGTGTAGCTCCCCACAGGTGGAGCTGTAGTCCCAGGGCAGTGTAGGTGCAATGAATGAGGAGAGGCGCAGAATGGTATAGATGCTGGTACCCAGGTGTAGTGGTGGGAATAACTGGAGGACACCCGAGTATGCGGTTCCAAAGCTTTACTCACTGTTTGCAGTTCACACAACTGCCTGCCTCCGTACCGTGTTCTCCAGGTCAGGGCTCCAGCCAACCTCCAGGCAGGATAGGATTCTCCCTTCCACACTCCGCCAATATGTACCTTACTGAACGACTCCTCCAATGCGCCTTTAGGTGCGAAGCACTCCAGTACTTAGTTACCCTGGAATGCCTCTCTCTAGGTGTTCCTAGTCTTTACTTGTATGACAGACAGCTGTAGCCTGCTTCGGGGACTCCTCACTGCGTCCCGGCTCTCTATTCAGTTTCTGTTGTGTCCCAAGTCTATGATGGGAGCAAGGCGTTAGCGGCTCACTACTCCTCCGGTGTCTGTTGCCGGACATAAAGATCCAATCAACATCGGGGACCGGGCCCCGGCCATTGCGCTCTCTGGACTGGAAGGGTTCTCTATCTTTCTTCAACCAGCTTCCCACCGTCCTTCTATTCTCCTTCGTTCCGATCTGTTCTATCTCTCTTATGGAATCTGTAGTCTCCAGTCTACGTCTCTTTCTCCTACTCTTCCTTCCCTGAGGAGCTCGTTCCACTAAGACCAGTCCTCAGCCTCTCCTGACTGACTGCCTTCCTCCGCCTTGAGCTCCTCTCAGGCTGACCTGCTGTCAGCCTGATCTCTCTCTCTCTCAGACCCTCGTCTGACTGACCTCCTTCTCTGGGACTCACCCCAGACTGACCAGAAATCCTACACCTTCCCTCTCTTTTATATCTAACTCCACCTGCCTCCCCAGCACCTCTCGTGCTACGAAGCCAGGGACCACAAAAGGCACCCTATGACCTTTCCAGCATAAAGCATGGATGGGTCCCTGCTGAACTATCCTGTGTGTGGGGTGCAGGTGTTGGAATGCGGAAAGGAGTTCCCAGCCTACCTGGATGGCGGGGCACTACACCTTAGAAGGTGCAGTACCTCTATGGCGACTGAAGCGTCAGGGGCGCCACAGTAGCGTCTGGCTCATCTGATCGCAGACATGGAAAATGCGCACTGCACTGAAATGCTGAGGCCTGCGTGCAATCGCTAGACACTGCGCACGCCATTTTAAATATAGGGGACAAATGCGCATGCGACAGATAGCGCACAATGCGCTGCGCGATAAAGCGCAAATGTGAAACCAGCCTAAGACGCACTCCCCCCCCCCAAATTTGGGGGGAAATGGGGGTGAGTCTTATAGTCAGAATGTACTTACAGTTAGCATGGTGGCAGTAGGAATCGGGCGATTTTTCCAGTGGTCCGTCGCTGCAGGGCTATGATCCCGCTCCCATCCCAGCATGGTGCTGCAGTCTTGGCGGTGCTCGGTGCTGCGGGGGGGGGCTCCAGCGACATTATGTGAAAGCCCGAAGCCCCCTTAGTTCTTTTGCCTCATTGCTGTGGCCTCCAGGAAAATGGCAACCGGAGGCGGCGCATGTGTGGATTGAGATCTCGGCTCCAAGATCTTGTCTCCCGAGATCCTGGGACAAGATCTCATTGCCGAGATCTCAATCTGCGCCTGGGGAATCAATCTGGCCTCCGGGAAAATGGTCGCCGGAGACAGCGCATGTGCAGATTGAGATCTCGACTCTGAAATCTTGAGATGAGATCGGATTGCCGAGATCTCAATCTCCGCATGCAGCGCCTCCGGCTGCCATTTTCCCGGAGGCCACAGCATCAAGGCAATAGAACTACGGAGGCTTCTGGCTTTCACATTATGTTGCCGGAGCCCCCTGCAGCACCGAGCACCGCCGAAACTGCCACACCAGCCGCAGCAGACTGGGATGGGAGCGAGATCATCGCCCTGCAACATCGGACCACCGGAAGAACCGCCCGACTCCTGCTGTCACCAGCGCTGCCGATTCCCCCGGGTAAGATGAATTCAGGACTGTAAGATGGACCCCCATTTGACGCATTAATTTTTTTCCCCAGTTTCCTTCTGAAAATGTGTGGTGCATCTCATAGTCCGAAAAATACGGTAATTCATGTGAAGCACCTGAAGTGTTAATAATCTTCTTGAATGTGGTTTTGAGCACCTTGAGGGGTCCAGTTTTTACAATGGTGTCACATTGGGGTATTTTGTGTCATATAGGTCCCTCAAAGTCACTTCAAATGTGATGTGGTCGATAAAAAAATGGTTTTGTTAGTTTTATGGAAAAATGAGAAATTGCTGGTCAACTTTTAACCCTTCTAACTTCATAACAAAAAAATGATGTTTCAAAAATTGTACTTATGTAAAGTAGACATGTGGTAAATGTTATTTATTAACTATTTTGTGTGATATTACGCTCTCGTTTAAGGACATAAAAATGAAAACTTTAAAAACTGCGACATTTTCACAGAATTTCTGATATTTTACTGAAATAAATGCAAGTTATATTGAACTAATTTTACCACTATCATAACGTGTAATATGTCACAAACAAACAACCTCAGAAACACTGGGATCAGTTGGTTCGTTCCAGAGTTATGACCTCATAAAGTAACAATGCTCAGAATTGTGAAAATTGGCCCGGTCACGAAGGCGAAAGACGGCTCTGGTGTGAAAGGATGAGGCTGTCCTCATGATAAGTCTGTGCTTCCATACGCTGCATTTAAGTCTTTAACCCCTTCATGACCCAGCCTATTTTGACCTTAATGACCTGGCCATTTTTTGCAATTCTGGCCAGTGTCCCTTTATGAGGTAATAACTCTGGAACGCTTCAACGCATCCTAGCGATTCTGAGATTGTTTTTTCGTGACATATTGGGCTTCATGTTAGTGGTAAATTTAGGTCGATAATTTTTGCGTTTATTTGTGAAAAAATCAGAAATTTGGCGAAAATTTTGAAAATTTCGCAATTTTCAAATTTTGAATTTTTATTCTGTTAAACTAGAGAGTTATGTGACACAAAATAGTTACTAAATAACATTTCCCACATGTCTACTTGACATCAGCACAATTTTGGAAGCAAAATATTTTTTTGTTAGGAAGTTATAAGGGTTAAAAGTTGACCAGCGATTTCTCATTTTTACAACAAAATTTACAAAACCATTTTTTTTAGGGACCACCTCACATTTGAAGTCACTTTGAGGGGTCTATATGGCAGAAAATACACAAAAGTGACACCATTCTAAAAACTGCACCCCTCAAGCTACTCAAAACCACATTCAAGAAGATTATTAACCCTTCAGGTGTTTCACAACAGCTAAGGCAATGTGGAAGGAAAAAATAGACATTTTAATTTTTCCAACACAAATTTCCTTTCAGCATCAATTTTTTCATTTTCACATGGGCAACAGGATAAAATGGATCCTAAAATTTGTTGGGCAATTTCCCCTGAGTACACCGATACCTCATATGTGGTCATAAACCACTGTTTGGGCGTACGGCAGGGCTCAGAAGGGAAGGAGCACCATTTGACTTTTTGAATGGAAAATATGCTGGAATATTTAGCGCTTGCCATGTCGCGTTTGGAGAGTCGCTGTGTGCCTAAACACTGGAGCTCCCCCACAAGTGACCCCATTTTGGAAACTAGACCCCCCCAAGGAACTTATCTAGATGCATAGTGATCACTTTGAACCCCCAGGTGCTTCTCAAATTGATCTGTAAAAAAAAAAAAGTACTTTTTTTTCACAAAAATTATCTTTTAGCCTCAGTTTTTTCATTTTCACATGGGCAACAGGATAAAATGGATCCTAAAATTTGTTGGGCAATTTCTCCTGAGCACACCAATACCTCATATGTGGTCATAAACCACTGTTTGGGTGCACGGCAGGGCCCGGAAGGGAAGGAGCGCCATTTGACTTTTTGAATGGAAAATTAGCTCCAATCATTATCGGACACCATGTCGCGTTTGGAGAGCCCCTGTGTGCCTAAACATTGGAGCTCCCCCACAAGTGACACCATTTTGGTAACTAGACCCCTTAAGGAACTTATCTAGATGTGTAGTGAGCACTTTGAACCCCCAAGTGCCTCACAAAAGTTTATAACATAGAGCAGTGAAAATAAAAAATCATTTTTTTTTCCTCAAAAATGATTTTTTAGCACGCTATTTTTTATTTTCACAAAGGTAACAGATGAAATTGGACCACAAAAGTTGTTGTCCATATTGTCCGGAGTACGCTGGTACCCCATATGTGGGGGCACTGTTTGGGTGCACGGCAGGGCGCAGAAGGGAATGAGCGCCATTTGACTTTTTGAAATGAAAATTAGCTCCAATCGTTAGCGGACACCATGTCGTGTTTGGAGATCCCCTGTGTGCCTAAACTTTGGAGCTCCCCCACAAATGACCCCATTTTGGAAACTAGACCCCCTAAGGAACTTATCTAGATGCATAGTGAGCACTTTGAACCCCCAGGTGATTCACAGAAGTTTATAATGCAGAGCAGTGAAAATAAAAAATCTTTTTTTTTTCCTAAAAAAAAATTCTTTAGTCTGCAATTTTTTATTTTCACAAGGGTACCAGGATAAATTGGACCCCAAAAGTTGTTTTCCAGTTTGTCCTGAGTACGCTGGTACCCCATATGTGGGGGGGACCACTGTTTTGGCACACGTTGGGGCTCGGAAGGGAAGTAGTGACGTTTTGGTATGCTGACTTTGATGGAATGGTCTGCGGGCATCATGTTACATTTGCAGAGCCCTTGATGTTCCTAAACTGTGGAAACCCCCCACAAGTGACCCCATTTTGGAAACTAGACCCCATAAGGAACTTGCCTAGATGTGTGGTGAGCACCTTGAACCCCGAAGTGCTTCACAGAAGATTGTAACGCAGAGCCATGAAAATAAAAAATCTTTTTTTTCCTCAAAAAATGAATTTTTAGCTTGCAATTTTTTATTTTCACAAGGGTAACAGGAGAAATTGGACCCCAAAAGTTGTTGTCCAGTTTGTCCTGAGTACGCTGGTACCCCATATGTGGGGGGAAACCACTGTTTGGGCACACGTTGGGTCTCAGCAGGGAAGTAGTGACATTTTGAAATGCTGACTTTGATGGTATGGTCTGCGGGCGTCATGTTACATTTGCTGAGCCCCTGTGTGCCTAAACAGTAGAAACCTCCCACAAGTGACCCCATTTTGGAAACTAGACCCCCCAGGGAACTTATCTAGATGTATGGTGAGCACCTTGAACCCCCAAGTGCTTCACAGAAGTTTATAACGCAGAGCCGTGAAAATAAAAAATCATTTTTTTCCCTCAAAAAAAATGATTTTTAGCCCGCAATTTTTTTTTCACAAGGGTAACAGGATAAATTGGACCCCAAAAGTTGTTGTCCAGTTTGTCCTGAGTACGCTGATACCCCATATGTGTGGGGGAACCATTGTTTGAGCACACGTCAGGTCTCGGAATGGAAGTAGTGACGTTTTGAAATGCAGACTTTGATGGAATAGTCTGCAGTCGTCATTACGTTTGCAGAGCCCCTGATGTGCCTAAACAGTGGAAACCCCCCACAAGTGACCCCATTTTGGAAACTAGACCTTCCAAGGAACTTATGTAGATGTATGGTGAGCACTTTCAACCCCCAAGTGCTTCACAGAAGTTTGTAATGCAGAGACATGAAAATGAAAAAAACATTTTTTTTCCACAAAAATAATTTTTTAGCCCCCAATTTTTTATTTTCCCAAGGGTAACAGGAGAAATTAGACCCCAAAAGTTGTTGTGCAATTTTTCCTGAGTACGCTGATACCCAATATGTGGGGGTAAAATACTGTTTGGGCACACGTCGGGGCTTGGAAGGGAGTGAGCACCGTTTGACTTTTTGAACGCAAAATTGGCTGGAATCAAAGGTTGCACCATGTCGCGTTTGGAGACCCCCTGATGTGCCTAAACAGTGGAAACCCCACAATTCTAACTTCAACCCTAACCCCAACACACCCCTAACCACAACCCTAACCCCAACACATCCCTAACCCTAATCCCAACCCTAACCCTAACCCCAACACACCCCTAACCCCAACACTAACCATAACACTAACCACAAGCCTAACCCTAATTCTAACCCTAACCCTCTTTTCAACCCTAACCCTCTTTTCAACCCTAACCCTCTTTTCAACCCTAACCCTCTTTCCAACCCTAACCCTCTTTCCAACCCTAACCCTAATTCCAACCCTAACCCTAATTCCAACCCTAACCCTCTTTCAAACCCTAACCCTCTTTTCAACCCTAACCCTCTTTCCAACCCTAACCCTAACCCTCTTTCCAACCCTAACCCTCTTTCCAACCCTAACCCTAACCCTCTTTCCAACCCTAACCCTCTTTCCAACCCTAACCCTAACCCTCTTTCCAACCCTAACCCTAACCCTAACCCTCTTTCCTACCCTAACCCTGATGGAAAAATAAAAATAAAAATATTTTCTTTATTTTATTAGTTCTGCCTACCTATGGGGGTGATAATCGGGGAGTTCATTTACTTTTTATTTCATTTGATCACTCTGAGAGTGATCAAAATGAAATAATGGAATCTGCAGCCGGCAGATTCGGGCGGGCGCACTGCGCATGCGCCCGCCATTTTCCAAGATGGCGGCGCCCATGAACCGGACCCGCCGGACACCGGGAGCGACGGGGGGACTTGGAAGGTGCCGGGGGCGGTGAGAGTGGGTGAGGGGGGGGATCGGAAGCTGGCGGGGAGCGAAGGGAATGGGAGGGGGGGCAGATGATGACAGCGGCGGCAGATCGCCGCTGTCATTCAGTGGCGGGTGGGCGATCGCCGGTGGGGGGGGTCAAATCGGTGTCTCCAGCCATGTCCGATGCTACTGCAGCATCGGCCGTGGCTGGATTGTAATATTTCATCAGTTTTCATTGATGAAATATTACTATCGCTCTGATTGGCTGTTTCACTTTTAACAGCCAATCAGAGCGATCGTAGCCACGTGGGGGCGAAGCCACGCCCCCTGTGGTGAATTACAAAGCCCCCTGTATCTGCGGGTCAGGTGACCTTTCATTGACCCCGGTCACCCGACCCGCAGGGGGGCTTTGAATTCATGACACAGGGTATGCGTCATAGGTCGGATTGGCACCGACTTTCATGACGCATACGCTGTGTCACAGGTCGGGAAGGGGTTAATAAAGACCCGGAACAGGTCGAAACGTCTCTTTAATTTAGTCACCAATCTGTCTCATTTGGGTCATGCTTCTGTGATATGCACTAAACAATACAAATATCTTGGAAATATCGATTTTGAGAGTGCAATGATTATTCCTTCACAAACGAATTGGGACCACAACCCCCCCCTCCAGCACCTCCCCGTTACTGAGTGCACACCAATTTTTCTACTCTTTAGGCTGTGTGCTCACGCTGCGGATTCTGCTGCGGTGTACAGTACAATTATAACCTACGGAAATCAAAAACCGCTGTGCAGACGGTGCGGATTTGCAGCGGTTTCTAAACCGCAGAAAGAATTCACATGTCACTTCTTTGTGCGGATTCCGTGTGCTGTCTATGGGGGGCACAGAGGGAGATATATGGTGAAGGAGCAGGGTGACAGCAGCACAGAGTATTTCAGGAGAGCAGTGTACTGGTCTATGGGGGGCACAGAGGGAGATATATGGTGGAGGAGCAGGGTAACAGCAGCACAGAGTATTTCAGGAGAGCAGTCTGCTGATCTATGGGGCACAGAGGGAGATATATGGTGGAGGAGCAGGGTAACAGCAGCACAGAGTATTTCAGGAGAGCAGTGTACTGGTCTATGGGGGGCACAGAGGGAGATATATGGTGGAGGAGCAGGGTGACAGCAGCACAGATTATTTCAGGAGAGCAGTGTACTGGTCTATGGGGGGCACAGAGGGAGATATATGGTGGAGAAGCAGGTTGACAGCAGCACAGAGTATTTCAGGAGAGCAGTGTGCTGGTCTATGGGGGGCACAGAGGGAGATATATGGTGAAGGAGCAGGGTGACAGCAGCACAGAGTATTTCAGGAGAGCAGTGTACTGGTCTATAGGGGGTACAGAGGGAGATATATGGTGGAGGAGCAGGGAGACAGCAGCACAGAGTATTTCAGGAGAGCAGTGTACTGGTCTATGGGGGGGCACAGAGGGAGATATATGGTGGGGGAGCAGGGAGACAGCAGCACAGAGTATTTCAGGAGAGCAGTGTACTGGTCTATGGGGGGCACAGAGGGAGATATATGGTGAAGGAGCAGGGTGACAGCAGCACAGAGTTTTTCAGGAGAGCAGTGAACTGGTCTATGGGGGGCACAGAGGGAGATATATGGTGGAGGAGCAGGGTGACAGCAGCACAGAGTATTTCAGGAGAGCAGTGTGCTGGTCTATGGGGGGCACAGAGGGAGATATATGGGGGAGGAGCAGGGTGACAGCAGCACAGAGTATTTCAGGAGATCAGTGTACTGGTCTATGGGGGGCACAGAGGGAGATATATGGTGGGGGAGCAGGGTGACAGCAGCACAGAGTATTTCAGGAGAGCAGTGTACTGGTCTATGGGGGGAACAGAGGGAGATATATGGTGGAGGAGCAGGGTGACAGCAGCACAAAGTATTTCAGGAGAGCAGTGTACTGGTCTATGGGGGGCACAGAGGGAGATATATGGGGGAGGAGCAGGGTGACAGCAACACAGAGTATTTCAGGAGAGCAGTATCACACGGGATAGGATTAGATACACGGCTCAGCAGTCAATATCACACAGGATAGGATTAGATACATGGCTCAGCAGTCAGTATCACACTGAGAGGATTAGATACACGGCTCAGCAGACAGTATTGTGGCGCCACAGAGGTACTGCAACTCCTCCTGAGGTCTGGTACCCCACTATCCAGGTAAGGAGGAGACACCTGACCACACTTCAACACTCATATCCCACACACACCAGTAGTGTAGCAGAGCAACCTTGGTGGCTCCCTGCTTGGAACACGAAGAGTGCTGGGAGGTGGGTGGAGCTTAGACTGCACAAGAGTGCTGGAGAGTATTAGGAAAAGGGTCAGTCTGTGAGAGAAGATCCCCAGAGAGGGATGGAGTGAAGGAAGTGCTGCAGCAGACTCCTGTGACCTGAAGCTGCTGGCACAGGAAAGAGCCATAGAAAGCCTGATTCTTCAGAAGGAAGATAGTTTAGTACTGAACGTAAGGAGAAGAAGAGAACTAAGGACTAGGGTCAGAGCAGAGCCCTTCCTCAAGTTTGAAGCACATGGCCGGGGTCCGGTCCCCGAGGTTGTATGGATACTGATGTTCCTGCAGCAGAAACCGGAGGAATAGAAGTCGTCACCACTTTATTCCCATCTAAGACTAGTTGGGGGCACAACAGCAACGTGGGTGAGCCGAGACATGATAGCAAGGAGTCCCCGAAGCAGGCTACAGCTGTCTGCCATACAAGTAGAGTTCTATGTAACATCAAGAAGGAGGAACTTGAGTTTAATACGCAACTACAAGTACTTCAGATTAGGCGCTGGTGTGGAGATGTTCAGAGAAGACACATGTTGGAGGAGTGCTGGAAAGCCGCACTTTACCTTGCCTGGGAGTTGGCTGAGCCCCTGACCTGGAGGACACGGCACCGAAGCGGACATTTGTGTGCACCAGACTGTGAGTAAAGCCTTGGAACTACATGCCCTTGTGTCCTCCACTTATTCTTGGGCCTACACCCGGCTCTGCTACATCTACTTCTTTACACCATCTCCCCACTTGCCAACCTCATCTACATTGCCCTGGGACTACAGCTCCACCTGTGGGGAGCTTCAACATCATTGCTGCACCACACCATCTGTCCCAGAGAAGCAACTGAAACTGACCAGAAACCACAGGTAGCGTCACGAATCATCTCAACAACTTTATCCCCATCACTCTACCCTTTTTACATTGACCGCCTGAGGCCACGGACCGGGTCACTGCCACTGTGACATCTTCCATTGAAATCAACGGGCCCGGCACTGAGTACCCCACGGCCTCTGGGGGCGAGTCAGTATTGTGCCGCCCCCAGGAGTATGGTTGCCACAGTGGCTTTGCCTTCCTCCAGGGGAGGGTAATGCCAGGCTTGGAGGCAATGATGGGTCTCTCTCGCAGTCAATCTATGCATGCAACACAGTTCCACTCCAGGCCAGCAGGGGGAACTCTGAACCGGGATTAAGGGGAGGAGTGCTCTCTGAGGGCCAAGAGGAAGGAGTGAGTAGTTAGTCTGCGGAGGGTGAAGTGTGCAGACTTGTGGAAGGAGCGCTGAGATAGAGCTGAGAGGAAGAGCTCATCTCTGGAGAGAGCGCATGAACTGGAGCCTTTTCTCCACGGTTGTACGGATACTAACGGTCCTGCAACAGACACCAGAGGAGTAGGAGGCTGTAAATGCCCTACTCCCATCTAAGACTTGAGGGCACAACAGCAGCTTGGATAGTGAGCCGGGACTCAGGAGAGAGGAGTCCCGGAGATAGGCTACAGCTGTCTGCCGTGCAAGTGAGGTTCTTGAGAACATCTGACAGGAGGAACTTCAGTGTAACTCGGTACTGTAGATCCCGCAAATACGCGCTAGTAAGGAGACTGCACAGCCCATCTGCTGAGAGAGAATCCCTGAGTTGCTTCCAGGCTAGCCTGCTCTGTTACCATCTGTAATCAGGACCCTGGACTGCAGTTACCAAGTAAAGGTACAGAAATTGCACCCCGCTGTCTTGTCTGCTTCCTACCTTTCCGGCACCGCTACATCCCCATGCCAACCACCTCTACACTGCCCTGGGACAATAGCTTCACCTGTGGGGAGCTTTTACACCTTTGCTGCACCATACCATCAGTCCCAGCGGATCTGCATGCAGCGTCGGCTCAACACCTCCCTTGCCGAGCACCACAGGTGGCATCACGAACTATTCATCTAACTACATTCCACCATTCACATCTTCCTGTTACTTGGGCGCCCAGGGCTAAGGTCCGGGTCACCGCTGCTGTGACATATCCCACTGATACCGGCCCGGTACCGAGTACCCCACAGCCTGGGGAGGGCAACCCAATTTGGCATCACGAACAGGATACGGAGCCCGGTACCCCCGGGTCCTGTGTGCCATAGACTGTGTTTGTGTAAAAGACTGTGTGTGAAATTGCCGCCATTGCCGCGCTGTTTGGCGCGCGCAGGAAGAAGAAGGGGCAGGCCTTCATGGGCGGGGCCTGCCACAGGGCGCGAAGAAGTGAAGTGCCGCGTGGGAAGAGAGGACAGCGCGCGAGAAGAGGAGCTGAGGCCTACAGCCCGGAGCGTCGGGCCTGCGAAGCGGCCGCCAGTGAGCTCACACAACCCTTGGCCCTGGCTAACGTTAACTAGGGGAAGGAAGAGAATATCCGCGCCACAAGGCAATGCAGCGGCAGACGCCGCCACCAACCCCGCAGCGCCACAAGGAGGAGCGCCTGCCGCAAAGGTCCCCATAATGCCGCTGTCTATGCCCTACATACCGGGAGCGGCCTGGCTACTGCAGTACTCGGGTGAGTCACATACCCTGAGTGAATTTAAAGAGAGACTGTGCAATTTGTTTAAAGTCTACCCTCTGTCTGAGAGCCAGAAAGTGAATATCCTGATTGGACAGCTAACGGGTGCAGTGCAGAGAGAAGTGAAAGCCTGGCAGGACACTGATAAAGAGACTGTTGCAAAGATCCTGGCCAAGCTGAGAAGCACCTTTGACACCCGCCTGCAGCTGAAATCAACATGAGGTTCTTTGGCTGTAAACAGAAGGCGCAGGACAGTATAAGGGACTATGCTCTCAACCTGCAGGAGGCGCCGCGAGCAGTTAAGCAAGTTGATCCTGACAGTGTGAAGGAAAAAGATAAACTGTTAAAGGAGCAGTTCTTTGAAGGACTCCTATCCAGTACCCACAGAGGACAGTTTCGTATCATAACCCTGCAAAACCCTGATCTGGACTTTGCTGATTTTAAGGACAGGGCTATTCGGGTACTGCAAGAATCAACTGACAGCCGTCCAGCGCCCCCTAGGCGCCCAGCGATCACCTACCACCAGGAAGCAACATCTTTCCCTTCCATCCCTATAAAGGCTGATGCACAGACTCTGGATAAAGATCCAACTGAGGAGCTGCGTCTTCAAGTCCAGGAGTTGACCAGAGGGATGGCTGCACGTATGAAAACCATGCAGTCCCTGCAAGTGTCCTCCAAAGAAAAGATCCAGCTTGTTTCCAGTCCAGAGGATGTCCCGTGGCTCCGGAGGAGGAGAGCCCCATCACTTCGAGAGAGGAACAACGATCGCTATGACCAGGACGGACGTCCCATCTGTCGTCACTGCTACAAGGCCGGTCATCTTGCAAGATTTTGGCCTTTAAACGAGCAACCCTTGGGGCAGAGGGCCAACCCCCAGGAGTAGGACCACAAGGCCCAAGGAACTGGCGAGCCAAGTATGTGGGAGGGAGACCGATCCTTCCTGTGGTGATTGACGGCATCCCCATGAACGCTTTGCTGGACACTGGCTCCCAGGTGACCTTTATGCCGTACATTCTGTACAAGAGGTATTGGGCTGATTCAGAACTTACCCGTGGCCCAACTGATGAACTAACAGTAGTTGCCAGTAATGGTCAGTCTTTGCCGCAGATAGGATGTAAAGAAATCACTGTTAAAGTGGGGCGGGTAGAGCTAAAGTCTCAAGGTCTGATAGTTGTTGATATTGATCGACGTGAATGTAATCCCATGATGACTCTTGGTTAGTGTTGAGCGATACAGTTCGATACCCAAAAATATCATATCGGATGGTATCGCCCGATACGAAAAAAATATCGGGTATCGCCGATTCCGATACCGGAAGTCCCATTCAAGTCAATGGGACTTCCGGTATCGGAATTTAAAAAAGCCCTTTATTTCCTTGTTGGCTACTTCTACATAATTGAAAACAAATAAGAACCATGTAGAATGTATTGTGGGAGGTGGAGGAGACATTAAAGGCATAGTGGTTTATTCAAATCACATGACATAGCATTAATTCCAATTTTTTTTTTCAAGACGTTCGGAGTTAAAAAGATATTGACTATGTTAACTTTTTTATATTTAGTCAGATATGTATGTTTCACAACTTCCATGCTCTTCACCTTCTTTTGTACTTCTCCCACACTTTCTCCTTCATGATCCGCAGCAGTAGCATTTTTTTCATCAACTTTTTCTTCACCTTATTCATCTTCTTCTTCACCTTCTTCCCATTAATTTTTTTTTTTCCATTCTTCATATTCTTCTTATTCAGCTATTATTAATTTTCATATGCTATTTCTTCATCTTCTTCCTATTCTTCTTTTTCTTCATTTTCTTATGGTGACAGGCATTCCTGTAGTACTTATCTATAAAAGTTATAAGATTACACCTTACGTTCTGCCTGTCACAAAAGATTTACAACAGGATTTGTCCGCGTTCAGTTTGGCCTGCAGCAGCAGGCATTTTCCAGGGGCAACACGAGGAGGAATGGACTCACCCCCATTTACTGCTTAGTCTTCTTCTGCTTATAATTTTGATTTCTTCTATGCTGATTTTTAGTCTTATGCTTAATGTTCTTCTGCTTTCTGTTCTTCTGCTTTTGCTTCTTCTGCTTCTTGTTCTTCCGTCTTTTGTTCTGTATCTTGGTGGTTGTCTTCATGTTCTTTGTCCTCTTGGTCTTATTATTTAGGGTCATATTTCTGGTCTTCTTTGGTGTGGTCTTCAGGGTCGTCGTCATCAGGGTCGTCGTCATGGAGATCAATAAGGATTACCAAAGACAATTTCAAAAAGCTTGATCTTGGAAATGTAGCAGAAGGTATAGGAAGGCTGAGAAACTGGCGAGAACCAGCTGACAGTACTGGAACCCGTAGTGGCAGCAGAAGGAACAATAGCCAATGGCACTACTGAGGAACAGCTGATGGTGCTGGACCCCGGTTACTATGCAGGAGTTACCTGTGCTAGAAACCACTACCAAGGACCAGCTGACGTTGCTGGACCTCGGATACCGAGATGGAGGCACCTAGGCCAAAGGCTCTGGTGAGAACCAGCAGACAGTGCTGGAACCCGGATGGGTAGCAGGAGGAACAAGAGCCAATGGCACTACCGAGGACCAACTGACGTTGCTGGACCACGGTTACTAGGCAGGAGGTACCTGTGCTAGAAAGCACTACCAAGGACCAGCTGACGGTGCTGGACCTTCGGATACCGAGATGGAGGCACCTAGGCCAAAGGCTCTGGCGAGAACCAGCTGACAGTGCTGGAACCCGGGTGGGTAGCAGAAGGTACCCATCCAAAGCAAAGTAGCCAGGCCGCAAGCTGGCCGCAGTTACCGAAACTCACAGTCCTACATGGGGTCCATGTCCCATTGGCACTACGGATCCAGCCTTCAGTGCCAGTTCCCGCAGCCCACATAGGAGTCACCTAAACTGCAGGCACCGTAGAGTCGGCTAACCCGGCCGCAAGACGACAGGACAACGGATTGGTGGCATAGTGACCTTGACACTACCCGGAAACAGCTGGCGTGCTGGAACAAGGCTGGGCAACAGGGAGTACCCTGTTGTGAGTTCATTTTCCCCTTCGTCACTGGGGTCTGGTGAACTCCCTATTCTGGTAAAGGAAGGTAATGAGCCTGATTATCAGGCACCTGAGTCTAATGAGGATGACTGGCTGAGTGGAGTCACAGACTGGACATAAGGCTGCCGACACCCTTCTGCCCTGCGGGTGATTTCTCTGTGGACTTCTAGGACACCAGTCTGATTCCTGCTCCTCTAAAGCTAAGTTTTCTGTTTTGCCTGTTAGCTTTTTTGTTTTGTTTTTTGTTTTCCTTGCTTTTCAGTATTCTGCCATTCCCTGCTGGGGTGAGCTGAATCTCCTTTTGCCTGTAGCTCTGTCTTCAGTATATTCCTGAGTACTGACATAGCTTTTTTGAAGCCTAGCGTCTTCAGGGCCTTTTTCACTGTCAGTCTGTTGGCTCTTATTTTCATAGGGTTTTTCACGGATTGCAGACAGCAGCCTTCCTGTCCTTTTCTATCTAGTTAGCTTGGGCCCCTATTTGCTCAGTCTATCTTTCTGTCTGTGTTAGTATTTTCATCTTGCTTCACCGTCATTATATGTTGGGGGCTGCCTATTGCTTTGGGGTCTGCTCTGGGGCAGTTTAGATTTCCCCTTTCTTTCTCTAGGCCTATTTAATTCTCCGGCTGTGATCGAGGGGTCTAGGGCATCGTAGGAACCCCCCACGGCTACTGCTAGTTGTGTTGATAGGTTCAGGGGTCTGCAATCTGATAGCTTCCAACTTCTCTGGTTTTCTGGACTTAGCTAGCATTTCTGTTTTTGCCTCCTACGGTGACTCAATCATAACAGTACCCGTGCCAAAGACACTGCCGAGAACCAGCTGACGGTGCTGGAACCCAGATGGGTAGCAAAAGCTACAAGAGCCAATGGCACTACCGAGGAACAGCTGACGTTGCTGGACCACGGTTACTAGGCAGGAGGTACCTGTGCTAGAAAGCACTACCAAGGACCAGCTGACGGTGCTGGACCTTGGGATACCGAGATGGAGGCACCTAGGCCAAAGGCTCTGGCGAGAACCAGCTGACAGTGCTGGAACCCGGGTGGGTAGCAGAAGGTACCCATCCAAAGCAAAGTAGCCAGGCCGCAAGCCGGCCGCAGTTACCGAAACCCACAGTCCTACAGGGGGTCCATGTCCCATTGGCACTACGGATCCAGCCTTCAGTGCCAGTTCCCGCAGCCCACATAGGAGTCACCTAAACTGCAGGCACCGTAGAGTCGGCTAACCCAGCCGCAAGATGACAGGACAACGGATTGGTGGCATAGTGACCTTGACATTACCCGGAAACAGCTGGCGTGCTGGAACCAGGCCGGGCAAAAGGGAGTACCCGTGCCAAAGACACTGCCGAGCACCAACTGGCGTTGTTGGAACCCAGGGACAATCATGGTGAAGGCCGAGGCCTACTTGGTGGTAGTTTCAGATTGTTTGTAGGCTACAACAGACTGTCAACGTGCTCCAATGCTTGCAGTGGGAAGGTGGACAGCGCAGGAGACAGTGCCGGACACACATTGGGGGATCTGCTCACGTAACAGAACACCAGGAACACAGGAACAAGTGTGGAATGCGTGGACGGCAGCTGTGAGCAGGAACTGGCGGTGTTGGAGGTCAGGGGAAATACTAGAGACAGAGTGGAGACAGAGGCCAAATCAGAGAATGTTTAAATCTGAAGTAGTTACAATTTGGAGGCAGCAGCAGTTTGCCCTCCACACAGCAGGGGATCAGCTGACATTACCGAACCCCACTTTCACATGAACGAGTGTTTTTTTCTGTGTGGACAGCACTTCCGAGCACCAACTGTAGTTGTTGGAGCCCAGGGACAATCAGGGTGCAGGCCGATGCCTACTAGGAGCCAGGTGTAAATCGGAGGTATTTTGACTTTGGAGGCAGCAGGAGAGTTTGCCGTACACACAGCAGGGGATCAGCAGACGTTACCGAACCCCACTTTGACATGAACAAGTGTGTTTTTCTGTGTGGACAGCACTTCCGAGCACCAACTGGCGTTGTTGGAGCCCAGGGACAATCATGGTGCAGGCCAAGACCTACTTGGTGGCAGTTTTAGATTGTTTGTAGGCTACAACAGACTGTCAACGTGCTCCAATTAGGCATCTGTCTCCACTCTGTTTCCAGGATTTCACGTGACCACCAACACCGCCAGTTTATGCGTACAGTAGCCGTCTGCCCAATCCACACGTGTTCCTGTGTTACTGGGGTTCTGTAATGTCAGCAGATCCCCTGATGTGTGTCTGCCACTGTCTCCTGCTCTGTCCACATTCCCAGCGCTTGCAGTGGGAAGGAGGACAGCGCAGAAGACAGTGCCTGACACACATTGGGGGATCTGCTCACGTAACAGAACACCAGGAACACAGGAACAAGTGTGGAATGCGTGGACGGCAACTGTGAGCAGGAACTGGCGGTGTTGGAGGTCAGGGGAAATACTAGAGACAGAGTGGAGACAGAGGCCAAATCAGAGAATGTTTAAATCTGAAGTAGATACAATTTGGAGGCAGCAGCAGTTTGCCCTCCACACAGCAGGGGATCAGCTGACGTTACCGAACCCCACTTTCACATGAACGAGTGTTTTTTTCTGTGTGGACAGCACTTCCGAGCACCAACTGGCGTTGCTGGAGCCCAGGGACAATCAGGGTGCAGGCCGAGGCCTACTAGGAGCCAGGTGTAAATCGGAGGTATTTTGACTTTGGAGGGAGCAGGAAACTTTGCCCTCCACACAGCAGGGGATCAGCTGACGTTACCAAACCCCACTTACACTTGAACAAGTGTGTTTTTCTGTGTGGACAGCACTTCCGAGCACCAACTGGCGTTGTTGGAGCCCAGGGACAATCAGGGAGCAGGCCGAGGCCTACTAGGAGCCAGGTGTAAATCTGAGATATTTTGACTTTGGAGGGAGCAGGACACTTTGCCCTCCACACAGCAGGGGATCAGCTGACGTTACCGAACCCCACTTACACATGAACAAGTGTGTTTTTCTGTGTGGACAGCACTTCCGAGCACCAACTGGCGTTGTTGGAGCCCAGGGACATTCATGGTGCAGGCCGAGGCCTACTTGGTGGCAGTTTTAGATTGTTTGTAGGCTACAACAGACTGTCAACATGCTCCAATTAGGCATCTGTCTCCACTCTGTTTCTAGGATTTCACGTGACCAACAACACCGCCAGTTTATGCGTACAGCAGCTGTCTGCACAATCCACACGTGTTCCTGTGTTACTGGGGTTCTGTAATGTCAGCAGATCCCCTGATGTGTGTCTGCCACTGTCTCCTGCTCTGTCCCCATTCCCACCGCTTGCAGTGGGAAGGTGGACAGCGCAGGAGGCAGTGCCGGTCACACATTGGGGGATCTGCTCACGTAACAGAACACCAGGAACACAGGAACAAGTGTGGAATGCGCGGACGGCAACTGTGAGCAGGAACTTGCGGTGCTGGAGGTCAGGGGAAATACTAGAGACAGAGTGGAGACAGAGGCCAAATCAGAGAATGTTTAAATCTGAAGTAGTTACAATTTGGAGGCAGCAGCACTTTACCCTCCACACAGCAGGGGATCAGCTGACGTTACCGACCCCCACTTTCACATGAACGAGTGTTTTTTTTCTGTGCGGACAGCACTTCCGAGCACCAACTGGCGTTGTCGGAGCCCAGGGACAATCAGGTAGTAGGCCGAGGCCTACTTGGAGCCAGGTGTAAATCTGAGGTTGTTTGACTGTGGAGGGAGCAGGACACTTTGCCATACACACAGCAGGGGATCAGCTGACGTTACCGAACCCCACTTACACATGAGCAAGTGTTTTGTCTGTGCGGACAGCACTTCTGAGCGCCAACTGGCGGTGTCGGATCCCAGGGAAAATCAAGTAGTAGGCCGAGGCCTACTTGGTGGCAGTTTTCGATTGTTTCTAGACTACTACTAACTGTCAACGTACTCCAATTAGGCCTCTGTCTTCACTCTGTTTCGAGTATTTCCTCTGGCTTCCAACCACGCCAGTTGCTGCTCTGAAATGCCGTCTGCACAACCCACACTTGTTCCTGTGTTACTGGGGTTCTGTAACAGCAGCTTCTCCCTAGAGGTGAGTCAGGCAATGTCTCCTGCTCTGTCCACTTTTCGGGGGGAATGGAGAACATATTGGCCTGCACAAGTGTTTCTTGGTACTCCCGCATTTTTCGCTCCCGGTTCAACTGTGGTATGAGGCTTTGTAAGTTGTCCCAGTAGCGAGGATCTAGGAGGGTGTACACCCAATAATCAGCCGTGTGGAGAATGTTGGCGATGCGGCGGTCATTTAACAAGCACTGCAGCATGAAATCAACCATGTGCTGCAGACTGCCAACTGGACCGGAAATGCTGTCCCCAGCTTGAGGCAGCATCTCAGCCTGCTCAGCATCACCCCACCCTCGCTGTACACACTGACTACTAGAGCCTTGTGTACCTCCCTCCTCTGGAGAGATGTGTTCCTCCTCCTCCATTGACTCCTCGTCATCCTCCTCACTAAGTGTCCCCTGCCTGGGCCTTTGTGTGGAGGCACGTTGCGCAGACTTGCCAGAAGCAGATGGCATTTCTGACTCCTCATCCTCGACCTCTTCAAAAACCTCCTCACTTAGTGCTTGTAAGGTTTTTTGAAGCAGACAGATGAGGGGGACAGTCATGCTGACTAGTGCATCATCTGCACTGGCCATCCGTGTGGAGTCATCGAAGGCACGCAAAACTTGGCAGATGTCCCTCATAGTGGCCCACTCAGTGGTGGTGAAGTGTGTCCGGCGCACAGTGCGACTTGTTTGCGCCTGATGCAGCTGGTACTCCATTACTGCTACCTGCTGCTCACACAACCGCTCCAACATATGTAACGTTGAATTCCACCTCGTGGGGAGGTCACATATGATGCGATGTTCTGGCAGGCGGAATCGGCATTGCAGAGATGCAATGCGCGATCTTGCCATGCTGGAACGCCGCAAGTGAGCACACTCTAGGTGAACCTTGTGCAGCAGTGCATCAAGATCCGGATAGTCCCTCAGAAAGCTCTGCACGACCAAATTGAGCACGTGTGCCAGACATGGTATGTGAGTGAGGTTGCCTAGGCCCAGAGCTGCCACTAGATTTCGGCCATTGTCACTCACTACCAAACCTGGCTGGAGATTCGCTGGCACAAACCACACATCGCTCTCCTGCTTGATGGCATTCCAGAGCTCCTGTGCTGTGTGGCTCCGATTCCCCAAAGAAATTAATTTAAGGACGGCCTGTTGACGTTTGGCCACACCTGTGCTCATATCTGGCCTAACAGGCTCATGCAGTGCTGATTCCGAGGAACTAGAGTAGGAGGAGGACTCAATATGTACAGACTGCATTCCTGCAATCCTTGGAGTTGGCAGAATACGTACAGAGCCACTCTCCAGATCTGTACCCGGCTCCACAACATTGACCCAATGGGCAGTGAGGGAAAGGTATCGTCCCTGTCCATGGCTACTGGTCCACGCATCGGTGGTCAGGTGGACCTTGCTACTGACGGCGTTTAGTAGTGCATTTTTAATTTTTACCTCCACATGCTTTTGCACGGCAGGGACGGCTTGCCTGCTGAAATAAAAGCGGCTGGGCACATTGTATTGTGGAACTGCCAATGACATCAATTTCTGGAAGGTGTCAGTCTCCACCAGCCTGAATGACAGCATCTCAAGGGCCAGTAGTTTGGCAATGCCGGCATTCAGAGCCAGTGCTCGGGGATGGTTTGCTGAGTATGGCCGCTTTTTCTCCCATGCCTGTGCTACCGATTGCTGGTGAGTGGCCTGGGAGTGTGCTGATGATTGAGAACGTGGTTCAGTGGGTGGAATTTCACTGGGTCTCTGGACAACAGTGGCAGTGGTTCTTCCATGGCGTTCCAGTGAGGAAGCCGAACCAGCTGTGCGTGAGCTGGAGGAAGAGGCCCCAACACGAGCTGAAGAGGTGGTAGGTGCTGCTGAAGGTTGGCCTACATCTTCAGTGTGTCTGTGTAACTCCACCTCGTGCTTGGTACGCACATGTTTCCACATATTTGTGGTATTGAGGTTGCTCACATTTTTCCCTCGTTTCACTTTCTGATGACACAGCTTGCATTTGACAAAGCAAATGTCATCTGCAACTGTGTCAAAAAAAGACCACGCACTGCAAGTCCTGGGAGCGCCCGTTTTCTGTTTTGGAAGAGGATTGCTCCTCACGGGTGCCAAAGTGGAGGCTACAGGCAACCAAGTCTGCCCCCGCCCTCTCCCTCCTCTTTTGGCCGTTCGGGGAATCTCTTCCTCAGAGCTGCTCCCACCACCTTCCTGTGGCTGACGCCATGATGGGTCAAGGACCTCATCATCTCCACTCCCCTCTCAAGCACCGGCTGGTCCTGGGTTGTCTCGCCAGCACCGTACGCACCAGAAATTGGCAACTGAGTCTCATCATCATCAGATGAGCACTGAGGTGTGCTGACAATAGGCACTGGCCCACCCGCCTCTTCAGATTCAGAGGGACAAAGCAGTTGCGCATCACTGCATACTCCCTCTTCTTCACGCTCTAGAATGCTGCTTGGCTGGCCACCTCTTTCCAAGCCAACAGATTCTGAGAACAGAAGTAAAGATTGAGATGACTCCTGTCCAGGGCTCTCAGACTGCCTGGGCAATTTGGCAGGTGGTGAAGAGAGATGCGGAAGTCATTGAAGTGGATGCGTTAGCTGCCATCCATCCGACAACGGCTTCAATTTGTTCGTCACGCAGCAGTGGGGTATGGCGAGGTCCTACAAAGCTGCGCATGAAGGACTGTTGCCTGGTAAAAGTGGGGGATGCCGGGTCACTGGTGGCCGCAGCAGACACCGAATCCCCACGTCCTCTTCCTGCTGAATCCCCCCGTCCTCTCCCTGCTGAAACTCCACGGCCACGACCACGTGCCTTACTCCCTGCCTTCTTGATCTTGGTATACTGATAAAGATAGGCAGAAAAGTAAAAAAGGGGTGGCTTAGTGTTCTTATTCCTGAACACCTGCTAACCAGTATAAGAAACACTAGTTTGGCTAAGAGTGTGTGTGCTACACTTTAATATGATCTAATGTTGCCTACACAACTGTAAAGTGGAGTGTTTGGTGAACTTTATTTCCTTTTTTTTTTTTTTTGGGGAAAAAGAAAAGGATGTGACCAAAGTTTGAAAGCTATAGTATCACAAACTTTTTGGAGCGATTACAATGCAGGAAGCTAACCTACAATGCAATTGATGAGGCTCCAAAAAAATAGGGTGATACTAGTCTGGCTGACCCTGAAGGGCACAAGCCAGCAAAAAGGCTCCTCTATCTAATCCTATATAGTGTTTGCAACCAACCAATGACAATGGATGCGGATGGAAGCACACTAATATAGGAGCAAAAATCTGGCTAAATTTGCTGCAAAAAAATGGACTATGTATGAGGCAGTGACGCACGCTGAGCGGACTACAACCAGCGGTGGCTGTAGAACACACTGCAACGTGAGCTGCACTCACACACAGAGAGACCTATCAGACAGCCAAAAACAGTGCAGAGAAATGGGCTATAGCACTGAAAGGCTGCTGAAAGGCTCCGCTGTCCACTCCTTTAGTGTTTGCAACCAACGTATATGGATACATATGGAAGCACACTATAGAGGAGAAAAAAAAAGCAGCAATAAAAGAAAAATGTGCATGAGGCAGAGACACATGCTGGGCGGCCTACAAGCAGACGTGCCTGCAGGACACACTACACAGCGTGGGTCTGCACTCACACAGCCCTTGCAGACAGCTATTAAAACAGCGCTGCTGGACTACAAAAATGCTACAGTGGTGGATTATGTAGCCTGGGTAGAGCAATAGATATGTTTGATGATCGCTATTTCTAACTGTCCCTCACAGTCTTCAACAGCAGCCTGTCCCTAACTGAATTCACAGCAGAGTGAACCCGAAATGGCGGCTGCTGCGGTTTTTATAGTACATCATGACATCATTTCAGCAGCCAATCACAGCCATGCCAGTAGTTAACATGCCTACATGCCTAACAGGATGTGCCCACACTTCTGAGGATCCCCATTGGCTGAATCAAATCGAGCGGGCTCCTAGCATTACGGGAACTTCCGATTCCGGTATTCGATATGAAAAAAGTATCGGAACTAAGTATCGGAATTCCGATACAGCTAATATCGGCCAATACCCGATACTTGCGGTATCAGAATGCTCAACACTACTCTTGGTACAAATGTAATTGAAAACTGTCTCTCCGAGGTTATTGTCTTGTTGCAACAGGTGGCTGAGACTGCTGGTTTCAGTGAACAACGAGTCCTGCAGAAGGAGATCAGAGCCCTGATGCAAAGACAACAGGTAGAACTCTCTGACGGAGAAATTGGCAGTGTCAGAGTGAGTGATCCCTTCCCCATTGCAATACCCCACAGATGTGAAATGTTGGTTTGGTGTCGGGCAGCTATAGGTCTTAGAGGGAGAGATTACCAGGCATTGGTAGAACCAGTATACTCCGATAGCAGGCCCACTGTCCTGACAGCCAGAGGGGTGGTTGATGTACGAAAGGGGAGAGTACCTGTACGCCTTTTGAATTGTGGGGAGGAGGAGGCCACGATACCTCTGTACGCCACAGTTGCTAAGCTGCTCACTGTCAATAACAACTCTTTGCAGGCAGCAGAGCCCTTGGTCTCATCCGATCAGATAGAGGACAATGGCTCTGTAAAGCAGATGAAGGAGTGGTGCCAGCAACTGCAGGTGGGAACTGACTCTACACCTTCATACCAGAGAAATGGGGTTTATAGAGTGACCCAGGAGTATGAGCGGGTATTCAGCAAACACCCACTAGATTTTGGGCAGGCAAAAGGGGTTCAACATCATATCCCCACTGGAGACCATCCACCCATAAAGGAGAGGTACAGACCTATACCCCCAACACAATACCAATGTGCTAAGAGTATGTTGAGGGAGATGAAGGAAGCTAGGGTTATCAGAGACAGTTGTAGCCCCTGGGCAGCTCCCATAGTTTTTGTAAAGAAAAAGGATGGTACCATGAGAATGTGTGTTGATTACAGGAAAATTAACAGCATTACACATAAAGACGCCTACCCACTACCTAGAATTGAGCAATCATTAGCTGCACTTAAAACTGCTAACTACTTTTCCACCTTGGATCTCTCTAGTGGGTATTGGCAGGTTCCCGTGGCAGAGGCAGACAAGGAGAAAACAGCATTTACCACTTCAATGGGTCTCTGTGAGTTCAATTATATGCCATTTGGGCTCTGCACCACTCCAGGAACATTTCAACGGCTGATGGAGTGCTGCCTGGGACACATGAACTTTGAGACGGTCCTGTTGTACCTGGATGATGTCATTGTTTTCTCTAAAACCTATGAAGATCATCTGGAACACCTGGCTGAAGTGTTTGAAGCTTTGTCCAATTTTGGCCTGAAGGTGAAGCCCTCCAAGTGCCACCTCCTGAAGCCCAAGGTGCAGTACCTCGGTCATGTGGTCAGTGCAGAAGGTGTGGCACCAGATCCTGATAAGGTCACAGTCATCCGGGACTGGCCGAAGCCCAGCAACCTTCATGAAGTACGTCAATTCCTTGGACTGATAGGCTACTACTGAAGATTTATCAAAGGCTTTACTGAACTAGCCACCCCTATGCAAAATCTTCTGGTGGGGCAGTCCAAGAAGACCAAACAGAAAAGTTCCACCTTTGAATGAGTTGGAAAGGTCCTTCACCAGATTGAAGATGGCTCTCACAGGAGATGAAGTTCTGGCCTACCCAGATTATGACAAACCCTTTGTGCTGTACACTGATGCCAGCAACGTGGGACTAGGAGCAGTACTGTCGCAGGTACAGAATGGGAAAGAAAGAGTGATCTCCTGCGCCAGCAGGAAGCTGCGCCCCACTGAAAGGAACCCTGACAACTACAGTTCTTTCAAGCTGGAGTTCCTTGCCATAGTCTGGGCTGTCACCGAAAGGTTCAAACATTACCTAGCCTCCGCCAAGTTCACTATCTTCACGGACAACAACCCGTTGACGCATTTGGACACTGCAAAACTAGGTGCACTGGAACAGCGATGGATGGCTCGGCTATCTAACTATGAGTTTACCATCAAGTACCGGGCAGGGCACAAGAATGCCAATGCTGATGCGCTGTCCAGAATGCCTAACCTACCAGATGCAGGAGAAGACCCTGAGGCTCTTGAGGAAATAGAGTTACCTCCCTTCCACCGGCCACTTGCGGCCCAGCATGCTCAAGAAGTGAGAAACAGACGGTCTGGCTTGAAGGAGGTCACCCTGAATCCATTGCCCCATCATGACTGGGCAGAAACGCAAGATAGTGACCCTGCAGTCCGCCTGGTGAAGGAGCTGCTGGCACAAGCTGACTCACGCCCAGAGTCGGATGCTCCTGAAGAAACCCAGCAGTTGTGGAAGGAAAGAGGCCGGCTGTTCATTTATGAAGGAAAGCTGTGTTGGAGGAGTATCAATGCCCGCACACATGAGCTGATTTGGCAGGTGATAGTCCCAAAGAGAGAGGCATCAATGGTCCTGGAAGCATACCACAATGGAGCTGGACACTTCGGATGGAAGAAGTTGGAAGCATTGCTCCGGGAGAGGTTTTACTGGGCTGGTATGAGGAAAGCCATTGAGAGGTGGTGCCGGGAGTGTGGACAATGTAACCTGAGCAGAAAGGATCGAAACAGCCAGAGAGCTCCTCTACAGCCAATCATCACCAAACAGCCCCTTGAGTTGGTAGCCCTGGACCATGTGAAGCTGGTTCCAAGCCGGTCAGGCTACATATATGCTCTTACCATTGTGGACCACTACTCAAGATTCCTGGTAGTTGTGCCTGTCAAAGATCAGACAGCCAGGACGGCAGCCAGAGCATTCCAACAGCACTTCTGTAGACCACATGGATATCCTGAAAGAGTGCTTACAGATCATCGTCCAGCTTTCGAGGCAGAAGTGTTCCAAGAATTCTGTAACTTGTATGGTTGTAAGAAGATCCGGACAACACCATACCACCCAGAGACCAATGGCATGTGTGAGAAGATGAACCAGGTAGTGATTGACCTACTGAAGACTTTGCCCTTGGATGAGAGGAATCCGTGGCCAGAAAAGTTGCCAGATCTGGTGGACCTCTACAACCATATTCCAGTAAATTCCACCAACTGTACCCCAACCTACTTAATGAGAGCAAGACCTGGTAAATTGCCTATTGATTTGGACATGGGAGTCCTTACGCCTGAAGAAACGTCACCAGATGCTGACTGGGATACAGAAAGACAACAACAGTACAGAAGAGTTCAAGAATGCGTGGAAAAGAGTCTAGCCCAGGCAAGACAAAAGCAGGAAAAGCTTTACAATCAAAATGCACCTGCCGTTCCTTTGTCGCCGGGAGAACAAGTCTTAAAAAGGAAGAGAAGATTGCACAAATTATATGATCAATGGGAAGCTGAACCTTATACCATCCTGCCCTCAAACTTTGAGAATACCAAGGTATGCCTTATTAGCAAAGATGGAGGAGAAACCTCAGCAGCCATATCAAGAGATCACCTGAAACTATATCCTGACCTGCTGAAGGAAAGAGTGGAAGAACCAGATAACATCCAACCCATAGAGGAAGAAGAGAAGGTCAGCACAATACTTGGGGAATTCCCTGCGAATTGGACTAAAGTAAAATGCTATAGTGGTGCCGGTGTTGACATTTCCCCAATTGGTAGCACAGGAGGACGAGACTCAAGGAAATCCTGAGGATCAGGAAAATCAGGCAGCAGATGCCACACCAGCAGTTGAGCCAGAGAACCCACGCCCTGCCAGTGGTGAACTTGTTATGCCCCTGGTGAGTCTAAGAGTTCTTAGACAGTCTAGGATCCCTGTGCCATGCAGAACCCCCAGTAGTGTATCCGGTACATTACCCACTACACCAGTCTTACGCAGGTCTACCCGCATTACACAAGGGATTCCACCCGTCAGATATCGTATATAGATAAATGTAACTCTCTTCTAATCGGTCTCCCTCTTACCAAACTCTCCCCTCTCCAATCTGTCTTGAATGCTGCAGCCAGGATCATATTCCTCACCAATCGTTACACCGATGCCTCTACCTTGTGCCAGTCATTACACTGGCTACCCATCCACTCCAGAATTCAGTATAAACTTATTACCCTCACCCACAAAGCCCTCCATGGCTCAGCACCACCCTACATCTCCTCCCTTGTTTCAGTATACCACCCTACCCGCGCCCTCCGTTCTGCTGATGACCTGAGGTTAGTATCCTCAATAGTCAGAACCTCCCACTCCCGTCTCCAAGACTTTACACGTGCCGCGCCAATTCTTTGGAATGCACTTCCCAGGTCAATACGATTAGTCCCCAATCCCCACAATTTTAAGCGTGTCCTGAAAACGCATTTATTCAGACTGGCCTATCGCCTCAACACATTAACCTAACCTATCCCTGTGTGGCAGAGCCAAAAGTTTTACCATAACCAGGTTCCCAGCATCATGTTCCCACATGCTTTATGCATCCATTAGCCCTCTGTGTCTGTACTGTTACACACTTAACATTATGGCTGGTCCATACAATCAGAGCAACTGTTACCACCCACCTTTCGTGTCTACCTCTTTCCTCATAGACTGTAAGCTTGCGAGCAGGGCCCTCACTCCTCTTGTTATTTGTTATAATCTACTGTATGTGATTATTGTTATGCTGTAATGTCTATTGTCTGTACAAATCCCCTCTGAAATGTAAAGTGCTGCGGAATATGTCGGCGCTATAAAAATAAAATTTATTATTATTATTATTATTATTAAATGTTGAAATTGTATGTGTATATATGAACAGTCATGGCCAAAAGTTTTGAGAATGACACAAATATTATATTTTCACATGATCTGCTGCCCTCTTGTTTTTATGTGTGTTTGTCAGATGTTTTTATCACATACAGAAATATAATTGCAATCATATTATGAGTAACAAAAGGTTATATTGACAGTTAGAATGAGTTAATACAGCAAGTCAATATTTGCAGTGTTGACTAGAGTTGAGCGATACCGTCCGATACTTCAAAGTATCGTATCGGATGGTATCGGCCGATCTTTAAAAAAAGTATCGGTATCGCCGATTCCGATACCGGAAGTCCCATTCAAGTCTATGGGACTTCCGGTATCGGAATAAGAAAAACCCTTTCCTGCCCTTGTACAGCCTCTCTGGGGTCTGTACGGGCCTTTCGGGGGGCTGTGCCGGCCTGCCAGGGGGTCTGTGCAGGCTCCGGTGGTCTGTGCCGGCCTGCCGGGGGGCTGTGCCGGCCTGCCGGTGGTCTGTGCAGGCTCCGGTGGGCTGTGCCGGCCTGCCGGGGGGCTGTGCCGGCCTGCCGGGGGGCTGTGCAGGCTCCGGGGGGCTGTGCCGGCCTGCCGGGGGGCTGTGCCGGCCTGCCGGTGGTCTGTGCAGGCTCCGGGGGGCTGTGCCGGCCTGACGGTGGTCTGTGCAGGCTTCGGGGGTCTGTGCAGGCATCGTCCGATGGGACTACAAGTCCCATCGGGCGATGCCTGCTACCATGACAGTGATTGACACATTAGCCAATGATGGGACAGTAATAGTCCTATCATCCGGCTAATGTGTTGAATGTAAAAAAAAAAAAAAAAAAATTACATGCTACATACATACAACATGCATACTACATACATGCTACATTCATACTACATACTACATACATGCTACATACATGCTACATTCATACTACATAAATACTACATGCAACATACATACTACATATATACTACATACATACTACATATATACTACATGCATGCTACATACATACTGCATGCTACATACATACTACATGCTACATACATACTACATGCTACATACATACCACATATATACTACATACATACTACATACATACTACATGCATGCTGCATGCTACATACATAACACATATATACTACATGCATGCTACATACATAGTACATGCTACATGCATACTACATGCTACATACTACATATATACTACATGCATGCTACATACATACTACATGCTACATACTACATATATACTACATGCATGCTACATACATACTACATGCTACATACATACTACATATATACTACATGCATGCTACATACATACTACATGCTACATACATACTACATATATACTACATGCATGCTACATACATACTACATGCTACATACATACTACGTATATACTACATGCATGCTACATACATACTACATGCTACATACATACCACATACATACTACATACATGCTACATGCTACATATATACTACATATATACTACATACATGCTACATACATACTACATATATACTACATACATACTACATACATACTACATGCTACATACATACTACATATATACTACATGCATGCTACATACATACTACATGCTACATACATACTACATGCTACATACATACCACATACATGCTACATGCTACATATATACTACATATATACTACATGCATGCTACATACATACTACATGCTACATACATACTACATATATACTACATACATACTACATACATACTACATGCATGCTACATACATACTACATACATACTACATGCTACATACATACCACATACATACTACATACATACTACATGCTACATACATTCATACATATATACTACATGCATGCTACATACATACTACATATATACTACATGCATGCTACATACATACTGCATGCTACATGCATGCTACATACATACTACATACATACTACATGCTACATACATACCACATATATACTACATACATACAATACATTCATACAATACATACATAGACATACAGTACATATAACATAGAGTAACATACTTACCAATACTTGTCACATTGTTCCCCGAAGCCATTGTCTTTTCCGGAATAAATATTAACATAACAAACCACAAAAATACTCACCCACGATCCGAAGCAGTCCACGAGTGTGTCCCACGACGATCTTGGGTAGAGAACTGCAGCATCAGCTGATGCTGCCATTCTCTACGGGCTGCAGGAATCCAATGACGGAAGGTAGGTATCCTTCCGCACTGTATTCCTCTGCCACTTAAAAAAAAAAAAGTCCCTAGTCTCACTTTATGCCATTGCTGTGTGGGAAATTCCCACACAGCAATGGCATAAAGTGAGACTAGGGACTTTTTTTTTTTAAGTGGCGGAGGAATACAGTGAGGAAGGATACCTACCTTCCGTCATTGGATTCCTGCAGCCCGTAGAGAACGGCAGCATCATCTGATGCTGCAGTTCTCTACCCAAGATCGTCGTGGGACACACTCGTGGACTGCTTCGGATCGTGGGTGAGTATTTTTGTGGTTTGTTATGTTAATATTTATTCCGGAAAAGACAATGGCTTCGGGGAACAATGTGACAAGTATTGGTAAGTATGTTACTCTATGTTATATGTACTGTATGTCTATGTATGTATTGTATGAATGTATTGTATGTATGTAGTATATATGTGGTATGTATGTAGCATGTAGTATGTATGTAGTATGTATGTAGCATGCATGTAGCATGCAGTATGTATGTAGCATGCATGTAGTATATATGTAGTATGTATGTAGCATGCATGTAGTATATATGTAGTATGTATGTAGCATGTATGTAGTATGTATGTGGTATGTATGTAGCATGTAGTATGTATGTAGCATGCATGTAGTATATATGTAGTATGTATGTAGCATGTAGTATGTATGTAGTATGTTTGTAGTATGTATGTGGTATGTATGTAGCATGTAGTATGTATGTAGCATGCATGTAGTATGTATGTAGTATGCATGTAGTATGTATGTAGCATGTATGTGGTATGTATGTGGTATGTATGTAGCATGTAGTATGTATGTAGCATGCATGTAGTATATATGTAGTATGTATGTAGCATGTAGTATGTATGTAGTATGTATGTAGTATGTATGTGGTATGTATGTAGCATGTAGTATGTATGTAGCATGCATGTAGTATGTATGTAGTATGTATGTAGTATATATGTAGTATGTATGTAGCATGTATGTGGTATGTATGTAGCATGTAGTATGTATGTAGCATGTAGTATGTATGTAGCATGCATGTAGTATATATGTAGTATGTAGTATGTATGTAGTATGTATGTGGTATGTATGTAGCATGTAGTATGTATGTAGCATGCATGTAGTATGTATGTAGCATGCATGTATGTATGTAGCATGCATGTAGCATGCATGTAGTATGTATGTAGTATGTATGTAGCATGCAGCATGTATGTAGCATGTATGTAGCATGTATGTAGTATGTATGTAGTATATATGTAGTATGTATGTAGCATGTAGTATGTATGTAGCATGTAGTATGTATGTAGTATTTTTTTTTTAACATTTAACACATTAGCCGGATGATGGGACTACTACTGTCCCATCATTGGCTAATGTGTCAATCACTGTCATGGTAGCAGGCATCGCCAGATGGGACTTGTAGTCCCATCGGACGATGCTTGCACAGACCCCCGGACATCAGCACAGCCCCCCGGCAGGCCGGCACAGCCCCCCGGCAGGCCGGTACAGACCCCCACAGGGTGCACAGACCACCGGCAGGCCGGCACAGCCCCCCGGCAGGCCGGTACAGACCCCCACAGGGTACACAGACCACCGGCAGGCCGGCACAGCCCCCCGGCAGGCCGGTACAGACCCCCACAGGGTGCACAGACCACCGGCAGGCCGGCACAGCCCCCCGGCAGGCCGGTACAGACCCCGGGCAGTCCACACAGCCCCCCGGCAGGCCGGCACAGCCCCCCGACAGGCCGGCAGAGACCCCCGGAAGGCCCGAAATGACGGCGCATCATGATGCGCACACACCGCGCATCATGATGACGTCAGGCTGTCAATCAACTGAACTTCCGATTCCGATGCCGAATTCCGATATTGAAAAAATATCGGAAGTCGGTATCGGAATTCCGATACAGCAAGTATCGGCCGATACCCGATACTTGCGGTATCGGAATGCTCAACACTAGTGTTGACCCTTCTTCTTCAGGACCTCAGCAATTCTCCCTGGCATGCTCTCAATCAACTTCTGGATCAAATCCTGACTGATAGCAGTCCATTTTTGCAAAATCAATGCTTTTATTTTGTCTGAATTTGAAGGTTTTTGTTTGTCCACCCGTCTCTTGATGATTGACCACAAGTTCTCAATGGGATTAAGATCTGGAGAGTTTCCAGGCCATGGTCCCAAAATCTCTATGTTTTGTTCCCTGAGCCATTTAGTTATCACCTTTGCTTTATGGCAAGGTGCTCCATCATGTTGAAAAAGGCATTGTTGATCGCCAAACTGCTCTTGGACGGTTGGGAGAAGTTGCTCATGGAGGACATTCTGGTACCATTCTTTATTCATGGCTGTGTTTTTAGGCAAGACTGAGAAGCAACCCCACACATGAATGGTTTCAGGATGCTTGACAGTTGGCATGAGACAAGACTGGTGGTAGCGCTCACCTGGTCTTCTCCGAATAAGCCGTTTTCCAGATGTCCCAAACAATCGAAAAGGGGATTCATCAGAGAAAATGACTTTACCCCAGTCCTCAGCAGTCCACTCTCTGTACCTCTTGCAGAATATCAGTCTGTCCATGATTTTTCATTTTTTCTGGAGAGAAGTGGCTTCTTTGCTGCCCTCCTTGAGACCAGGCCTTGCTCCAAGAGTCTCCGCCTCACAGTGCTTGCAGATGCACTCACACCTGCCTGCTGCCATTCCTGAGCAAGCTCTGCACTGCTGGTAGCCCGATCCCGCAGCTGAAACACTTTTAAGAGACGGTCCTGGCGCTTGCTGGTCTTTCTTGGGCGCCCTGGAGCCTTTTTGGCAACAAGGGAACCTCTCTCCTTGAAGTTCTTGATGATGCGATAGATTGTTGACTGAGGTGCAATCTTTCTAGCTGCGATACTCTTCCCTGTTAGGCCATTTTTGTGCAATGCAATGATGACTGCACGTGTTTCTTTAGAGAAAACCATGGTTAACAGAAGAGAAACAATGATGCCAAGCACCAGCCTCCTTTTAAAGTGTCCAGTGGTGTCATTCTTACTTAATCATGACAGATTGATCTCCAGCCCTGTCCTCATCAACACCCACACCTGTGTTAATGGAGCAATCACTGAAACGATGTTAGCTGGTCCTTTTAAGGCAGGGCTGCAATGATGTTGAAATGTGTTTTGGGGGATAAAGTTAATTTTCTAGGCAAATATTGACTTTGCAAGTAATTGCTGTTAAGCTGATCTCTCTTTATAACATTCTGGAGTATATGCAAATTGCCATTAGAAAAAATGAAGCAGTAGACTTTGTAAAAATTAATATTTGTGTCATTTTCAAAACTTTTGGCCATGACTGTAACTGTTTTTCAAGTTTTGTGCCTACACGTAACCTGTAAGTGTTTCCTTTGGATTTGCCAGTTTTATTTTATAGACATTGTACCACAGGACTTGTGTGGTCAAAGACTTTCCTGCATATAGTTCACCATTTGCCCAGGAATGGACCATGGACATTGATGCTTGGACTTATCATCATAGGACCATTTTTGAAGCTCTTGTTTTTTGTAACTTTTTAATTTTTAACTCTTGTACAATTATTATTGTTTAACTGTTTATATGTTTCATGTTTTTCATCAGCCCAGGAGTGCTGACTTGCACTAGGGGGAAATGTGGCGCCCCCCAGGAGTATGGTCACCACAGTGGCTTTGCCTTCCTCCAGGGGAGGGTAATGCCAGGCTTGGAGGCAATGATGGGTCTCTCTCGCAGTCAATCTATGCATGCAACACAGTTCCACTCCAGGCCAGCAGGGGGAACTCTGAACCAGGATTAAGGGGAGGAGTGCTCTCTGAGGACCAAGAGGAAGGAGTGAGTAGTTAGTCTGCAGAGGGTGAAGTGTGCAGACGTGTGGAAGGAGCACTGAGATAGAGCTGAGAGGAAGAGCTCATCTCTGGAGAGAGCGCATGAACTGGAGCCTGGTCTCCATGGTTGTACGGATACTAACGGTCCTGCAACAGACACCAGAGGAGTAGGAGGCTGTAAATGCCCTACTCCCATCTATGACTTGAGGGCACAACAGCAGCTTGGATAGTGAGACGGGACTCAGGAGAGAGGAGTCCCGGAGATAGGCTACAGCTGTCTGCCGTGCAAGTGAGGTTCTTGAGAACATCTGACAGGAGGAACTTCAGCGTAACTCGGTACTGGAGATCCTGCAAATACGCGCTAGTAAGGAGACTGCACAGCCCATCTGCTGAGAGCGAATCCCTGAATTGCTTCCAGGCTAGCCTGCTCCAATACCATCTGTAATCAGGACCCTGGACTGCAGTTACCAAGTAAAGGTACAGAAATTGCACCCCGCTGTGTCTTGTCTGCTTCCTACCTTTCTGGCACCGCTACATCCCCATGCCAACCACCTCTACACTGCCCTGGGACAATAGCTTCACCTGTGGGGAGCTTTTACATCTTTGCTGCACCATACCATCAGTCCCAGCGGATCTGCATGCAGCGTTGGCTCAACACCTCCCTTGCCGAGCACCACAGGTGGCGTCATGAACTATTCATCTAACTACATTCCACCATTCACATCTTCCTATTACTTGGGCGCCCAGGGCCACGGTCCGGGTCACCGCTGCTGTGACACATCCCACTGATACCGGCCCGGTACCAAGTACCCCACAGCCCTGGGAGTGCGACCCAGTATCACACAGGATAGGATTAGATACACAGCTCAGCACACAGTATCACTCAGGAGAGGATTAGATACACGGCTCAGCAGTCAGTATCACACAGGAGAGGATTAGATGTCCAGCAGATGGCCAAGTTTTTTGAAACAACACGGACAGCTCCTCCTATGTTTTGCAAGAGCAGGGGCTGCAGCTGGTCGGGTGTTTTGGAAAGAGCAGCTCGGTCTCCAGGAGCTCGTCCTGTATCCTCTCCTGCAGCTGGTATGTGCAGAATGAACATCCAAGCCCTGTTATGCTGGAACAGTACAGCATCCAGGACTTGCAATAGAGTGTAAATGGAGCTAAAAGGAAAGCACTGGGCTCTAATAAGATGGCGCCTGGCCACACCTACAGCTGTGAATTGAGCTGCCCACAGAGGCGTGCCCAGTTCACTCCTGATGCAGCTGCAATGAAAGAGATAGGATCAGGAGCCGACTTATAGGGCCTGTCACACTAAGAGATATCGCTAGCAATATCGCTATAACTAGTGACGTTATAGCGATATTGCTAGCGATATCTCTGTGTGTGATACTTACCTACGACCGGCTCCCCCGCTGGTTATCGCTGATCGCGCGAGACCGTTCAGGACTGTTTCTCGTCGTCAGCTTCCTGTGGCGCTTCCTGCTGTGACGACGAGCGACGCGTGGAGCCGGGCGGGAGGACGCAGGATCGCCTAGTGTGACAGGTAAGTAGCGATCCCCGTCCCCAGCGATGTCGCTAGTGAGATCTGCCTGTGTGGCAGCTCACTAGCGACCACTTAGCGATGTACCAGCGATCCTGACCGCATCAAATCGCTGGTCGGGATCGCTGGTACATCGCTAAGTGTGACAGTACCTTATGTCTTATGCCCAGGGACTGCCGTAAATGAGCATGGAAAGTGTCTTTCAGCAGCCAGAAAGGTAAGATGGCAGCCCCCAGTGGCTGCATTAATACAGTAAAAAAAAACAAAACCATACACACCACTGAGTCAAGCTTAGGGGACAATATCTTTTTATACTATTTTCTTTTTTACATTAAATTATGAAAAAACACGGCACCTTCCCTTTAAATAAGGACCACACTGAGAATTTAATTAACTCGCATCCTTCTCTGATGATAATAGTTTTCCACGTTCTTGAGGATATTTAAGGTGACCAGACACATTAGATTGACTGTTGAACAACAGATGAATGCGAGCTATTGTCTGGTGAATAACAGATATACAGATTGTCAGAAGATTAGTTTATAATAGCTGACTTCTTTTCAGAAGATAACAGATTGTCACTAGTTGGCCTTAACGATTCTTTGTTTTCAATTTACACCCGATAAATGATCATTTTGGTTGAAATTGTACATGGAAACCAATAATGGATTAATGAGGACTATCAGGCTTGGACTGGCCCACCAGGGAGTAGGTGGATTTCCTGGTGGGATCTACCGCCTAGCTGGCGTTAACATCTGATGGAAGGTCCTTGAAGACATTGTCCTTTGATAAACCCTTTTGAGGCATACACTGCCTCGCAAAAGTATTCGGCCCCCTGGAACTTTTCAACCTATTCCCACATATCATGCTTCAAACATAAAGATACCAAATGTAAATTTTTTGGTGAAGAATCAACAACAAGTGGGACACAATTGTGAAGTTCAACAAAATGTATTGGTTATTTTAAATTTTTGTGGAAGATAAAAAAAAGTGGGGCGTGCAACATTATCCGGCCCCTTTAACTTAATACGTTGTTGCGCCACCTTTTGCTGCGATTACAGCTGGAAGTCGCTTGGGGTATGTCTCTATCAGTTTTGACCATCGAGAGACTGAAATTCTTGCCCATTCTTCCTTGGCAAACAGCTCGAGTTCAGTGAGGTTTGATGGAGATCGTTTGTGAACAGCAGTTTTCAGCTCTTTCCACAGATTCTCGATTGGATTCAGGTCTGGACTTTGACTTGGCCATTTTAACACATGGATACATTTATTTGTGAACCATTCCATTGTAGATTTTGCTTTTTGTTTGGGATCATTGTCTTATTGGAAGACAAATCTCCGTCCCAGTCTCAGGTCTTTTGCAGACTCCAACAGGTTTTCTTCAAGAATGGTCTTGTATTTGGCTCCATCCATCTTCCCATCAATTTTAACCATCTTCCCTGTCCCTGAAGAAAAGCAGGCCCAAACCATGATGCTGCCACCACCATGTTTGACAGTGGGGATGGTGTGTTCAGGGTGATGAGCTGTGTTGCCTTTACGCCAAACATATCGTTTTGCATTGTTGCCAAAAAGTTTGATTTTGGTTTCATCTGACCAGAGCACCTTCTTCCACATGTTTGGTGTGTCTCCCAGGTGGCTTGTTGCAAACTTTAAACAACGCTTTTTATGGATATCTTTGAGAAATGGCTTTCTTCTTGCCACTCTTCCATAAAGGCCAGATTTGTGCAGTGTACGACTGATTGTGGTCCTATGGACAGACTGTCCCACCTCAGCTGTAGATCTCTGCAGTTCATCCAGACTGATCATGGGCCTCTTGGCTGCATCTCTGATCAGTCTTCTCCTTGTTTGAGATGAAAGTTTAGAGGCACGGACGGGTCTTGGTAGATTTGCAGTGGTATGATACTTCTTCCATTTCAATATGATCGCTTGCACAGTGCTCCTTGGGATGTTTACAGTTTTGATAATCATTTTGTATCCAAATCCGGCTTTAAACTTCTTCACAACAGTATCACGGACCTGCCTGTTGTGTTCCTTGGTCTTCATGATGCTCTCTGTCCTTCAAACAGAACCGTGAGACTATCACAGAGCAGGAGCATTTATACGGAGACTTGACTACATACAGGTGGATTATATTTATCATCATTAGTCATTTAGGACAACATTGGATCATTCAGAGATCCACAATGAACTTCTGGAGTGAGTTTGCTGCACTGAAAGTAAAGGGGCCGAATAATATTGCACGCCCCACTTTTCAGTTTTTGAATCTCCACAAAAATTTAAAATAACGAATAAATTTCATTCAACTTCACAATTGTGTTCCACTTGTTGTTGATTCTTCACCAAAAATTTACATTTGGTATCTTTATGTTTGAAGCATGATGTGTGGGAAAAGGTTGAAAAGTTCCAGGAGGCCGAATACTTTCGCAAGGCACTGTACCTGTGGTACTGTGTGGTGTAACAGGTGCCTGTGCATATTTATCAGGACAGGCACAATAAACTGGCATACATAGATAAGGATAGAAAAAAACATTTTATAGGGAACCTGTCAGGACAGTTTGATTAACTCAGTGGTGTCTGAATTAGATGTAAGACTTGGTCATTTTGGTTTGGGTGTACGCCACTAATGCATCTTGTAGCTTTCTGTCTCCATTAGTTATGTTTTATAGTTGTGATTTTATAGTTTATGCCTTTGTGTGTCCATTAGTTATGTTTTACAGTTGTGATTTTATAGTTTATGCCTTTGTGTGTCCATTAGTTAGGTTTTATAATGATGCATGAGTTCTGCTCTTTAATATCTGCATTTATGTACAAGTCTCCATAAGATATAACCCAGTATTACGTATGGATATGTAACTTCTGCAGTTTTAAGTCATTTGTGAATGATGGCATGAGAATACATTATGGGTATCATATATGACTTTAGTATGCCTGTAGTATGATAGCTGTAGAATAGATCTTTAAAGGGGTTGTCCACTAGGACAGCCCCTTCTTAAACTAAATGTTCTGCCCTGTTAAAATACACAAACCTATGCTCACCTCCCGTGCCGGCTCCGTTCCAATGGTGTCGGCACTCGCGGTCCCGGCCGACGCTGTGATGCGGTGTTGTGACATGTAATGCCCCACGCCTAATCATCGCTGGCATCACTGTCCTTGCCTCCTGTCGAAACAAACATGAAGTGGAAGTCCGAGATCAGCTGCAGCCTGGACCTCCGCTTCATGTTCAGTTCATACGAAGGAGGGGAGAGTGACGCCAACGCTGATTTGGTGCCAGGGAACACGTCATTCTACCTCAACACAGCCTCAGTACCGCGAGTGCCGACACCACTAGAATGGTGCCGGCATGGGAGGTGAGTATAGGTTTGTTTATTTTATTGGGGCAGAACATTTAGTTTAAGAAGGGATTGTCCTAGTAGTGGACAACCCCTTTAAATGAAAAGATATCTCTACTGGTGTATTTACATGGGAGATTTCTTCCCATAATGAGTGCTGATTTACTATATACAAGACAATCAGCGGGCAAACATTTAATGGCTTGTTTACACAGGCCTATACAAACTTAAAGAAGCACTCCCACCAAACTTTTTATTGCCTAAACCTGTGTAAAATGTGAGCCGGTATTCACTTTTACAATATAAGGCTTTGTTCACACGTTGCGTTTTTGCTATGTGTTTTTTTTTTTCTGCAGGCAAAACCTGTTCGAAGTTGCTACAACAAAAAGCAGACTCTGCTGTGTTTTTTTGCTGCGTATTTGCGGTGTTTTTGTAGTCTCTTTTGGACGCTGATAAAGTTTAGTGGCCCCCCCAAAAAAAATCATGATGCAACTTCCTTACGGTTTTTCCAGCAAAACATGACATCTGCGTTTTTTGCTGCATTTTTGCGATTAGCCATTGATTCCTATGGGTGAAAAAAAACACTGCAAAAACCCTGAAAGAAGTGACACGCTGCAGTTTTCCAAATCGGTCAGGAAAATAAAACCAATGTGTGCATGAGATTTCTGAAATATCATAGACTTTTCCTGGTGCTGTAAAACAAGGCCTAAAATTTTAATTACAAAACGCAGCAAAAACGCAACGTGTGAACATAGCCTAAATGGCTCACGTCAATAAGCCTTAATAATACAGATGGTCTATGACACTGACACTGCTAGCGCTTGCCTCCAGAGCCACATTTCCTATGTCTTTTGCCGTTTGGTCTCTTTGAACCAGTGACAATCAATTTTGCTTTCATTCTTCACTTCTGCCAGTTCCCATGTGTCTTCTACCAACATCCCTGATCTAATGGGGTTTACTGTGCACACTAATGTGCAGAACAATTTTTCCAGCCAATGTAGGTAAATGGGATCAGTGCCTCTAAACAGCTTCTAATCCAGTCACATGGCTGTCATGTACATTATGTATGAAAGATGCGATGAAACATCATATACTGAACATAGCCATAATACAGCGCCATACAAGTTCTGAGATAATCAGGGACCCTATTGTAAGTGTTATATGTAAGCTTTATACACACAGGGGATAAAGGACCCCTGTTCTAGTGATTGATGGAGGTTCCAGTAGCTGTACTCTAATACATATATCATCTATCCTGGACATAGTTGATAAATGTTCTTTATCTTTACTATGTGCTGTATGGAGACCCCTTTGTGTCAGTGTGATAATACAGAACAATGGTGTCTCCATATGTCACCATGCAAGCTTCATCTACATGAGCCATAAAGATGCGCATACACTTTAGATTGCTGTCAACTAGTGATGAGTGAAAGTACTCAGATAAGGTGTTATCTCAGCATGCTCGTGTGCTAACCGAGTGCCTTTGGCGTGCTCGAAAAATATGTTCAAGTCCCCGTGACTGCATGGCTCGCAGCTGTTTGACAGCACATGCAAGGATTGCTGTTGGCAGCGGTTTATTCAGGATACTCTCCAAGCGTGTGACAACTTTATTCAGGAACAATATATGATAAGCTTAATAGATCAGGAATAAATCATTTGTGTGTTTCTATTTGTGCATCATCTACAGCACGCTGCTTCTCTCATACACAAACACAGGAAAAGCAGGAAATACCGTCACATGCTCTCCCTGTGTGAGCCTCTGGGAGTTTTTTTGTTCTAACTTTATGAACAGCATACAAACCTAGCAACTAAACACTCATAGATAGGAATGGAGTTGTTGCACCAAACATATTCCAACACCCCACTCAACAACTAATTATCCTGTTAGTCCCATTGCGGTTCTGAAGTCCACAAACTTGGCTCTTGATAATGGCTTTGTTATACCATCAGCGATCAACTTGTCAGACTCGCAATAAACAAACTCGAATACACCACTAATTCACGTAAGTGGTGATGTTTTACATCAATGTGCTTAGTCCTTGCACTAATCTTCTCACTCCTGGCAAGTTTAATGCATCCTTGGTTGTCCTCATAAATGACTGTTGATTGAGCTAATGGCTTGCTGAAATCTTCCAAAAGTTGTTTCAACCAAATTACTTCTTGACTTGCATAAGCAGCAGCGATATATTCTGCTTCTGTAGAAGATAATGCGACTGACACTTGTTTTCTGCTGAACCAAGAAATTGAATTTTCTCCTAATGTGAACAAGTAATAATAATAATCTTTATTTTTATATAGTGCTAACATATTCCGCAGCGCTTTACAGTTTGCACACATTATCATCACTGTCCCCGATGGAGCTCACAGTCTAAATTCCTATCAGTATGTCTTTGGAATGTGGGAGGAAACCGGAGTACCCGGAGGAAACCCATGCAAACTCCTTGCAGATGTTGTCCTTGGTGAGATTCGAACCCAGGACTCCAGCGCTGCAATGCTATACACTGAGCCACCGTGCTGCCCACCACTTGTTGATTTCCGATCACTTGAATCTCCAGCCCAATCTGCATCCACTTAACCTCTGAGAGTGAGATATCCTGATGTAGATATCTTAAGATTTAGCCTTTGAGTTTCTTACGATACTGAAGAATTCTTTTAATTGCATTCGTGTCTATTTTTGGTGGCTTGCTTACATGTCAGCAGAGAATTCCGACTGTGGCTGTGATATCCGGATGAGTTGTGGTTGCTATGTCCAGAAGCACCCCCACTGCTTGTCTGTAACTCTCATTGCTGGGTAGCAGATCTTCTCCTTCCAACTTTAAGTAGGATGGATCCATTGGTGTTGATGCATCTTTGGCTTCTGACATTCCAAACTAGTTTAGGATTGCGGACATTTTAGAACTTTGGTTGAGAAGAAAACTCCCATCTTCCTCTCTCTGGATTTGGATTCCCAAATATGTCACATTTTCAAGGTCCTAAAGGGCCGTTTACATTTAGCGATGCACCAGCGATCCGACCAGCGATCCGACCCGGTCAGGATCGCTGGTGCATCGCTAAATGATCGCTAGTGAGCTGTCACACAGGCAGACCTCACAGCTGTTATGGTCGGCGGAACACACCTAATAAAAATAATACAAGGTGCGTTCGCCGGCCGGGGTCCACGTGCGGTAGATGACAAGACCGCTGCTGGACAATGGCAGATACTCCACTGAGTGAAGTAGTGCGCTCGGGTTAACGTCACCCAAGCAGCTAAGGCCGGCTCTGTTCACGCACAGAAAACCTTTAAACAAATAAATACAGAAACGCTGGCCTTGTTAAACGCACAAGGTAACCAGCGGGGGCATCGCAACCGCGAACGCCAGTGGACGGCTAAGCGCAGCGCGGCAGAACTGCTAAGCGCAGGCGCGGTGGTAACTCACGCCGCTAGACGACGGTGCCGACAGGTGGACACCGACGGGCGCTAGTGCTAGGTGCGGTAGCACAGTGGCAAATAGCTAGCCACTACCTGGAGCTGACTATACACACTCGGTCACCACTCGTAATATCAGAGGGTAGGGGTTTCATAATAAGTCATCCACCAGAACATGCATCCATCACCATTCACACATAGCATAGTAGGTCTACCCTAGCGCATGGCCGAGCCGCCATGTGGGCTTTTTATAGCCATGCGCTTCCGGGACCTTCCAGTAACCTGGGAAGAACCAATCAGATCCGACGCAGGAACTGGACATGTGACCCCTGCTCTCCACTGAGAGGACAAGTTGCGGGCATGCCCAGTAGCACGGCACGAGGACTTAGCCTCTGGAGCGGTTCTCTGCAGAGCAGGTTGCGCTACCATTGCTGCACCAGAGGTGGCAGCAACATCCAGGCTCACAGAACGAGTCTGGGCAGAACGCCTGGCTCGCCGTGATTGCTGAGCAGGCGTCCGAGCGGTCGGAGCGGAATGGGGGACCACCGGATGTCTGGCTCTGGATTCCCGCTGTGCAGCGTCAGGAATCCGACGCCTAACAACAGCGATGCAGCGAACGATACTCACCTTTCACACACAGCGATCCTGACATCCTCCCGCCCGCCTCCACTCGTCGTCACAGCAGGAAGCTGACGACGAGAAATGGAGCCAGACATTCTCGCGCGATCAGCGATGGACAGCGGGGGAGCCGGTCGGAGGTAAGTATCACACATAACGATATCGCTATAACGTCACAAAATCGGTGACGTTATAGCGATATCGCTATGTGTAAAACCCCCTTTAGTCTCAAAGTGCTGGTTGAGAATTTCACCTAGCTTTGCAATTTCCATTTCATCTTGATGACACATGATTACATCGTCTACATATAGGAGAACATACAACCACTCCTTTGCTACACTTTTTGTATTCAAACATGGATTAGGTTGAGATATTTTAAATCCTTCATCCATCAAAACTTTGTTCATTTTCGAGTCCCAAGCTCTTGCCGACTGCTTAAGTCCATAGAGAGATTTTTGCATTTCACAAACAAGGTGCTCTTCACCTTTTTTAATAAATCCCTTGGGTTGGCTTATGTACAAATCTTCTTCAATGTCACCATGTAGGAAGGCTGTTTTGATGTCAAAATGTCTCACTGTCATCTGATGAACTGCAGCTACGGACATTAAAGTTCTGAATGTGGTTTGCTTCGCAACTGGAGAAAATGTAGTAATCTTCACCATACTTTTGCTAGTACCCTTGTGCGACCAATCTTGCCTTAAACTGGTGAACTTTACCTTCTGAGTCATGCTTGTTTTTGAAGACACACTTACATCCGATAACTCTTTTTCCTTGTGGTAGCTCAGTAAACTCCCATGTCTGGAGTTGGTGAAGGGACTCCATCTCCTCATTAGTGGCATTTATCCACTTCTGCTTCTTGTGGACAGGTAGTTTTTGCATCTCTTGCCATGACTGTGGCTCTGGTTCAGGAAGTGTTCTGACCATATAAGGGTGGTTTCACATTAGCGTTTCAGGGCGCAGCAACGGCCTGCGCACGGCTGCCGCTAAGTCCCGCCCCCTGCTGCGCCTCCTCTGGTAGCTCTGCCTACGGGCGCATGACGCTGCATGCGTCCTGCGTCCCCTATCTTTATCACTGGGGATGCAGGCCATGCGCAGTATGCGTCCTTTTGACGGTGCGCCGACTAGCGCCAAACGCAACCTGTTGCAATTTGGTTGCGCTCGGCAGGGTGCGGGGCTTAGCGGCGGCCGTGCGCAGGCAGTCGCTGCGCCCTGAAACGCTAATGTGAAACCACCCTAAGAAAGGCGTCTAGCTGGGATACCTTTGTTTGGCCTTCTGATCTCCTGACTGGAGGTTGACTTGGTTCTTCTGTGTCTTCCTTGGTGGCTTCTGAGCTTATCTACACTTCAGTGTTTTCCTTTTCGGTGTCTGGGTTTGGTGAGTGAGATTATTGTTCTTGCTTCTTAGGTTGAATAACTTGTGTAACTTCATAGAATTTGAGCGATACAGAGTTTTCATCAATCACTACATCTCTGCTGATTGTTACTGTGTTGGTCTCTGGGTGCAGGATTCTGTATCCCTTTTGAGTTTCGCTATAGCCCACCAGGACTCCTTGCTTTGCATGTGATTCCCACTTGGAACGTTTTTCTTTGGGAACATACATAAACGTTTTGGTTCCAAATATCCTGAGGTGCTTCAGGTTAGGCTTCTCGCAGTTCCATAGCTCATATGGAGTTTTATTTGTGGCTTTACCTGGCACTCTGTTTTGAAGATAGACAGAAATGGAGTTGTTGCAGCAAACATATTCCAACAATTGCCTAACAAACAGGGAATCCCTGCATCTGTTGCGGCTGTCAAACTGTGGCGAGACATGCAGCTGCGGGGACTCAAACATATTTTTTGAGCGTGCTGAAGACACTCGGTTAGTACACGAGCATGCTGAGATAACTCTTTATCCAAACACATTCACTCATCGCTACTGTCAACTCAGTCACTCTTTTTGCCAACTTCTAAACCTACCAACTCTCTATATACTGTACCATAGATAACAACGAGGATGTGGAAACCACAGAAATGCGACCATAGATCCATATTGATAAGATTGCAAATTCTCTTTATTAAATTATGAACAAGACAAGACAAAAATGGGGAACATATGCGAAGAACAATCAAAAAGTGCAATAGTGTAAATGCTGACACGAGCAAAACCTGCCCCAGTCTACCTGAGCTAGCATATTAACGGATTAATGTATATATTTAACTACTCCATACAAAGAGCAACATGTATTGGATCTAAATAGATCAAACACCAATTATGTCATATATAGAAAGGGGAAACAATGCCCATTATCTGTCGTAAATAATATACACATATATTGTCCCAAGGAGGTAAAAATGAGGAAGAGGTGCAAGTACTTAAAACGCTACCAAAACATTTTAGATTGCATCATAATTGTGATAGTAGTGGCCTCAAATTTAAAGGTATAGATATGGTAGATATGGGTATTCGAGGGGGGAATATTTCTCAACGGCTAGCTCAAAAAGAAACGCGTTGGATCTGGACGCTTAATACAGTGCATCCTAAAGGGCTAAATGAAAGTCTATCCTATGTTTCTTTCCTGTGATGACAGTTCCTCGGTTTGGGACTGTGCGGGATCATACAATGGTGCAGGAGTTGTTGGTTTTAATATTGTTTTTAACATACGTTTTTTTAATTTGTTATTAGGGTCGGTTTATAGGTGTTGGTTCGGGGATATTTATAAGTACTATTCTCGGTGAAGAAGAAAAGAATTTTGGCAACCTAGCAACATTTATGGATCAGTATGGAGAAGAATCCCAGATATTCTTACCCTGGATATCATGGTATACAGCTTTATTCATGGCAGAAGTGGCGTGAACCTTGATACATCTATCAAGGCATCTAAATGGACATTAACCAAAATGGACTATTCCAATCGCCGGTATTGCTGTTTCTATATATGTGGCAGATTGTATCCATTGATATTTTGCCGTGTGGTACACCTATATGGGATATCGTGTGTGAACTAGGGAATATTGCCCCCCCCCCTCTCTCTTTTTGAGCCTTGAATTTGTAAGTATGATGGCTATATATATGAGGTTATTTGGCTTCAATATTGTGATTTTCGCGCATTTGAGGGGGTATATGGGATATACTATGAAATATGGATATTTCTATTTTAGATGAGTAATAATCAGTATATAGATAGGGATGGCAGTGGGGTACTTTAGAAATAATTGTGTATATTTTTGTATACTTTTTCATGCCTCCCCTTTCCCTACTGCTTACTGTCTCTCATTAAGGGTGCCCAATGTAACCGAGGATTGTATTCTAGTATGGTGTTTGACCCTATATACAGCCATTTTATATTGTAATGTTGGTTTCCGTGTTTTGTTTTTGCGTCCTTGCATCTATGTATTGCTGTGGTCTGATTCTATCTATCAGCCCTCTTGCAATATGGCCGCCGGAGCTTCAATTATACCGCGTATGCGCGCCCTCTGGTCCCCCTGTGTGACTTGCCCTGCCGACGTCGGGTGCCGGATCACGTGGGCCCACGTGTTTACGGCCGCGTCGTCGGTAGGAGGTGCGCCCGCAGTGGGAGGGATGGATGGCGCGTCCTGCGACATTTCCGGCAGGCGCATTTAAATAGATGCATATGGTGGTGGATACTTATGCCCCCTGAGGAAGGAGCTTATCGCTCCGAAACACGCGTCGGGGAGACGAGCGTACCGCCTGGTCATCCTGAGGCTTCATTGAGGTAATGTGTCTGGGGTTTTTTAACCTCTTGAGGGCGGGTTATGTGCCCGTTGGTGCAGTATAGACATTACCTGCTGTACCATCTTCTCCCTCTTTTTTTTTTTTCACACATGTGAGCCGTGTTCTACATGGCCCGAGGGCAGCAGTATTAACTTTTTGTTAACCCTCTTTTTTACCTCCTTGGGACAATATATGTGTATATTATTTACGACAGATAATGGGCATTGTTTCCCCTTTCTATATATGACATAATTGGTGTTCGATCTATTTAGATCCAATACATGTTGCTCTTTGTATGGAGTAGTTAAATATATACATTAATCCGTTAATATGCTAGCTCAGGTAGACTGGGGCAGGTTTTGCTCGTGTCAGCATTTACACTATTGCACTTTTTGATTGTTCTTCGCATATGTTCCCCATTTTTGTCTTGTCTTGTCCATAATTTAATAAAGAGAATTTGCAATCTTATCAATATGGATCTATGGTCGCATTTCTGTGGTTTCCACATCCTCGTTGTATATACCAGCGATTGATCCTAGTTTGTCCACATAGAGCGACACCTATATGGAGAGATATATAATCCATTCAGGATGCAGCTCTGTATCATTGCTGTTATAATTTGTACCATAGATAAGAATGAACATAATAATGCGGGGAACATAACACACAAAGAACCGCACGTAGGGTAAATAGCAATGCTACATATATTATGGTCTTATAATTCCCTGGCAAACAGTAAAGCCACAGGAATGCACAAATTTAATTTAATGATAAGAACACAGTGGTGTATAAAAGCGCCAAATGAAATGAGGCACATGGAAATGCAAAAGACAAGCCAGATTAAGGATACTGGGTAATGTAACATGCATGAGCACTAGTGGCAATAGGAGTATAAACCCAGCATATACCCAGGCATTGATGTGAAGTTGCTGCTAAAGCATATTTACCTTAAAGTGCGGGCAGGAGACCCCTGACGCGCGTTTCACGTTAGCTTTCTCTCCCCTTTGAGAAAGCTAACGCGAAACGCGCATCAGGGGTCTCCTGCCCGCACTTTAAGGTAAATATGCTTTAGCAGCAACTTCACATCAATGCCTGGGTATATGCTGGGTTTATACTCCTATTGCCACTAGTGCTCATGCATGTTACATTACCCAGTATCCTTAATCTGGCTTGTCTTTTGCATTTCCATGTGCCTCATTTCATTTGGCGCTTTTATACACCACTGTGTTCTTATCATTAAATTAAATTTGTGCATTCCTGTGGCTTTACTGTTTGCCAGGGAATTATAAGACCATAATATATGTAGCATTGCTATTTACCCTACGTGCGGTTCTTTGTGTGTTATGTTCCCCGCATTATTATGTTCATTCTTATCTATGGATTTTTTCTGTGTCAATTTATTATGTCTTAAATAAAGTTTGTAATTTTAGGCATTGCTTCTTTCTTTTTTGGATGGTGTTTTCATGAAGCATTCTGTCTATTAGGCTTCTGTTGTTTTGGATAATCTCTATATACTGTACTTGAAGGGAACCTGTCACCTCTTAAAACGCTATATAATTGTAGATATGGAGTATTCCACTTCTGCCTGGCCACCTTACTGAAAGTGCAACTACTGGAAGAAAATGAACTATTTTTTTTACATAGAGCCGCCGGCTTTCAGTCAGGTTGGACTGAGCTGCTACAGTTACTACTCACCGCCCCATTCAATATGCTGTGAGTTGTGTGCTGTAAGGAAGCCCAATTACATTGATTGACAGCTCAGTATCCACAGATCCGTTGTATAGCCAGCTGTCAATCTCAGTACTGGTAATGCTTACAGTTGCCACTCACAATATAGTGAACAGTGACTATAGTCGCTCTGTGCACACACCCATGACTGAAAGCCGGCGGCTTAATTTTCTCCCAGTTATCGCACTTTCAGTAATGTGGCCCGGGAAGGTTTGCAACACTATTTACATGCAAATTAGACCTATAGTTGTGGCCAAAAGTATTGACACCCCTGCAATTTTGTTAGATAATACTCAGTTTCTTCCTGAAAATGATTGCAAACACAAATTCTTTGGTATTATTATCTTCATTTAATTTGTCTTAAATGAAAAAACACAAAAGAGAATGAAGCGAAAAGCAAAACATTGATCATTTCACACAAAACTCCAAAAATGGGCCAGACAAAAGTATTGGCACCCTCAGCCTAATACTTGGTTGCACAACCTTTAGCCAAAATAACTGCGACCAACCGCTTCCGGTAACCAAAGAGTTTCTTACAATGCTCTGCTGACCATTCTTCTTTGGCAAACTGCTCCAGGTCCCTGATATTTGAAGGGTGCCTTCTCCAAACTGCCATTTTTAGATCTCTCCACAGGTGTTCTATGGGATTCAGGTCTGGACTCATTGCTGGCCACCTTAGAAGTCTCGAGTGCTTTCTCTTAAACCATTTTTTAGTGCTTTTTGAAGTGTGTTTTGGGTCATTGTCCTGCTGGAAGACCCATGACCTCTGAGGGAGACACAGCTTTCTCACACTGGGCCCTACATTATGCTGCAAAATTTGTTGGTAGTCTTCAGACTTCATAATGCCATGCACATGGTCAAGCAGTCCAGTGCCAGGGGCAGCAAAGCAACGCCAAAACATCAGGGAACCTCCGCCATGTTTGACTGTAGGGACCGTGTTTTTTTCTTTGAATGCCTCTTTATTTCTCCTGTAAACTCTATGTTGACGCCTTTGCACAAAAAGCTCTACTTTTGTCTCATCTGACCAGAGAACATTCTTCCAAAACGTTTTAGGCTTTTTCAGGTAAGTTTTGGTAAACTCCAGTCTGGCTTTTTTATGTCTCGGGGTAAGAAGTGGGGTCTTCCTGGGTCTCCTACCATACAGTCCCTTTTCATTCAGATGCCGACGGATAGTATGGGTTGACACTGTTGTACCCTCGGACTGCAGGGCAGCTTGAACTTGTTTGGATGTTAGTCGAGGTTCTTTATCCAACATCTGCACAATCTTGCGTTGATATCTCTTGTCAATTTTTCTTTTCCGTCCACATCTGGGGAGGTTAGCCACAGTGCCATGGGCTTTAAACTTCTTGATGACACTGCGCACGGTAGACACAGGAACATTCAGGTCTTTGGAGATGGACTTGTAGCCTTGAGATTGCTCATGCTTCCTCACAATTTGGTTTCTCAAGTCCTCAGACAGTTCTTTGGTCTTCTTTCTTTTCTCCATGCTCAATGTGGTACACACAAGGACACAGGACAGAGGTTGAGTGAACTTTAATCCATATCAACTGGCTGCAAGTGTGATTTAGTTATTGCCAACACCTGTTAGGTGCCACAGGTAAGTTACAGGTGCTGTTAATTACACAAATTAGAGAAGCATCACATGATTTTTCGAACAGTGCCAATACTTTTGTCCACCCTCTTTTTTATGTTTGGTGTGGAATTATATCCAATTTGGCTTTAGGACAATTCTTTTTGTGTTTTTTCATTTAAGACAAATTAAATGAAGATAATAATACCAAAGAATTTGTGTTTGCAATCATTTTCAGGAAGAAACTGAGTATTATCTGACAAAATTGCAGGGGTGTCAATACTTTTGGCCACAACTGTATATCTGCAGGTAAATACAGTTTTCCAAGGTGACAAGTTCCCTTTAAAGGCCCCCTTACATTTAGCGATGCACCAGTGATCCCGACCACGATATGACCCGGTCAGGATCGCTGGTGCATTGCTAAATGGTCGCTAGTGAGCTGCCAAACAGGCAGATCTCAGCAGCGACGCAGCAGCGGTCGTTACTTACCTGTCAGACGCGGCGATGATGACGTCCTCCGCCTGCGTCCACGCGTCGCTCGTCGGCGCCAGCAGGAAGCCGCCGACGAGAAATGTCCCAGGACTTTCTCGCGCGATCAGCGATAGCGAGCGGGGGAGCCGGTCGGAGGTCAGTATCACACATAGCGATATCGCTGCTGCGTCACAAAATCGGTGACGCTTTAGTGATATTGCTAGCGATATCGTCATGTGTAAAGCCCCCTTAAGAGTCTTCATAATAGATGTATATGTATGAGAGCCAGATGGACGTAAGAGTACATTAAACGATGGGTGTCTTCACCATTCTTCTGTTCCTTGATAGACACCAACCACAGCTGTGATCTCCTTCCATAGATCTTCTCAAGGGCCTGTCACACTAAGTGATATCGCTAGCAATATCGCTATAACGTTACTGGTTTTTGTGACGCAGCAGCGATATTGCTAGCGATATCGCTATGTCTGATACTTACCTCCGACCGCTCCCCCGCTGGTTATCGCTGATCGTGCGAGAACGTCCTGGACTGTTTCTCGTCGTCAGCTTCCTGCTGTGACGACGAGCGACGCGTGGACGCGGGCGGGAGGACATCAGGATCGCCTGGTGTGACAGGTAAGTAGCGATCCCCATCTCCAGCGATGTCGCTGGTGAGATCTGCCTGTGTGGCAGCTCACTAGCGACCACTTAGCGATGTACCAGCGATCCTGACCGCGTCATATCGCTGGTCTACATCACTAAGTGTGACAGTACCTTCACTCTCAACAGTCCATCAGTGACAGACGTTTCCAGCTTCATCCCATCTGCTGCCGTCTCTCAGATTACATCTTCCTCCTGTACCTATCCCTCCTTATTGATGTGCTGCTCAGTCTTCTCATTGATTTACAGTTCAGTACAAATATAGTACAATTAGTAGTTCTTATTTATTTATGGATTCTTTTTTTCCTGAGAGTGAGGTAGCAATTTCCTACAAACCCAAGAAACTTTTTTGTTTGATGGCCTTTAATTCGCCAACCAGGAGACCTGATAGGATTCCTGGGATTTGTCATTACTTTCGGTGTATCCTGCAATACCAAGCACAACCGATAAACGAGAGGTGCTGTATCTGTATAAATAGCAGAGGTTTTTTTCCAATCTCTGACAACCCCTTGTGTTTATAGATATTATCTTTGGCCAGGTATTATGTTTGCATTTTGCATCATAGTTGTATTTTTCATGAGTCTGTGAGGTCTTTTTTTTCCCCTCACCCACCCTGACTTCTATTAGATCATCAGAGTTCACTAGAAGTGTCCATCTAGGCTTTTATAGAGGTCAGCCTGCTATATATACAACGTATGGTATGTGAGGCATGCCGTACTGTATGTCTATGTGGATGGAGGCTGACAATGCAGGATAGTTCTATAAGCTCATGGATGGATAGACACCGAGGAATGTTGTTCACATATAGATCATAATTTAGGGCTTGTTGCCATGTTTAGCGCAATGAACACTAGACGAGAGTCAGGGACATCCCCTGGTGTAAATTGTTGTCACCCAAGGGGCTAATAACAGAAGTAGATGGTTGTAAACAAAACCAAGTGACCCAAAGTGAACCTCAGATTAATATTATATTCTACAAGACTTGAACATTTTACAAGAATTGATTCTATGATTCCAACATGGAATCACAATTACAACACCTGGGTTGGAAGCAAGAAAAATGGCAAGGATCTGAGTAGAGTTGGCGTCAATTGAATGCAGGACCTGGTCCACCGGCAACACCAGTAGTCTGTTGCTGTTTGACGGGAGCCCTGAGAACCACCTCCTATTTGATGGCATTAGCGGCTCTTATTACTGTAAAGGTTCACATAGAGGAATTTTACTATGGTTCAGGGGCCACAAAAGGGGACATAAGCATTAGTACTATATGGGGGGGCCACAGCTAGTGACATTTCTACTACAGGGAACTCCACACCTGTAATGTAAAGGCATATGTAAAAGTTTGGGCACCCCTATTAATGTTAACCTTTTTTCCTTTATAACAATTTTGGTTTTTGCAACAGGTATTTCAGTTTCATATATCTAATAACTGATGGACTAAGTTATATTTCTGAATTCAAATGAGGTTTATTGTACTAACAGAAAATGTGCAATCTGCATTTAAACAAAATTTGACCGGTGCAAAAGTATGGGCACCCTTATCATTTTCTTGATTTGAACACTCCTAACTACTTTTTACTGACTTTCTGAAGCACTAAATTGGTTTTGTAACCTCATTGAGCTTTGAACTTCATAGCCAGGTGTATCAAATCATGAGAAAAGGTATTTAAAGTGGCCACTTGCAAGTAGTTCTCCTATTTGATTCTCCTATGAAGAGTGGCATCATGGGCTCCTCAAAACAACTCTCAAATGATCTGAAAACAAAGATTATTCAACATAGCTTTTCAGGGGAAGGATACAAAAAGTTGTCTCAGAGATTTAACCTGTCAGTTTCCACTGTGAGGAACATAGTAAGGAAATGGAAGAACACAGGTACAGTTCTTGTTAAGCCCAGAAGTGGCAGGCCAAGAAAAATATCAGAAAGGCAGAGAAGAAGAATGGTGAGAACAGTCAAGGACAATCCACAGACCACCTCCAAAGACCTGCAGCATCATCTTGCTGCAGATGGGTCACTGTGCATCAGTCAACAATACAGCGCACTTTGCACAAGGAGAAGCTGTATGGGAGAGTGATGCGAAAGAAGCCGTTTCTGCAAGCACGCCACAAACAGAGTCGCCTGAGGTATGCAAAAGCACATTTGGACAAGCCAGTTACATTTTGGAAGAAGGTCCTGTGAACTGATGAAACAAAGATTGAGTTGTTTGGTCATACAAAAAGGCGTTATGCATGCGCTGTATTGTTGACCGATGCACAGTGACACCATCTGCAGCAAGATGATGCTGCAGGTCTTTGGAGGTGGTCTGTGGATTGTCCTTGACTGTTCTCACCATTCTTCTTCTCTGCCTTTCTGATATTTTTCTTGGCCTGCCACTTCTGGGCTTAACAAGAACTGTACCTGTGTTCTTCCATTTCCTTACTATGTTCCTCACAGTGGAAACTGACAGGTTAAATCTCTGAGACAACTTTTTGTATCCTTCCCCTGAAAAGTTATGTTGTTTTCAGATCATTTGAGAGTTGTTTTGAGGAGCCCATGATGCCACTCTTCATAGGAGAATCAAATAGGAGAACTACTTGCAAGTGGCCACTTTAAATACCTTTTCTCATGATTTGATACACCTGGCTATGAAGTTCAAAGCTCAATGAGGTTACAAAACCAATTTAGTGCTTCAGGAAGTCAGTAAAAAGTAGTTAGGAGTGTTCAAATCAAGAAAATGATAAGGGTGCCCATACTTTTGAACCGGTCAAATTTTGTTTAAATGCAGATTGCACATTTTCTGTTAGTACAATAAACCTCATTTGAATCCAGAAATATAACTGAGTCCATCAGTTATTAGACATATGAAACTGAAATACCTGTTGCAAAAACCAAAATTGTTATAAAGAAAAAAGGTTAACATTAATAGGGGTGCCCAAACTTTTACATATGACTGTATTTTAACTTGAAAACATTTATTGTGGTGGGGAGACGGAAGAGAAGGGCAAAAGGAGATACTGTTACTGTGTAGGATACCATGATGGCACAATGGAGTTTTTGTAAAGGTAAGGCTGGTTTCACACTTGCGTTTTTTTTCGCGGTATTTTAGCGCTAAATAGCGCATGCGTTTTTTTCCTATACTTTGCATGGGATGCGCTTATGTGCGCATACACATGCGTTTGTATGCGTTTTACCGCGCATGCGTTTTTTTGCGGTATGCGCTCGGGCGCACAAAATGCAACCTGTTGCATTTTTTGGTGCGTCCGACTTGCCTCAAAAAAACGCATGCGCGCGCAATGCGTTTTTTTACAGCAAGACACCCATTATAGTCTATGGGTGCGCATAGGCATGCTTATGTATGCGTTTTTTTGCACATGCTTTTTTTTTGTTAACCATGGAATTTAGGGGTTTGGGTTAGAGTTAGGGTTAGTTAAGGGGGTTTAGGGTTAGGGTTAGGGTCAGGGTCAGGGTTAGTTATGGTTTAGGGTTTGGGTTAGGGTTAAGTATGGTTTGGTTAAGGGTTAGGGTCAGGGTCAGGGTTAGGGTCTAGGGTTAAGTATGGTTTGGTTAAGGGTTAGGGTCAGGGTCAGGGTTAGGTATGGTTTGGTTAAGGGTCAGGGTTAGGGTTAAGTATGGTTTGGTTAAGGGTTAGGGTCAGAGTTAGGGTCAGGGTTAGGGTTAGTTAGGGTTTGGGTTAGGGTTAAGTATGGTTTGGTTAAGGGTTAGGGTCAGGGTTAGGTATGGTTTGGTTAAGGGTTAGGGTCAGGGTCAGGGTTAGGTTTAGGGTCAGGGTTAGTTAGGGATTAGGGTTTGGGTTAGGGTTAAGGTCAGGGTCAGGGTCAGGGTTAGTAAAGTCATGGTTTGGGTTAGTGTGAGGGGCCACCTAATGTTGGAAAAACGCAAACGCGGTAAAAACGCACTAAAAACGCATACAAACGCTGCGTTTTTTTATGCATGCTCATAAAAATGCTTGAAAAAAACGCAGCAGTTGTATGCTTTTGTATGCGTTTTTTCAATGCGCTTTTTTGCGGGAAAACGCGCTGCAAAAAAAAGCAAGTGTGAAACTAGCCTAAGGAAAATTGAGGGAAGGGTGCTATGAAAGTGATCAACCATAGATGTCAGTGTGTTATCTTCTACACAGACAATTCATGGCTGAAAGAAGTCAGTGGTCTGCACTGGATGAAGAAGAAAAGAGAAAACTAATGACAAACTAGAGATGTCACTGGTGAGTACTTGGATTTACCTGTACAATATACACTAATACGGTCTACTGAATTCCTGCATATAACTGCAATTTAACAGAAGGTCACTGTATCAAGCTAATATTGGTCTTTGTAAATTGATTTTTATTAGTTATAGTTTTAAGATTGAAAGAAGATACAGTCATGGCCGAAAGTGTTGGCACCCTTGAAATTCATACAGAAAATAAAGTATTTCTCCCAGAAAATTATCGCAATGACACCTGTTTTGTTGTACACATGATTATTTCCTTTATGTTTTTGAAACAACACAAAAAATACAGAGATAAAAAGGCAAATTGGACATAATTTCACACAAAACTCCAAAAATGGGCCAGGCAAAATTGTTGGCACTTTTCCAAAAATGTGTGTAAACAACATTCTTTCAAGCATGTGATGCTTATTCAAACTCACCTGTCGCAAGTAAAGGGCCTGTCACACTAAGCGATATCGCTAGCAATATCGCTGTAACGTCACTGGTTTTTGTGACGTAGCAGCGATATTGCTAGCGATATCGCTATGTCTGATACTTATCTCCAACCGGCTCCCCGCTGGTTATTGCTGATAGCGCGAGAACGTCCTGGGCCGTTTCTCGTCGTCAGTTTCCTGCTGGGCTTCCTGTGGCGCTGACGAGCGACGTGTGGACGCGGGCGGGAGGATGTCAGGATTGCTGCGTCTGACAGGTAAGTAGCGACCCTCGACCCCTGCTATGTCGCTGGTGAGATCTGCCTGTGTGGCAGCTCACTAGCGACCACTTAGCGATGCACCAGCGAACCTGACCGCGTCATATTGCTGGTCGGGATCACTGGTGCATCGCTAAGTGTGACAGTACCTTAATAGGTGTGGGCAATATGAAAAAACACACCTGAAACCAGATAAAAAGGGGAGAAGTTGACTCAGTCTTTGCCTTGGGTATCACGGAGAGCAGAAAGAGGAGAAGAGAACTGTCTGAGGACTTGAGATCCAAAATTGTTGAAAAATATCAACAATCTCAAGGTTATAAGTCCATCTCCAGAGATCTTGATATTCCTTTGTCCACGGTTCACAACATAATAAAGAAGTTTACAACACATGGCACTGCAGCTAATCTCCCTGGGATGTGGATGACAGAGAAAAATTGATGAAAGATTGTAACGCAGGATAGTCCAGATGGTGGACAAGCAGCCCCAATCAATTCCAAAGAAATTCAAGCTGCCTGCAGCCTTGCGCCGACAGGGCCGTAGACTGTAATGGTGAGTTGGTGATGCAGAGTGAACGTGTACTCTGCTGTGCATCATTTTCGGGAATGTACACCTACAAGAGGCGAACACTCAGACTGTATTATTAAGTATTACTTACAAAATGATCTTATTGATGCATTTTCTGGGAGAATTTTTATATTTTATCTATATTATTTTGTATAGAGGGTAAACACATGTCTTTATATACTGTAGCAATGCCACTGGGGCTTATGTATCTGAGCAATGTACTAAAGTGGGGTGACACAGGTTCAAAATTTGCCCTGGGCCCATAGAACACTAGTTATACCACTGCTTTGAGTCCATGTCTCAATGGGTCAGAGCGGTTTTGTTCACATAAGAGAAATCTCCGCAATATTTTAAAACAGCTTTAAAAAAAAGTGTCCTAGTTAAAAAAAAGAGCAAACAAAAGCATTAACAAAAAAAAAAAAAAAAATTCTAAAAGGCATGACCCTATTACAAAAATAACTCATTAGAAAGCACAGTAAGCAGATGTATCGTATATAACAGGGTGATCTGATTTCAGTGCCCTTTAATGGCTCAGCAATAGTGATGAGCGAGAGCTCTCTGAGAAGGCGTTATCTGAGCATGCTCGTATCCTGAGTATTTTCGGCGTGATCGAAAAATATGCTCAAGTCACCACGACTGCATGTCTCGTGGCTGTATGACAGCCACAACACATGCAGGGATTGCCTAACAATCAGGCAATCGTCGCACGTGTTGTGGCTGTCAAACAGTCGCGAGAAGAGCGCAAGCATTTTTTTTGAGCACGCCGAAAATACCTAAGTAGGATATGAGCATGCTGAGACAACGCCTTCTCCGAGCACGCGCGCTCATCACTACCCAACACCTATTCCTGTAACTAATGGATGGGAGTGATGTTGTAACTAATGTGTACAACTACATTATATTCAGACATATTGTCTGACCAAAAGCAAGACCATGGGTGATAAGAGAGATCTCCGGTTTGTGCATGAATAATTCACACAGCTAATTGTTTAAAAGACGGTCTATTGATTTTGTGTCCCATAAAAATGTGAGCGCAGTGTATTCCTGAGCCCGTCAATGTCTTCTTCCACTTATTTTATGTTTCCCATGTTACTGGGACTTTGTCAAGAGACCAAGAAGAGCGCTGGTGTCTTCTACACAAGTATAGCATATGTAAGGCAGGGGTAGCACCGTACGCAGTGAAGAGGCAGTGACCCACAAAATTCAAACACAAAAGTCTCTTTAATGTGTTTTCTTCACACAGAAAATGTTCCAATCCAGACAAGTGCATGTAACTTCAGTGCATATAACTAGCATCCATTTCACCATTTGCAGAATATATATTATACGGCATCCTTCACTTTACAGACACTAAACACGCTAGTCTTCCTCTGACTAGTTCCCGTGGGTGTCTATGCACCGTATCCAAGACTCTATTCACACAGCATTACGTGCTTCAGGCACTACACACGCTAGTCTTCCTCTGACTAGTTCCCGTGGGTGTCTATGCACCGTATCCAAGACACTATTCACACAGCATTACGTGCTTCAGGCACTACACACGCTAGTCTTCCTCTGACTAGTTCCCGTGGGTGTCTATGCACCGTATCCAAGACTCTATTCACACAGCATTACATGTTGCAGGCACTACACACGCCAGTCTTCCTCTGACTAGTTCCTGTGGGTGTCTATGCACCGTATCCAAGACTCTATTCGCACAGCATTACATGTTGCAGGCATTGCACACGCTAGTCTTCCTCTGACTAGTTCCCGTGGGTGTCTATGCGCCATATCCAAGACTCTATTCACACAGCATTACGTGCTTCAGGCACTACACACGCTAGTCTTCCTCTGACTAGTTCCCGTGGGTGTCTATGCACCGTATCCAAGACTCTATTCACACAGCATTACATGTTGCAGGCATTACACACGCTAGTCTTCCTCTGACTAGTTCCCGTGGGTGTCTATGCACCGTATCCAAGACTCTATTCACACAGCATTACATGTTGCAGGCATTACACACGCCAGTCCTCCTCTGACTAGTTCCCGTGGGTGTCTATGCGCCGTATCCAAGTCTCTATTCACACAGCATTACGTGCTTCAGGCACTACACACGCTAGTCTTCCTCTGACTAGTTCCCGTGGGTGTCTATGCGCCGTATCCAAGACTCTATTCACACAGCATTACGTGCTTCAGGCACTACACATGCCAGTCTTCCTCTGACTAGTTCTTGTGAGTGCCCTGCACCGCTGTATCTCAATCTCTGTTCACACAGCATTTTGTGTTGCAGACACTACACACGCCAGTCCTCCTCTGACTAGTTCCCGTGGGTGTCTATGCGCCGTATCCAAGTCTCTATTCACACAGCATTACGTGCTTCAGGCACTACACACGCTAGTCTTCCTCTGACTAGTTCCCGTGGGTGTCTATGCACCGTATCCAAGACTTTATTCACACAGCATTACATGTTGCAGGCATTGCACACGCTAGTCTTCCTCTGACTAGTTCCCGTGGGTGTCTATGCGCCATATCCAAGACTCTATTCACACAGCATTACGTGCTTCAGGCACTACACACGCTAGTCTTCCTCTGACTAGTTCCCGTGGGTGTCTATGCACCGTATCCAAGACTCTATTCACACAGCATTACATGTTGCAGGCATTACACACGCTAGTCTTCCTCTGACTAGTTCCCGTGGGTGTCTATGCACCGTATCCAAGACTCTATTCACACAGCATTACATGTTGCAGGCATTACACACGCCAGTCCTCCTCTGACTAGTTCCCGTGGGTGTCTATGCGCCGTATCCAAGTCTCTATTCACACAGCATTACGTGCTTCAGGCACTACACACGCTAGTCTTCCTCTGACTAGTTCCCGTGGGTGTCTATGCGCCGTATCCAAGACTCTATTCACACAGCATTACGTGCTTCAGGCACTACACATGCCAGTCTTCCTCTGACTAGTTCTTGTGAGTGCCCTGCACCGCTGTATCTCAATCTCTGTTCACACAGCATTTTGTGTTGCAGACACTACACACGCCAGTCCTCCTCTGACTAGTTCCCGTGGGTGTCTATGCGCCGTATCCAAGTCTCTATTCACACAGCATTACGTGCTTCAGGCACTACACACGCTAGTCTTCCTCTGACTAGTTCCCGTGGGTGTCTATGCACCGTATCCAAGACTCTATTCACACAGCATTACATGTTGCAGGCATTACACACGCTAGTCTTCCTCTGACTAGTTCCCGTGGGTGTCTATGCACCGTATCCAAGACTCTATTCACACAGCATTACATGTTGCAGGCATTACACACGCCAGTCCTCCTCTGACTAGTTCCCGTGGGTGTCTATGCGCCGTATCCAAGACTATTCACACAGCATTACATGTTGCAGGCATTACACACGCTAGTCTTCCTCTGACTAGTTCCCGTGGGTGTCTATGCGCCGTATCCAAGTCTCTATTCACACAGCATTACGTGCTTCAGGCACTACACACGCTAGTCTTCCTCTGACTAGCTCCCGTGGGTGTCTATGTGCCGTATCCAAGTCTCTATTCACACAGCATTACGTGCTTCAGGCACTACACACGCCAGTCCTCCTCTGACTAGTTCCCGTGGGTGTCTATGCGCCGTATCCAAGACTCTATTCACACAGCATTACGTGCTTCAGGCACTACACACGCCAGTCCTCCTCTGACTAGTTCTTGTGAGTGCCCTGCACCGCTGTATCTCAATCTCTGTTCACACAGCATTTTGTGTTGCAGACACTACACACGCCAGTCTTCCTCTGAATAGTTCCCGTGGGTGTCCTGCACCACAGTCTCTTTACTCACACAGCCGTACACCGTCCAGGATATCCTCCGGATCACAGCCGGGCACCATATCCACCTGTTTTGCAATCGTTACACCCGCCAGTCTTCTTTTGGGCACAGGGCATCCACTTCTGATTCACCTCCGGCCACAGGACTGTCCGCATCCGAGACTTGTTACCGTGGATGACTTGCATCGCTGTGTACGCTGCTGGCGTGCACTGCTTCACACACCCAGCCAGCGCTCTGCAGTCCTCTGCTCTGCACATCAGCACACACCAGACTGACCCTAATTATCCACCTGACATACCCATACCCCTTACTACAGGGATTTTAACTCCGAACCTGTGGCTTTCAGCCACATGGATAACCCGGACCGGAAATGAAACAGACTGCACCACTGGCATACTGGAATCAGTTTCAAAACACCTATTCCGGAGCCGCTTTACCCCTCATCTGTCTTGGACAATAGCCTGTCCAAGACTGCACTTGTTTTTTTATTATTAACCTGCATTCCAGTCATCAGTAAGCCAGTGACTGCCATGCACACCTGTGGACTTCATACCTCTCCATGCACAACCTGGGGAGAACACACAGCGACCCCTACCTGTGACATCGGTCACTGCTTCACCATTGCAATCCCAGCTACACCTGTGACCGCAATGCATTACCATAGCCTCAATACGCCTCAGAGCGTATCCTGGGGAGACTACACAGCGCCCCCTAGCTGTAACAGGGGTCACTGCCTCACACATTGTATTGTAAATTGTAACTGTAATATAGTCCATGAAATAAATGTCAGCATGTGAAATTGGAACCAAAAATTACCGATAGGTGTCAATGGAGACAAACAAAAATTATAAAACAAACTTTAAAAAAATGGATGAAACATACAGCTAGTAAGGATTAAAAAATGGTTGGTGCAGATGGCCGAATATTCTCTCATCCGAGGGAATCGGGCCTATTATCCAATTAATCAGAGTTTGATCAGAGGGTCAGCATTATGCCTGTGCGCGGAAATGGGGCATCACTCGGATGTAGTAATCCGAGTGCAGTCCATTGTTTTCCACGCACTGATTGACTTGCATGGCCGAATACAATCCGAATATCGGATCAAATTCTGGCATGCAGCAATTTTTTTTTTTCCCTGGACAGCCTCTGGGATAGGAAAACATCAGAGATGTATCCGGCCCCATAGATTAAAATTGGTTCCAGTGCGATCTGATTTTCATCCATTTTTGGTCTGTTTGTTAATTTTTACCATTAGCGTGGCATCTTTCTCACATGCAAAATGTATTTTTTTTCCCCCCAGGCTTCTCCTACCCCTTAAACAGTAAAAAATAGACAGCACTTAGGTGACACTGGGATGGCATCCATGTGAGGTCCATTTTGTTTTTTTACTGACCCATTGATTTGACTGGGTAATATTTGATCCATGATTTGCATAAAAAAGGACGTATCTCCATTTTTCTTTTGCTGGCACTTGGTTCGCTGAAAAACAAGAACAAAGCACAATATGTGCTTTATTCCCAAAAAATAGGGATATAACACGTATTTGAAAAATTGACATCTGAAAGAGACCTTAATTTCAGGAACCGAGCTCTTGCAGGTTCTCAGCAGCTCTATTGAAAGCTACCTGCTATATATCAGTCTCACTAAAGAAAGATGTGACTCTGAGTCGCATGTCTCCCAGGTAGAGCTTTTTTTTGTAAGAAAGCCATTTCTAAGACTGACCAATTAAAGTAAAATACTGAAATAAGTACAAAAAACCCTCAGGTTTTGGACTGAAGAGAAGATGACTTGGGGAAATCAAAATTAGGAGAAAAACATTAGGCACAGAACAAGGGTGTAGCTATAAGGGATGAAGAAAAGGTTGCGCGGCACTCCAGTTAGGAATGGGGTGCACAAATAGGATACCACTCCAAAATATTTTTTAAAAAAATTCAGCACTCCCAAATTTGTGATGCAAAAAATCATATATAGAATTTTATTGACAAGTTATCCACTGTAGACAAAACTGTTGACGTTTCGGCCAATTCTTAGGCCTTCATCAGAACTATTGTCTTCAGTGTTTGTAGCTAGAAAATGTAGCTACTCTCCAGCATTTCAGTGCCATTCCCCTTAGCGCACCAGTACGCAACGCCATTTGCTCTATATTGGTCTTGAGGTCTACAAACACTGAAGACAATAGTTCTGATGAAGGCCTAAGAATTGGCTGAAACGTCAACAGTTTTGTCAACAGTGGATAACTTGTCAATAAAATTCTATATATGATTTTTTGCATCACAAATTTGGGAGTGCCAAATTTTTCTTTAAATATAAGGGATGAAGAGGTAGCAGTCACACCCTGAACTGGCGACCAAGAGAGGCCAAAATGCCCATTTGCCCAGCGTAATATCATCTGTCAATCATGGTAAAGAAAATGTGGTGGTCTGAGGGTACCATGATGCTCGTGAATCGAGATATTTGTACATGGTAAAAGGACTCAAAACGCGCAAGACCAATTGGCAGATTCATCAATGTATTTGAGTAGGTTTTCTCATATAAAAACACTTTGAACAGTCACAAATGTTTTGCAGATCGCGAAATTGCTTACGAATTTACCAAATTTTGGCATATTAATGCTAGTCCCAGGAAACTCCGCCAAAGCGCCAAAAATGTTACTCCATTTCCTGATAGAAGTAGCATTTTTGACGCGGCACATGCCACTGAGAATATCCGCCAAATTCATTAAGTGGCGTGCACAGCTTAATGAATTTGTTGTATCTTATTCATCAGGCTTCTTCGTTAAGACTAGTGCCAGTCTTAGTGAATCAGCCCCATGGCTCTATTTCGTACAGACATGCCATACCGTCTGCCTAGAGCTTCATTAAAGCCAATTTCACTCTACAGGACAACAACGCATAAGACGTTGTCCACTACCCCTTTTCAATTTACCTACTATGCACTAAAAAAATAAAACAAGCATACTAAATTCCAAGATCAGTGCCGCTCTTCCACTTCGAAGTGACCTTGTGACATTGTTTACGTCACATTAATGCTGCAGCCTATCAGTGGCAGTTGATGGGATGCAGCCTTCACGGTACCATCCTACGGGATAGGTCTCTCACAGAAAACACAGGAGCGTCCCTAACTATATGTCGTGACATTGTTTATGTCACAAGAAATAATGTAACAAGATTGCCAGTAGGGTGGAAGGAGAAAGACCGGCACATTGTCCTTTTAAAAGAGTTGTGTGTTTGAGGAAGGGACTCGTGGTCCAAAAAAATAAGGTAGGAACCTCAGACCCACAAAAGGAAATGACACTGTAGGTCTTGCTGCAGTGTAAATTTATTTTGATCTGACATCAAGTCAACAACAGATGTGGTCCAATGTTTCGACCGGGAACGGTCTTTGTCAAGGACATTTGTTGTGTGTGCATAGTAGGCAAAATCTAGTAGAGCAATAGCGTAAATCGTAAAATCTTTTTCATGTCAACGAGGACCTGTTTGGAGGAGCCAGGAATCAGGAAATACGTTAAGCAGAGTGTGAGCCGTGGTGATTGTCAGTGGACACAGCACTTGGAGTGGCGCGAGACTCACTATTAAGTATGCTTTGCCATTTTAGTATGCACATTGGGGACACTGAAAAAGCGTTAACGAGTAGCAGGCAATCCCTTGAGTACTGCTCCAAATTATACAAAACATGTATAGGAAAGAAGCAATCAATTAGGATTCTATCTGCCTGGGTTTGTACAGTCACCAGATCTAAGCCCAATTCAGCTGTTAATAGATCAGCTTGATTTTTGAGACATTATTACTAATTTTCATGTAAATGGTTACATTTGTTGTTATCCCAAACTTTTGGTTTAGAAACCTCATCCATTTGTATAATCTAGATTAGATGAAGGAAGAAGAAACTATTTCTAATATATTATCAAGCGTGCAAGTGTTGTCTACAAATAGTTGATCCTTCTGAAGGTTGAGTGATGGGACAATTGAACAGAGTTGTGCCATTCCTGTGTTTGGGTTCCTCTGGGCACTCCTATTTCCTCCCAGAAGAAGCTGACAGCTTATCCAAGGGATTCCCAACCCAAATACATCACTACCCCAAAACCACTTATCAGAACGGTTTCTTTTAACCATTTAAATTAAGTTGGAACATCACAAATGATGCCAGCTCTTCTTCAGGTCTTCATGATATATTAAAAATTATAATACTGATAATCTTTATGTAATTTTAAGAAATTACCATTGATAATCAAGAACACTTTAGGAATTTTGAATTATGTGTTAATACAATTGGCAATTTTTAAGGAAAAGCTATTGTCAGAGTATTCGGCAATAACTTATGCTATGATGCTATAGTGCTTGTAAATAGAGCTGAGCGAATTTGTTCGGATTCGATTCCGAATATGATCGGCAATGTTTTTGCAATATTCATTGAACACTGCCGAATGTCATTAGAGTCAATGGAAGTAGAAATTACTGAATATGTTCGGAACAGATCATCTGACATACATTTAGCACTAATGGGGTACCAATATGGTACCAATATGGCACAAATATGGCAAATTCAGATTCGGTGACCGAATCCGAACAAATTCGCTCAACTCTACTTGTAAAAGAACACCGATGAACCAAAAAATAATTGTTTCAGCTCACCGCTCCTTGTTTTACACTCAATATACTTCCATTTGGATTCCAGTTCTCTTGTGCAAGAAGACAATCTCAGGATGACAACCAGATAGTCGTTTCACCTCTGCTCTCAACGCAAACCCTCTGTAAAATCTTTACTTCATTTCATGAAAACATTCATCAAAGTGCCAACAATTAAGAACAGGACAATCTTCTGTGTAAGCTGTACAAGCTTCCAGTGGAGTGCATAGTGTGTGCGTGCTCCTTTGTTTTTAAAGTAGCACACTTTGAAAAATGCCCCCAGCCAATATCTGGGAGGCATTTGAATAAAAGATACCCTCCCCATTAGTGAGGTGCCTGGGCAATCCTTGTGGTTTCCCTACGTAGTATGTGTGCGCAACTGTATGATTCCAGGTCCCTCTTCCCAGCTAGATAAAATTAGTTCCTTATCCTGTCCCTGTATTCCCATATACCACTCGGGCAGTACTTGGACTCTGTAGCCACACCAAAGGACCCTGAACCCAAAGCCGCTCTGGTGTTACCCAAACTCGGAAGCCGCATTTGTCTGAACAGGCTCCAAATCCAGCCTTGTCTGTAGCTCCAAATTCAGTCTGCATCAGCGTACCTGCCCCTTTGGGTCAGGAGCTGCAGTATTGGGTACTGCCCAAGAGTGGTACCCAGTGGCTACCTGCAACTGAAACCTAACTCCACCATCAGGAGTGTCATTGAAAACCAGGCAGCCGCTTAGCTTTACCCCTTCTAGTCATCGCCTGCCCTGTGCGCCATCTGTGAGGATGACAGTTTGCTCAGGCTATGGACCCTAGACCCCTCAAACATCAGAGCTGTACCAAGAGTTGATCAGTCAGCTGAATCAGTAAATAAAAATTTTGGCATATCTATGGACTGTAATGCTTGCTTGGATAACCTGACCACGGCTGCTTCCTTCGTCCCAGCTCACGTTGCAGCAACTCCAGCCAAGTCTTCCCTGCCTGCAACCATTTCCCCTGAAGTTAGTCTTTGTTTATCGGTACCTCCACAATTTAATGGAGACCCTAAGTAGTGCCGTGGTTTCCGGAACCAACGCACCTTGAACTATGAACTATTGGCCCATCAGTTTCCACAGGCCTTCCTGGTGGCCTTCCAAAAGGTCTTCGATCAGCCTGGTCTTGTATCCTCTACTGCATCTTCCCTTCTCAGACTGCGTCAAACAGATCTGTCAGTATGCTAGTATGCCGTCCGATAGAGCACTGTCTTTTAAACTAGGTTGGAATGACAAAGCATTGATAGCTGCCTTCTGGGAGGGATTAATTGGCTGGGCGTGACCACCCTGCCACTCTAGATTAATTGATCCCCCTGGCAATCTGGAACGACCTGAGGTTCCAGGAGCGGACAAGAAAGCTGACGCATGAAACAGTCGTGTTTAGCTCTGTCTTTCCAGAGACCACTTGTTGTCCAGCCTCCTGAGACAGCTGTCTATGCTGAACCCATGCAGGTCAATCATGTTAGGCTGGTAAAGCAGCAGCCAGAACGTTGTTGTGCCAAGGGAGTGTTCTAGGGCTGCGATATCATGGAACACTTCATTGGTTGCTGTCCTGAGAGACCTGAAAAACTCCACAACCCAGGGCCAGTAGGTGAAGCCTCCTTAGGTGAGAGTAAAACTTTCGATTCTTTGAATCCAGTCTGTGTCAGCGTACCTGCCCTTTTGAGTCAGGAGCAGCAGTACCGGGGACTGCCTAGAAGTCAAACCTGACTCCACCATAGAATCATAGAATCATAGAATCGTAGAGTTGGAAGGGACCTCCTGGGCCATCTGGTCCAACCCCCTGCTCAAAGCAGGATTCGCTAAATCATCCCAGTCAGATGTCTGTCCAGCCTCTGTTTGAAGACTTCCATTGAAGGAGAACTCACCACTTCTCGTGGCAGCCTGTTCCACTCATTGATCACTCTAACTGTCAAAAAGTTTTTTCTAATATCTAATCTGCGTCTCCTCCCATTCAGTTTCATCCCATTGCTTCTAGTCTTTCCTTGTGCAAATGAGAATAATGTTGATCCTTCTACAATGTGACAGCCCTTTAGATATTTGTAGACAGCTATTAAGTCTCCTCTCAGTCTTCTCTTTTGCAAACTAAACATTCCCAAATCCTGCAACCTTTCCTCATAAGACAGGGTTTGCAGACCAGTCACCATTCTGGTCGCTCTTTTCTGAACTTGCTCCAGTTTATTGATGTCTTTTTTAAAATGTGGTGCCCAAAACTGGACACAATATTCCAGATGAGGTCTGACCAAAGAGGAGTAGAGGGAAATAATGACCTCACGTGATCTAGACTGTATGCTTCTGTTAATACATCCTAGAATTGCATTTGCCTTTTTTGCTGCTGCATCACACTGTTGACTCATATTCAGTCGGTGATCTATTAGTATACCCAAGTCTTTTTCACATGTGCTGTCACTTAGCCCTATTCCTCCCATTTTGTATATGCTTTTTTTCATTTTTATTGCCCAGATGTAGTACTTTGCATTTCTCCCTGTTAAAAACCATTCTGTTAGTTGCTGCCCACTTCTCCAGTTTATTTAAATCTTTTTGAATCCTCTCTCTCTCTTCTCTAGTATTAGCTATCCCTCCTAGCTTTGTGTCATCAGCAAATTTAATCAGTTTACCCTCAATTCCTTCATCTAAATCGTTGATAAAGATGTTGAACAATACAGGGCCCAGGACAGAGCCCTGTGGTACCCCACTTGAGACATTCTTCCAACTGGATGTGCAGCCATTTACGACCACTCTTTGGGTCCGATCACTAAGCCAGTTATGAATCCACCTAACAGTTGCCTTGTCCATTCCACACTTAGTCATTTTTTCAATAAGGATTGTATGAGAGACTTTGTCAAATGCTTTGCTGAAGTCAAGATATACTATATCTACAGCATTTCCTTGATCCACCCAATCAGTGATACCGTCATAGAAGGAAATTAAGTTAGTCTGACATGACTTATTAGTTACAAACCCATGCTGACTCTGTTTAATCACTTCATTCTTATCCAGGTATTGACATACATGTTGTTTAATAATTTGTTCAAAGATCTTTCCTGGTATAGAAGTCAGACTCACCGGCCTATAGTTGCCTGGGTCCACCTTCTTCCCCTTTTTGAAGATAGGAACAACATTTGCTCTTCTCCAGTCTTCTGGCACTTCTCCTGTTCTCCAAGAATTTTCAAAGATTATGGAGAGAGGTTCAAAAATTTCTTCTGCTATCTCCTTCAGTACTCTGGGGTGTAAATCATCTGGACCTGGAGACTTGAATTCATTTAGGTTAGCTAAGTGTTTCCTCACTATCTTTCTGTTTATAGATATCCTGGATTCTTCTGTTCCCTTAATAGGACCTTGAATTAATACCATTAACACCATTAATAGCTCCAGTAAAAACCAAGTAACCGCTTCGTTACCCCCTCCTAGGCAAGCCCGGCCCTGTGACACAATGAGTCCAAGAACCACATGAGACACCTGTGAGCGTGACACCTTCACCTATGTAATAGTAAGGAAATTCTGAAAACAATCTGTTGGGGGGACCATGAGGACTGGAGTTTTCAGAAAAACTGGCATAGACTAAAGGTCCCTATACACATTACACTAAAATCGTCTGATCCCCTTGATATCGGCTGACAGTCTAATGTGTATGGAAGTAAGATGTTGTGCCTGCATCCCTGCCTGCAGTCCCTCTCTCCCTGCAAAGACACCAGCGTACTCACCGTCACCGCTCCCGTCCTGCTCCTTCTGAGTGTGCTGCTGCCCGGGGTGCATGCACTGCAAGCAGGTCCCCAGGCACTTTGCTTAGGGCATGTGCACGCACACTTCCTCTTTCTTAAAGGGGCCTCTAAAAGTGTCCCTAGCCAGTAGCTGGAGGACACTTACTATTTAAAACACCTCCTCCAACTTGGAGGTGCCTGTGTAATGTTGTGAGTTTGTTCCTAACACTCTAGTCAGTTCTCAGGTCCCAGTACTTGTATCTCAGCCTTCTTCACCTGCCAGTGCTCACCTCAATGGCAGCCAAGCCTGCTACACCCACCAGTGCTCATCTCTCCATCAGCCGGTCCTGTCTGCTCCTGCTGTTCGTGTCATCTTCACTGCCTGCTTGCTTCCTAGGGGTCAGCTGCCATCTACCCAAGGTCAGTCCTGGAGTAGCACCTGGACCACCTTACCCTGTCTCTTCTCAGATCTCGGTGTCATTAGCCGCTGTGTATCCGTGGTCAGATTGTGTGAGGCTTCTAGACACGCCCCTTCAGGTATTCCTTGGGCTTCGGCACAGTGATCCCATCACCCAGCTTGTTACATAATGAAGTCTCCCAACTACTCACCCACATAGAATGACAGGGGAGAAAAGGGTTCAGCATCTTTGCTGATCCTTTTGTTCTCTGGGGCATAAGCCACTGATAGATGAGTCTCACAGTGGCTTTCTCAGAGAATACAGGGGCTCTCAGCTGAGCATGAGAGACAGATAAGATACAGTTGTACAGGGGTGCGCTTTTTAGCCATACTAACATTTAGGTTCAAATGCACAGGCAAGAAGCTATTTTTTCAGGATGTCCTATTTTTAGTCTTTGAAAATTTGATGAGTGTGAAGTAAAGATCAATGATTTTAAGGAGGGTCCATGTTGAGTGCTGGGATCTGGTAAGGGTCAACAATCTAATAAGGGTCTCTGAGTTTACTTCACTACTTTACACTAATTATGAGTTGATTTGGTGTTTTAATCCTATTTGATGGATCTCTTCCATTCATTGCATCTCTATGTTTCCCTCCACCTAGTCTTCTTTTGACTACTTGGCATCTCTTTAAATCTTATTCATGATTCTTGGGCCATTATCTATGTATGATGTATTTAGGGTAGCACACGTTGTATAGACTGTATATTCCCTTAGTCTGTATTACTGGTAGGATTGTTTTTATGTGACAGTCTATGAGTAGGTATTATATATATATATATATATATATATATATATATTTTTTTTTTTATTTTGGTTTTTTTTTTTTACTTTAAATCATTATTCTGATGAAGGTCTTGTTTGACCGAAACGTTAATAAAAACGATTGATGCTTTGAATCACTTAAAAATATTTTATTCATTGTTTAAAAAAGAAGTGCCGTAATTCTATATTTTCTTTCTTCCTTCTCTTTTCTTCCAGGTGGAGTGCAGTAGCGCAACTACTCTCCAGATTTACGGAACGGTGCTTGTAAATACCTTTCTTGATGTCCATCTTGAAATTGGCAGTTTTACTATGTGAGCGAAAAGGCAGTGATCCATCTTTATATAAGACGTCATCTGGACGGTGCAGGATGGATGGGGAGTCCCATAGTCTTCACGATTATGACATTCCATAAGGTGTTAGCACTAGCTGTGCCCCTCTTGTTGTCCATCAAGAGGGAATAATTGTGCTGCTACAGCTAGAATACATACCCAAGAAAGTTCCCATTTATCTCCGAACCCTCCTAGGTACATGTTTTCAAGGCTTTCCACAGTTCTGCAACTCTTTATAAAAGACCCTCGGTCAATTTCCTGTGAATCAGACAATGAGACCAACTTATCAGATGATTCATCGGCTCATAAGTTCCGGGAGTTTTGTTGTCTTTGCCTTCTTTCCAGACGTACACGATCAGACCTTTTCCATGCACTGTGACTGCAACCAACTCCACCTGCTAATTTTCCTAATTAATGAGTATCTTCTCTGGGCTGACATATTTATACTGTTTGTTAGATACATGTATGTAATTACCTTTATACAATACCATTACAAGTAATTATTATTGTTTGCTAGTAATGGATATCACTACCATACAATAATGTGTTTACAATTAATCACAACAAACTCTCTCTGGCTTTAAGTGCTTTTCTTCTCCTTATCATGATCCTCTTGGTAAAAGACTTCCTCCTTCCCTCGTTATGAGTCCTGTAGTGTAAGCAATCACGACGTGCAAAATTATGCGGATATCCTGTCATATTTATGGAATGTGTAAGGTGTGGGTGAGCGCTGCACAACCAACCTGTTTAATTGGACTTTGAAGGAAGGGTTCAGTGTATAAATGATAAATCATATATGGTAAACTCATACAACTTCAAAAACTGTCAACAGCTATCTCCACTGACCCCACCGTACATTAGTTTAGACAGGCTTGTATGTGCTCTGAATGATGAGAGGGGTGTAGTAGCTGACAAACATCTGTGGTGATGGCATAAATACCCCTGACTATCAAAGGGCTGTACACGCCCAATTCTTCTATCCCTAAATCATCCTCTGTAGTGGTAAAGTCATAAGGCCCTCAAACACTTTACATTTTCCGGCATAGTCCATTCACAGTCTGGGGATCAGAATTCCAAGAAGGTAGCAGGCAAATGGATGATCAAAGACAAATCCAAGGTAGGTCAACAAAGATCAAAATACTAAAACTCAAAGTACAGAGGAAACATACACAGAAATGATCAGAGCTATAACTGGCAGAGATAAGAGGCAAATAGCCAACTAAATAGCCTGGGAATAATTCCGAACAGGAGACACCTTTAGAAAACCCAGCATGCCTCCTCCCTGATTGGGTAGCTGGACTGTCACTCAGCATACTGAGAGTATATGTTGCTGATGAGAGGAAATTCCAAGCTTGAACATTAAGTATATGGCGTTAGAGAAAAGTATGATGAATCCTTCTATTAATAAAAGTATGCAAAATGTGTCAGCACTTTTCAAATTTCTAGATTTTTTCCAATAAAGTAAAAAACCAAACCTCACATTTGTAGCAAACGGTCTGAAGATTGGAAGTGCCCTTATAAGCCATACAACTACTGAAAGTTTTGTAATTTATACTCAAGCATAAAAAAGTCCATAACGAGAAAACAACCAAAATGGAAATCTAGACTTGGAGCTATTTTTCATAATACTGAGTTCTGTTTTAGTGGTTGTTGTCTCACCCCAATAATGATCATCAGTCCTCGCTTCTGTTCAGTAATGACTATTAACCCCTATGAAGGACAAAAGCAAAACACGTGTATTGACAGATGTGGCAAAGAGATCCCATATGATTAATGTCACAAAGTATAGTATTACCGGGTAGCATGTGTGTGCATGCTACACTTCCAGTAATTCCATCTCTCTAGAGATCGAAAGCTTGAAGCTTATGTCTCCCACACAATCAAGGGTCATTATAAAGCTGTTAATCTTCAGTTAAATATCGATGCAATGCTGCCAGACTGTCATAGTGAAAGTATGACTACCGGCTTTCTGTCATTGGTGGCTTTCAGTTACCGCACACTACACTGAGAGCGGTGGCTTGAAGCATGCCCTAGGACTTTGATTAACAGCTCATCCTGCACTGATATGTTGCAGACCAAGCTGTTAATCAAAGTGCTGGGGTTTTACTTGCAGCCGCTGCTCACAGTATAGTGAGCGCGGATGTGAGCGGTGACTATATCCGCTCCATGCAGGTCCCGACTCCCTATGACTAAAATTAATATTTTCCGAAGTCACAGAGTCCCTTTAAAAGTATCAGCCTTCTCACATGTCTCAAACCGACATTTTGTAACCCCTAATTTCTAGGCCCAGGGGTGACTGCAACCCTTGAACCCACTACAGTTATCTGCCTGGTCACCTGCATGTTCTTTATGCCCTCTTCACTATAATTCCCAGAAGACAAACTTGGAGAGAGAGAAATCTGGAGAATTCAAAAATATGTGTGCAAGAAAAGGTCAACCTCAGAACAGAATGGGGGCAATGTGGAGCAAGACCAGAGCGTGTGCAGAAAGGTCGGCATGTCAATATCATACCAAAAACACACCTTTCAGCCACATAGACTCATCCATCTGGAGCCTAACTGGTGTAAAACATTAATGAAAAATAAAATAAGATAAAATTCAACTCTTTATTCCATCCAGATTATACATTTCTTAGAATCATAGAATCATAGAATCGTAGAGTTGGAAGGGACCTCCTGGGCCATCTGGTCCAACCCCCTGCTCAAAGCAGGATTCGCTAAATCATCCCAGTCAGATGTCTGTCCAGCCTCTGTTTGAAGACTTCCATTGAAGGAGAACTCACCACTTCTCGTGGCAGCTTGTTCCACTCATTGATCACTCTGTCAAAAAGTTTTTTCTAATATCTAATCTGTGTCTCCTCCCATTCAGTTTCATCCCATTGCTTCTAGTCTTTCCTTGTGCAAATGAGAATAATGTTGATCCTTCTACAATGTGACAGCCCTTTAGCTATTTGTAGACAGCTATTAAGTCTCCTCTCAGTCTTCTCTTTTGCAAACTAAACATTCCCAAATCCTGCAACCTTTCCTCATAAGACAGGGTTTGCAGACCGGTCACCATTCTGGTCGCTCTTTTCTGAACTTGCTCCAGTTTGTTGATGTCTTTTTTAAAATGTGGTGCCCAAAACTGGACACAGTATTCCAGATGAGGTCATCCATGGCATAGGATTAAAAACATGTTTATCTGACGCGTTTCTGGACGAAGCCCTTAGTCGCAGAATATGTGTGTAGAGCTAGACATGGCTAAAAAGGATCAACCACCACTTCCCAATACTCTTCTTTTCTTTCAGGTAGATCTTCTTCTCTTTACTTACAGGCCTCTTGAATTGTTTAGTAAGAGAACCAAGGACCACAATAATTTCTGCAGTTTAGAGAAGACTAAGGCGATTGGAAATGTTAGGCTGAAGTCATACTTGCGAGAAACTTGCACGAGTCTCGCACTGCTGCCGGCATTCGGATCGGAGCGTTCAGCAGTATGTATATGTCTATGCAGCTGAACGCTCCGGTCCTGAGTGCCGGGTATTTCCTTGCAAGACTCGTGCGAGTTTCTCGCAAGTCTGACCCGGGCCTTAAACTGAGAATTTAAGATACTGAATGAAAAAGTTAGGCAACTCAAATTTGGTTTTCATTTCAGCACTGGATGAAGAGGTTGAGGATTGTGTTAATATTTGAGCTAATGATCTCTGTTTTCCGCAGAAGCATTTCAGCTTGGTGCTCCATGTTCCTATAGGTTTTCATTTATCACAAACACCATATTTCTACCTAAATTCACTCTGACATCGCTTAAACGAATTGGTGACCCCAATAGCTTCGCACCATGAAGACACACTTCTCAGTACCAACCTGATGGAAAGTTGAGTGACTGAGTTAATGGTGACTGGGTTGTGCACCTAGAAGTCACAAACATAGGTTTAATGTCATGATGGCTGTTCCGCGCCTATTTCACGGGGGGTCATCCTGGCTTGTCCGGAATTCCATTTTCTGAGGAAGTTCCACAGACTAGTAAGTGACATATCACTGGAATCGGGGTCTCTGCCTTTACATCATGTTGCTCTCAGATTAAATAGCAAAAAATGGTTGACAGATTCCCTTTAAAGCACTTGCATCTCAATTCAGACTAATTCAAGATGGACAAGCAAAGCAAAAAAAGTTTCACCTTTTACTTTGTAATTTCATTAAGGCATTTACTACAGTTAGTAAAAGTTACAAAAAAAACAATGCCAAAGTCTGATTGACTTTCCATGTACGGTAATTGTTATAAGTCAAGTGTGTTTATGTTTTAAACATTTTTTGTTTAACATTTTCATTTTCTGCAAATGTGAGAAGGAATGGGGATAACGGGATTGGAATGGTTCAGTGAAGGATATTTCGGTGGGCCCAGGATCTGATACAATAATGGGCCGCGAAGGTTCAAGTAGAAGGTGACGCTATTTGGAGATGACTTTGGAGTCATTTACCACTATACTGTATATCACTGTAATGTATCAGCCTTGTGATTATTTTAACTCATGAAGACTGAAAACAGAGCAGCAAATCGAATCAGTAGACAAAGAATCATTAAATAAATATTAGTGTAACGAATGGAGGCAGAGATGGTGAAGTTCACATTCGTTTTTATTTTTATGTGGAACCTTGGGACCACGGTCCGGGGGGCTCCGAAGGGGGCGTGACTGGTGAGCCCCGGGTACCCGTAGTAAAGCCCCTCAGGCAGGGCCAGAATGGAATACCCGGAGGACACAGGTGCTACCTCCAGTTAGACCCCGAACACGTGGCAGCTGTCCCAGCGGGACCAACAGGGATAACAAAAGTTACAGCAGAGTCCGTAATGCGCTGGGTCCTGGATCCAGTTAGTTGGTAAGGAGTCGGTTCCAGTGACCTTCACACAGTCCTTGGACTCTGATGGCTGTAGGCGGAACGGGATGGCTTAGGCCCAGATGGTTGCTGATATAACCAGGTAACACAGGATACTGATATGCTGTGGAAACAGAGAGCATTAGACAATGCACAGAGACTGCACATGCAGCGCAGACAGATTAGCATGAGAACGGAAAGTAGCAATGATAGATACTCGCTGCTCCAGCGCTCTCCCTATGGAGGAGAGGCCAGAAATAGCAGCCAGTAGCCAGTGTGCTGCCATTGGTCGATTGCATTTTTTGAATAATGCACGCCGCCCCTTTAAGAAGGCAAGAGAGCGGGCGGGCGTGCCCTAATAGCCTTAGCTACAGATCTCACAGGACGCCAGGAGGAGGAGGCAGGAGGGAGGACAGAATGCTGAGCAGCAGCATGAGAGGCTCGAGGTGAGTGCCCAGAACGGAGAGCAGCGGCAGGCCTGGACGCAGTGCCAGGACGGGGGCCAGGTGTAACAGCGGCAGACCTGGGCGCAGCGCCAGGACGGGGACCGGGTGTAACAATTAGCAATCATAATTATATGTTATAATATTCCTATTTAAAGCATTGGCAAATCCACAAAGCAAAGGTCATTCTGAGGTTCTGCAAGATCCTCATTGTTGCAAAAATTTATAACTGGACCCGGTGTGGACAAAGGCATAACTTGAAGCCCTCATTACATTAGTATACAATGGCTTAACTAGAGTCCAATAGGCCCCGGTGCAAGGTTTGGACTGAGGCCCCCATCCTGGTATATATATATTGCATATGTCCTTCATTCTGGTATATATATGCAAATCCTGCATACTGCCGCGCATGGACCCTGTATTGTGGTGCACAGGCTCGACGGGTCTGTGCACTGTAATACACTTCAGCTGAATGTGCGTCCGCCCCTGCTCTTATAATTGCGAGAGGTTTCTGCCACAGCAACCTTCTTCCCATCCAGAAATGTATCTGATCTATAGTCTATCAGAAGAAACATGAGTGACCTGTTAATTTCTCATATCAGCCAGTAGGTGTCAGTGTATACTAACCTCTTCTCATACTTACAAAAAGTGCTAAGACTGACCCCAGGGACATGCACAATGAACTTTTCCTTTTTTTTCAAGCAACCCTACACATAAAGAGATCAGCAAAATTCACATTTTAAATGGAGTGTGCCATCACAAAATGACCTATTGTTTAAAACAAGTTTTTGTTTTCAATGCATTTTTTTTCTAACTTTTGACAATGCTTTTTTTTTCATCTCACAATCTGAATTAAAAATAAAAATTAGAAATCTTGCAATATCCACACAGGACACTGAGGCTATTGCAAACTCTTATATCTTGTTGTTTCAGGAACTCCACATGTACATTAGCATTAGTGATGAGTGAACGTGCTGGGATAAGGTGTTATCTCAGCATGCTCGGTTGCTAACTGACTGTCTTCGGCGTGCTCGAAAAATATGTTCAAGTCCCTGCAGCTGTATATCTCACTGATGTTCAACAGCTACAACACATGCAGGGATTGCCTAACAAACAGGGAATCCCTGCATGTGTTGTGGTGGTCGAACAGGGACTATTGCTAAACTCTCTGGATGTGGCCGTAAGAGAAAAATCGATGACAAATTGACCAAACAGATAATTTGAAGTTTAACTAAAGAGCCCAAAACATCTTCCGAAGAGATTAGAGGTGACATTCAAAGTCAAAGTACATTAGTTTCAGATTGCACCATCTATCGCTGTGAATGTCAAAGTGGACTTCATGGAAAACGACCAAGGAGGAAACCACTGTTAAAAGCAAATCATAAAAAAGCTAGACTGGAATTTGGCAAAAAAATATTGACAAGCCACAAAACTTCTGGGAGAAAGTCCTTTGAATAGGTGAGACGAAACTTGAGCTTTTTGGCAAGTCATATCAGCTCTATAATCAAAGACACAAAAATAAAGCTTACTAAGAAAAGAACATTATTCCCACTGTGAAACATGACGGTGGCTCGGTTATGCTATAAGGCTGATTTTCTGCATCTGGCACAGGGTGTCTCTGCAGGGTACAATGAAATCTCAAGACTATGAAGGAATTCTGAAGCATAAAGTGGTGCCCAGTGTCAGAAAGCTTCGTTTGGATCCTCCCTCAGAGTACTGACCGTAAGCACAGCTAAAAACAAGAATGGCTAAAAGCAAAGCTTTGTAATGTGGCCAGTTTGGTTGCAGGTATAACACCAGAGGGAGTCAGATGCAGGCCGGATACTGGAAGATGGGGCAAGAACCCCCAAGGACCGTCTGGCAGGGGCATAAGGTGTCGTCTTACCTCCTTTTTCCAGCTGTAAATGGCTGACTTGCGCACCTCCGGTATGTGGTAGGTCTCATAGGTATCGGCAGTCTGTGCGGCCTTAGCGGCTTACTTTGGCTACCGGTCCATCATAAACTGTTACATCTACACAGGGCACAGAAGAAGAAATTGGTCCTTCAATACCTCAAAGGTGGTAACTGATAGTCCCTGGACCCACTGCTCAAACTTGATTTTGAGCCTATCCGAACTCATTGCTAGAAGTGCCACTTCAGAACTCTCAAGTGCTTGGTTCCATCCATTTCTGGCTGTTTCTTGACGTATACTTGAGGTCACTGCCCTGCTGGAAGACCCTTGACCTTGGATGGAAACCCAGCTTTCTGACTTTGGAAACTACAATGCGACCCAAAATCCTTTGGTAATCTTCAGATTTCATGATGTCTTGCACACTGCCAAGGCACCCAGTGCCAGAGGCAGTTTTTTAGGCCTCATTCTCTTTTTGGTAAACAGTAGAATGATGTGCTTAACAAAAAAGCTTGGTCTCATCTGTCCACATGACTCTTTCTCAGAAGGATTTTGACTTACTCACATACATTTTGGCAAACTGTAGTCTAGCTTTTTTATGTCTCTGTATCAGTAGTGGGGTCCTCCTGGGTCTCCAGCCATAGGGTTTCATTTCATTCAAATGTCAATGGATAGTTCGTGCTGACACAGATGCACTTTGAGCCTGCAGGACAGCTTGAATTTATTTGGAATTTGATTGGGGCTGATTATCCACCATCTGGACTATCCTGCATCGCTGCATTGCAACTGTTAGAATCTGTTCAGTTTGTCACTATCCACCATTTTCTCGTAGTGTTCTGGCTGCTGGTCTTTTTCCCCTGGTGCTGGGTTTGCCTTTGGTCAGGTAATTGTATCACCCTTTATTAACCTGCACCTGTCTCCCATTCCTTGCTAGACAACAGTGTTAATCCACTTGAAGTCTGACTTGGAGTCTTGCTTGCCTTCTGTGTGTTTAATTACCGTATTTTTCGCTTTATAAGACGCTCCGGATTAAAAGACGCACCCCAAATTTTGAGGAGAAAAATAGGAAAAAACTTTTTTTTAATAAAATGGTGGTGCTTCTTATAATCCAGGCATCTTATTGCTTACCGCTCTGTCCCCTGGTACTGTCGCCCACTTTGTCCCCTGGTAATGTCGCCCATTCTGTCCCCGTGGTGCTGTCACCCACTCTATCCCCGGGGTGCTGCTGCCCACTTTGTCCCCGGGGTGCTGTCGCCCACTCTGTCCCCGGGGTGCTGTCGCCCACTCTGTCCCCGGGGTGCTGTCGCCCACTCTGTCCCCGGGGTGCTGTCACCCACTCTGTTCCCGGGGTGCTGTCGCCCACTCTGTACCGGGTGCTGCCGCCACCGCGCTGTGTCCCCCCGGTGCCTGCCACCGCCACCGGGCTCTGTCCCATGCTGCGTGGGGGGTTCTGCCGTTCCATCCATGCCTGTGCGGTGGATTGCTTCCTGGAAAATGGCCGCCGCGCAAGCGCAGATGGAGCCATCAGGGTGGATAGAAGATTGAGAGACAGGCAGAATGAGGAGAAGGCTTCAATTCTGCTGGGTCCTGTCTCTCAAGAGACCCCCGTGGACTATGGGGAACCGATGCAACTTGGCGCGATGTCTTCTCATTCCCAGGAAAGGGAGAGAAGGTTCTCTGAGGGGCTGTGCCTTTTTTTTTTTTGGTAAGACTGGCCATTTTATCAAGCAATGTGAAGGTCGCATAAATCAGGAAAAGAAAAAAAAAGGACTCAGAGTAACCCTCCCATTCGTATTGCATTTTTACGGTCCGCTGGAGTTTCTTTTTCTTGTACTGGACTGGTCATCAAATACTATAAGATCCTGGGGTCAGGGGTGTTATGGGAAATGTTGTGATGAACACATCGCTGCTGTGGTGAAAAATGAGCTACCTGAACCCATTCAGGAACTCTGGAAAGTATTTTCTGAAGTTGAGTCACAAGCTCTACCACCGCATAGAGATTACAATTGCGCTATTGAGTTCGTCCCAGGTGCTACTCTCCCTAAGAGTCGTTTATTTAATCTGACGGTCGCCGAGAGGGAGGCCTTAAAGGAATACCTGCAGACTAGTCTTGCTGCAGGTCATATAAAATCCTCCAAGTCCCCTGTGACTGTGGGATTCTTTTTTGTAAAAAAAAAAAAGATGGGGGTCTTAGGCCGTGTTTGGATTTCAGGGAGATTAATAAGATCACTGTGCGCAATCCTTAAGGTCCTTTTACATTTAGCGATGCACCAGCGATCCGACCCGGTCAGGATCGCTGGTGCATCGCTAAATGATCGCTAGTGAGCTGTCACACAGGCAGACCTCACAGCGATGCAGCAGCGACGCAGCGCACGATACTCACCTTTCACACACAGCGATCCTGACATCCTCCCGCCTGCCTCCACGCGTCGCTCGTCGTCACAGCAGGAAGCCCCAGCAGGAAGCTGACGACGAGAAATGGAGCCGGACATTCTCGCGCAATCAGCGATGGACAGCGGGGGAGCCAGTCGGAGGTAAGTATCACACATAGCGATATCACTATAACGTCACAAAATCGATGACGTTATAGCGATATCGCTATGTGTAAAACCCCCTTAACACCTTGCCGCTAATTCCGGATTTGTTTAACCAATTAGTTGGAGCCAAGTGGTTCTCTAAGATTGGGACATATAATTTGCTGCGAATTAAAGAAGGCGATGAATGGAAGGCAGCCTTTAATACCCCAGAAGGTCATTTTGAGTGTCTAGTAATGCCTTTCGGTCTTACAAATGCTCCGGTGTTCTTTCAAAATTTCATCAACGACATTCTGAGGCCGTTGATCGGTAGGAGTGTTATCGTTTATTTGGATGATTTTTTGATCTACTCGCCCGATCTGGAGTCGCATTGGCAGAGAGTCCACGAGATTCTGCATATTCTGAGAGAAAACTCACTGTTTGCTAAACTGGAGAAATGCAAGTTTACTGTACTGAAAATTAGCTTTTTGGGATACATTGCTTCCAGTGATTGGTTTGAGATGGACCCGGTGAAGGTTCAGGCGGTATTGGAGTGACCAAGACCTGAATGCTTGAAGTCGATTCAGAGATTTTTGGGGTTTGATAATTATTACAGAAAATTCATAAACAATTTTTCTGTTATCGCCAAACCCCTTACTGATCTGACTAAGAAGGGTGCCAATACTGTCCAATGGTCCCCTGAGGCTGTCAAGACCTTTGAGCACCTCAAGGAGAAGTTTAGCTCTGCTCCTGTGTTGATCCAGACAGACGAGACTAAGCCCTTTCTGGTAGAGGTGGATGCCTCATCAGTAGGAGTGGGGGCTGTTCTGTCACAGGAGGGAGAGGATGGGGTACATCCCTGTGCGTTCTTCTCTAAGGGTGTGTGAACACGTTGCGGTTTTTGCTGCGGATCCGCAGCAGTTTCCATGCGGTTTACAGTACCATGTAAACCTATGGAAAACCAAATCCGCTATGCACATTCTGCGGAAAATTCTGCGCTTATTTGCTGCGGTTTATTTTTCACAGCATGTCACTTTTTTTGCCGAATCGCAGCTGCAGTTTGCGTTTTGGGACATACAAAATCTCTCTCTCTCGCCCGCGCATCAAATCCGCTGGACACATCCTAGGAATCTGCAGGAAAAACTGCATGCGTTTTACTCTGCGGTTTCTGCTAACACATGCGGAAAATAATCCGCAACGTGTGCACAAACCCTAAGAAATTTTTGGAGGCTGACCTCAACTACGATGTTGGGAACCGAGAATTGCTGGCTATTAAGCTTGCGTTTGAGCTTTGGTGACATTTTTTGGAGGGTGCTAGACATCCTATACAAGTCTTTACTGATCATAAGAATGTGATCTATCTGGTTGCTGCTAAACGTTTGAATGCTCCTCAAGCTAGGTGGGCATTGTTTTTTGCCCGGTTCCATTTTTCTGTGACATATATCCCTGGGACAAAGAATGTTAAAGCTGATGCTTTGTCTAGATGTTTCTCCTCAGCGGTTAATACTGACAAGAAGGAATCTATTCTGCAGAAAGGGGTAGTGGTGGTGGCAGCTTTAGGTTCTGAGTTGGAAAATAGCATTCTTAAAGCCCAGGATGCAGCACCAATCAACACTCCGTATGGGAAATTTTTTGTGCCTAAAGCCCTGAGGAGAGCTTTATTGAATGTCATGAGTCTTGTCTGGTGGGTCATCCAGGGATTGCCGAAACTAGAAAGTCAATCGGTCGGAATTTCTGGTGGCTGGGGTGGCTAAGAGAAATCGTCAAGTGGGTGCATCAGTGTACCGTGTGCGCTAGGTCTAAAGCTTCTCATGCTCCAGTGGCAGGGTTGCTGTGCCCATTAGAGGTTCCTAGTTCCCCATGGACGCATCTTGCAATGGATTTTATCACCGATCTGCCGGTCTCTGAGGGTTTTTCTGTCATCTGCGTTGTGGTAGACCGGTTTAGTAAGATGTGTCATCTGGTCCCGTTCAATAAACTACCCTGTGCTAAGACACTTGCCAGGGCATTTGTGAAAGAGATTGTCAGACTCCATAGTGTCCCCACGGACATTGTCTTCTATAGGGGACCACAGTTTGTGGCTCGATTTTGGCGTGCCTTTTGTGACAGACTTAAGGTTCATTTGTCATTTTCGTCGGGTTATCATCCGGAGTCCAATGGACAGACCGAGAGGAAGAACCAGGACATTGAGCAGTTTTTGAGATGTTTTGTAGCAGACAATCAGAAGATATGGTCAGAATATCTAACATTAGCTGAGTTTGCTCTCAAAAATCATACGTCTTCCTCAGCTGGGTGTTCTCCTTTTTTTGTTGTACTGGGAAGCATCCATTTTTCTAGGATTGGGGCAGTGGTGCCTGAGGAGGAGAGTTTTTCTGGAAATTTGGAAAGGGTTTGGAACAGTGTGCGCCATAATCTGAATCAGGCTAATAGGAGGTCTAAGAAATATTTTGACAAGAAAAGAAGGGAGGCGAGGTTTGTTGTTGGGGACATGGTTTGGTTGTCCTCTAAGAATCTGTGTTTAAAAAGCCCTTCTAAAAAGTTGGGGCCTAAGTTTGTAGGACCCTTCAAAGTGGTTCAAATTGTCAACTCGGCAGCGGTCAGGTAGGACATTCCTTCGTCCTGGAAAATTAATTCAGTTTTTCATGTATCTTTGCTGAAGAAAGAACTGCTCAAGTCACCCCCACTGTCCATACTTATAGAAACATACAAGCTAGAGTTGAGCGAAACGGGTCGAACAATTTCAAAAGTCGACGACTTTTGGCAAAGTCGGGTTTCATGAAACGAAACCCGACCCTAGGATGAGGTCGGCCACGAGGTCGGCGACTTACGCGCCAAAGTCGCGTTTCAAAAGTTTGTTTAGCGCTCTTTTTCAGCCAATCAGGATCCACGGACACTGTGGGCAACGTGATGACATAGGCAGGGGTCACCACCATCTTTCAGAAGGGCATGCAAGTGATTGGCTTGCTTTGGTGGGCGTCACAGGGGGTATAAAAGGGCGTGCACGCCGACCGCCATCTTACTTCTGCCGATCTTAGCATAGGGAGAGGTTGCTGATTCTGTAGGGAGAGCGTTAGGCAGGGAAGAAGAAAAAAAAACTGCTTCTGCTGCTAGCGATTTTGCCTGTGCAACACACCAGTCACTGTGTATGCAGTGCAAGGGGAGGCTATATTGTGGTGGATCAGCGGTGTTGGTTGTTAGGCTGCCTTCTAAGGCTTCCTGACAGCTGCATTGCTGTTTCCCCACTGCTCTGCAAACTGCTTTTTTAAAAGCAATCCCAATTTTTTTTTTTTGTCCTGCTAAGGTACTGAGCGTGCATTTATTCACACCATACAGCGGTGTACGCTCCTCACACAGTACCGTGTAACGGCTGTTATCACAGCCACAGTGAAGCTATCTGTGTGTCACTGTGGAAGGATAAGTGGAGGACTTGTTCCGTTCTTACAGACCTACACTCTAGGGAGATTCCTATTCTGCCCAATTCTACAATTCACTTTTTTCACAGCTGTGCCATCGAGCCTGTGACATAGCGCTCTGATATTCAGTGGGCCTCGCACAATCCAAAAGTGTCCAGTGTCCACAAGTGTCTGCAGAAATTCAAAATCTCCCTTATCCTGTAGTCACTTTTTTCACACCTGTGCCATCGAGCCTGTGACATAGCGCTCTGATATTCAGTGGGCCTCACACAATCCAAAAGTGTCCAGTGTCCACAAGTGTCTGCAGAAATTCAAAATCTCCCTTATCCTATAGTCACTTTTTTCACACCTGTGCCATCGAGCCTGTGACATAGCGCTCTGATATTCAGTGGGCCTCACACAATCCAAAAGTGTCCAGTGTCCACAAGTGTCTGCAGAAATTCAAAATCTCCCTTATCCTGTAGTCACTTTTTTCACACCTGCTGCATCGAGCCTGTGACATAGCGCTGTGATATTCAGTGGGCCTCACACAATCCAAAAGTGTCCAGTGTCCACAAGTGTCTGCAGAAATTCAAAATCTCCCTTATCCTGTAGTCACTTTTTTCACACCTGTGCCATCGAGCCTGTGACATAGCGCTGTGATATTCAGTGGGCCTCACACAATCCAAGTGTCCAGTGTCCACAAGTGTCTGCAGAAATTCAAAATCTCCCTTATCCTGTAGTCACTTTTTTCACACCTGTGCCATCGAGCCTGTGACATAGCGCTCTGATATTCAGTGGGCCTCACACAATCCAAAAGTGTCCAGTGTCCACAAGTGTCTGCAGAAATTCAAAATCTCCCTTATCCTATAGTCACTTTTTTCACACCTGTGCCATCGAGCTTGTGACATAGCGCTCTGATATTCAGTGGGCCTCACACAATCCAAAAGTGTCCAGTGTCCACAAGTGTCTGCAGAAATTCAAAATCTCCCTTATCCTGTAGTCACTTTTTTCACACCTGCTGCATCGAGCCTGTGACATAGCGCTCTGATATTCAGTGGGCCTCACACAATCCAAGTGTCCAGTGTCCACAAGTGTCTGCAGAAAATCTAAATCTCCCCTGTCCTATAGACACCTTGTACCTTGTTTTACATTACTATATAGTTTGTTGGATTTTGTCTACATTTCTACCAAAAATGAGGAAGGCTGGTGGAAGAGGCCGTGGAATTGGGCGGGGGTTGGCAGCTGGTAATGATGGTGTTGGTGGTGGATCTGATGGTAGTGGCAAAAGCAAAATAGGACCAAATGCAGGAGGTGTTGAGCCTGTGTCATCGTCTGGCTCCATAAGGCTTCGAAGGCTTAGTTTTCTAGGAGTTGGCAAACTGCTTTTAACGCCAGAGCATCAGGAAAAAGTTTTGTCTTACATTGCTGACTCAGCCTCCAGCTCTATCGCCTCCTCTTCTGAAGTTGTAAAAAGTAAAAGCACTGAGTCGTCATTGGAGGCTCATGTTAATGAACCACACCTTTCCTTGTGTCCTTCACCCCAACCAAGATTGAAGGATGACGCAGGCCATACTACTGATTACTCCATGGAGCTGTTTTCACATACCATGCCTGGATTATAAAGTGAAATGGTGAATTACCCAGGCCAAGATGAATCTGACATGGAGTGCACTGATGCACAGCCGCTGATAGATGATTCTGCTGGTACATTCACTCAGAGCACTACATTGTCCTCGCAGTGTACAGAGCCAGATTCTGACCCTGATGAGACTCAGGTGCCCCTTCCCGCACACTATACCACCATATACGGTGACACAGAGGAAGGTGCACATGACATTGAAGAGGAGGTGATGGATGACCCAGTTGTTGACCCAGATTGGCATCCATTGGGGGAAGAGGGTGCTGCTTCCAATAGCTCAGATGAGGAGCATCCACAGCAGACATCGACATCTCAAAAGCTGTTATCTGGCAGGCCCGGAGCACTCCAAAGACAGGTTCCAAAAATCAAAAGAGTTGCTGGACAGCTTGTCCAGAGGGTCAAAACATCACAGCGTGCTAGGCCGCAAAATGTCTGCCAAAGTAGGAAGAGTGCAGTGTGGCACTTTTTTGAACAAAATCCTCATGATCAGGCCAAGGTTATCTGTAAGAAGTGCGCAAAGACCTTTAGCCGAGGGAAAAATCTGAAAAATTTGAATACCAGTTGCATGCTTAGACATTTAACCAGCATGCACTTGCAAGTGTGGACACAACACCAAACCTCAAGTGCCACATGTGCAACTGATCACAAAGAAGGTAGTCAGCAATGCTACATTGTTTCCCCCACTGTAAGCCCACACAGCAGCAAATGTTGAGGTGTCGTTGCAAGGCCACAGCAGTCAGGGAATCCCACTGTTATATCAACGAAATACTGAATCTTGGCCATCAGAAAGAACACCAACTCCATCACCATCATCAACCCTCTCTCAGTCCGCCCTGTCCACCGCTACTTCCACCATATGCAGCTCTCAAGTCCAGCTCACCCTCCCAGACACTATGAGTAGGTCAAGAAAGTACTCAGTCTCTCATCCGCGTACACTGGGTTTGAACGCCCACATTGCCAAACTAATCTCGATTGAGATGATGCCTTATCGGTTGGTGGAAAGCGCAGCTTTCCGCGAACTCATGGCCTATGCAGTACCACGCTATGACCTACCCAGTCACCACTTCTTCTCTCGCAAAGCCATCCCAGCCCTCCACCATCATGTGAAAGACCGCATTGTCCATGCACTCAAGCAGTCAGTGAGTGGAAAGGTGCACCTCACAACTGATGCATGGTCCAGTCGGCATGGCCAGGGCCGTTACGTGTCCATCACTGCGCACTGGGTTAATGTGGTGGATGCAGGGTCCACAGGGGACAGCGGTGGTGGGACAGTGCTGCCTAGCCCACGGTATAGGAAACAGTTGGCTGTAGGCGTTCCACCCTCCTCTCCTCCTCCTCCTCCTCCTCCAGAAGCGAAAGCTCGTCCACAGAGCGCAGTCGTACGAGCACTCCATCTGCAGCTGCCACTGTTGCACACGAGGTTTCCCCCTATCGAGCAGCTAGTGGAAAGCGTCAGCAGGCTGTGTTGAAGATGATGTGTTTGGGCAACAGACACACCACCGAGGTGCTGGCCGAGTACTTGAAGCGACAAACTGAGTCATGGCTGGGCAGTGTACATCTTGAGGCAGGCAAGGTAGTTAGTGATAACGGCCGTAATTTTGTGGCAGCTATAGCACTTTCAAAACTCAGCCACATACCTTGTTTGGCTCACACCTTGAACCTGGTGGTGCAGTGCTTCCTCAAAAATTATCCGGAGTTAACAGCCCTGCTCCATAAGGTGCGAAGACTGTGCGCGCACATCCGCCGGTCGCCTGTACACTCCGTTCGTATGCAGAAGCTGCAGCGATTGCTCCACCTTCCCAACCACCGCCTCATTATCGACATTGCAACAAGGTGGAACTCCACCCTGCACATGGTGGAGCGGCTGTGCGAGCAGAGGCAGGTCATAATGCATTTGTGGGAGGATACACGGCCAGGCACTTTGAGAGCAGACATGGAGTTGACAGGTGTGCAGTGGTCGAAGCTGAAAGACCTCTGTAAAGTCCTTCAGTGTTTTGAGGAATGCACACGGCTGGTAAGCGCAGACGACGCCATCCTAAGCATGAGCATCCCACTTATGCATCTGCTCATGCAAACTTTGACGCACCTTATGGAGCAGGCGTCTGCAGCCAATGTTGACGAGGAGGAAGAGGTGGAGGGAATCCTTGATGACATTCAGCCATTGTCTGCTCAGGGACCTCTCCTGGATGAGTTGGAGGAAGAAGAGGAGGAGGAGGATGATGATGGGGATGATTACTTAGGGGAGGAGGATGCATCTCGTGGGGCAAGTGAAAATTTTGGCGTGGCAAGGTCTGGTACAGGGTTTGTGCGTGACTGGAGGGATGTGGATTTGCCAGAAAGTGCTCCTCCAACCAGCACTCGCAGTGCATCATTGACACCGGGAACATTGGCCCACATGTCAGATTATGCCTTGCGAATCCTAAAAAGGGACCCCCGCATTGCCAAAATGATGAACGATGACGACTACTGGTTGGCCAGCATCCTGGATCCACGCTATAAAGGCAAATTACAAAACATCATGCCACAGGAGAACCTTGACCTAATATTGGCTAATAAACAAGCAACTCTGGTAAATCGGTTGCTTGAGGCATTCCCAGCACAAAGCAGTGGTGATGGTTCTCACACGAGCCGTACGGGCCGGGGGCAGCTTGGCAGAGGTGTTCATGGTGCACACAGCAGAAGTGGCGTTGGAGACAGGGGTTTCATGACAATGTTGTGGACTGATTTTTCAAGTACCGCTCACACAACTTGTAATACAGCATCGATGGAAAGTGACAGGAGACAGCAGTTGTCAACTATGGTTACAAACTAGTTTTCCTCCCATATCGATGTTCTCCCACACAGGTCATTCCCCTTTGACTATTGGGCCGCTAAACTGGACACCTGGCCTGAATTGGCACAATATGCCTTACAGGAGCTTGCTTGCCCAGCTGCAAGTGTGCTATCGGAAAGAGTCTTCAGTGCAGCTGGATCAAACCTGACAGAAAAAAGGACCCGTCTGTCAACCCAAAATGTGGATGATCTAACCTTCATTAAAATGAACCATGCATGGGTTTCCAAGGATTTTGTCCCACCTTCCCCTGATGACACATAGGGTGACAAAAAAATGGCTTGCTTTGGTCCACCTCTTCCTGGGACTTGACCTATTTCGCCTTTTGCATCAGCTGAATGTCCAACATCAACATATGCCACTTTCTAAAACTCCCTAACTGTGCAGCCTCCCCCCCCCCCATGGCCGGGGTCACCACCTAGCGCACGACACCGTGCGAGTGCCGTTGCCCTGGACAGGTGGGTAGGCCGACTCTTGGGCGCGGGCACTGGCACAGGGTCCCTCATAATGCAATCAAGTGTCTCTGACGGTGGTGGTGCACACCCGCCGTCAGACACACCACCGTACTATGAGGGGCCCAGTGCCAGTACTGACGCCCACGAGTGGGCCCCCCTTGCTTGGGCAGGGCCCCAGCATTTGCAATCTTTACCTCTCCCTGCTCCTCCGCTGTGTAGTCTGGGCCGTCAAATCCATACTGTGCCTGACACCGTCTGAGCCTGCCTCCTGATGTATAGACATATCTTTTGAATGTGTACGCTATCCATACATGTTATCCGGGGATACGGTACCCTTTCTCACCTATGTGCAATCACGTGCAAGCCATACTGGACCTAACACCGTCTGAGCCTGCCTCCTGATGTATAGACATATCTTTTGAAGGTGTACGCTATCCATACATGTTATCTGGGGATACGGTACCCTTTCTCACCTTTGTGCAATCACGTGCAAGCCATACTGGGCCTAACACCGTCTCAGCCTGCCTCCTGATGTATAGACATATCTTTTGAATGTGTACGCTATCCATACATGTTATCCGGGGATACGGTACCCTTTCTCACCTTTGTGCAATCACGTGCAAGCCATACTGGACCTAACACCGTCTGAGCCTGCCTCCAGATGTATAGACATATCTTTTGAATGTGTACGCTATCCATACATGTTATCCGGGGATACGGTACCCTTTCTCACCTTTGTGCAATCACGTGCAAGCCATACTGGGCCTAACACCATCTGAGCCTGCCTCCTGATGTATAGACATATCTTTTGAATGTGTACGCTATCCATACATGTTATCCGGGGATACGGTACCCTTTCTCACCTTTGTGCAATCACGTGTAATCCATACTGGGCGTGAGAACGGCTGGCGAGCTGTTAAGCAAGCTACAGCACCTGTGGTTTGCACACGTAAGTTTTTCATTTTTTCAGGAATTTCGGTTAGGCCTAATTCCGGAACTGCGGTTGACCTGCACTTACTTGGAAATCATCGTTCGCGAGTAATAATTGTAATCAGTGATCCCCATCACTAACGTTGTTCAGCGGGTTATCTGCACCTGTAAGCGACAATCGCTGGCCTTTTCAGTGTAGCGCACATGCTGCCACGGACATGTAAGGGCATGACACACCAGTTATTGGCCAATCTCATGTGCCAGAGCCTCACGTGTCCCTCTAGTAAGCCGGACTCGGACCGCGGGGCATGACGGAGTCTCGTTCGTTAACGGAATTAAGCTTGCAATGTGTGCATCTGTTCTGTAGCCGGCATGGTTGAGGTTGCCCGTGTTGAGTCAAATTACGCCGTAGGCTCCACTCCTGGTGGTGCCCTTCTGGACATTCCTTTAAGGTTCAGCTTTGCAACCATACTGCCCACGTAAAACAAACACTTTGCCTTCATGAACGCTGTTTGAAGGGTCATGACTCGTGGGAATAACGCCGCCCAATCAGTTAACCTGCTAGAGAGATCCTTCGTTGCTCCCAAGCATGACATCACACTCCCTAGGAGGAAGGTAATGCCACTGTGGCGACCGTACTCCTGGGGGCGACACAAGTGCACTGATGCCCAGCCACTGCTCGATGAATCTGCTGGTACATTGACCCAGACCACTACATTCCCCTCGCACGCTACACGGCCTGAATCTGACCCTGATGAAACTCAGGTTACCCTTCCCATATACAGTTCCATCTTACACGGTGACAAAGAGGAAGCTGCAGATGAAAGTGCAGGTTCGGCCCACCCGCCATCAGACACACCACCGTACTATCAGGGGCCCTGTGCCAGTGCCGTCGCCAACGAGTGGGCCCCCCCTGCTTGCTCAGGATCACAACACTTGCAAGGTTGAAATACTGTGCAGTGAGATGGAAGATGGGGACGACGAGGAGTCCAGACTAGTACAGGGATTCCCTAGCGAGGAGACTTATTTCATTGTTTTCAATGTTGGGACAGCAATTTTTGGGGAGCACTATACTCTGGAGAATGATAGATGGGGCCCACCATACACTGGAACATTCCAAAGGTGAACATCAGACACTGGAGCAGCATTTACAGGGCCCATTATACACTAGAGCATTAGAAATGGGGCCCATTATGTTTGGAGCATTATTTGGGCCCATAAGACAGTGGAGCTTCATCCATGGGGACCAACATATACTGTAGCATTATGTGGAGCGCATCATATACTGTTTCAAACATTATATGGGACCAATGATTCTGTATGGAGAAATAGATGGGCCTCGTCATGAGATGTAAAAAGTGAAGTATTTTTCATTGTACTATACCGCTATTTCTCTGCCGTATCGGAGCATGATGAGTTGTGGTATGTGTTAAAGGGGCGCTCTTTCGCCCAGGGCACATGAAAACCTGGAACCAACCCTACCCCCCCACAACTTTAGCCAAATAACCCCCATTTTTCAGTGCGTAACTTGTATTATGAAGTTAATTAAGGTTGACCAGCTTAAGTAAGAAGAATTGATGCTTTTGGCATTCAAATGAGCACTGTAGGTGTGTTTCCTGTCCTCCTCTCACTGCCGACTTTTATTCCCCATTGACTTACATTGGATTTCGTGTTTCGGGACGACCCCGACTTTTCCCTGTAATCGGCCGATCTTGCTCAACCCGACTTTTGGAAAAGTCGGGTTTCACGAAACGAAACTCGACCATAAAAAACCAAAAGTCGCTCAACTCTAATACAGGCCATTATCACACCAGAAACTTATGAAGAACTTGATGTCATCATTGGCCCCTATCTCCTCCCTCTCATGTCCTGATTCTGCATTGAAGCATTACAATGAAACACTTCAAAGTGCCCTGGATGAATTTGCACCCCCTATAAATAGAACACCACAACACAGATGGCGACAACCCTGGCACACCCTGCAAACACATTTCCTGCAGCGGTGCTCCAGGTGTGCCAAACGTCTGTGGAGAAAATCCAATCTACACGAAGATTTCATCCATTATAAGTTTATGCTTAGAACATACAACACTGCCCTTCACCTCTTCAAACAAACCTATTTCAACACCCTCATCACTTCACTGTCCAATAACCCGAAACGACTCTTTGACACTTTTCATTCTCTACTCAATCCAAGAGTACATGCCCCAACCACGGAACTCCGAGCTGACGATCTGGCCAATTACTTCAAAGAACAAATTGACCAGATTTGACAGGAAATTTATCTCCCAATCACCTCATACCATGCACTGTCCTCCCTCCCCCACTGCATCTAGCTCACTCTCTGAATTTGAACCAGTCACAGAAGAAGTAAGCAGGCTCCTTGCATCTTCTCGCCCAACCTCTTGCACCAGTGACCTATTTCCGTCACATCTCCTCCAGTCCCTTTCCCCTGCTGTCACCCCTCACCTAACTAAAATATTTAACCTCTCTCTCTCTTCTGGTATCTTTCCCTCCTCATTTAAGCATGCCATCATACATTCACTACTTAAAAAACCATCCCTCGACCAAAACTGTGCCGCTAACTATAGACCTGTCTCTAATCTTCCCTTCATCTCTAAACTCCTGGAACGCCTGGTCCACTCCCGCCTTATCCGCTATCTCTTTGATAACTCTATTCTCGACTCTCTCCAATCCGGTTTCCGCTCTTTACACTCTACTGAAACTGCCCTCACTAAAGTATCTAATGATCTACTAACAGCTAAATCAAATGGTCATTACTCCATGCTAATTCTCTTGGATCTCTCTGCAGCATTCGACACTGTGGATCATCAGCTCCTCCTCACTATGCTCCATTCCATTGGCCTCAAGGACACCGTTCTCTCCTGGTTCTCCTCCTATCTCTCTGACCGCTCCTTTACTGTATCTTTTGCCGGTTCCTCCTCCTCTCACCTTCCCCTTACTGTTGTGGTTCCTCAAGGATCGGTTCTAGGCCCCCTCCTCTTCTCCTTGTACACTGCCCCTATTAGTCAAACAATCAGTAGATTTGTTTTCCAGTACCATCTCAATGCTGATGACACCCAATTATACGCTTCTTCTCCTGACATCACGCCAGCCTTTCTAGAAAACACCAGCGATTGTCTAAACGCTGTGTCTAACATCATGTCCTCACTATATCTGAAACTGAACCTGTCAAAGACTGAACTCCTTGTGTTTCCTCCCTCTACTAATGTACCTATACCTGACATTGCCATTTCTGTGTGTGGTTCCACTATTACTCCCCAGCAACATGCCAGCTGTCTTGGGGTCATACTTGACTCCGAGCTTTCCTTTGCCCCCCACATTCGATCACTGGCTCACTCTTGTCATCTGCACCTCAAAAACATTTCTAGAATTCGACCTTTTCTTACTTTTGACTCTGCAAAAACTCTTACTGTTTCTCTTATTCATTCTCGTCTCGACTATTGTAGCTCTCTTCTAATCGGTCTCCCTCTTACCAAACTCTCCCCTCTCCAATCTGTCTTGAATGCTGCAGCCAGGATCATATTCCTCACCAATCGTTACACCGATGCCTCTACCTTGTGCCAGTCATTACACTGGCTACCCATCCACTCCAGAATTCAGTATAAACTTATTACCCTCACCCACAAAGCCCTCCATGGCTCAGCACCACCCTACATCTCCTCCCTTGTTTCAGTATACCACCCTACCCGAGGGCCCTCCGTTCTGCTGATGACCTGAGGTTAGCATCCTCAATAATCAGAACCTCCCACTCCCGTCTCCAAGACTTTACACGTGCTGCGCCAATTCTTTGGAATTCACTTCCCAGGTCAATACGATTAGTCCCCAATCCCCACAATTTTAAGCGTGCCCTGAAAACGCATTTATTCAGACTGGCCTATCGCCTCAACACATTAACCTAATCTATCCCTGTGTGGCACAGCCAAATGTTTTACCATAACCAGGTTCCCCGCATCATGTTCCCACATGCTTTATGCATCCATTAGCCCTCTGTGTCTGTACTGTTACACACTTAACATTATGGCTGGTCCATACAATCAGGGCAACTGTTACCACCCACCTTTCGTGTCTACCTCTTTCCTCATAGATTTTAAGCTTGCGAGCAGGGCCCTCATTCCTCTTGGTATTTGTTATAATCTATGTGATTATTGTTATGCTGTAATGTCTGTTGTCTGTACAAATCCCCTCTGAAATGTGAAGTGCTGTGGAATATGTCGGCGCTATAGAAATAAAATTTATTATTATTATTAAGAAAGTTGACACGCCTGATAGGGTGTCTATGCTGTCTGCTCCTCCAATTGATGAGGACTGTGAGTTGGAGATTTCACGCATTCTTGATTCCAGGTGGCACAGAGGAGGCTTACAGTATCTCGTGTCCTGGAAGGGTTTTGGTCCCAAGGACAATTCCTGGGTGAAAGCTGTGGACGTCTCAGCTTCAAGATTAATTAAGGCTTTTCACAGGAGATTTCCGAATAAGGCTCGACCTAGAGGATCTGGGGGATCCTCGTTAAAGGGGAGGTACTGATAGAATCTGTTCAGTTTGTGACTATCTGCCATTTTCTTGTAGTGTTCTGGCTGTTGGTCTTTTCCCCCGGGTGCTGGGTTTGCCTTTGGTCAGGTGATAGTATCACCCTTTATTAACCTGCACCTGCCTCCCATTCCTTGCTGGACAACAGTGTTAATTCGCTTGAAGTCTGGCTTGGAGCCTTGCTTTGCCTTCTGTGTTTTTATTTAGTGCAGTTCTGAAACCTCTGGTTCTGCTAGTATTAGTTTCTGTTGCAGTTTGTTTCTGCAGCCTTCTCTGCGTTTCTATTAGGAGATGACCCGTTTTTATACCCAGTCCTTAGATCTTTCAGGGACCCCCTTCCCCCTATCTATAGGTCTTCGCTGAGATTAACCTATGATCTTCGGTGGGTCTATTCATAGAATCATAGAATCGTAGAGTTGGAAGAGACCTCCTGGGCCATCTGGTCCAAGCCCCTGCTCAAAGCAGGATTCGCCAAATCATCCCAGACAGATGTCTGTCCAGCCTCTGTTTGAAGACTTCTGTTGAAGGAGAACTCACCACCCCTCGTGGCAGCCTGCTCCACTCATTGATCATTCTGTCAAAAAAGTTTTTTTCTAATATCTAATCTGTGTCTCCTCTAATTCAGTTTCATCCCATTGCTTCTAGTCTTTCCTTGTGCAAATGAGAATAAAGATGATCCTTCTACAATGTGACAGCCCTTGAGATATTTGTAGACAGCTATTAAGTCTCATTCACAAGGAATGGGTCGCCCACTCCATCATAGGGTATCAGCCTAGTCGCAGTGCAGAGTCAGTTTTCCCGCATCTTACCCTAGTCCTGCGCTGCAGTACCGCAACAGCAACCTTTCAATTTTCTATGCCATCCAAGTCCAGGGAGATTAGCTACAGTTCCATGGGTTGTAAACTTCTTGATTATGTTGCACACCTTGGACGGACAAAGGAACATCAAGATCTCTGGGGATGAACTTGTAACCTTGAGATTGTTGATATTTTTTTTAACAATTTTAGTTCTCAAGTCCTCAAAGAGTTCTCTTCTCCTCTTTCTATCTTCCATGCTTAGTGTAGCACATGCAGACACACAATGCAAAGACTGAGTCAACTTCTCCCATCTTATCTGGTTTCAGGTATGATTTCCATATAGCCCACACCTATTATTTGCCACAGGTGAGTTTGAATGAGTAACACATGCTTGAAACAAAGTTGTTTACCCACAATTTTGGAAAGGTGCCAATAAATTTGTATGGCCCATTTTTGGGGTTTTGTGTGAAATTATGTCCAATTTTCCCTCTATTTTCTCGGACAAGTATTTCATTTTCTGCAGTAAGTTCAAGGGTGCCAACACTTTTGGCCATGACTAATTATATATATTTACACCCTGGTATGGTCACTGCCAATTCCATAATAACAAAAAAGAGCTGCCACCACCAGTCGTTTATACAGGCCAACTGGACACCCAGAACAGGTATCGAATGGCTTCAGGGGTGTGGCTTACAGAGCAAGAGGCGCAGAGCTATTACATTTTATATATTTAATGCAGAATGGTCTGGTTATAAAAATATACAAGGAAGATACAAATAGGAGCAAAACAATACGATATATACAGTTACATAGAATAAAAAGGAATAACGAAAGAGAATTACTAAACCTGAGGTTGCGTTTATATATTAGGAAAATGGAACTATCTTTTTGTCATGTACCGTGTACGAAAGACTAAGTGCAACATGAAGGATAAGGGGAAGTGAACCTAACACTAGGGAAGGGGGGAGTGGATACCCCTAGGCAGATCTAATGTCACCCTGTCTGCCCTAAACATCTCTATATAGGTTCTGCACCTATTGCCGAGCGGGAACCTAATCCCCGCCTTACACTGGCGATAAGCCCTCCTAAGGGAAGAACAGGATGACACTTGTCAATCCCCACTACCACTAAATACAGCTGGGATAGACAAACAAGGGGAACACTTATCTTGAGAAGACTTAGACATGTAACACAGACCTCCTCCAGCAACACCAAAGAGGAAGATAGCCGACTGCTATATCGCCATGCCTCAACAGGAGGAAATGGAAATATCACCGGCAACTCCCAGCAGCAGGCTGGGAGTCAATAACACCCACGTCCAGGTGTGTCAATTGGAGCCAGAGAAAGGTTGCGACTGGGTTAAAGAGTCATAAGGGTTAAGAAGGTGTCTGCAAAGACAAACGCAGAGGCCTTCTGCAGCCAGATGCAGTGCAACTGTCTGCAGTCTCTGACACACCCGTGGCAGTCTTCCCGAATGAACAGATATGCAAATTTTACTTTTTATGAGATGAAGATTATGCCCTCATACTTCCCCTTAGTCAGCTCATGTGTGGCTGGTTGTGGGATGTGCTAAGTCTGTTAGAATTTTATGAGATGCCTACTGTCACGAATGGAAGCGGAGGCAGAGATGGTGAAGTTCACATTCGTTTTTATTTTTAAAGTGGAACCTCGGGACCACGGTCCGGGGGGCTCCGAAGGGGGCATGACTAGTGAGCCCCGGGCACCCGTAGTAAAGCCCCTCAGACAGGGCCAGAATGGAATACCAGGACGACACAGGTGCCACCTCCAGTTAGACCCCGAACACATGGCAGCTGTCCCAGTGGGACCAAAAGGGATAACAGTAGTTACAGCAGAGTCCGTAATGAGCCTGGTCTTGGATCTGGGTAGATGGTAAGGAGTCGGTTCCAGTGACCTTCACACAGTCCTCAGACACGGATAGCTGTTGGTGGAACGGGATGACTTTCGCCCAGATGGTTGCAGATATAACCAGGTAGCACAGGATACTGATATGCTGTGGAGGCAGAGAACATTAGAAAATGCACAGAGACTGCAGACGCAGTGCAGACAGGTTAGCATGAGAACCGGATGTAGCAATGATAGATACTCGTTGCTCCGGCGCTCTCCCTATGGAGGAGAGGCCAGAAATAGCAGCCAGTGCGCTGCCATTGGTTAATGGCAGTTTTTGAATAATGCACGCCGTCCCTTTAAGAAGGCAGGAGAGCGGGCGGGCGTGCCCTAATACCCTTAGCTACAGATGTCCTCACAGGACGCCAGGAGGCGGAGGCAGGAGGGAGGCCTGAATGCTGAGCAGCAGCATGAGATCCAGAGGAGGCCGGCTGCCGCATAAGGACAGCATGTGAGGCTCGAGGTGAGTGCCCATAACGGAGGGCAGCGGCAGACCTGGATGCAGCGCCAGGACGGGGACCAGGTGTAACAGTGGCAGACCTGGGCGCCGTGCCAGGACAGGGACTGGGTGTAACAGTATCCACCTCTTTACACTCCCTCTTCTTCAAGCCTGCGTAGAACCGTTTAAGGAGAAGAGGAGCCTGTTCTCCCTAGGCTCCCAAGATCTCTCCTCAGGACCAAAACTCCTCCAGTCCACCAGGTAGTAGGTCTTACCCCTTACTTTTTTTATGGCCAAGATATATTTTACCTTAAAAACATCATCGTCCGAGACAGGGTGAGGAGTGGTACCTTGATCCTTAAAGAAGGGGCTCAAAACTACCGGTTTGAGGAGAGAAACATGAAAGGAGTTAGGCACAGGTAAGGAAATAGGTAACTTCAGCTTGTATGAGACTGGATTGATCGGTCTCAAAATCTCAAATGGTCCGATGAACCGGGGACCCAATTTGAAGGATGGCATCTTTAAACAAATATACTTTGAAGAGAGCCATACCTTGTCTCCGAGACGAAAGATAGGTGCATCCAAACGTCTCTTGTCCGCATGCCTTTCATACGCTCGGAGGCTTTCTCCAGAGCTGTTTTGGTGTCCCTCCATACCTTAGAAAACTCTTCGGAGAAAGTATCGGCAGCCGGAACGCCAGATGATCTGGAGATGGGAAGAGGTATCCCGGGTTGCAGTCCGAAGACAATCTGAAAGGGAGGCTTTCCAGAAAATTCACTTACTTAGTTGTAAGAAAATTCGGCCCAAGACAGTAAGTCTACCCAGTCGTCATGATGCGCGTTGACAAAGTGACGCAGGAATCCAGCCAGGATTTGATTTGTCCTCTCCACTTGTCCATTGGACTGGGGATGGTATGCTGAGGAAAAATCCAGTTCAATTCTTACCAGTTTACAAACTGCTCTCCAGAATCTTGAGGTGAACTGGACTCCTCTGTCGGAAACGATGTGGAGAAGAAAACCATGGAGACGGAAGATGTGCCGGATGAACAGATGCGCCAACTCAGGAGCAGTTGGAAGACCGGGTAGCGGAACGAAGTGGGCCATTTTAGAGAAGTGGTCCACCACTACCCACACCACAGAACAGCCAGATGAGATTGGAAGATCTGTGATGAAGTCCATCGCGATGTGTTGCCAGGGAGCAGACGGAATTGGTAGGGGCTGAAGCCTACCTGCGGGTAGGTGCTTGGCCGTCTTGTTACGGGCACAAGGAGGACAGGCTGTGACGTACTCCTGAATGTGCTTAGCCATAGCTGGCCACCAATAGTACCGGGAGATGAGTTGCAGAGTCTTTCTCTGACCGGCGTGGCCAGCCAACTTGGATGAGTGACCCCACTGAAGGACACGAGTACGTTCAGAAGCTGACGCAAAAGTCTTCCCAGGGGGAAGCCGGGTAAGGTCAGAAGAAGCAACAGCGACTAGCCTTGAGGGTTCAATGATGTGCTGCGGTTCTTCTTCCTGATCAGGAGGTAGAAAGGCTCTGGAAAGTGCATCTGCTTTGACATTTTTGTCAGCTGGGCGAAAATGAAGAACAAAATCAAAGCGAGCAAAAAACAAAGCCCAGTGAGCTTGACGAGGATTCAGCCTTTGCGCAGTTTGGAGGTAAGCAAGGTTTTTGTGATCGGTGTATATGACTACCTGATGAAGAGCTCCTTCTAGAAGATGCTTCCACTCCTGCAGAGCCAACTTGATAGCCAACAATTCCCAATCTCCAAAGGAATAATTTCTCTCTGCGGAAGAAAAAACTTTGGAAAAAAAAACCACAGGAGTGCATTCGCCCGGTGGACGATTTCTGGGTTAGTACGGCTCCCGCACCTACTGAAGAGGCATCGACCTCAAGAAAAAATTGTTCATTAAAGTCAGGACGATGAATAACAGGTGCGACAGCAAAGGCCTTTTTCAGAGAAACTGTCATGCTCGCCATGTCTGTTATGTCCGCCATGTCTGTTTTGCCTCATGACCCCTGGAGCGGTGTGCACGCGCATCTCATGTCTGCTATCCTGCATGTTCCCTAGAGCAGTGTGCACACTCACCTCATGACTGTTGGCCTGCAAGATGCCTGCGTTTCTGCTCTGCCTTCTGTGATCATCTCTGCATGTCTGAAACCCCTGATCATGTGACCTGATCATGTGACCTTTCCTGGGTTCCAGCATTGTCTGGTTCTGCAATCATCTCTGCATGTCTGAAACCCCTGATCATGTGACCCTTCCTAGGTTCCAGCATTGTCTGGTTCTGCAATCATCTCTGCATGTCTGAAACCTCTGATCATGTGACCGCTCTCTGTGATACTGGAGGACCTGAACTGGAAGTTCTCCCCTGGTCCTGACCCGGAAGTGGAGGAGCTAATGCCCTATATCAGACCGCCCCTCCCTATGCTCAGGGCCTGAGTATTGTGTTGCTTCCCTGCATGGCTGCTTGGTCTGTTGGGTCGCTCCCTCTATTCTGTACCCCTGCACTAGGGTGACCGGATCTCATATGGGGGGAAAAAATGTCAGAATCTTGCTCGTCTGGACCCACAAAACGATTCCCCTTTCCAGATATTGAGCTCGATCAAACGACGTTAACCCGTGCCGCTCGTCGCTCAAAGTTTGAAAAAATCCAAATTGAGGTATTTTAAGATTTAGGTATTTTGCATAGTCTGTTAGACTATAAAGAATGTGACAACAACATTGCAGAAATAGTCCTGACCAAATTTTCGAACCATTTGTGGTATTTGAATGCAGAGTTGGTGGGATTATCGTTTTTTGATCCCACCATTACAGACAATGAAAAGTTGTTAATGGCTAATAAATTGCTCAGTAACACAGAAGAACCATCAGAGCACGCTAACCTACATGAGTTGATAATTTTACATAGTTATCTAATCTATTCTAGAGCTTTTGTTAAAGTAGTTTTTGAAACGTCAGAATATAATGCTCGGCATTTGCTTACAACTTGCAGGACATATTGCTTTTGTTCTTCATCTTTTGTCAGAAGGTCGTTAAAGTCGGTTACTTCCTACCTCTTTTAATTTTTCTTTCCTAACTTTTGGATTTACAACCCTAGCGTGGTCTGATGGTTCATCTGTGCTACTGAGCAATTTATTAGCCATTAACAACTTTTCATTGTCTGTAATGGTGGGATCAAAAAACGATAATCCCACCAACTCTGCATTCAAATACCACAAATGGTTCGAAAATTTGGTCAGGGCTATTTCTGCAATGTTGTTGTCACATTCTTTATAGTCTAACAGACTATGCAAAATACCTAAATCTTAAAATACCTCAATTTGGATTTTTTCAAACTTTGAGCGACGAGCGGCACGGGTTAACGTCGTTTGATCGAGCTCAAATTTTGGCTATCTCAATATCTGGAAAGGGGAATCATTTTGTGGGGTCCAGACGGACAAAATTCCGACATCGATTTTTTGCGGTCACCCTACCCTGCACTCTGCCCTGTCATGCATCTCTGCACACGCTCTGTGCTTGTACGCTGTCTCTTGTCCCGTGCCTTGTCTAGTGTTTGTCCTTCGTGCCATGTTTTGTCTCTGCTCTGCTTTGCCTTGTAGTCCTTCCTTACTCTGATTCCGTTCTGTGCTCCAGTCTAGCTCCCGTTCCTTGTTCCGTACCTTGCCTTGCTTTACCTGGCTCCTCCCTATGGTCTCTGTCTTTGCTTGCTCTGCCTCGCTCTCTCCTATGCTGCTCTGTAGTGCTCCCTGGCACACACACCATTCCTCCTCTCTTACTTTTGATGCTCTTTTCCATGTCTAGTCTCAAGGCTCTGCCTTGGCCCGGCTCTGGACTTCGGCCTACACTCCGCTGCTAGACTCTTTCCTATTGTGCTCTCTTGCACGTTTCAAGGCTAGTCCCAAGGCTCTTCCTTGGCCCGGCTCTGGGATTCAGCCTACGCTCCGCTGCTAGCTCTGTTCTTGCTCTGACCTGATTCCGTGTTTCTGCCTATGCTTCCGTTCCTGGTTCCGTACTCTGCCTAAGCTCTGTCTCTGTCTTCTCGTCTCGCCTTGCCTTGTTGCTTCATGTGCTCTTTACATGCACCTGGCCTTCCTAGCCTCTTGTTTGTGCCTCAGCCGTGCCCGCTCTAGCTGTGCACGCCTGCTTGTGCCTCAGCCGTGCTCGTCGGTCAGTGACAGCTGTGTCGCCTGCCATGCCTCAGCCGGGTTCGCTGGAGTCTTGCCCGTCTGTCAGAGCCGCAGCCCGATCAGCTAGCCAGTGCCCCAGCCGTGCTCTCTGTGCTCCCTTGCACCTCACGCTGTTTCTGCACTGCGCTCTACGTGCTCTCTAAAGCACGCGCAGGCCCTCGCCTGCTCCTTGGCATTCCTCCCCGTGCTTCTGTAAAAGTACGCGCAGGTCTTGCCATGTACCCTGGCATGCCCTCTTGCACGCACAGGTCCTAACCCTGTCCTTGAACCCTGACCCTGGCGTGCCTCTCTGCACGCACAGGACTCTGCCTCGCCTGACCCTGGCGTGCCTCTCTGCACGCGCAGGACTCTGCCTCGCCTGACCCTGGCGTGCCTCTCTGCACGCGCAGGACTCTGCCTCGCCTGACCCTGGCGTGCCTCTCTGCACGCGCAGGACTCTGCCTCGCCTGACCCTGGCGTGCCTCTCTGCACGCGCAGGACTCTGCCTCGCCTGACCCTGGCGTGCCTCTCTGCACATGCAGGACTCTGCCTCGCCTGACCCTGGCGTGCCTCGCTGCACATGCAGGACTCTGTCTCGCCTCTCTGCACGCGCAGGACTCTGCCTCGCCTGACCCTGGCGTGCCTCTCTGCACGCGCAGGACTCTGCCTTGCCTGACCCTGGCGTGCCTCTCTGTACGCGCAGGACTCTGCCTCGCCTGACCCTGGCGTGCCTCTCTGCACGCGCAGGACTCTGCCTCGCCTGACCCTGGCGTGCCTCTCTGCACGCGCAGGACTCTGCCTCGCCTGACCCTGGCGTGCCTCTCTGCACGCTCAGGACTCTGTCTCGCCTGACTCTGGCGTGCCTCTCTGCACGCGCAGGACTCTGCCTCGCCTGACCCTGGCGTGCCTCTCTGCATGCGCAGGACTCTGTCTCACCTGACCCTGGCGTGTCTCTCTGCACGCGCAGGCCTCCGTCCTTGAATCTTACCCTGGCGTGTTCCGTAACACGAATCGTGTCTCTAACTTGTCTTGTCTCCTTGCATGGAACCCTGGTTTGTCTGCCGGATGCCCGGAACCTGCCGATTGCTGCCAGAGATTGTAAGCCTGATGACTGCGGCCTGATGTCTGGAGCTGATGTCCGCAGCCTGATGCCCTGATCATGTCGATCATTGCCAGATGTCCAGAGTCCGATGCCAGCGTGCCTTTGCCTACCATCCTGCATGTACCATATCTTGGACCTTGGCGTGTCTCCTTGCACGCACTCTGCCTTGGACTCTGGCATGTCTCCTAGCACGCACCTTGTCTTGGACTCTAGCGTGTCCTAGCACGCATCCTTCCTAGGAACTCTGGTGTGAATCCTAACACATACCCTGCCCTGGACTCTGGTATGTTTTCTGCACGTGTTATATCTGGAACATTTGGCGTGTCCTTGCACGCACCTTGCCGTGTTTCACCGTTTGTGCTCTGCACCTGATTCCCTGTTTGTGCCTTGCACCTGAATAAAGTGTGTAACCACGTTTGCTGAAGAAACCCTGTGACTTCGCTTTATGTTTCGTATCCTGTCGTCCTGTTGCCAGACACTCAATAGTGTCTCCCTGAGCCGGCCGTCTGGTCCAGCTGCTCTGGTGGCTCACCCCCTTGGTCTTGCCCCTGACACTCCCTGTATAGGGGGTGGGTTCTCACTAAGTCAGCTCGCCCTAGGTGGGTGGGTGCCACGGCCCAGAGGGTCCACTCTAAAAAGGAAAATGACTCAGCGTAAGCTGACGCTCGTCACAGAAACCAAAGCCTCCTCCGCATCAGGGGGCCAATCCTTGGGACTTGTACCTTTCTGGGTCAGAGCCGAGATGGGTGCCACTTGGGTGGAGAAGTTAGGAATGAATTGTCTGTAGTAGTTGGCGAAGCCCAGAAATCGCTGTATGGCCTTCTGTCCAGACGGACGAGGCCACTTGAGTGTAGCCGATAATTTCTCTGGATCCACTTTTAATCCTGTGGAGGAAACAATGTAACCGTGGAAAGGCAATGAGGATTGTTCAAAAAGGCACTTTTCAAACTTGGCATACAGTCGGTTCTCCCTGAGCCTCTGTAAGACTAGGCGTACTTGCCTCCGGTGCGAGACCAAGTCTGTGGAAAAAATCAGAATGTCATCCAGGTAGACAACAACACAGGTGTAAAGCAGATCCCTGAAAATGTCATTGACGAACTCTTGGAAAACAGCGGGTGCATTGCTTAGACCAAACGGCATTACCAGGTACTCGTAGTGACCATCACGGGTGTTGAAGGCTGTTTTCCATTTGTCTCCATCCCTGATTCGGATCAAGTTGTAGGCACCTCTGAGATCCAGCTTGGTGAAGATCTTGGCCCCTTGGAGACGGTCAAACAGTTCTGAAATTAGAGGCAAAGGGTACCTGTTTTTTACCGTGATCTGGTTCAGTCCCCGGTAGTCGATACAGGGCCGCAAGGATCCGTCCTTTTTCTTCACGAAGAAGAAGCCTGCTCCTGCCGGTGATGATGATTTTTGAATAAACCCTCTGGCCAAATTCTCCTGGATGTAGTCCGACATAGCCTGAGTCTCTGCCTAGGAAAGAGGGTAAACTCTCCCATGGGGAGATGTTCCAGGAAGAAGATCTATCGACAGTCATATGACCTGTGGGGGGGGAGTTTTTCACCCTCCTTTTTCCCGAAAACATCCAAGAAGGACCAGTAGAAAGTTGTGGGAAGCAGGGTGTGTTGCAGTCCGCGCTGCCGAGATTCACAAATCACCTGGGATACAAGATGTCCTCAGGGAAGGTGCCAGGAAGGGCGCCGAAACGTGTAGGAGGAAATAAAGGAGTATACTGCTACAACATCTTGTATCCCAGGTGATTTGTGAATCTCGGCAGCACAGACTGCAACACACCCTGCTTCCCACAACTTTCTGAAGGTTTTTCCACGTGTGAGTGGTTGGTGGAGGTCCTGCAGCAGCTGATTCTGTGATATGCTCTCAAGCCAGTTGTGGGTTACACAACTGGAATAGGTGAGTGGAACTGTATTATACCGCTCATACTTCAAGTGTCACTAGTGATAGGGCACTATTGCTCCTCTTGTTCCCCCCACCATTTTTTGTATTGAAGAAGGACCAGTAAGCAGATGGTAATCCAGGCAGGGTAGCAGGTTTGACCGGGGGTGAAACTGGTTCAATTCGGGTTAAGCAACGGTCCGAGCAGGAATCTCCCCAACGTAGAATTTCACCTGTTCTCCAATTAAGAACTGGTTCATGTTCCTGAAACCAAGGCAAACCTAGAAGCAAGGGGTGAGACAAACCAGGGTACACATAAAAACGGATTCTTTCAGAATGCATAAGACCTACCCGGAGTTCCACTGGCACAGTCTGGAACTGGACAGGTTCAGTCAGTGGCTAGCCATCAACAGCAGTCATCCGCAGCGGATTGGGAAGAGCCTGAACTGGTAAGTGGTAACAATCCACAAGCGTCTGCTGGATAAAACAACCGGTGGCCACGGAATCCAACAGACAGAGTCCAGAAAATTTTATTGCTCCGCAGGTCACGGAGACTGAGATCTGCAATGAAGGAGAGGAATGTTCTCTAGCTAGGGTGGCCTTTCCTACCGAACCTAGGCACAGGAGTTTCCCGACTTCTTTGGACAGGAGCGGATCTGGTGTTCGGAACTACCACAATATAGACAGCTTCCGTCTTTGCGACGCGCCTCCTGGCTGCGGCTGGCCAGACTTACTCGATCTACCTCCATAGCTTCGGGAGAAGAAGATGAGGTAGCCATTTTGGAAGAACTAGAGTCCAGGTGGTAGGACCTCTTGTCTCGCTTAATCTCCATGGAACGCTCCTGAAAACGCAGGTAAATCCGGGTTGCCAAGGAAATCAGGTCATCCAAGATGGTAGGCCTGTCCCGTCCCGCCAGCTCATCCTTAATTTTTCCAGATAGGCCCTCCCAGAAGGTAGCCAGCAAAGCCTCATTGTTCCAGGACAGCTCAGACGAGAGGGTGCGGAACTGAACAGCATACTGAGCCACCGTGAGGGTTCCTTGGCGTAAATAAAGCAGGGCAGAAGCGGTCGATGTGACCCGGCCAGGTTCATCGAAGGTCCTGTGAAAAGTCTCTAGGAAAGATTGAAGATCAATAACCAGCGGGTCTCCTCTCTCCCATAACGGGTTTAGCCAGGCGAGAGCCTCTCCAGCTAGATGTGACATAATGAAGCCCACTTTGGCACGGTCAGAAGCAAACATGTGCCCCAAGATTTCGAAGCGTAGGGTACACTGATTGAGAAAGCCCCGACACTGAGTGGGGTCACCATGGAAGTGGGGAGGAGCAGCCAGGTGAGGACCTTTGCTTGCCATGACAGCAGATACCTGGGTGTTGATAGGTGATTCAGAAGCAGCCGGGTTCAGCAGAGAATCCATGCGGGTGGACAGGTTACGTAGGTAAGACGTGATCTTGTCCTGTTGATCTTTTAAGCGGGTCACCTCTTGGCACAGTTCCATAGTCGGAGGCCTCTGGGGTCCAGCGGATTCCATGGCCGGAGCAATCTGTAACGAATGTGGGTCGCCCCCCCCAGGGCTGTGGGGTACTCGGTACCGGGCCAGTCTCTCAGAGGGGGTTGTCACAGCAGCGGTGACCCGGTCCGTGACCCTGGGCGCCCATGTAAAAGGGGTTGAGTTGGGAATAAAGTTTATAAGTGATTTGTGATGCCACCTGTGGTGTTCGGCAAGGGAGGTGTTAAGCCGACGCTGCAGACAGATCCTCTGGGACAGATGGTGTAGTGCAGCAATGATGTTGTAGCCCTCCACAGGTAGGGCTGTTGTCCCAGGGCAGTGTAGAAAAAGGGTTAGTAAGAGGGTGCAGGGTTTGGCACAGAGATGTAGCAGTGCTGAGGATGTTGCAGGAAGGAGGCAAGGACACAACAGGGTGCAGTTTCTTTACCTTTACTTGGCAAACGCAGTCCAGGGTCCTGATTACAGATGGCACAGGAGCAGGCTAGCCTGGAAGCAACTCAGGGACCTCTCTATCAGATGGGTTGTGTAGTCTCCTTCCTAGCGCTGGCTTGAGGTACATGCAGTACAGTGTTACACTGAAGTTCTTCCTTTTTATCTTCTTTTAGAACTACCTCGTATGGCAGACAGCTGTAGCCCTCTATCTCTCTTGGCTCACCTGTCGCTGTTGTGCCTCCAAGTCTTAGTTGGGAATAGAGCTTTTACAGCTTCCTATTCCTCTGGTTTCTGTTGCAGGACCTTCAGTATCCATACAACCATGGAGACCAGGCTCTAGATCATGCGCTATCACTGGGAGGGAGCCACTGTACTAGCACTGATGTTACCACCGTACAGTGACAATACAATGGTAATATCTGTTCTACACCAGTGCTCCTCAGACCATATGTTTGTGTACTGTAGAGGTTCTCACAAGTGACCTTCTCGATTTTCTAAGTCATTAATTTTCCTTGTCATTCATTCGGCCCAGACTGGCTTGACCACTTCTATAACTCGTCCCTGCAAAATGTCACACAGAGACATCTTTAACCTAATACTTTTTCAGGACCTTTCTCACATCCCCCCCACTTTAGCACAAACCATATAGTACTATAACCAGTGCTGTAGATAATAATATTGCCCTCTGTGTGCCCTGCATAGTAATAGTACCCTCCTGATGTGCCCCACACAATCACAGTGACACCTCTGTGCCTGTACACAGTAATAATGTTCCCTTTGTACTTCCTTGTAGTAATAATGCTCCCCTATGCCTCCTTACAATTATACAGCATCCTATAAAATGTGCCCTCTATACCACTTTATAATAATTACCCTGTAGCACTTATAATACTAACACGCCCCTGTGCTTTCTTACAATAATATTAATAATAATAATGCCTCCTGTGCTTTCTCTATCATAATGATCCCCCAGTGCCTCCTTGTAAGGCCGGAGTCTGTTATGAATGGGTCACCAAGGAGGATGGCAGGAACAGGCTAAGCCACCTGGAAACCAGAGAGGTTGGTAACTGAGTGGATTGCAGATCCCAGATCCTATCAACACAACTAGCAGTAGCCGTGGAGCTTTCCTACGAAGCCCTAGATGCCTCAGCACAGCCGGAGAACTAACTAAGCCTAAAGCCAGAAAGGTGAAATCTAAACTGCCCCAGAGCAGATCCCCAAAGGAATAGACAGCCCCCAAACATATATTGCCGGTGAGACCAGATGAAGCACAAACATAGGCAGAAAAATAGACTGAGCAAATGGTGAGGCCCAAGCTGTCTAGATAGGACAGGACAGAAAAGATACTGTCTGCAATCACGCAAAAACCCTAAAAATCCAACACATCTGATATACAAAAAACTTGAGGCCACATGACCTCTCCCCCACTAGATCAGCACTCTGGTGTGAACTGGAAGCAAAGCAAAAGATACTAACATAACAGGGGACTGAACAAACTGACAAAAGCTGTAACATATGGAGTGGGGCCAAGCGCTGCCCCCAGCAGGGAGTATGCTGAACCCTAGCAGCAAAGCAGAGGGCAAACAAAGGCACAACCAGATTAGATGCAAAGAATTAGCAAAAGAATCACTTAACTGAACCATGCAGATCAGGCAGGAGACAAAAGAACTCCAAATGCATAAGGAGGAAATCACCAGCAACTACTAAGAGAAGCCTGCTCATTTATATGCTCCAGTCAGTAATCCCAGATTCCCAATCATCGTCGTCCGGTGGCAAACCTCCATCAACCTGGCCAGATCCACTACTGCCAGTAACCACCAGAGGGAGCTCTGGCTCAGAAGTCCGAGCAAGGGAATTCACAACAGTACCCCCCTTGAGGAGGGGTCACCGAACCCTCATCCACGCCACCAGGCCGATCAGGATGGGCCCGATGAAAGGCACAAATCAATCTCTTGGCATGGATGTCAGAAGCAGAGACCCAAGAATTATCCTCCTGGCCATAACCTTTCCACTTGACCAAGTACTGAAGTCTCCGTCTGAGAATCCAAAATCTTCTCTACTTCATATTCCAAATTACCTTTAACCAGTACAGGGTCAGGGGGCGCTGCCATGGGAACTACTGGCTCCACAAACCTTTTCAACAAAGATTTATGAAAAACCTTGGCTTGAATTTTGGAGATGCAAGCTTCATGGGAATATTTTTTGAGGACAACCAAACCATATCACCCACTTTAAACCGGGGACCAATGGTCCTATGCCAGTTGGAAAACCGTTGGGCCTTTTCCTGAGAGTGGGACAACTTATCCACTACTTGGTCCCAAATCTGCTGCATTCTCTCTACCGCAGAATCCACACTTGGGCAGACAGAAGCTTCCACCTGCCCCGAAGAAAATCGAGGATGAAACCCAAAATTACAAAAGAAAGGAGACATCAAAGTGGCAGAACTAGCCCTATTGTTTAGCGCGAATTCGGCTAAGGGCAAAAATGAAACCCAATCATCCTGATCAGCAGATATGAAACATCTCAAATAGGACTCCAAAGTCTGGTTTGTTCTCTCAGTCTGCCCATTGGTCTGAGGATGAAATGCAGAGGAGAAGGACAACTGAATTCCCAGTCTGGAACAAAAAGCTCTCCAAAATCTGGAAACAAACTGGCATCCTCTGTCCAACACAATGTTCTCAGGAATCCCGTGCAGACGAACCACTTGTTGTAAAAACAAGGACACCAACTCAGAAGAAGATGGCAACTTTGGGAGTGGTACAAGATGGACCATCTTATAAAATCTATCACAGATCACCCAAATCACAGTCATTCTCTTAGAGACAGGGAGATCAGAGATAAAATCCATTGAGATAAGGCCCGGAAAGATCCTGAGTGACGGTTTGTGTTTGTACATGCGCTGATCAACTCTCAGAAATATGTTATTCTATGTATCTACAACCCTCACCCGGCCAATATATCAATTATCCAGAAGGCATTGAGTTTCGCCCTTAATTACCCAGATGCTCACGTCATTTGTATGGGAGATTTTAATTTGGTTATGAATCATCATCTTGATAAATTGAGACTAGGCGATGGAGTACAGAGTGGGACACCCCCCCGGTTGCATCACAGCTGTCACAATTCATGGTGGGTAGCGGGTGGCTGGATCTATGGAGAATGCGCCATCCTGAGACAAGGGAGTATACTTGCCATTCCTCCACTAAACGCTCTTTGTCTCGCATAGATTACTTGTTTGGATCCAGCAGCCTGGCGACATGGGTAGATGATATTGAACATGGTAGTAGGGGGATATAAGATCATAGTCCAGTTGTTCTTAAACTTAAATACAGCCCATCGACCACTAGGATAATGTGGAAATTGAACCCTTTCTGGCTGAAGTTGATAAAATCGCCTGATAGAACAATAGATCAGTTGCGTTGCTTCGTCTTGTCCCACCCTGAACCCCGAAATGTTAATTTATTTTGGGACGCTCTCAAAGCTTATCTGAGGGGTTGTTTATCCTCTACGATCTCTTATATTAAGCGAGTGACATCGGAGGAGGATGGCGAGATGGAGCGACGTCTGAAAGATTCGGAGGCAGCCTATATATCTGATCAAACTAACAGTAATAGGGTCGAGTGGTTGACTGCTCAAAGGTTACATACTCAATATATTGACACTAAAACTAAGCGTAAACTATTTTTTACCAGGCAATCTTATTTTGAGATGGGGAATCAGTCTAGTAAATTTTTGGCTTATTTGGTGCGACAGCATAATATAACTAACACAATTCTACAGGTTCGCAACTCGGATGGTACTCTGGTTTCTTCCACTGAGGAAATACTGAAATGTTTTTCTGAGTATTATAGTTCATTGTATAATTCGAAGACTGATGCTGACGGCCCGGGGTGTCTAAATTATTTGTCAGACATAGAGTTTCCCACACTGAGTCCTTCCCAGCAGGCCTTTAAGGATGCTGAATTTACTCTGGAGGAGGTAGAGGATGCCATAAAGGATATGGCCTCTGGGAAGGCCCCTGGGCCGGATGGATTCCCTGTCGAACTGTATAGGAAATACCAGGAGATACTGGCGCCCCTTTTGTTGACGGTGTTTCGTGGGATTTGGGAGGGGGGATGCATGCAGGAAACCTTCTATGAGGCTAATATAATAGTTCTTAAAAAAGAGGGGAAAGACCCTTTAGATTGTGGATCTTATCGGCCCATATCATTGGTAAATATGGATTATAAGATTTTTACAAAAATTTTGGCCAAAAGGTTGAATTCAGTCATATTAGATCTCATACACTGTGATCAAACCGCTTTATGCCTGGTAAGAGTACCTCCATTAATATTAGATGAGTCCAGTCAGTGGTTCAATATAGCTCCCTGGTGCTGGACAATGAATGGGCATTGGATGCGGCCAAGGCCTTTGACTCTCTTGAGTGGCCTTTTTTCCGTGCATGTTTGCAGAGGTATGGATTCGGTGATAGATTCCAAAAATGGGTCAGTATTTTATACTTGAAGCCTAAGGCCCGGGTCATCGTAAATAACGCCATATCTGAGCCTTTTTCATTACATAGGGGAACTCATCAAGGATGTCCCCTTTCCCCGCCCCTTTTTGCTCTTGCTATTGAGGCACTGGCAGTTCATATAAGATCTTACCCTAATATTGCTGGTATAGAGATAGCTGGTCGGACCGACACCATAGGCCTATATGCTGACGATATGGTGATATTTATGGACAAAGCGGAGGAGACTCTAACAAGAGTAATCACTATTATAAATAAATTCGGTAAATAGTCTGGCCTATATATAAATTGGGAGAAATCTGCTTTGATGCCTCTTTCCCATGCTCCAACGCCACGGCTTAGGACTCTCTCCCTGCTACCCATTGTAACCAGTTTTAAATACCTGGGTATCCATATTTCTCAAGACAGTAAATTTGATTTGCAACTTAATATATATCCGCTACAGGAGATGGTTAAAGTCAAATTTGCTATCTGGGGTAAACTTCCACTGTCTGTAGCCGGACGTATTAATTTAATTAAAATGATACTACTCCCGAAGCTTAGCTACTTTCTCCAACATAGTGCTGTAGTGGTGGCTAGATCCTTTTTTGCTAATTTGAATTCCCAGATGACATCTTTTATATGGGGGAAAACCAGGCCCAAACTTAAACTAACCACTTTGCAGAGACCCAAAAGGGGAGGGGGGGGCAGCGTTACCCGATTTCTTTCTGTACTATTTGTCTGGGCAGGCCAAAGCCATTAACACATGGATGCCTGGCGGTCACCTCCTGACATTCTGAAAACCATCTACTTCATGCCGCACAAACTAGTTGCCCTTTGGGATTTTTGGAAATGAGAAAACAAATGTTTCGCGACTGTTTCCCCTGCTTCGTCTGGCACGATCAATATGGAAACAGATTAAAAGGGTGGTTAGATTTGAGGATGTTATAGCAGAGATGCCCCTATGGAATAATGGTTAACTTCCGGCGTTACTTGAACATCCATCTGCCAAGTTTTGGGCTCAGTATAGTGTCTCTACGATAGGTGATCTATATGACCATGGAACTTTGATCTCTTTTGAACAATTACAAGTTAATCGCAGTGTCCCGAGGTCTCACTTCTTTCACTATTTACAACTAAGGTCAGCTCTTCAATCGCACATGAGAAGTATAGGTATAAATAACGCTATTTCATCTCAACCCTTGATAGGGATCCTTAAATCACAGGGCCCCCAGGGTCTCATCTCTTCTTTATATACATATATGTTGTCAGTGGGGATGGAATCTGCAATAGACTCCGTTAGGAAGAAGTGGGAAAGGCTCATCCCAGGTACACGAGGAGAGGAATGGGAAGATATTCTAGAGTCGTCGATCAAGGTATCTCCGTCTGTTAATAACAGGATGATACAATTATATATTATTAGTCAATCATATTTGACTCCAACTCGACTCTTTAAGATGGGCCGACACCAATCATTGGAATGTTTGAGATGTCATTCAATAGATGCAGACATTATCCATATGATTTGGTGTTGTCCTATTGTTGTACAATATTGGAGGGAGGTGACATCACTACTAACATCTCTGGTACAAATTCCTCCCCAAGTTCCCCTTGAGCCGCTGGTCTGTCTATTTGGAGTGTGGGATGAGGAGATATGTGGTCAATATGTTGGGATTTTCTTAAGGGAGACATTGTTTATGGCACGAAAGGTAATGGCATTGCCGTGGATGGGGAGTTCATCTCCCTCTCTTGGGTCCTGGATCAGTCTGGTGAACTCGATTATTCCATACGAACGCACATTATATCAAAACAGAGGGTGCCCAGGTAAATTCAAAAAGATATGGGGGAGGTGGAATTCCTCTCACCTCACTTTGTAGAGTGAAGATGTCACATAATAAAGAGCTAATTGTGTGGAAGTAGTCCGGAATAGTTTTTTGATTTTATAGATGTAGGTATGGTTCAGAAGTTAGATAGATCTCATCACTGGAATAATAACACAAGGTCATTGTGATTTAATTGACATTATCTTTTGCTTTATTTGTATGCAACTGGTATTTACATTTTGCTTTATATGTTAATGTCGTGTGAAACATATGTATATTTTATATTATGCTTAAGACTATTTACCAGTATGTATACTGTACACTTGTTTATGGTTTAATAAACTAATTTAAAAAAAAAATCCATTGAGATATGGGTCCATGGCCTCCTGGGCACCGGCAGGGGCATCAACAAACCACTAGCATGAGAACAGGGCTTAGACTGAGAACAAGTCCCACAGGACTGTACAAAATTCCTGACATCACGAGATAAGGCAGGCCACCAAAAGGACCGACTCACCAGAGCTCTGGTACCAAAGATACCTGGATGACCAGCCAACGCAGAGCAATGAATTTCAGACATCACTCTTTTCCTTCACTGGTCAGGGTCATACAATTTTCCCATAGGGCATCGTTCAGGTTTATCCTCCTGAAATTCCTCCAGGGCACGTCTCAAATCAGGAGAGATGGCGGAAAGAACTACACCCTCATTTAGAAAGGTAGTAGGCTAGGTCACATCAAGAGAATTCGCAAAGAAACTCCTAGAAAGGGCGTCTGCCTTAACATTCTTAGTGCCCGGAAGAAAAGAGACCACAAAATTAAAACGCGTGAAAAACAAGACCCACCTAGCCTGTCTAGGATTTAAGTGCTTCGCTGATTCAAGATAAATCAAATTCTTGTGATCGGTGAGGACCACAACTTGATGTCTGGCTCCCTCCAGCCAATGTCTCCACTCTTCAAATGCCAACTTCATGGTCAACAATTCCCGATTCCCCACATCATAGTTACGTTCAGATGGAGAAAATTTTCGAGAAAAGAAGGCACAGGGATTCATCTTGGAGGTTACTCAATCTCTTTGAGACAAAACGGCTCCTGCACCAATCTCAGAAGCATCTATCTCCACCTGAAAAGGGAGTGAAACATCAGGTTGCCATAGAACCGGAGCAGAAGTGAATCTCTGCTTAAGCTCCTGAAATGCCGAGACTGCCTCTGGAGACCAATTGTCAGGATCCTGCCAGCTCCGGCGTGCAGTCTCCGCTGAGCAGGGACTCACTCGCACTGTAGGGGGGCCCAGGGTCAGGTACAGTCGGAAAGTACAGATACACAGGACCTGTGGATGCTGAAGTTTAGCAAGCAGTGAAGGACCTACGGTCATGTGACTGCAAGGGGGCGGGGCTTAGCATCCTGCTTTCAGAGATGGCAGGACACTATACAGAAATACTTAGAGTCAGGCAAAACGGAGGTCATACACAGAGATAGCAGTAAAGTACCAGGGATGAGACAGAACGGATAGTCGGGGCCAAGCAGGGGTTAAAACAAAACAGACATAGAAGGTACCAAGCAGAATCAAACAAGCAATATCCAGAGAACAGACCGAGTCGTACACAGAGTATCAAGCAACCAGAACATAGCACAAACACAGGGGTCACCACACAATGCCAAGGGCGAAAGTATAACTGACGGGGGATGGGAGCTTCCTGGGGCAATAAGAAGCTTTCCCAGAACCAATGAGAGGCCACCATAATAAGTCCCAGGTGTGCAGGTAAGAGTCTGCACTGAGATCAAACCATTAACCCCAGAAGTGCCGGTCCACCAGCACTGGTATCATGACACCAATTCACCACATCAGCACCCTTTTTGGTCAAATCCGTCAGAGGTTTAACAATACCAGAAAAATTACTTATAAATTTACAGTAGAAATTAGCAAAACCCAAAAACTTCTGAAGAGCTTTCAGAGAAGTGGGCTGAACCCAATCATAAATGGCCTGTACCTTGGCCGGGTCCATTTCAATAGCAGACGGGGACAAAATAAATCCCAAAAACAAAATCCTCTGTACACCAAAAAGACATTTCGATCCCTTAACATACAGAGTATTTTCCCTCAAAATCCGGACCACAGTCCGGACATGTTCCACATGAGAATCCCAGTCACTGGAAAAAATCAAAATGTCATCCAGATAAATGATCAAAAACTTATCCATAAGGTCCTGGAAAATATCGTTCATAAAAGATTGGAAGACGGAAGGGGCATTAGTGAGCCCAAAAGGCATCACCAGGTACTTCCGTTCATCCCCGTGCTTGATGTGAATAAGATTATACGCCCCCCTGAGGTCGAGCTTGGTAAACCAGCAGGCACTTTTAACTCTGGAAAATAAATCAGAAATCAGGGGTAATGGGTACTGATATTTAACAGTGATTTTGTTAAGGGAACAATAGTCAATACATGGCCTTAATGAGCCATCTTTTTTGGTCGCAAAAAAAAAAAAACAGCACCCAAAGGTGAAGAGGATGGGCTGATATAACCCTTCTCCAATGACTCCTTGATGTATGATCGCATAGCATCATGTTCGGGTACCGATAAGTTGAAAAGCCGACCCTTGAGGAATTTACACCCGGGCATTAACTCAATTGCACAGTCATAACTCCTATGAGGAGGCAAAGACGCAGACTTACTCTCACTAAATACATCAGAAAAATCAGCCAAATAGTCAGGAACATCATGAGACTAGGGAGAGGTGGAGAAAACAGGAATATCACTAAGCACACATTGACATCCCCAACTCACCACAGACACAGATTTCCAATCCAAAACAGGATTATGGGTTTGCAACAAAGGAAAACCCAGTTTCAATAATATCATGTAAATTGTGCAACACCAAAAACTTACAATTCTCTTGATGGTCCGGAGAGACCCGCATTATCACCTGGGTCCAAAACTGTTTTTTTTTCTCCGCCAAAAGGGTAGCATCAATCTCCCTCAAGGGAGTAGGGGTCCACAGGGGCACCATGGGGAAACCACAACATTTGGCACATTCAAGATCCATCAGATTCAAGGCTGCTCCTGAATCAACAAAGGCCTTAGCAGAAAATGTAGACAAGGAGCAGATCAAGGTAAATGCCACCAGGAACTTAGGCTGTACACTGCCCATAGCAAATGAGTGAGCAAAACATTTTTCTCGTTTAGGGCAGACAGAAATAACATGAGAGGCGTCCCCACAAAAGAAGCATCAATGCAATATACTAAAGGAACAGACAAGCGCAATAGGGTCTTGTCCGAGTTAATATTAAAAGATTAAAAGAACTTCACTCACCTATTTGTAGGAGAGATCAAGCACATAGGATTCGTAGTCAGCTGCTGCACGTCCAAAGGTCAAACCGAGTGACCGCTGATACATTAATTCTTATGGAAATAATTTATGGACTTCCATGCGCTGCTTGACAAAATACAGAATCCCACTTACGGTGAAAGATTAATCATTTATTACCAACGCGTTTCGAAGTAAGGACTACTTCTTCCTCAGGGGATGACAAACATGATGTTTGTCATCCCCTGAGGAAGAAGTAGTCCTTACTTCGAAACGCATTGGGAATAAATGATTAATCTGTATTTTGTCAAGCAGCGCATGGAAGTCCATAAATTATTTCCATAAGAATTGACACAAAAGAAGCATAACTTATTACGCCTTCTAAACTCTTGACGTTGCATCCTAGACAAAACCCTATCACATTGCATGGATTCAGAAGTTTGTTCAACAGGCCGCACCGCCTCTCACGTACTTTTACGTTCACGCAAACGTCGATCAATTTGAATGGCTAATGACATGGAGTCGTCAAGACCAGAGGTTACAGGAAATCCCACCATAACATCTTTTACGGTTTTTGCCAGACCTTTCCGAAAGAGAGCTGCTAAGGCATCATCAATCCATTCAGTAAGGACCGCCCACTTTCGGAACTTCTGACAATATAACTCCACAGCATCCTGACCCTGGTTCAATGCCAATAAGGTTTTCTCAGCTTGATCAATAGCATTAGGTTCATCATACAACAACCCCAGGGCCTGAAAAAACGTATCTACATTAGCCAGAATAGGATCTCCAGGTGTCAGAGAAAAAGCCCAATCCTGAGGGTCGCCGCACAGCAGGGAGATGACAATTTTAACCTGCTGCACCGAGCTCCCCGATGAATTAGGTTTCAAAGTAAGAAATAGTTTACAGTTATTTTTGAAATTCAAATATTTTGAGCGATCCCCCGAAAACACATCCGGAGTAGGGATCTTTGGTTCTACAGCAGATGATTGAGCGAGATAGACAGAAATTCCCCGCACTTCAGTGGTGAGCTGCTCAACACGATCGGACAATTGCTTAGTCTCCATTAAGGAAGAAATCCTCCTATGGCCCCAGAGAAAAAGAGGAAAAAATATATAAAAAACTGACACTTTTTTTTTAATTTTACAATTCTTTCCTTCTTTTGAGTACCCAAGAGTCTACAGTTGGGCTGGTGATACTGTTATGAATTGGTCACCAAGGAAGATGGCAGGAACAGGCTAAGCCACCAGGAAACCAGAGAGGTTGGTAACTGAGCGGATTGCAGACCCCTGATCCTATCAACACAACTAGCCCTAGACGCCACAGCACAGCCGGAGAACCAACTAAGCCTAAAGCAAGAAAGGTGAAATCTAAACTGCCCCGGAGCAGATCCCCAAATCCCCAAAGGAATAGACAGCCCCCAAACATATATTGCCGGTGAGACCAGATGAAGCACAAACATAGGCAGAAAAATAGACTGAGCAAATGGTGGGGCCAAAGCTGTCTAGATAGGACAGGACAGAAAAGATACTGTCTGTAATCATGCAAAAACCCTAAAAATCCAACACATCTGATATACAAAAAACCTGAGGCCACATGACCTCTCCCCCGCTAGACCAGCTCTCTGGTGTGAACTAGAAGCAAAGCAAAGATACTAATATAACAGGGGACTGAACAAACTGACAAAAGCTGTAACATATGAAGTGGGGCCAAGCGCTGCCCCCAGCAGGGAGTACTCTGAACCCTAGCAGCAAAGCAGAAAGCAAACAAAGTCACAACCAGATTAGATGCAAAGGATTAGCAAAAGAATCACTTAACTGAACCATGCAGATCAGGCAGGAGACAAAAGAACTCCAAATGCACAAGGAGGAAATCACCAGCAACCACTAAGAGAAGCCTGCTCACTTATATGCTCCAGTCAGTAATCTCAGATTCCCAATCATCGTCGTCAGGTGGCAAACCTCCATCAACCTGGCCAGCTCCACTAATCCCAGTAACCACCAGACGGAGCTCTGGCTCAGAAGTCCGAGCAAGGGAATTCACAACAGGAGTCACACTACCATAGAATACCACTGAGTGCTATGCGAGTAAACATCGCATAGCACTCGGCCCAGTGTTAATTTATGGGGCAGTGCACATCACCGTTGATTTTCTCAGGTTTATTTCATGTGCATGTAAAATTGGCACCGAGACTCGACGGAGACTCGCCAATTCAAGCCTATGGGTGCGAGAAAAAAAAATGGTACAGCACTCAGACCATGTGAGTGCTATCCGATTTTTACATACCAATGTCCTTTGAAAAGCCGGCAATTAATCTGCCGCATACAGTAAAATCACACTGACAGGTTAGAATAGAATAGATATTATACACAGAATACACAGATAAATACAGTAGATGTCAGTGACACACCCACACACACACACATATATATATATATATATATATGTATATACTGTATATTAGATAGATAGATAGATAGATAGAAGAAAAGCCAGCAACTCAGCAGCCATGTACTGTAAAATCACATCAGGAGCCAACAGCACAGAAGAGATGGATTACATACAGTAAACACATACAGAATAGGTAGATATACAGATTTCAGTGACAAATACAACTAGTACAGTGTGTGCAGCTTACTGTACATGTATTTAATTTAAAAAAAAAAGTTTATTTTTCTGATATAAATGGCGTGGGGTCCCACGTAGTTTTCTTAAACAGCTTAGGGAAAGCCGGCAGCTGGGCGCCAGTGTTTATAGCCTGGGGAGGGGGTAATACCCATGGAGCTTCCCAGGCTATTAATATCAGCTCACAACTGTATACTTAGCCTTTACTGGCTATTAAAATGGGGTACCCTAAAAAAAGATGACGTAGGATCCCCCTATAATTAATAACCAGCAAAGGCTATGCAGACAGCTGCAGGCTGATATTAACAGCCTAGGAAGGCACCATGGATACTGCCTCCATGCTAAAAACACCAGCTCTCAGCCACTCCAGAAAAGGTGCATCTCTAAGATGTGCAAATTCTGGCACTTAACCTCGCTCCTTCCACTTGACCTGTAGCGGTGGCACGTGGGGTGATAGTTGGGGGGTTGATGTCACCTTTGTATTGTCAGGTGACATCAAGCCCCAAGGTTAGTAAAGGAGAGGCATCAATGAGACTCCCCCATTACTAAACCCATAGTCATATCATATAAAAACAAAGACACAGAAAAAAAGTCATGTTTTTGAAAGAATGACACAGACTCCTTTAATAAATCTTAATTAAACCATAATTACGACCTCGCCCATTCCACCTATGTCATTGTCTACTGCAAAAGAGTTAAATAAAACAACAACAATATTCCTCACCTTTCCGCAGAGAAGATGATAATCCATTTGTCCCACAACAGGTCTAGCTCTGCTACATCTAGATGGCAGGCTGCATGGTTGCAGGATGCGACCATACAGCCTGTCATCCAGCAGAGAAACTGAGCAGCGTGTGCTCAGTGTCTCCCTGTGAACTCTTGTTACCTATCTGATGGCACTGCGAGCGTGAGAAAGTTCTCCTGCTTGCAGTCCCATCAGACAGGTCCTGGGAGTTCACGGCCAACAAACTCACTTCACCTTTCTGACGTCCACGCGAGCGCCGTGGGAAAAATTCACTAAATAATCAGCATCCGGATTTAGCCTTAAGGATTGTTCACATGATGAGTATTCACAGCATTTTTTCCATGCGTTGGAGTGCAAAAAATACCAAAAACAAAATAGCATTTCACAGTCCCAACATAATGAATGTAATTTACAAAATGTTATCCACATGCTGCATTTAATCCTTCAATGCGCTTTTCAAATCAGCAGCATAAATTACTTTAGCATTTTACATCCATTCATATGTATGGCTATAAAGAACTACTAAAACACACAGAAAAGCTTTAAAAAGAAGCATAATGTTTGCGGAAAAAAAGCTGCAAACATGCCTTCTATGAAGAGACCCTTAGGAGTCCTGAAGGTCGGACACCTACTGATCTTTTATATATTTGATTAACTAAATTAATTAAATAACCCGTCCCTAAAGAAAACTCAGTCAAGTTAGCACTGGTGACTTCTACAGCTATTATCCATTGGTGAGTAAGTATATGCCTGTGATATCCGGATTTGTGGAGTGGCGCTCTGCTGGTGATGGCAGTGCCCTGTGGTTTACGTGCAGCCTCCCTGCCTGCTGTCTGCTACAGGTATAACAACACTTAATTGTGACTGTCACTTTGTCCTCTGGGCATCATCCTGCTGCGGGGACTGGCAACATATTAGCTCTAATAGATAATACCAGTGAGACCTGCAAAACACAAGCAGATGGCACATGAACACAATATATACAATTACCATTAAATTCATGCCCAGTGGCACCTTCCTGCTGAGCCAGTGGATCTAATCCCATCAAGGACAATGCCATAAAGTGCCCAACAGTACTGCTATCCCCATAAAGAAATAGGGCCTGAAGTTAGGTTATAAATTCTCTTAATTTACATTTTAATTTGTTCTGTTAATTAGATATTGAATTTCCATAGCATGTGGGGAAAGGGGGAGACAAGAAAGCGAAAACATGTTTATATCATAACTTTCCACCCAGCTGAGCCAGTGATAAAATGCGCATTATATGTATAGTGCCGGTCATTTATAGTATTGAGAGGAAAGTGTCCATCTTGACTTTTTAAATTTTCCAGAGAGTTTTTCAAAAAATCACAGACAGAAAATATTTGTTACGGACACATTGTAAACCCATAGTAGAGCATTATAATTGTAAGTGATGTACTGTATGTCTACAGCCCATCACGGACACCTTAAAAAGTGCCCGATCTTCCCGGACTTCTATGGGTGCCTTACCTTTACTGGTATTCCCACTTTCCAGACGCACTGTATCCTGTATAATTTCAGTATTGAGTCCTATATTCTTCTGTAGCAATCTGTATATCTGAAGAAGGTCTAAACTGAGATGGAAACGTCATATATGATCACTGTGGATTGCAAATAAATCATCTATATATATTCTACATCAATTGAGTGCCAAGTTCTTCATAGACCTTATACTACGGACTGGGCTCCTAGTTGTGCACCTGCGTCAGGAGTGTCGTGCTCTACTACTACTATCTGTACAACTGTCCTGAAATTTCAGGTTGGTAATATTCAGCTCTGCTACATGACGGATGTAGCAGAGCTGAATATCAGATGTATTAAAACTGAATGCATCCGATGTAGCAGGAGAAGCACAACAAATCATATCAGAAAGCAGAGATGGCAGTAACAGCACAGCTGATAATACAGTATATTTACAAAGTAAGTTGATGGGATGTAACACAATCATACAGATATAACAGAGCCGCATATATCAGATCTGACTAGAAATTAGAACTAAATTAATCAGATGTAACTAAAAAAAAATGTAAGCGCTGAGTTGGTCACTAATGATGAGCGAGCAATATGTTAGAGTCCCCAAGGCTGCATGTTTCGCTGCTGTTCGACAGACTCAACACATTCAGGGATTGCATAACAAATAGGGAATTCCTGCATGTGTTTCGGCTATCGAACTGCGGCGAGACATGCAGCATCGGGGGCTCAAACATATTAGATCCCGCGGAAGACACTCGGTTAGCATACAAGCATAGATGTGCTTATAAGGGTGCTTATAGATGCGCCTTTTCTGGTGAGGCTGAGAGCTGATGTTTTTAGCCTGGGGGGTAATATCCATGGCCCCTTCCTATGCTATTAAGATCAGCCCATAGCTGTGTGCCTAGCCTTTGCTGGTTATTAATTATAGGGGGACCCAATGTCATTTTTTGGGGGGTCCCCTATTTTAATAACCAGTAAAGGCTAAGTTTGCAGCTGTGAGCTGATATTAATAGCCTGAATATCTCTATGGACCCCTTCCCCCAGGTTTTAATCATCAGACCCAGCCGTCGGCTTTCCCACTGCTGGTTTGAAAAAATTGCACAGGCTCCCACACCATTTTTTTCAGAAAAATAATCATTTATTATTTAAATACACATTCAGTAAGCTATACACGACCTGTACTATTTGTATATGTCACTGACATTTTTAAATCTATCTTATCTATGTGTGTATACTGTATGTATTTCATCTATTCTATCCTGTAGTCTCCTGCTGTGATTTTACTGTATGCGGCCGCTAAATTGCCAGCTTTTAATCTGTTAATCTATGTGTTTTGAAGGATACTGTATAATGTGTAAATGACAGAATTGCTTTATGTAAAAGCTCATGTTAAAATCGCCTTGCAATTGGATGCAAATTGAATGCTAGGTGTGACCAATCGGATTGTACTTGAGTAAAAATAGCATGACACTTGTCCTTCTTTTCTGGACCTAAATCGGAACTTTTTTTTCACGGTGATGGGTACGAGCCCTTATAAGTACATCTGTGATTGGCTGACAGGTGATGATCTGCAAGTGTCTTCTGTGCCCTGGAGTCGCAGATTTTAGCGGGAAGCTGCTGCAGAGGTCAAGTGTGGACCAGACTGATGGGATCTGAAGACTTTGTCTTGTGGAAATTTATGTTGGAAGTACTGGTCACCTAAGGAAAGTGACATACAGTTGTGGCCAAAAGTATTGACACCCCTGCAATTCTGTCAGATAATACTCAGTTTCTTCCTGAAAATGATTGCAAACACAAATTCTTTGGTATTATTATCTTCATTTAATTTGTCTTAAATGAAAAAACACAAAAAGAATTGTCCTAAAGCCAAATCGGATATAATTCCACACCAAACATAAAAAAGAGGGTGGACAAAAGTATTGGCACTGTTCAAAAAATCATGTGATGCTTCTCTAATTTGTGTAATTAACAGCACCTGTAACTTACCTGTGGCACCTAACAGGTGTTGGCAATAACTAAATCACACTTGCAGCTAGTTGACATGGATTACAGTTGACTCAACTTCTGTCCTGTGTCCTTGTGTGTACCACATTGAGCATGGAGAAAAGAAAGAAGACCAAAGAACTGTCTGAGGACTTGAGAAACCAAATTGTGAGGAAGCATGAGCAATCTCAAGGCTACAAGTCCATCTCCAAAGACCTGAATGTTCCTGTGTCTACCGTGCGCAGTGTCATCAAGAAGTTTAAAGCCCATAGCACTGTGGCTAACCTCCCTAGATGTGGACGGAAAAGAAAAATTGACAAGAGATTTCAACGCAAGATTGTGCAGATGTTGGATAAAGAACCTCGACTAATATCCAAACAAGTTCAAGCTGCCCTGCAGTCCGAGGGTACAACAGTGTCAACCCGTACTATCCGTCAGCGTCTGAATGAAAAGGGACTGTATGGTAGGAGACCCAGGAAGACCCCACTTCTTACCCCGAGACATAAAAAAGCCAGGCTGGAGTTTGCCAAAACTTACCTGAAACAGCCTAAAACGTTTTGGAAGAATGTTCTCTGGTCAGATGAGACAAAAGTAGAGCTTTTTGGGCAAAGGCATCAACATAGAGTTTACAGGAGAAAAAAGAGGCATTCAAAGAAAAGAACACGGTCCCTACAGTCAAGCATGGCGGAGGTTCCCTGATGTTTTGGGGTTGCTTTGCTGCCTCTGGCACTAGACTGCTTGACCGTGTGCATGACATTATGAAGTCAGAAGACTACCAACAAATTTTGCAGCATAATGTAGGGCCCAGTGTGAGAAAGATGGGTCTCCCTCAGAGGTCATGGGTCTTCCAGCAGGACAATGACCCAAAACACATTTCAAAAAGCACTAGAAAATGGTTTGAGAAAAGAAAAAGCACTGGAGACTTCTAAGGTGGCCTGCAATGAGTCCATACCTGAATCCCATAGAACACCTGTGGAGATATCTAAAAATGGCAGTTTGGAGAAGGCACTCTTCAAATATCAGGGACCTGGAGCAGTTTGCCAAAGAAGAATGGTCTAAAATTCCAGCAGAGCATTGTAAGAAACTCATTGATGGTTACCGGAAGCTGTTGGTCGCAGTTATTTTGGCTAAAGGTTGTGCAACCAAGTATTAGGCTGAGGGTGCCAATACTTTTGTCTGGCCCATTTTTGCTTTTTGCTTCATTCTCTTTTGTGTTTTTTCATTTAAGACAAATTAAATGAAGATAATAATACCAAAGAATTTGTGTTTGCAATCATTTTCAGGAAGAAACTGAGTATTATCTTATAGAATTGCAGGGGTGTCAATACTTTTGGCCACAACTGTGTTGTACTTCATGATATTGGTAAGTTTCTTTAATATGAATTGCATTTATTTGTGAAAAAAATGGAAAATTGGCAAAACATTAACAATTTTCCAACTTTGGATTTTCATGCCCTTAAATCAGAGTCTTACTTAATAAGTAACATTTCCCACATGTCTACTTTACATCAGCACCATTTTGGAACCAAAATTTATTTTTTGTTAGGAAGTTATAAAGGTTAAAAGTTGACCAGCAATTTCTCATTTTTACAACAAAATTTACAAAAAAAACTTTTTTAGGGACCACATCACAATTGAAGTCACTTTGATGGGCCTATATGATGGAAAGTACCCAAAAGTGACACCATTCTATAAACTCCACTCCTCAAGGTGCTCAAAACCACATTCAAGAAGTTTATTAACCCTTCAATTGCTTCACAGGAATTTTTGAAACATGGAAAAAAAAAATCCATGTGTGCCATCGTTGGGCGTAACATAATGGTACTGTAGATGAAGAAAACGAGAGGGAAATTAGAAAACAAAAAAACTTCTGGGGGCAATATGTAATCTTTATTTTAAGGTCACTCAGAAATAAGTGTTTTTTTTGCCCATGATTCAGCTGCTAGCAAAGCATGACTCTGTTCCGCAGCAGTTATTGGAAATGCCAAGGGGATCTGTTCTTTATCTAAGCCAAAGAATACAGGATGAGATAATTGCTTTATTGTCAAAGACGATAGAGCCAGAAATTGCTAATGAGATCAAGAGCGCTACATTTTTTTTCAATGATCATAGATACAACACAAGACATCTCTAAAACCGACCAACTTAGTCAGATTTTTTTGTTATGTACCATTGAAACTAATAAACAGAATATTATTAATGCATTAAAGGTAAATTAAGCTTTCCTGGAATTTCATGTCATAACTAGAGTTGAGCGACTTTGGTCGGATCGGGTTTCGTGAAACCCGACTGAAACAAAATTTGAGTCAGATGAAACTGGTCCGACTAGGGCAAAAGAAAGTCGGAGTTTCGTCCGAAACCCGACCCCAAAGCAAGTCAATGGGGAATAAAAGTCGGCATTGAGTGGATGAATGTCATCCGCTCAATGCTGACTTTTATTTCCCATTGACTTGCATTGGGGTCGGGTTTCGGACAAAACTCCGACTTTTCTTTGCCCTAGTCGGACCAGTTTCATCCGACTCAAATTTGTTTCATTCGAGTTTCACGAAACCCGATCCGACCAAAGTCGCTCAACTCTAGTCATAACAGATCAAACAGCTGCAAACTTAGAGAAAGAAAATTGTTCTAAGTATCGAAAATAAGGGTATTGTTATAAGCAGATGTCGTGGACAAGGGTATGATAGGGCAGCAAACACGAGCGGCATATATACAGGTTGTTGGAATAATGCATATTGATCTGTATGTATTGCAACAACTACTACTGAACTGTTTTATATATTGTGCATATTGTGAGATTGTTAACAAAGTTCAGTGACAAAAAAAAACACAGACAAGATGCCCCCTCCTTCTCTTCCCTTCTTGTTGTTGTAATGCTCCCATGCTGCAAGCCACAGCAGATACCAGACTGATCACATTTCATGCTGTAAGCTGTTCAACCTGGATATGAATAAATCTACATTCTGTGTTGCTGACTCTGGATGTTACGCTGATTAATCCGCTGCTAACAGGTTATGGGCCCAGAGTCCTAGAGTCCCAGATCCCCAGAGCACAGAGAAAAGAAAAGAAAGGAAGACAGCAAAGATGGCCACCAGCAGCAGCAACTTCATGAAGTTTACAGTACCAAGTCTCACTAACCAGAATTATTAATCCTGGAAATTCAAAGTGAAAATGCTGCTGATAAGAGAAGGTACGTGGAAATACACACAGGAGCCTAAACCTGACCCAGTATCACAGGAGTGGATAGAGATGGATCAGAAAGCACAAAGTACCATATCACTCAGTATAGATGATGATCAGATTGTGCATGTGTGTAAAAGTGAAACTGCAAGAGAAATGTGGGAGCAGCTGCAAAAGGTGCATGAGAGGATAAATTTAAGCAATAAACTTTATCTCATGAGAAAATTGTCCCAGTCTAAACTACAGAATGGCCAGGATATGCAGGACTACATAACAAGCATTCTAGAGATTGTAGAACGCCTGAGAGGCATTGGGGAAGATTTGAAGGACTTTCATGTAGCCGCATTACTGCTTAGTGGTCTTCCAGAAAACTATGACACGCTTGTAACCGCACTAGATGCGCGCCCAGATGATGCGCTTACATTGGAGTATGTCAGAGGGAAGCTCATAGATGAATATAAGCGGAAAGCGGAAGGTGTAAACAGCAGGACATGCGATGCAGAATCTGCTTTACAGACACAAAATCTAAATGATAACAGAAAGCACCTAAAAGAAACACGTGAATGTTTTGTTTGCAAGAAATCAGGACATTTGAAAGCTGTCTGCAGAGTCTGGAAAGCTAGAATGAATCAGCTGAAAAAGCAAAGCAGTCTTCAAAGGGTTAAAAGTGCTGTGTCTGCAGAAAATGATTCTGTGAATACTGAAACTGCATTTACTGTCAGTGTAAATGCATCAAAGCATGCATGGTGTATAGATTCTGGAGCAACTAGTCACATGACTAATAACAGGGACTTCTTTTCTAAGCTTAACCAAAGTAAGTCAGAGAAAGTGATTATGGCTAATGGTCAGTACATGACTTCACAAGGTATAGGAGATGGTTATATTGATTGTCAAATCTCACCAACACAAAGCAATAAGATCCCAGTAAAAAATGTGCTCTATGTGCCTAGTCTTGAGAGTAATTTACTATCTGTGAAGAAACTCACAAAACAAGGAAATGAAATTACATTTAAGCATGATAGCTGCATCATCTCAAAAGAGGGCCACACACTAGCAGAAGGAAAAATCACAAATGAACTTTACCAGCTTAAATGCAAAGAGTGTGTGTATACTGCTCAGGAAGAAAGGCACAATAACTGCATTCATGTATGGCATAGGCGCCTAGCACACAGAGACCCAGAAGCAATAAGGAAGTTAGTTCAAAAGCAACTAGCTGAGGACATTACAACTGATCTATGTAACCAGATAATGAAATGTACTAGCTGCATCAAAGGGAAAATGTCTAGAAAAGCTTTTCCTAAGAGAAGTACTACAAGAACAGAACAGACACTAGATTTAATACATACAGATGTCTGTGGTCCAATGAGCACTCAGATTCCTGGGAAGAAGAGATATTTTCTCACATTTATTGATGATCATTCAAGATATACAGTTGTCCATCTGCTTCACAGCAAGAAAGAAGTTCCAGAGAAACTTGAAGTATATCTAGCTGAGGTATATAATACATTTGGGAGAATGCCAAAGATTCTACGTGCAGATAATGGGACTGAATACTCAAGTAATGAGACACAGAGCATTTTAAAGAAAAATGGAATCCTATTTCAGACCACTGTACCTTACAATCCTGAGCAAAATGGTGTCGCGGAAAGAAGGAACCGAACACTCTGTGAAAGTGGAAGAAGTATGTTGTTTGATGCAAATCTGCCCACAGCATATTGGGGTGAAGTAATCATGACAGCTTGCTATCTTCAGAACAAACTACCAGGTAAAGCTACAGAGAATACTCTGTTTGAGCAATGGAACAGCAGAAAGCCAAAACTACATCATATAAGAATATTCGGAAGTAAAGCGCTTGTACATGTTCCCAAAGAAAGGCGAACTAAGTGGGAATCTCACGCTAAGGAAGGGATCCTGGTAGGCTACAGTGAAACCCAGAAAGGTAATAGGATTCTACACCCAGAAACAAACAAGGTCACAATAAGTAGAGAAGTAGTAATTGAAGAGAACTTTGTGCCCCCCAAGTTTTGTGACATCACGCCAGTAGTCCAGCTGAAGTCACAATTACAAGGAGGATGTAGAGGTCTGGCTGGATTCTTCAACCACTGAAGGAACAACAGAAAAATCAGGTGAATCTGAAATCAGGAGATCTTCAAGATCAAACAGAGGCGTACCAGCTAAACGTCTATCCTACATAGTCAAGACACTACCTGAATCAGAGCCGCAGTCATGGGATGAAATGCAAGAACTACCTGTCTATGAAAGAACAAAGTGGATCAATGCTGCTAATGAGGAAATCAAATCGCCTCATCAACTTCAAACTTGGAAACTCACCAAGCTGCCACAGGGCAAAAAGGCAACAAGTGCAAGTGGGTCTTCAAAACCAAATATGACTCTGAAGGTAAAGTCCACAGATTTAAAGCAAGGTTGGTGGCAAAAGGATATTCTCAAAAGTATGGCGAAGATTACGATGCTACGTTTGCTCCAGTCGCTAAACAGACCACGTTCAGAGCTTTGTTAGCTGTAGCTGCTGTACAAAAGATGAATGTCAGACATTTGGATATAAAAACTGCCTTTTTAAATGGTGACATTGAGGACTTATACATGACTCAACCTGAAGGTTATATAAAAGGGGGTGAAGAGAATCTTGTTTGCAAACTACAAAAATCCCTTTATGGTCTTAAGCAATCAGCAAGAGCATAGAATACCAAGATGAATAAGGTCTTTGTTATGATTGAGTCACCGAGGAGGAAAAAACAAAACACAAGCTCAGCCCAGAAAAACAAAGAGGTTGGAAACTAGTGGGTTGCAGACCCCTAATCCTATCACACAACTAGCAGTAGCCGTGGAGTGTTCCTACGGTGATCCTAGACACCTCGTCACAGCCGGAGATCTAAATAAGCCTAAAGAGAGAAAAGGGAAAAACTGACTGCCCCAGAGCAGACCCCAAAGCAATAGGCAGCCCTCAACATATGACGGTGAAGCAAGGTGAAAACACTAACACAGATAGAAAGATAGGTTGAGCAAACGATGGGGCCCAAGCTAACTAAAAAGGACAGGATAGAAAAGCTGCTGTCTGCAATCCAAGAAAACCCTGCTAAAAATATTACCAACACAACTGATAAGCAAAAAGGACCCTGAAGTCACTAGACTTCAAACCCTATATCAGCACTCAATATTCTGAAAGCAGAGCAAAAAAGAACACTGATCAAGGAAAAAGAATCCAGCACACCCCCATCCTGGGATGGCTGAACTCCAAAAAACAAGGTAAACAAAACCAAAACTAATAAGTTCAATAGCAGAGCAAAAACTTATCTTTGGGAAGCAGGAATCAGACTGGTCTCCAAGAATCCAGCAGAGAAATCACCAGCGACTCAGAAGGGCGTCGACTGCCTTATATCCAGTCAGAAGTTCCCGTTACCCAGTCACCATCCACCTGATCAGGTGTTTGGTAATCAGCCTCACTACCTTCCTTCACCAGAAGAGGGAGATCCTCGGACACAAAAGATGAATGAACAGATGAGCTCACAACAGGTCTTGTTGGAAGAAGGTTTTAAAAGAGGTCAAGCGGATCCATGCTTATACACAAAATATACAGATGGAAAGTGGATGTATATTCTCTTATATGTGGACGATGTGATTGTAGTTCATCAGGGAGATGCAGAAACTGGAAAAATGGCTGAAATTCTGAACCAGCATTTTGAAACGAAAGACCTTGGAAATGTGACATATTATCTAGGATTCCAAACCCAGAGAGAGGAAGATAGAAGTTTTCTTCTAAACCAAAGTGCAAAAATTAATTTGATTCTGAATCAGTTTGGAATGTCAGAAGCCAAAGGTATATCAACTCCAATGGAACCATCCTACCTGAAGCTGGAAGGAGAAGATGACCTGTAGCCAAACAGTGAGAAATATCGTCAGGCAGTGGGGGCACTTCTATACATATCAACTATGACTCGACCGGATATCACAACAACAGTTGGAATCCTTTGCAGATATGTGGAAAAACCACGCCAAAGAGACTGGAATGCTGTTAAGAGACTTCTTCGATATTTAAAATAAACGCAAGATGTAAATTTAAAGCTGTCTGCAACGGGAGATCTAGAACTCACCGGCTATGTAGATGCAGATTGGGCTGGTGATTCACATGATCGTAAATCCACAAGCGGATACTTATTTAAAGTTGGAGAAAGTTTAATCTCCTGGTCTAGTAGGAAACAAGTGTCTATTGCCTTGTCACCTACAGAAGCGGAGTATGTGTACGCAGCCTATGCAAGCCAGGAGGTCATTTGGCTAAGACAATTGATGGATGATCTTGGCACGCTATCAACTCAGCCGACGGTGATTTATGAGGACAACCAAGGATGCACTAAACTTGCATGCAGTGAAAAGATCAGTGCTAGAACCAAGCACATTGACGTCAGACATCATCATTTATGTGATTTGATAGATCGTGGCATAATTCAGTTAGTCTATTGTGAAATGGATAAGAAGGCAGCTGACATTATGACAAAGCCATTGCCACGAGCCAGGTTCCAAGAATTGAGGACCACACTGGGAATAAGAGGATAAGTAGTTGTTGAGTGGGGGTGTTGGAATAATGCATATTGATCTGTATGTATTGCAACAACTACTACTGTACTGTTTTATATATTGTGCATACTGTGAGATTGTTAAAGTTCAGTGACAAAAAAAACAAAACAGACAGGATGCCCCTCCTTCTCTTCCCTTTTTGTTGTTGTATTGCTCCCATGCTGCAAGCCACAGCAGATACCAGACTGATCACATTTCATGCTGTAAGCTGTTCAACCTGGATATAAATAAATCTATATTCTGTGTTGCTGACTCTGGATGTTATGCTGATTAATCCGCTGCTAACACAGGTGTTCAAGCAAGAATTGCAAAAAGGGAACCGTGCCCAGTATAAGCATTGTGCAGGTCACAACTAAAACCTTGCTGTAAACGATTCTTTAAGATTAATCACAGAACTAAGCAAATTTTACCATATCATTGAAAAATTGTACTAGTTTTTTTGCCAACAGTATTAACCCCTTCACACCGAAACCTGTTTTAACCTTCCTGACCAAGCCAAATTTTATCATTCTGACCAGTGTCCCTTTATGCAGTAATCATTCTGGATCCCACTGATTCTGAGACTGATTTCTCATGACACATTGTACTTCATGGCAGTGGTTAAGTTTGTTCGATATGACTTGCATTTATTTGTGAAAATATGGAAAATTTGTCAAAAATTGGGAATATTGTGCAATTTTCAATTTTTCATTTTTATGCTCTTAAACCAGTGCATTGTGTCACACAAAATAGTTAATAAATAACATTTCCCACAGGTCTACTTTGCATCAGCACAATTTTTTAAACATTTGTTTTTGCTGGGAAGTTATAAGAGTTAAAAGTTAATCAGCGGTTTATCATTTTTTCAACAAAATTTACAAAACCATTATTTTTAGGGACCACATCACATTTGAAGTGACTTTGAGGGGCCTATATGACAGAAAATACCCAAAACTAACAACAATCTAAAAACTGCACCCCTCAAGGTGTTGAAAACCACTTTCAAGAAGTTTTTTATCCCTTCAGGTGCTTCACAGGAACTGAAGCAATGTGGAAGGAAAAAATGAACTTTTAACTTTTTTTCATAAAAATCTTACTTTTGATCCATTTTTTTTTATTCTTACAAAGATAGAAGGAAAAAATGGACCATACAATTTGTTGTTGGGAAATTTCTCCCGAGTACGCCAGAAGGGAAGGCTCACCATTTGGCATTTTGAATGTAAAATTTGCTGGAATAATTAGCGGATGCCATGTCACGTTTGGAGATCTCCTTTTGTGCCTAAACAGTGGAAACTGCTCGCAAGTAACACCATTTTGGAAACTAGACTCCAATCCGTCAAGGAACTTATCTAGATGTGTGTTGAGCACTACGAACCCCAGATGCTTCACAGAACGTTTATAACGTTGAGCCACAAAAATAAGGCCACATTTTTCGCACAAAAACATTTTTATCCCCAGATATTTCATTTTTACAAAGGTAACAGGAGAAATTGCACCATACAATTTGTTGTTCAATTTATCCCGAGTACACCAATACCCAATATGTGGGGGAAAACTACTGTTTTGGCACATGGCAGAGCTCAGAAGGGAAGGAGCGCCATTTGACTTATTGAATGAAAAATTATTTGGAATCAGTAGTGTCATGTTTGGAGAGCCCTTATGTGCCTAAATAGTGGGAAACCCCCCCAAGTGACCCCATTTTGGAAACTAGATACTTCATAGAACTTATCTAGATGTGTGTTAAGTACCTTGAACCACCAGATGCTTCTCAGAAGTTTATTATGTTGAGCTTTAAAAATAAAAATTATATTTTTCCCACAAAAATGTTCTTTTAACCCAAATTTTTTTTTATTTTCACAAGGGTAACAGAAGAAAATTCACCATACACTTTGTGGCACAATTTCTACTGAGTATGCTGATACCCAATATGTGAAGGAAAAATACTGTTTGGGTGCAGGGCTTAGAAAGGATAGAGTGATGTTTTGGAACGCAGATTTTGATTTAATGTTCTGCGAGTGTCATCACGTTTAGAGAGCCCCAGATGTGCCTAAACAGTGGAGAAAAAAAACCTCCCCATATGTGGTCAAAATCTAGTTTTAAAACACAGCACAATGCTCAGAACTGAAGAAGCGCCTTATTGGAGCTCAGATTTTGCTGGAGTGGTTTGAGGGTGCCATGTCACATTGGCAGGGCCCCTGAGATGCCAAAACAGCACAACCCCTCCCCATAAGAGACCCAATTTTACAATCTACACCTCTCAAACAATTCATCTATGGGTGCAGTGATCATATTGACATTATAGGTGTGTCAGAGAATTTTATACCATTGGGAAGTGGAGAAAAATTAATTACATTTGTACCGCCAAAATTCAGTTGTAGCCCCAGATTTCACCTTTTCACACTGGGAAATTGGTATTAATGGCACCAAAATTTGTCCCACAATTTCTGCTGAATATGAAAATACCCTATATGCGGCTGTACAGTACTGCTTAGCCATACGACGAGACTCGGAAGGGACAGAATGCTATTTTCCTCCTGGAGCGCAGATTTTGCTAGAATAGTTTACATACTCCAGACACAGAGCCCCTAAGTGCTAGAAGAGAAGAATCCATCCTCAAGTAAGCCCATTTTGGAAATTATAAGTCCTTTGGGAATTTACAGATGTAGTGATGATTTGTACTCCATGAGTGTTTTCCAGAAACAAGCCGTAGTGGATGTTGCTGATTGAAAATTGCAAACTGCCATTGTAGGACCCAGTATGTTGCAGTCACCAGTACGTGTAGTGCCCAGTACATTGTTGTATCCAGTACGTTTTTTTGGAGACACGCACCAGTAAATTAGGCAGGCTGTCATTGCTACAGAAATGCCCAACATGTGGACACTAAATGTGATTTAGGCACACTAGGGCTCAGAAGGGAGGGGGACATTTGGATTTGGGTGCGCTGAATTTCTTTTGAGGGTGAGGAGCTACAGCACTTTTACAGAGCCTTTGTACTGCCAATAATGTGGAAGCCCCCTATATTTTCGTTAACAGATGATGAACCTGAGTGGGGACTTGCTTTTTTTGTGGATTGAGTTGCTTTTATTGGGAACATTTTAGATAACAATTGGGATCACCTTTATCTAGCGCTCTACGCTGAGCACTTACATTGGGGTTTACATCTAAATTTCCGAGTGATGATTCACATGAAACCCCGAGGGATCCATTCACTATAATGCAGCAACAGAGTTACGCTGGACTCCGTCTAGCCTCTGTTCAGCTTTATTCTTTTCAGAGGTAAACAAAACTGTGGCAGACCACGCTTTTATGCACACCTAAAAAGACAGACACCGCCAGATCATAGGCGGCCAACGGTGGTCATGGTGCCTCCTTTTGCCTCATTATAGGGAATCTTCAACTGCGAGTTCCGTCTGATTCACGTATTTCAGAGATTTACACAGAAACCCTGGTGTAAGCGCTCAGTGTAGAGTGCATGAAAAATGTGAGCCAACCCTTACTGCAGCGATTGGGTGGCAGAATGTACAAATGAACAGCACGTGAAAAATTGGTTTTATTTATTTTTATCGCCATTTCTCGGCACTTTGATGACTTTATTTTTCGGGTCGGTGTGATAACAGCGATACCAAATTTATATTGGGTTTTTTTATGTTTAGCTGCTGTCACACACTAAAAAACGCTTTTTATAGCACATCGCCATATTTCGATAGCTATCATTTTTCCGTATTTTCATCTGACAGTCATGTGAGGGCTTGTTTTTGACGAGATGATGTTTTTATTGGTACTATTTTCGGGCACATGACTTTTTTGATCGCTTTCTACTCTGATTTTTGGGAGGCAGAATGAACAACAACCAGTAATTCAGGAATTGTTTTTTTTTTTGGGGGGGGGATTATGCCGTTTCACATGTGGTAAAATTGATAAGGCAGCTTTATTCTTTGGGTCAGTATGATTACAGCGGTACCACATTTATATCTACTTCTCATGTTTTGGCGCTTTTAAACAATGAAAGCTATTTTATAGAAAAAACAATTATTTTTTGCGTTGCTTTATTCTGAGAGCTATAAATTTTTTATTTTTCGGCTGATGGAGCTGTATGGCAGCTTGTTTTTGTGAGACAAGATGATGCTTTTAGAGATATCGTTATTATGAGCGTTAGAATTTTTGATCACGTTTTATTCCACTTTTTGTTCGGCAGTATGGTGATAAAGCATAATTTTTTGCCTTTTTTAATTTATTTTTTAACTGTGTTCACTGAAGGGGTTAACAACTGGCACAGTTTTATAGGTCGAGTCAATCCAGATGTGGCGATACCAAGCATGTGTACTTATTTTTTACATAAATTAATGTATTTATTGGACTAATATTTTTCTTTTTTTTGTTCTTTATTTTGTGTTATTTTTTAAAATATATTTTTACAATTTTTATTACCTTTTTACATTGTCCCAGGATGGGACATCAACTTCTCGCTGACAGATTGCTGATCTAATGCTCTGCAATGCAAAAGCATTGCAGAGCATTAGATCAGCGTCTGACATGCAGGGAGGAGACGTGTCAGCTCATGCTCTCAGAATGAGCTGACAGGCCACCTTCCCTGTGTGACCCTGTGGCCATCTTTTGGCCCGGGGTCACCATGATAAAAATCAGCATAATCCGATCACATTGCATTGTGCGAATGGAAGCACAGAGGGAAATCCCTCCCTCTGCGATGTCACTGTTACTATTGACAGCGGCATCGCAACAGTTAAATGCCCACAATCGGAGCACCGATCATGGGCATTACTGCAGGGTGTCAGCTCTCATTTAGGACTGACACCCGCATTTGATTGTGGCGATGCCCAGCATGAGCACAAGTGATAATGGCGCTGTATATATACTTCTCTTTCTGGGAACACAGTTCCCAAGGAGCAATATATACAGTATAATACAGCACATGTCAGGAAGGGGTTAAATGATGGGCTTTGTTATCAGAGATATAAAGCTGATAACATTACTCTGAAGAGATTGTGTCTGACTAGATAGTCTCCTGGAATGATTCCATTTGATTCTGAATTACAACCCCCAATAGTGCCAGACAGCATCCACTGTGCCTCCATCTGCTTCATTATAGGGAATCTTCCACCGGGGGTTCAGTCTGAATAATATAATTCAAAGATTTACATGGAAACCATGGTGTGAGCGCTCAGCGTAGAGCGCAGGATAAATTTGAGCCAAGCCTTACTGCAATCTTTGGGAGGCAGAATGAACAAATCAACAACAGGTTAGAAATTGGTTTTATTTATTTTTTATGCTGTTTCTCCTGCGGTATAAGCAATTAGATGACTTTATTCTTTGGGTCAATGCGATTACAGCGATACTATCTTCAGTAGTATAGAAATTTTTGCTGCAAATACCTGCCTGCTGCACTCTGGTGCAAATCCTGCCTGCTGTACTCTGATGCAGACTGTGCCTGCTGCACACTGGTGAGAATTCTGCTGCATTCTAATACAAACTCTGCCTGCTGCTCCATCCAGTCTGTCTCTGTGTCCAGCTGCTGCACGTCCGTCGGTCTGCCCTGGAGTGGCACCTGGCGTTCATCGGGAGCCAAGTCTAACCTGGCCATCAGAGGCTCCAGTGAACAGTCAGCTGCTCGCTTCGTTACGCCCCTCCAGGCTCTCCACAGTCCGTGGCACAGTGGTTCCACAAACCACGTCCGTGACACAAATCACAATTGGAACCAGATAAAAAGGGAGAAGTTGACTATCTTTGTATTGTGTGTCTGTGTGTGCCACTCTTAGCATGGAGAACAGAAAGAGGAGAATAGAACTGTCTTAGGACTTAAGAACCAAATTGTTGAAAAATATCAACAATCTCAGGGTTACAAGTCCATCTCCAGAGATCTTCATGTTCCTTTGCCCACTGTGCACAACTTAATCAAGAAGTTTTCAATCCATGGCACTGTAGCTAATCTCCCTTGATGTGGATGGCAGAGAAAAATTAATGAATGGATTGCAAAGCAGATTATGGATAAGCAGCCTCAACCAAGTTCCAAAGAACTGTCCTGCAGGGTCAGCGTGCCTCAGTGTCAGTTCGAACTAGCCATTGATATTTGAATGAAATGAAACACTATGGCAGGAGACCCAAGAGGATCCCATTGCTGACACAGAGACATAAAAAGCTAGACTGCAGTTTGCCAAAATGTACGCGAGTAAGCCAAAATTCTTCAGTAAAAGTGTCTTGTGGACTGATGAGACCAAGATAGAGCTTTTTGGTAAAGTACATTATTCTACTGCTTACCGAAAATGGAATGAGGCCTACAAAAAAAAAATGCTAACTATGCAAATTGTCTCTTCAGAGAGGAAGAGGACTAGAACTCTAGTGCCACCTATTGGAGGTAGCAATCCAAAAAGTCAATGTTGACCCTTTAACGAGCCTAGTTACATGACTTAGGATAAAAGCCAAGCCAGAATCTCCATTTGCAGACACTGTGTTTCGGGGTACTGCCCCTCATCAGTGCAAAGTGGGAGATCTGGTTTGGCTGTGAGAGAGGCGTCTGACCGATATCCAAGAAGTATCATTTCTCCTTGCGGAGAATGACATGCTAAGCATGTCGAGGTGAGGAGACTTAAAGCCGCAATGCTCCTTTGGGAAATATGCTAATTATGCAAATTGTCTCTTCAGAGAGGAAGAGGACTAGAACTCTAGTGCCACCTATTGGAGGTAGCAATCCTAAAAGTCAATGTTGACCCTTTAACGAGCCTTGTTACATGACTTAGGATAAAAGCCAAGCCAGAATCTCCATTTGCAGACACCGTGTTTCGGGGTACTGCAAGAACACATTACCTCCAGTCAAATATGGTGAAGGTTCAAAGTTGTTTTGGGGTTGTTTTGCTGCCTCTGGCACTTGGTGCCTTGACTGTATGGAAGGCATCATGAAATCTGAAGATTACCAACAGATTTTGAGTCGCAATTTAGTGCCAGAAAGCTGGGTTTGCATCCTAGGCCATGGGTCTTTCAGCAGGACAATGATCCCAAACATACTTCAAGAAGCACTCAGAAATTGATAGAAACAAAGCGCTGGAAAGTTCTGAAGTGGTCAGCAATGAGTCTGGATCTAAATCCCATTGAACACTTGTGGAGAGAGCACATAATTGCTGTTGGGAGAAGGCACCCTTTAACCCCTTCACCCCCAAGGGTGGTTCGCACGTTCATGACCGGGCCAATTTTTACAATTCTGACCACTGTCCCTTTATGAGGTCATAACTCTGGAACGCTTCTATGGATCCCGGTAATTCTGACAATGTTTTCTCATGACATATTGTACTTCATGATAGTGGTAAAATTTCATTCAAATAACTTGCATTTATTTGTGAAAAAAAATGGAAATTTGGCGAAAATTTTGAAAATTTCGCAATTTTCCAACTTTGAATTTTTATGCCCCTAAATCACAGAGATACTGCACACAAAAAACTTGATAAGTAACATTTCCCACATGTTTACTTTACATCAGCACAATTTTGGAACCAAAATTTTTTTTGTTAGGAAGTTATAAGGGTTAAAAATTGACCAGCGATTTCTCATTTTTGCAACACCATTTTATTTTATTTTTATTTTCACTTTTGAAGCCACTTTGAGGGGTCTATATGATAGAAAATACCCAAAAGTGACACCATTCTAAAAACTGCACCCCTTAAGGTGCTCAAAATCACATTCAAGAAGTTTATTAACCCTTTAGGTGCGTCACAGGAATTTTTTGAATATTTAAAAAAAAAAATGAATATCTAACTTTTTTCACAAAAAAAAATACTTCAGGCTCAATTTTTTTTATTTTACCAAGGGTAACAGGACAAATTGGACTGCAAAAGTTATTGTGCAATTTGTCCTGAGTACGCTGATACCTGATATGTTGGGGGGAACCACTGTTTCAGCACATGGCAGAGCTCAGAAGGGAAGGAGCGCCGTTTGACTTTTTCAATGCAAAATTGGCTGGAATTCAAATCGGACGCCATGTCACGTTTGGAGAGCCCCTGATGTACCTAAACAGTGGAAACCCCCCATAAGTGACCCCATTTTGCAAACTAGACCCCCCAAGGAACTTATCTAGATATGTGGTGAGAACTTGGAACCCACAAGGGCTTCACAGAAGTTCATAGCGTACAGCGGTACAATTAAAAAATCATATTTTTTCCACAAAAATGATCTTTTCACCCCCAATTTTTATTTTCCCAAGGGTAACAGGACCCTAAAAGTTTTGTGCCATTTGTCCTGAGTACGCTGATACCCCATATGTGGGGGTAAACCACTATTTGGGTGCATGGCAGAGCTCGGAAGGGAAGCAGCGCCATTTGACGTTTTTGGCTGGAATTGAGATCTGACACCATGTCGCGTTTGGAAAGCCCCTGATGTACCAAAACAGTGGAAACCCCCCACAAATGACACCATTTTGGAAACTAGACCCCCAAGGAACTTATCTAGATGTGTGGTGAGCACTTTGACCCCTCCAGTGCTTCACAGAAGTTTATACCGCCCGGGCGTGAAAATAAAAAATTCGTATTTTTTCCACAAACATGATCTTTTAGTCACCAATTTTTTTTATTTTCCCAAGGGTACCAGGAGAAATTGGACCCCAAAAGTTGTTGTCCAATTTGTCCTGAGTACATTGATACCCCATATGTGGGAGAGAACTACTGTATAGGCACATGTCGGGGCTCGGAAGCGAAGTAGTGACATTTTGGAATGCAGACTTTGATGGAATGGTCTGCGGGTGTCATGTGCGTTTGGAGAGCCCCTGATCTACCTAAACTATTGAAACTCCCCACAAGGGACCCAATTTTGGACACTAGCCCCCCCACGTAACTTATCTAGATGTGTGGTGAGCACTTTGAACCCTCAAGTGCTTCACAGAAGTTTATAATGCCCGGGCATGAAAATAAAAAAATCATATTTTTTCCACAAACATGATCAATTAGTCCCCAATTTTTTATTTTCCCAAGGGTAACAGGAGAAATTGAACCCCAAAAGTTGTTGTCCAATTTGTCGTGAGTACGCTGACACCCCATTTGTGGGAGAAAACTACTGTATGGGCACACGTCGGGGGTTCGGAAGGGAAGTAGTGACGTTTTGCAATGCAAACTTTGATGTAATGGTCTGCGGGTGTCATGTTGCCTTTGGAGAGCCCCTAATGTACCTAAACAGTGGAAACCCCCCACAAATGACCACATTTTGGAAACTAGACCCCCTAAGGAACTTATCTAGATGTTTGGTTAGCACTTTGAACCCCCAAGGGCTTCACAGAAGTTTATAATGCCCGGGCATGAAAATAAAAAATTTTTATTTTTTCCACAAACATGATCAATTAGTCCCCAATTTTTTTATTTTCCCAAGGGTAACAGGAGAAATTGGACCCCAAAAGTTGTTGTCCAATTTGTCCTGAGTACGCTGACATCCCATTTGTGGGAGAAAACTACTGTATGGGCACACGTCGGGGCTCGGAAGGGAAGTAGTGACGTTTTGGAATGCAGACTTTGAAGGAATGGTCTGCGGGTGTCATGTGCCTTTGGAGAGCCCCTAATCTACCTAAACTATTGAAACTCCCCACAAGTGACCCCATTTTGGACACTAGACCCCCCACGGAACTTATCTAGATGTGTGGTGAGCACTTTGAACCCCCAAGTGCTTCACAGAAGTTTATAACGCCCGGGCGGGAAAATAAAAAAAATCATTTTTTTCCACAAAAATGATATTTTTGCCCCCAATTTTTTATTTTCCTAAGGGTAACAGGAGAAATTGGACCCCAAAAGTTGTTTTGCAATTTGTCCTGAGTAGGCTGATACCCTACATGTGGGGGTAAAACACTGTTTGGGCGCATGGCAGAGCTTGGAAGGGAAGGAGCACCATTTGACTTTTTCAACTCAGAATTGGCTGGAATTGAGATCAGACGCCATGTTGCATTTGGAGAGCACCTGATGTGCCCAAACAGTGGAAAACCCAATTCTAACTCCAACCCTAATGCCAACACACCCCTAACCCTAATCACAGCCCTAACCCTAGCCCTAACCGTAACCCTAACCCTAGCGGGAAAATGGAAATAAATACATTTTCTTTTAATTTTATTATTTTTCCCTTACTAAGGGGGTGATAACGGGGGGTTTGATTTACTATTTATGGCGGTATTTATTTTTGGCGGCTGTCGCACGATAAATGACGCTTTTTATTGTAAAAATAGTTTTTGCATCACCACATATTGAGAGCTATAATTTTTCCGTATTTTGACTCACTGAGTCATATGAGGTCTTATTTTTTGCGGGACGAGTTGACGTTTTTATTGGTACCATTTTCGGGCACGTGACATTTTTTGATCGCTTTTTATTCCGATTTTTGGGACGCAAAATGAACTAAAACCTGCGTTTACACCGTTCCGCGTGCGGTAAAATTGATAAAGCGGTTTTATTCTTTGGGTCAGTACGGTTACAGTGATACCTCATTTAGGTCATTTTTTTATGTTTTGTCGGTTTTATGCAATGAAAACTATTTTATATAAAAAATAATTATTTTTGTATTGCTTTATTCTGCAAGCTATAACTTTTTTATTTTTTCACTGACAATGCTGTGTGGCAGCTCATTTTTTGCGGGACTAGATGACGTTTTCAGCGGTACCATGGCTATTTATATGCGTCTTTTTGATCGCGCGTTATTGCACTTTTTGTTTGGCAGTATGATAATAAATCATTATTTTTTGCTTCGTTTTTTATTTTTATTTTTTAAGGGGTTCGCTAAAGGGGTTAACTAATGGGATAGTTTTATAGGGCAGGTCGTTACGGACGCGGCGATACCTAATATGTGTACTTTTATTGTTTTTGGTTTTTTTTATTTAAAAAAAATGGATTTATTGGGGGAATATTTTTTTTTTTTCTAATTTATTTGGCGATTTTTTTAAAATTATTTTAACTTTTTTTTTTTTTTAACTTTATTACAAAGTCCCAGGTGGGACATCACTGTCCTGTGACAGATCGCTGATCTGTCACATCACAGATCACTGTGACAGATCAGCAATCTGTCACAGGCAGTTCTGCAGACTTCCTCATGCCTGCGCTTTGCAGGCACTGAGGAAGTCATCTCCCTACAGGCCCCCGTCACCATCTTGGATTCGGGGGCCTGTAGGGAAAGAGACCCCCGCAGCAGCGCTGCACATTGTGCTGCCGTGGGGGGCTCAGGGAAGCACGGAGGGAGCCCCCTCCCTGCCGATGCTTCCCTTTAACCCCCGGTACACCGCAATCATGTTTGATCGCGGTGTGCAAGGGGTTAACGTGTCGGGGGCGGTCCGTGACCGCCCCTGACACATAGTGCCGGGTGTCAGCTGTGATAATCAGCTGACACCCGGCCGCGATCAGCGGCGCTCACCACGTGGGCGCCGCTTATCGCGGTAGACGTACTATCCCGTCCATGAGCATAGGGGCCCGGGTCCCATGGACGGGATAGTACGTCTGATGTCAGGAAGGGGTTAAATATGAGAGACCAGGAGCAGTTTGAAAGAGAAGTTTGTTGATTGTTACAGAAAGCAATTGATTGCAGTTATTTAATCATTTTATACATTCATTCCATTATTTTATATATTATTTTTATCTTTTTATTGCACATTTTTATGCAAGATGCAGCCAGGCCTTTTAGTGTCGGTTGGGTGAATTGGGGCGTCTGTCTTGTCTAATAGTATCAGCGTCATCAATAGGCTTAAGCCAGATACTGTGCTTCACACGTACAGTATCTAAGTGACTGGCGTCTTATGCAAGCTTCATCTACAGTGGGAACAGAAAGTATTCAGACCCCTTTAAATTTTTCACTCCGTTTCATTTTTTTCTCTTTAATGTACACTCTGCACCCTATCTTGACTGAAAAAAACAGAAATGTCGAAATTTTTGCAAATTTATTAAAAAGAAAAATTGAAATATCGCATGGTCATAAGTACTCAGACCCTTTGCTCAGAAACTCATATTTAAGTCACATGCTGTCCATTTCCTTGTGATCCTTCTTGAGATGGTTCTACTCCTTCATTGGAGTCCAGCTGTGTTTAATTAAACTGATAAGACTTGATTTGTACCTGTCTATATACGACCTCACAGATCACAGTGTATTTCAGACCAAATGAGAACCATGAGGTCAAAGAAACTGGCCAAGGAGCATAGAAACATAATTGTGGCAAGGCACAGATCTGGCCAGGGCAGCAAAAGAATTTCTGCAGTACTCAAGGTTCCTAAGAGCACAGTGGCCTCCATAATCCTTAAATGGAAGACGTTTGGGACCACCAGAAGTCTTCCTAGACCTGGCCGTCCAGCCAAACTGAGCAATCATAGGAGAAGAGCCTTGGTGAGAGAGTTAAAGAAGAACCCCCAGATCACTGTAGCTGAGCTCCACAGATGTAGTAGGGAGGTAGTTGACTTTGTGGAACTTTCTACTGTCACTGCAGCTCTGCACCAGTCGGGCCTTTATGGAAGAGTGGCCCGATGGAAGCCTCTCCTCAGTGCAAGACATATGAAAGCCTGCATAGAGTTTGCTTAAAAAAAACCCATGAAGGACTCCCAGACTATGAGAAATAAGATTCTCTGGTCTGATGAGACGAAGATAGAACTTTTTGGTGATAATTCTAAGTGGTATGTGTGGAGAAAACCAGGCACTGCTCATCACCTGTCCAATACAATCCCAACATTGAAACATGGTGGTGACAGTGTGGGGAGGAGGACTCCCATGCAGTTACCGGGCAGGTACCCAGGGGACCGCCATCAGGGTTCCTGAGGGAACGATACTGGGAGAACAGTAAAGGGAGAGACTTGACTGAAGTTGTCAGGAAAACAGGGAGTGGGGAAAGGGTAAAAGGAGCAGGGGGCGTGCTGAAGTGGCAGTTGACAGAGCAGGACAACAGACAGTAAGCCATGTGAGACAGAGAGGACCGAGGGAGCGGATGATGTGTTGTGGAGAGACCGACAGGGCCCTGTGTAAGGAAAGCTACGGACTTACCAACTAGTGACACGTGAGAGCCTTGCACCGGCGGACGCTCCCCTCATACGGTCACATACAGCCACCCCCGCTGTTTCCCATCCTGCTGTGACAGGTCCACAACCTGCACTGACCGCTGTGACTAGAGACTATTCCTTTACAGCGGTCAGGACACTGCCCCCCTGCCTTCTCCCACAGCTGCGGCCCTGTCATCACTGGCCCCAGGGGGGGCCACCTCGCTACAGGCAGCAGTAGAGGCCCCCGTCCGGTTTGCTCAGGGACTCTGGGCAGAGACTGGTGAATGGTTACATTTAGAGGCTGCGTCATCACCGCGCCCACCGGCATTGTTCCTTCATGGCCTGTTGCGCCCTATCGGCACCGTTTCTTCAGGGCCTGTTGCGCCCCATCGTCATCGTTTCTTCAGGGCCTGTTGCGCCCCACCGTCACCGTTTCTTCAGGGCCTGTTGCGCCCCATCGTCACCGTTTCTTCAGGGCTTGTTGCGCCCCATCGTCACCGTTTCTTCAGGGCTTGTTGCGCCCCACCGGCATTGTTTCTTCAGGGCCTGTTGCGCCCCACCGTCATTGTTTATTCAGGGCCTGTTGCACCCCACCGTCATTGTTTCTTCAGGGCCTGTTGCGCCCCACCGGCATCGTTTCTTCAGGGCCTGTTGCGCCCAGTTTCATCCTGGAGTATCGAGGCGTCAAGGCAGCCGCATCAACGACCTCTACGCGGCCACGCCTGTGAACCTGACAGACCCCTGGAAGAATAAGTTATTATAGTAGATAAGGACCCCCAGTTTGGTCATACGTGACCTATAGCACCCTGGGCAAACCAGGTTAGTCGCATCCATAATAAGAAAGTGTTGTTAGGTTTGTTGAGTCCCTGCGTGGACTGGTTATTGTTAACCCCTTTTGTTTGCTCAATATAGCCCCAGCGGCTACAGTTTATAAAAGTTGTTTCCACAAACCACACTCAGTCTCGTGCCTCGTCACTGCATCCTGCGAACTTGCTGAACCCTACAACAGCATCATGCTATGGGGTGTTTTTCAGATATCATTTTGTATCCCTTTCCTGCTTTATGCCGTTCAACTACTTTTTCCCGTAGATCCAATGACAATTATTTTGCTTTCCCCATGACTCACAATCCAGAAACATCTGTGGCTGGATGAAAGCTGCAAGTCTGACTGGATCCCAGAAACTTACTCAGCTTTGATGCACACACTGATTACAAGCAAACAGGTCACAGGTGAGGATGTTACCTTTAGTAGCCCATTAAACCCATTTGTGTCATCTTCTGTGCATGTAATTAAGCCAAAATCACCAGGTTATGTAAACTTTTGATCAGGGTCACAGGATGTTTTGGGTTGTCATTATGATTTAAAAAGAGAAAACACAGTACTTTGACAATAAATGGCTTCACCCAACCACTAACCATAAGTGGAGAAAAAGTTTTGGTGTGATCATTGATATTCTCTGAAAAAAAGGCCAAGAAAACAAAAATTCTGCTGGGGTATGTAAACTTTTGAGCACAACTGTTTATTCACAGTTGTGTTAAATAGTGTTTGCCCCTTCCAGTTGTCCTATTGTTTTGCATGTTTGTCACACTTAAATGTTTCTGATCACCAAAGAAATTTAAATATTAGACAAAGAAAACACAAGTAAACACAAAATGGAGTTTTTATAAGAAGGTCTTTATTATTAAGGGAAAAAGAAATCCAAACCTACAGGGTCCTATGTGAAAAAGTGACTGCCCCTAAATCTAATAAGTGGTTGGGTCATCCTTACCAGCAACAACTGCAATCAAGTGTTTGTGATAACTAGCAATGAATCTTATACAATGCTTCTGGAAGAATTATGGCCCAATCATCTTTGCAGAATTATTGTAATTCAGCCATATTGGAGGGTTTCTGAGCATGAACCGCCTTTTTAAGGTCATGCCACAGCATCTCAACCCGATTAACGTTTGGAGTGGCCTAGTCAAAGTCCTAAGTCTTAATTTTGTTTTGCTTAAGCCATTCAGAGGTGGACTTTGTGTATTTTGGATTATTGTCCTGCTGCATAAACCAAATGTGCTTCAGCTTGAGGTCACAAACAGATAGTATGACATTCTCCTTCAGAATTTTTTGGTAGACAGCAGAATTTATGGTTCCATTTACAACAGCAAGTCTTCCAGGTTCTGAAGCAGCAAACAGCCCCAGACCACTACCACCACCATATTATACTATTGGTATGATGTTCCTTTTCTGAAATACTGTGTTACATCTATGCCAGATGTAATGGGACATACAGCTTCCAAAAAGTTCAACTTTTGGGAGAATACTCTGTGTACTGACAAGCCAAAGTCTTGGGGATAATCTAGATGTTTTCTGGCAAAACGGACAAGCCTTTATGTTCTTATTGCTCAGCAGTGGTTTTAGTCTTGGAAATCTACCATGTAGGCCATTTTTGCCCAGTCTCTTTCTTATGGTGGTGTCATGAGCACTGACCTTAACTGAGGCCTGCAGTTCTTTGGATGTTGTTGTGGGGTCTGTTGTGGCCTCTTGGATGAGTTGTTGCTGCGCTCTTGGGGTAATTTTGGTCGTTTGGCCACTCCTGAGAAGGTTCAACACTGTTTCATGTTTTTGCCATTTGTGGATGATGGCTATCACTGTGGTTCACTGGAGTTCCAAAGCTTGAAAAATGGCTTTGTAACCTTTTCCAGACTGATAGATCTCAATTACTTTTTTCTAATTTCTTCCAGAATTTATTTGCATCATGACATGATGTCTAGCTTTTGAGGAACTTTTGGCCTACTTCACTTTGTCAGGCAGGTCCTATTCAAGTGACTTCTTGATTGAGAACAGATGTGGCAGTAATCAGCTTCCAAAAGATGTGATAAACCACACATAATTTACAGTTGCTTTTCACAAAATTAGAATATAAACAAAAGGTTAATTTATTACAGTTCTTCAATACAAAAAGTGAAACTCATATTACATAGTCATTACAAACAGAGAGATATTTCAAATGTTTATTTCTGTTAATGTTGATGATTATGGCTTACAGCCAATGAAAACCCAAAAGTCAATATCTCAGCAAATAAGAATACTTTATAACACCAGCTTAAAAAATTATTATAAAATCCAAAATGTTGGCCTACTGAAATCTAAGTTTAGCAAATGCACTCAATACTTGGTTGGGGCTCCTTTTGCATCAATTACTACATTAATGCGGCGTGGCATGGAGGCGATCAGCCAGTGGCACTGCAGAGGTGTTATGGAAGCCCAGGTTGCTTTGATAGCAGCCTTAAACTGGTCTGCATTGTGGGTTCTGGTGTCGCTCATCTTTCTCTTGACAATACCCCATACATTCTCTATGGGGTTAAGGTCAGGCGAGTTTTCTGGCCAATCAAGCACAGTGATACTGTTGTTTGTGAACCAGGTATTGGTACTTTTGGCAGTGTGGTCAGGTGCCAAGTCCTGCTGGAGAAGACATTTCCATCTCCAAAAAAATTGTTGGCAGAGGGAAGCATAAAGTGCTCTAAAATAGATGATTGCGCTGATTTTGGTCTTGATAAAACACAGTGGACCTACAACAGCAGATGACATAGCTCCCCAAACCATTACTGATTGTGGAAACTTCACACTAGACCTCAAGTAACTTGGATTGTGACCTCTCCACTCTTCCTCCAGATTCTGGGACCTTGATATCCAAATGAAATGCAATATTTACTTTAATCTGAAAATAACACCTTGGACCACTGAGCAACAGTCCAGTTCTTTTTCTCCTAGGTCCACGTCAGACGCTTCTGGAGTTGTCTATTGGTCATGAGTGGCTTGACACAAGGAATGTGACACTTGTAGCCCATGTCCTGGATACGTCTGTGTGTGGTGGCTCTTGAAACAATGACTCCAGCAGCAGTCCACTCCTTCTGAATCTTCCCAAAATTTTTGAATGGCCTTTTCTTAACAATCCTTTCAAGGCTGTGGTTATCCCAGTTGCTTGTGCACCTTTTTCTACCACACTTTTTCCTTCAACTCAACTGTCCATTAATATGCTTGGATACAGCACTCTGTAAACAGCCAGCTTCTTTAGCAATGACCTTTTGTGGCATACCCTCCTTGTGGAGTGTGTCAATGACTGCCTTTTGGACATCTGTCAAGTCAGCAGTCTTCCCCATGATTGTGGAGCCTACTGAAACAGACTAAGGGACCTTTTTAAAACTTAGGAAGCCTTTGCAGGTGGTTTTTGTTAATTATTCTAATTTACTGACATAATGACTTTTGGGTTTTCATTGGCTGAAAGCCATAATCATCAACATTAACAGAAATAAACACGTGTCATTACAAACAGAGTGAACTATATAATACATACTGTAAGTTTCACTTTTTGTTTTGAAGAATTGAAATAAACTTTTTCACAATATTCTAATTTTGTGAGAAGCACCTGCATGTTTTAAGGGGGGGGGGGGGGCAATAACTTTTTCACTCAGCTCTCTGTAGGTGTGGAATTGTTTTTTTCCTTAATAATAAAGACCATCATTTAAAAACTACATTTTGTGTTTACTTGTGTTATCTTTGTCTAATATTTAAATTTGTTGATTAGAATCATTTAAATGTGACAAACATGCAAAAGAATTGGAAATCAGGAAGGGGGTAAATACTTTTTCACACAAACTGTATATATTTATACACACAGTATGTGATAAAAGTTAGTACTCCCCTCACATTTTTGTAAATATTTCATTATAACTTTTCATGGGACAACACTGAGGATATGACACTTTGATATAATGTAAAGAAGTAGGTGTCCAGCTTGTATATCAGTGTAACATTGAGGGGCCCTCGAAATAACTCCAGACACACCATTAATGACTAAATCTCTGGCAACAGAAGTGAGTACACCATTAAGTGAAAATGGCAAAATTGTGCCCAATTAGCCATTATCTCTTGCTAAATTTGGTACTATTGCTCTCTTATACTGGTCACTGGACATTCAACATGGCACATTATGGCAAAGAACTCTCTTAGAATCTGAAAAACAGAATTGTTGCTCTGTCTATAAAAAGCTTGACTAGGTTATAAGAAGATCGCCAACAACCTGAAACTGAGCTGCAGCACTGGGGTCAAAACCATACAGTGGTTTAACAAGACAGGTTCCACTCAGAACAGGCCTCACCATGGTCGACCAAAGAAGTTGAGTGCATGTGCTCAGCATCATTCCAGAGGTTGTCTTTTCAAAATAGACATATGAGTGCTGCCAGCATTGCTGCAGAGGATAAAGGGGTGGTGGGTCCGCCTGTAGGTGCTGAGACTGTACGCCTCACTCTGAACAAATTGGTCTGCATGGCTGTCATCCCAGAAGGAAGCCTCTTCTAAAAATTACGCACAAGAAAGCTGGCAAACACTTTTCTGAAGATAGGCAGACTAAGCACATGGATTACTGGAACCATGTCTTGTAGTCTGATCACACCAAGATAAACTTATTTAGTTCAGATGGTGTTAAGCGTGTGTGCCGGCAGCCAGGTGAGGAGCACAAAGTCCTGTGTGTCGTGTCTACAGTCAAGCATGGTGGTGGGAGTGTCATGGTTTGGGGCTGCATTAGTGCTGCCGGCTATGAGAAGTGTGAGGTAGTGAGGGGAATCATTTATAAGGGTCATTATGTGTCCCCCAGGATGTGCATAGAGACATACTGAACACGTTGGAGTACAATGTAATAGCGGCTAAGCCTGTGGTTACAATGCAGCCTCATTGCCGCATGAATATGAAAGCCGCTGGCTAACAGGAGCTACAGTTCATTGAGGGAACCATGACTGCCAACATGTACTGTGACATACTGAATCATAGCATGATCCCTTCCCTTCAGAAACTAAACTGGGCCACAAGGCAGTATTCCAACATGATAATGACCCAAAACACACCTCCAAGCCGACTACTGCCTTGCGAAAGAAATTGAGGGTAAAGGTGCTGGACTGGCCAAGCATATCTCCAGACCAGTAGCGTAGTGCATTATATACTATACTATATACTATATAGAGGCCTATGTGAAGTGCAGCATATTAAATGGAGGACTATGGGGAGTGCATTATACTATATGGAGGACTATGTGAGTGAATTATACTATATGGAGGCTATATAGGGGGCAGTATGGCATTTAATGTGGGGTATTTGTACATTGGGGGATCATACAGTGTTGGAGCCATGAAACAGTTTGGGGGCTACTAAGGAGTCAGTACACCGTGTGGGGGCAATATACTGTGTATTGGAGAGCATCATACCGTGTAGAGTGGGCATACTCAGGACATTATTAAATGTTAAGTGGGCACTTATTGTTATAGGGGAACTCAGGTTATTGTGACTGCCAAAGGGGTATATTGAGGGCATTATTACTTTTTAGGGGTAAAATGTGGGCACTGTTTTCTAGGGCACTTGCGCAGAGCATTAATATATTATTATATATTCTAGAGTTTTGTTTTTCCATCTATATGGCACACAGTTCCACATAGTAGATGCAGTAATAGAGACACATATATGGCAGCAGCGGCTCAGCATTGGGGTATCAGTAGGATGAGGAGGCTGGGCATAGATGTGGTCGTTCTGAAAATGTGACAAGTCACGTGTGTCTTTGTTATAATATCTGCAGACAAGTCCAGGCTGGAGAAATTGTCATGTCCGCATGGACAGGAAAAGTGAATGACTATCAGAAAGAACGTCATCTGTAAGTTGCTATCTAGAACTGTTCTGTAATCACTGATATGTTCTGCAGCACTGGTATTTACCACTATATGGTCACTGTATGGCGGGAATATCAGTGTTGGTCTTTCTATAGAGATCATCTTCAGTAGCAGCCCGGTCATCTGCTGAGGGTCTCCTACATCCACCTTTAGGGTGCGCCACCATAGTTGTAATCAGGGTTACCCATTTAAGGGCCCCAAGTGTGCCCCATGTGAACCAAAACCCCAGCTATGTCTCTGTTCCAGACCTAAACCCTAAAGAGCATCTGTGGGGCATCCTCAAATGGAAGGTGGAGAAGCGCAAGGTCTCTAATATCCACCAGCTCTGTGATGTCATCATGGAGGAGTGGAAGAGGATTCCACTGGTAACCTGTGAAGCTCTAGTGGCCTCCATACCCAAGAGAGTTATGGCAGTGCTTCAAAATAATGTTCGCCACACAAAATAGTCACACACTGGGCACAATGACCATTTTTCACTTAGGGATGTACTCACTTTTGTTGACAGCGGTTCAGACATTAATCGCTGTGTGATGAGTTATTTAGAGGGCACACCAAATTTACAGTTATACAAGCTGTACCCTGACTACTTTACATTGTATCAGTGTCAGATCTTCAGTGTTGTCCCATGAAAAGATATAATAAAATATTTTTAAAAATGTGAGGGGTGTACTCACTTTTGTGATATACTGTATATGTAGATATATAAATTATATAATTAGTATAAATTAGGAAGACCTTTCCAAAACCTTTTGTTTTTCAGATCACCCCCTTATCCAGACTATATTTTCGGTTCTATCAGGGCTGGACTGGCCATCTGGCAATTCTGACAAACGCCAGAAGGGCCGGTCTGTTCATGGGCCACACTGTCTGCTATATTGTCAACAGAATCTGTGTTCTCAAGACACCCATAGTGTTAAGAGCTCTGACGAGGCACAAAAGTCGCTAACTCCAGTCACTTACACCAGAAGACCACGGGTATCATTAGAAATATCCTGCTTTCCTCCATCCAGGGTAATATTAGTAATATATCCCATCTGGTGCTTGGGGACAGTGACATCATGGACCTGTGAGATTTCAAATACCAGGACTGAATTTCAGTCCCAGTCCGTACCTGGGTTCTACCATATAATGTGCATATCGGCAATCCATACCGGCAAGACCACTTTTTTGGCCGGTCACATCAAAGAGATTTCACTGTATATATGTGTACATGCACACTTGCATTTCTCCCTGGAGGCTTATAAATTTCTCTTCCTTCCTCCTGCTCATAGAACAAGCTGTATTTCCATGGAGATGGATCCTTCAGCAAGGTGGGGGTTGCACAGTACTTTGCAGGGGTTAATGATCACATCACGGCTTGATATCATGTGCAGAGGACAGCACTGCCACCTGCTGACCAAATACTGGAATTAGCATGTCCTGTCACCTTGAGCAGGGAGGGACGGGGTCTATAGATTATAGGTTACTCCTGCGTGTGTCATTTTTGTCGCTGTATGATATAAATGCCAACATGATGTGACACGGTCGTCTAGATGATCCTGTTGTGTGACCCAGTTCTGAATACGAGCCAGAGGTGGAGCTGGGAGTGAGGTGAAGACGTACACACTGTGCTCGCTGTACCTGAGCGGCGTTTACCTGGAAGGTATTGCAATATATGAGGGGGAGCTGATGATAGGGTTGAAGCGGACACATAGATGCTGTGTTTATGACTGCGGTGGGGGAGGTGGATGACAATGTCTGGATGTGGTGGTGGTGGTGGCCCTGTTGATGCGAGTGGGTCGTGGTTCTCCTGATGTTTCATTATATGTCCAGGTTGTATTGATTATGTAGGATTTTATATTCTGTTATCATCTCTGACCAATCTTTATATGAGCAGCCAACCTTACAGTCTGTATCCTCATACTGGTTTATTATAAGACTACATCAATCAGTGTACGATACCTTTCTATAGACACATCTACGAAGACGGACATAGAGAGGTCATCAGAAGCAAACTGACCTGTGGCCTAATTTACAATGGTGTCCGGATATCCAAAGCGCTAAACTGTAGCTCTAATTATGCTGTATACGAATATGAACACTTACATTGACACACCTTATATATCGGGCCTGATTAGCACCACCTCATTTTTCTTCACTCGTAATTGGGGTACAATATTTTGCAGCACGATGGTAGAAAAGGAGCGTGTTTCTCTATTTCTACTTTTTTACCCCTCATTTCGTAATGATTCAAAGGTTTCTTTTCTAGCAGCAATGTCTACTAAACTGTTTGACAATGGTTTCATAAAAATCTGCAGATCTAGCAGTGCTCTGAATACTGAGCTCTGTATGACCCCGCCCACATCACTGATTGGCAGCTTCCTGTGTACATTGTGCAGTGGGGTACACACAGCTCATGAATATGAAGGGCTACATGACAGCAAGTTAACTACTCCTCTAGTGATAATCTCCCAATGAAACTGAAAATGACTGTTTCTGCCCTTACATCATGCCGCTATAAGAGTGGGTGTCCGTATACCCTTTAAATAGAAGGTTCTTCATGCTAGAAACGGCACCACTTTCCTTGAGCTCTGTTTGGTTTTGTACATTTTCCAGTTATGGAAATTGGTCTGACCTGCAATACCAGATACTGCCTATAGAAAGGAGTGGCAGTATATATATGTCTAAAACAAAATCACTTTTATTCTAGTCTTAAATAATCCTTTTCATATTTAGTAGAATATTTAAGTTAAAGCTGTCCATTTTCATCGTACACATGCAGTCATTCATTATAGACATGTGATCAGTTTTACATTAGCACCGGAATGCCAAATGTTCCCCCCAGCTGTCTTTATGAAAAAGCAAGCAATAGTGACAGTCTAATGACCTACATTTTTATTTATTTATTTTTTTTTTACATTTAAGTCCAATTGTTAAAAAAAAAAAAAACTTTCTGAGAATATTTGAGTAAGGCTATGTGCCCACGTTGCGTGTTAAAACGCACACTGAAAACCGGACTCCTTCCCAGAAATCGTGCGGAAAAAAACGCGATTTTACCGCAATTCTGTTTGCGATTTTGCAGCGATTTTCTCAAGCACTTTCCAAGCGATTTGAAGCATCGCTTGGAAAGTGATTGACAGGTTGGTCACACTCGTCAAACATAGTGTTTGACAAGTGTGAGCAGCTTTTTACTATTGAGGCCGCCTATGCGGCATCAGTAGTAAAAGATAAAATGTTAAAAATGATAAAAAAATAAAAAATCGGGTTAAATTCACCTTCCGGCGTCCCGCGCTGCCATCCCGGGCCACAGCGTTCCCAGCGATGCCTTGCGAGACCTGTGATTACGTTGGTCTCGCGTTGCTTTAGCGATCTCACAAGACCGCTAGAGTAATGCGAGACTACGTCATCACAGGACCTTGCCGCAAGGCATCGCTGGGAACGCTTAGGCCGGGAATGCAGCGCGGGACGTCGGAAGGCAAATATACCCCGATTTTTTCTTTTTTTACAGGGGTATGGTACCCAGGGCCTGGAGGACAGTCTCCTCTCCTCCACACCGTGGGTATCATCCGCAAATGAGACGCTTAACTTCCCGCATGGTGGGAATAGCCACATGTGGGAAGTAAGTGATTCTCATGCATTCCTATGGGTGCGGAATCGCGGCAATTCTTTGCGATTCCGCACAAAAGAATGATCATGCTGCGATTTTTTCCGCGATGCGTTTCCGCCGCGGAAAAAAGCGCAGCATTAGCACAGCATGGGGTGCGTTCTGTACATGATTTTTAAACGTTTTCGCACCGAAAATCGCGGCAAAAACGCTTAAAAATCGAATTGTGGGCACACAGCCTAACAGAGGCATAGTAACACTCAGAAAAGAGCAACAATGTACGTATGGGGACATTCAATACAAAGAAAAAGCATAATACATTATGGTTTACCTCAGATGTTCAGAGCCATAATATGGCTTCAGAAACTTACACAGAGACCAATTGTGTCTCCATCTTCAAACACAGTCAGACTCCGTATGAATCGTGGCATGTTACATTGCATGCCATATTCCCAGAAATATACCTATACCACAATGGTGTAGAGGAGGCAGATGATAGTAATACAGCACAATAATACAGTATTAAAGCATAGCCAGAAGTCTGAGAACATATAGGTAACAACCCCCGGGGGAAGGTAGCTATTTGGAGCGGCAGTGGTTGGATTTGAGCCTGGTGTTTGGAGGCACTAGTATTGGTTATAAATGTTATGTGGCAAATGGGGTTGTGTTACATACTCTGGTTTAGGCTTCATGTCATATGTCTAATAACCTATTCTGTAATTGTTGTACAAAAATCTTTACCTCCAAGACCACTCAAGAGCATCTATTAAATAGTGATTTTTTATGTCAAAATGACCCATAAAGAAAACCTTTCAGCAGGGGCGGAACTACAAAGGTCGCAGAGGTCGCAGCTGCGATGTGGCCCCGGAGTGCTTAGGGGCCCGCCCAGTCCAACAAAGAAGCAGCCGGCTTCATATGGGACCTGTGCTTCGATCACGTCCTGCGCCCCCTCCTCCAGCAAGGACTCGGTTATTCCTCCCCCTGAGCACTGCACTCCACCCCCCAGTGTCTCAGGTGATGGAGGATGAGACCTGCTGCCATCACTCTCAGTGACCAGTCACATCGAGCTCCGTGACTACAGAGTGCAGGGAGAAGGCGCGCTTTCAGGAGCGCGCGATGGCTGTTCTGTGCACAGGACCTGTGATGAGGTCACAGGAGGGGAGGAGTCAGGGGTCACATGATCAGGGGCCTCTGTGCCTGCAGGACTCTGCTGTGCTGCTGGTTGTCATGGTGCTGGAGGAGGGTAAGTTTATGTGTGGGGTCAGGAGTTTACAGGGTGTACGGAGTGAATCCACGTGTGTACGAGGTGTATGGAGCGGAGCCACGTGTGTACGAGGTGTATGGAGCGGAGCCACGTGTGTACGAGGTGTACGGAGCAGAGCCGCGTGTGTACGAGGTGTACAGAGCAGAGCCGCGTGTGTACGAGGTGTACGGAGCAGAGCCATGTGTGTACGAAGTGTATGGAGCGGAGACGTTTGTGTGCGAGGTGTACGGAGCGGAGATGCGCGTGTACGAGGTGTACGGATCGGACATGCGGGTGTGCGAGGTCTACGGAGCGGAGATGCGCGTGTACGAGGTCTACGGAGCGGAGATGCGCATGTACGAGGTGTACGGAGCGGAGATGCGCATGTACAAGGTGTACGGAGCGGAGATGCGCGTGTACGAGGTGTACGGAGCGGAGATGCGCATGTACGAGGTGTGTGGAGCAGCGCGTGTATGAGGTGTGCGGAGCGGAGATGTGTGTGTGTATTTTGGCATGGGGGGGCCCCATTTGAAAGTTCACACCGGGGCCCATAACTTTGTAGTTACGCCAATGCCTGTCAGCAAGTAAAAAGTGAATAGGTTTTGCTATTTTATTCCTGAATATTTTGCTTTTTCTTGAAATCTGACATACGGTTCCGGAGGTATGGGCCTTTTTATTGTTAATTTCTATGGTCTGTTGCGGTAAATATTTATACTTTGCTTTTATTATTTAGACAATTATGTCTACCTGTATATCTCTGCTAATTTTGTATATTAGTATTAACTTTATAAGTGTTATTCATAAAAGCAATAACACAGAGTTGCATCTTATATAGCAGTGTCTGGGTGTTAAACATTCCTTTGTTTTTGAAAGTATAGTAATCTGGGTAGAACCAGTTTGAAAGGAATTTGACAGAATCCATAATTACGATTTTGTTATTTCCAACTTAAATATCTTCTGCCTTAAGTAATGTAATGTAAGAAGCCATTCCCACTTCTCCTTATCTTTGTGGTTGTAATGAAAACTTGTGACAGGGCTTCTGAGATCAGAAAAAAAGTACACACTGGTTGTGTGCCCATGTCTCCGATCGATCGAGACCCTGATTTGATCAAAACTGGCAAACGTGTGAAACCTTTCGAGTTTGTTCTAAAACTTTCCATACAGGTTTCCACATCATCTATCTAAGGTGTTGTGGCTCTCAAGATTCTCTGGGGTGTGTCTTTAGGCGGCTCCGCATAATTACTCAGTGAACCATGGCCTCATGTATAGACCATAAAAATTACTACTAAACAAAAAGGTCCTTATCTCTGGAACCATATAGTGTATTAAAGAAAAAAAACAAAAAACGGAATACACAGAGGAGCAGTGGGAATAAAGTAAAAGCAAAAACTGTCCAGTTCCCGACCTTTGACGCCACATGGGAGTCATGAAAAGTCGTGCCAATCCGACTCATGACGCCTATGTGGCATCATTAATTAATAGCCCCCCCTACGGGTCGGGTGACCCGGGTCACTGAAAGGTCTCCCGACCCGCACACAGAGGACCCTTTCTAATTCACCCCAGGGGGGTGGCTTAGCCCCCACGTGGCTCCGATCGCTCTGATTGGCTGTTTCACTTTTAACTGATTTGGTGAAATATTTGTCATGGTATGCCTAGGTTACTTTAGGCAAAACCCCCGGGACCCCTGCGATGTCCCTCAGACTAGGGGAACCCTGTCTGTCCCTCTACCCAGGGTTTACACTGAAGGTGTGCCTGCCTGAGCCTCCACCCTGTCCCTGTCTCCTGTCCAGCCCTAAGCTGAACCCACCACCCTCGACCCAGTGAGGGGACCAGACACCAGACCCCACAAATACGTATGGACGGGGTAAAAGAAACACCACACAGTTAATACACAAGGGAATACAATAATGTGCAAGGGCAACCAAATATATATATAACAGATTGGAGAAAGAACCACTGAGGGATATACTGCACCAAATATCAGACGCTCCAACACCACCACTGCTGACCGGTATTGCTAGCACTAGGCTAAAGCTATAGTCGGCGACGCCCATAGTCAGGACGAACTATTTAAAGACCAAGGGCGTGGCCCAGCCCTCAGCCAGCATGACAACCTGGTTAACCCTATCCCGACTGGAACAGAATACCCAACAGGGTATTACCGCTGTCTGCCGGACACCCTGGTGTGAACAGTGTCCGACATGACAGTACCCCGCCTTCTATGAGGGACCTCCGGAACCTCACCATGTCGAGGACCTGGCTTGTCCGGATGGCGACGATGGAACATAGTAACCAGTCGATCAGCATGAATGTCAGAGGCCGGCACCCATGTCCTCTCCTCAGGACCATAGCCACGCCAGTGGACCAGGTACTGTAGAGTGCGATGCACAACCCTAGAGTCCACCACTTTGGACACCTCAAATTCCAACGCGCCATCCACCAAGACGGGAGGTGGTGGCCCGGGGGAACCATCCACCAAACCCATGACCTTCTTTAGCAATGCTTTGTGAAATACATTATGAATCTTATACACAGCCGGCAACTCCAAACGAAATGCCACGGGGTTGATCACTGCGGAGATTCTAAATGGGCCAATGAACCTGGGACCCAACTTAAGTGACGGTATCTTGAGCTTAATGTTCCTAGTAGATAACCACACCCAATCACCCACACACAGGTCCGGACCTGGCACACGTCTGCAGTCAGCCACCCGTTTGTACCTGGAACCCACCTTCAACAAGCGCTGCTTGACTCTCCTCCAAACAGACGACAATTGAGCTCCCAACTGGTCCTCCTCAGGGACGCCAACTGAGCACCCCTGACGCAAGGTGCAAAATTGAGGGATGTTGACCATACACACAAAAAAAAGGAGATTCCCCAGACGATTCCTGGCAATGGTTGTTTATTGCGAATTCTGCCAGAGGAAGAAACGCTGACCACTCTTCCTGATTGTCGGAAATAAAGCAGCGCAAGTATTGCTCCAGGTTTTGGTTCATCCGCTCAGTCTGTCCATTCGACTGAGGGTGGAAAGCCGATGAATGAGATAATTTGATTCCAAGGTGAGAACAAAAAGCTCTCCAAAACTTTGCCACAAACTGCGTACCTCGATCAGACACAATGTCAGACGGGACACCATGAAGTCTGACCACCTCGCGAATAAATATCTGAGCAAGAGTCTTAGCATTGGGCAAAGACGGTAAAGCAACGAAATGTGACATTTTGGAGAACCTATCAACAATTACCAAAATGACCGAGTTCCCTGCCGAGGCGGGCAAGTCAGTAATAAAATCCATGGAAATCTCAGTCCATGGCTTACTGGGCACCCCGAGAGGCTGCAAGCTACCAGCGGGACGGGAACGAGGAGTCTTGGCCCGTGCGCACGTGGTACAGGCAGCCACATATGAGGCCACATCCTACCGGATTTTAGGCCACCAAAAACGACGCGATACCAGTTCCAGAGTGCTCTTAACCCCTGGATGACCTGCCAGTACCGTGTCGTGATGTTCGCCCAACACTCTAGAGCGTAGATGTAGCGGCACAAAAGATTTATTAGCAGGCAACCCCGCCGGTACCACCTCCTGAGCCTCCGCAATCTCTGCCTCAATCTCTGTCGTGATGGCAGATACCACCACACCCTTTTGGAGAATAGGCACCGGCTCTTCACATAACTCTCCACCAGGAAAACACCTGGATAAAGCGTCTGCCTTAACATTCTTCGACCCAGGTCGATAGGCAACAATGAAGTTGAACCGGGTGAAGAATAATGCCCAGCGAGCCTGTCTGGAGGACAGGCGCTTAGCAGATTCTAAATAAAGCAAATTCTTATGGTCGGTTATCACAGTAATCTGATGAACAGCCCCCTCCAAGAAGTGTCGCCACTCCTCAAATGCCAATTTGATGGCCAATAGTTCCCTGTTGCCAATATCATAATTACGCTCCGCAGGCGACAGCTTCTTGGAGAAGAAGGCACACGGATGCAACTTGGCCCAAGAAGGGCCCCGAGACAGTACAGCCCCCACTCCAACCTCCGACGCATCCACCTCCACGACAAACGGTAAGGAGACATCGGGCTGCACCAGAATGGGCGCTGAGGCAAAACTATTCTTGAGGAATTCAAACGCCTGTACCGCAGGCTCAGACCAGTCAGAAAAGTCGGTACCCTTCTTAGTCATGTCAGTCAGTGGTTTGGCAATCATAGAGAAGTTCTTAATAAATTTCCTATAGTAATTGGAGAAGCCAAGAAATCGCTGAAGCGCCTTAAGATTATCAGGTCGATCCCAATGTAGTACCGCCTGCACCTTTGCGTTGTCCATCTTAAAACCTGAGGCGGAGATTATATAACCCAAGAACGGTAGCTCCTGTACGAAAAACACACATTTTTCAAGCTTGACATAGAGCCTGTTCTCTCTGAGCAACTGTAGAACCTGTCTAACATGCTCTATATGTGTATCATGGTCGCGAGAGAAAATGAGGATGTCGTCAAGATAAATTATAACGAACCTCCCCAACAACTGAGAGAAGACATCATTAATGAAGTGTTGAAAGACCGCCGGTGCCATAGTCAACCCAAACGGCATTACCAAACTCTCAAAGTGACCCTCAGGGGTATTGAACGCTGTCTTCCACTCATCCCCCTGACGGACTCTTATAAGATTGTACTCCCCCCTGAGGTCCAGTTTGGAGAACCACCTGGCACCAACCACTTGGTTGAATAAATCGGGTATAAGTGGCATAGGGTAAGGATCACGGACCGTAATCTGGTTGAGTTCTCTGAAATCCAGACACGGGCGTAAACCGCCATCCTTCTTTTTAACAAAGAAGAAGCCAGCAGCCAGAGGAGAAGAGGAAGGTCTAATATGACCCTTGCTCAGGCTATCCGCAATGTATTCCTTGAGAGCTAGCCTCTCGGGACCTGAGATATTAAACATTCTAGCTTTAGGTAACTTGGCCCCTGGTTTCAACCTAATAGCACAGTCATAGGGGCGATGCGGTGGTAGTTCCGAACAACCCTTCTCAGAAAATACATCCGCATAATCCAGCAACGGCTCCGGGATACTGGGGGTCAAAGCGGAAATACATGTAGCCAGGCACCTCTCCTGACACTCCCTGCTCCACTGAATTATGTCCTGGGTCTTCCAATCAATAACAGGATTATGCATTGACAACCATGGAAAGCCCAGAACCATCTGAGCCGGTAAGTTACTAAGCACCTTACAAGTTACCCGCTCTGAGTGTAATACTCTGATGTGGAGTTGTATATCCAACACACACTCTGTGATCTCCCCTTGAGACAACGGGGAAGCATTGATGGTAACCACCCGGATGGGGTTCGGCAATTTCTCCACCGGAAATCCCGCTGTATGCGCGAACCTCTCATCAATGAGATTGGCAGCTGAGCCACTATCAATAAATACTGTAATAGAGAGCATTTGCCCCCCAAGTACCACCCTAGCAGGGAGCATACACTGGGAAACCATGACGGAGGATACACAAAGGCTCAGACTAGACTCCTCCAAACCCTCTGAGCCTATCAGTTTTTCGCCGGCGCGCCCTTCTTAGGTACCAGGGGGCAAGCGTTAATAAAATGTCCTCCTTTGCCACAAAAAAAACAAACCCCCTGCCTTCTGTGCCAAGGACGTTTAGGCTTGTTACTCGGTGACTGTGCTATACCAGCGATCTGCATGGGTTCCACGGATTCACCCGCGGCAACCTCACCGACCACTCCCCCACCTCCCGGAGGCAACGAAACCAGCGCCCCCTGACGGAGACGTCGGTCTATGCGTACTACAAGTGCCATCGCAGCCTCCAGAGAGGCGGGAGTCTCGTACATTAGGAGAGTCTGTTTAACCCTTCCAGAAACCCCATGCAAAAATTGACTTCTAAGCACAGGGTCATTCCACTGCGTGTCCACCGCCCAGCGCCGGAATTCCGTGCAGTAATCCTCAGCTGGTCGATCACCCTGTAGCAGTGAGCGTATCTTAGACTCTGCTAAGTTTAATCTATCCGGATCGTCATAGATCAAACCCAGAGCAGAGAAAAAAAAATCTACAGATTCAAATGCCGGTGAGTCAGAAGGGAGTGAAAAGGCCCAGGCCTGTGGGTCACCACTCAGCAAAGAAATCACCAAGCCCACGCGTTGAGCCTCATTACCTGAGGAATGTGGACGCATACGGAAATACAATTTGCATGATTCACGAAAAACCGTGAACTTACCACGATCACCAGCAAATCGTTCAGGAAGGGGAAACTTGGGCTCAGCTACCCTGGCTGCAGCCTCAGCAGGTACTGCAGGAGCTGACAGGCCTTGTTGCTGGACCGCCCCCCTGAGTTCAGTGACCTGTATGGATAGAGCCTCCAGCTGCTTGGTTAGGGAAAGTATAGGATCCATAGTAAGTAACCCCTATATTCCCTATCTATACCTTTTTTTTTTTTTTTTCTCTCACTTTATTATTTGGGCCGACTATAATGTCATGGTATGCCTAGGTTACTTTAGGCAAAAACCCCGGGACCCCTGCGATGTCCCTCAGACTAGGGGAACCCTGTCTGTCCCTCTACCCAGGGTTTACACTGAAGGTGTGCCTGCCTGAGCCTCCACCCTGTCCCTGTCTCCTGTCCAGCCCTAAGCTGAACCCACCACCCTCGACCCAGTGAGGGGACCAGACACCAGACCCCACAAATACGTATGGACGGGGTAAAAGAAACACCACACAGTTAATACACAAGGGAATACAATAATGTGCAAGGGCAACCAAATATATATATATAACAGATTGGAGAAAGAACCACTGAGGGATATACTGCACCAAATATCAGACGCTCCAACACCACCACTGCTGACCGGTATTGCTAGCACTAGGCTAAAGCTATAGTCGGCGACGCCCATAGTCAGGACGAACTATTTAAAGACCAAGGGCGTGGCCCAGCCCTCAGCCAGCATGACAACCTGGTTAACCCTATCCCGACTGGAACAGAATACCCAACAGGGTATTACCGCTGTCTGCCGGACACCCTGGTGTGAACAGTGTCCGACATGACAATATTACAATCCAGCCATGGCCGATGCTGCAATAGCATCTGCCATGACTGGAGACGGAGGATCTGACCCCCCCCACCGACAGACGGCGCCGATCAGCCGCCGCCGTCATAATCTGCTCCCCCTCCCCTTCTGATCACCCCCCTCACCCTCCACGGTGCCTCCGACATCCCTCTGGCCGTCTCGGTGTCCCGGATCATGGGTGCCGCCATCTTGGAAAATGTCAGGCTCATGCGCAGTGCGCCCGCTGGAATCTGCCGGCTGCAGATTCATTCACTTATTTTGAAAACAGTGATAAACTCTCACAGTGATCAAAATAAAAAAAGTAAATAAATCCCCGGTTTATCACCCCCATAGGCAGGGACAAATAATAAAATAAGGAAAATATTTTTATTTTTCCATTAGGGTTAGGGTTGTAATTAGGGTTGGGATTAGGGTTAGGGTTGGAATTAGGGTTAAGATTAGGGTTAGGGGTGGGTTGGGGTTGGGATTAGGGTTAGGCTTGTGGTTAGGGCTAGAGTTGGGATTAGGGTTAGGGGTGTGTTGGGGTTAGGGTTGTGGTTAGGGTTATGATTAGGGTTGGGTTTAGGGTTAAGGAGTGTGTTGGGGTTAGGGTTGGAGTTAGAATTGAGGGGTTTCCACTGTTTAGGCACATCACAGGGTCTCTAAACGCGACATGGCACCATTTATTGCAGCCAATTTTGCGTTCAAAAAGTTAAACAGTGCTCCCTCCATTCCGAGCCCCGACGTGTGCCCAAACAGTGGTTTACCCCCACACATGGGGTATCAGCGTACTCAGAAAAAATTGCACAACAACTTGGGATGTCTAATTTCTCCTGTTACCCTTGGGAAAATAAAAAATTGGGGGCTAAAAAAAATGATTTTTGTGGAAAAAAAATGATTTTTTATTTTGACGTCTCTGCATTGTAAACTTCTGTGAAGCACTTGGGGGTTCAAAGTGCTCACCAAACATCTAGATAAGTTCCTTGGGCAGTCTAGTTTCCAAAATGGGGTCACTTGTGGGGGGTTTCCACTGTTTAGGCACATCAGGGGCTCTGCAAATGTAACATGATGCCCGCAGACCATTCCATCAAGTTGGCATTTCAAAACGTCACTACTTCCCTTCCAAGCCCTGACGTGTGTCCAAACAGTTGTCCCCCCACATATGGTGTACCAGCGTACTCAGGACAAACTGGACAACAACTTTTGGGGTCCAATTTAACCTGTTACCCTTGTGAAAATAAAAAAAAATTGTGGGCTCAAATCATTTTTTGAGGGAAAAAAATGATTTTTTATTTTCACGGCTCTGCGTTATAAACTTCTGTGAAGAACTTAGGGGTTCAGAGTGCTCACTACATATCTAGATAAGCTCCTTGGGCAGTCTAGTTTCCAAAATGGGGTCACTTGTGGGGGGGTTTCCACTGTTTAGGCACATCAGGGGCTTTGCAAACGCATATGACACCCACAGACCATTCCATCAAAGTTGGCACTTCAAAACGTCACTACTTCCCTTCCGAGCCCCCGAACAGTGGTCCCCCCACATATGGGGTACCAGCATACTCAGGACAAACTGTACAACAACTTTTGGGGTCCAATTTCTCCTGTTACCCTTGTGAAAATAAAAAATTGCGGGCTAAAAAAAAATCATTTTTTGAGGAAAAATGATTTTTTATTTTCACGGATCTGAGTTATAAACGTCTGTGAAGCACTTGAGGGTTCAAAATGCTCACCACACATCTAGATAAGTTCCTTAGGGGGTCTAGTTTCCAAAATGGGGTCATCTGTGGGGGAGCTCCAAAGTTTAGGCACACAGGGGCTCTCCAAACACGACATGGTGTCCGCTAACGATTGGAGGTAATTTTCCATTCAAAAAGTCAAATGACTCTCTTTCCCTTCTGAGCCCTGCAGTGCGCCCAAACAGTGTTCCCCCCCCACATATGGGGTACCAGCGTACTCAGGAAAAACTGGAGAACATCTTTTGGGGTCCAATTTATCCTGTTAGCCTTGGGAAAATAAAAATTTGTGGGCTACAAAATCATCTTTGAGGAAAAAAAAAGGATTTTTTATTTTCATGGCTCTGCGTTTATAGACTTCTGTAAAGCACTTGGGGGTTCAAAGTGCTCACTACACATCTAGATAAGCTCCTTGGGGGTTCTAGTTTCCAAAATGGGGTCACTTGTGGGGGATTTCTACTGCTTAGGCACATCAGGGGCTCTGCAAATGCAACATGACGCCCGCAGAACATTCCATCAAAGTCTGCATTCCAAAATGGCGCTCCTTCCCTTCTGAGCTCTCCCATGCGCCCAAACAGTGGTTCCCCCCACATATGGGGTATCGGTGTACTCAGGACAAATTGCTCAACAACTTTTGTGGTCCAATTTCTCCTGTTAGTCTTGTGTAAATAAAAAATAGCGGGCTAAAAAATAATTTTTGAGGAAAAAAAGATTATTTTTTATTTTCACTGCTCTGCGTTATAAACCTCTGTGAAGCACTTGGGGGTTCAAAGTGCTCACTACACATCTAGATAAGTTCCTTCGGGGATCTATTTACCAAAATGGGGTCACTTGTGGGGGAGCTCCAATGTTTAGGCACACAGGGGCTCTCCAAAGACGACATGGTGTCCGCTAACGATTGGAGCTAATTTTCCATTCAAAAAGTCAAATGGCGCTCCTTCCCTTCCGGGCCCTGCCATGCGCCCAAACAGTGGTTTATGACCACATATGAGTATCGGTGGAGGTATCGGTGTACTCAGGAGAAATTGCCCAACAAATTTTAGGAACCATTTTATTCTGTTACCCATGTGAAAATAAAAAAATTGATGCTAAAAGAAAATTTTTGTTGGAAAAATGAAAATGTCCATTTTTTCCTTCCACGTTGCTTTAGTTCCTGTGAAGCACATGAAGGGTTAATAATCTTCCTGAATGTAGTTTTGAATAGCTTGAGGGGTGCAGTTTTTAGAATGGTGTCACTTTTGGGTATTTTATGCCATTATAGACCCCTCAAAGTGACTTCAAATGTGAGGTGGTCCCTAAAAAAATAGTTTTGTAAATTTTGTTGTAAAAATGAGAAATCGCTGGTCAACTTTTAACCCTTATAACTTCCTAACAATAACAAATTTTGTTTCCAATTGTGCTGATGTAAGGTAGACATGTGGGAAATGTTATTTATTAACTATTTTGTGTCACATAACATTAACAGAATAAAAATTCAAAATTGTGAACTTTTAAAAATTTTCACCAAATTTCTGGGTTTTTTTCACAAATAAACGCAAAAATTATCAACCTAAATTTACCACTAACATGAAGCCCAATATGTCACGAAAAAACATTCTCAGAATCGCTAGGATGCGTTGAAGCATTCCTGAGTTATTACCTCATAAAGGGACACTGGTCAGAATTGCAAAAAATGGCCAGGTCATTAAGGTCAAAATAGGCTGGGTCATGAAGGGGTTAAGAGACTATGACATAAGTCACTCTTAGGACAGTTCGGATACACACCCTATAGGTTATTTTTGTATTTCAAGCTTTTAAGTATCTGTGATCAGTATATTCAGGGTTGGGCCTTACTGTTCTCCAAGGTGACAACTATAATAGTTTTCCCTCCCGTGTTTTATACAATCTACCATAACAACTGGTACTTGAGAGGTTCAGCGAATGCCTGAGTAATGGAGGCATCTTCACTTAATATTGCACTGATCATCAAACTAACTCCACTAATGAAGAGGATTTAGGGTGTGGGATGCAGCACGTAGGTTTAGTTTACATATTTTAGGTTTTTTACGTGATAACCTGGCACAAAAATATGTTTTGAAAAAAAATATATATTATTGTAGAGCTGAGACCCAAAGTGCAATTGAAAACACACAATACCTCGGGATATATTGCATTTATAAAAAAAAAAAATACATTGCAGGCTCTAAAGGTGCATACATGAGGACTGTTATGTGGGCGTTTTTACATTAGTTTAGTAATGCCTTGTACATTAAAGGTTCACACATGATGTCAGTGATTTTCTCGTAAGAGAAAATGGGTCCAAGCATCAGCACTGATTTTCATCAGAGTTTAATCAGTTTTTCTCTGATGGGAAAAAAAACTGTTTCCACCTTTTCCTATCTATCAGTCTGTGTACCGAAACACAGATTAATATCAGACGTCTCCAACGATTTTGCAAGGACCATTCAGTGCACAAAAATTCATGGACGTGTGAAAAACATGCATAGCACTAGTACATTAAAAACTAGCATCTACGCGAGCCCTAATGCAAGCAAACTATGAGTAACAAAGTTGTTACTATAGAGGTAAGGTCAATTTTAGACCATAAAAATAGAAGGTCATGCCATGTAAACCTTTGATATAAGCTTTCTTCACTAGAACCCATGGGTTTGTCTTATTGTGGCTGCAGTATTTACTTAAAGCAAATTATATATATATATATATACACACTCACTGGCCACTTTATTAGGTACACCTGTCCAACTGTGTGTTAAGACTTAATTTCTAATCAGCCAATCACATGGCGGCAACTCAGTGCATTTAGGCATGTAGACATGGTCAAGACAATCTCCTGCAGTTCAAACCGAGCATCAGTATGGGGAAGAAAGGTGATTTGAGTGTCTTTGAACGTGGCATGATTGTTGGTGCCAGAAGGGCTGGTCTGAGTATTTCAGAAACTGCTGATCTACTGGGATTTTCACGCACAGCCATCTCTAGGGTTTACAGAGAATGGTCCGAAAAAGAAAAAAAATCCAGTGAGCGGCAGTTCTGTGGCCGGAAATGCCTTGTTGATGCCAGAGGTCAGAGGAGAATGGGCATACTGGTTCGAGCTGATAGAAAGGCAACAGTGACTCAAATTGCCACCCGTTACAACCAAGGTAGGCAGGAGAGCATCTCTGAATGCACAGTGCGTCGAACTTTGAGGCAGATGGGCTACAGCAGCAGAAGACCACACTGGGTACCACTCCTCTCAGCTAAGAACAGGCATCTGATGGCTACTTTCAGCAGGATAATGCGCCATGTCATAAAGCTCGATTCATCTCAGATTGGTTTCTTGAACATGACAATGAGTTCACTGTACTCAAATGGCCTCCTCAGTCACCAGATCTCAATCCAATAGAGCATCTTTGGGATGTGGTGGAACGGGAGATTCGCATCAGGGATGTGCAGCCGACAAATCTGCGCCAACTGTGTGATGCCATCATGTCAATATGGTCCAAAATCTCTGAGGAATGCTTCCAGCACCTTGTTGAATCTCTGCCACGAAGAATTGAGGCAGTTCTGAAGGCAAAAGGGGGTCCAACCCGTTACTAGCATGGTGTACCTAATAAAGTGGCCAGTGAGTGTATATATACACACACACATATATATAGTAGTGCAGCGTGGTTGGGGCAGGGTGACAGATAGGCAGGGACCACAGGAAAGTTCACAACAAATATGTTTAATGTCCAAACTCACACATTGCACAGCACACGGTATCCTCTGGATCGCAGTCAGGGCATCACAACAGTCCGTACAAGAGATCGGTTGCCGAAGGTGACTGCACCACCATATCACGCTACGGGGTGCTAGGCATTTGCTGCTCTTGGCTCTGTGTTACTTCACACAGTCTGGATGATGCAGAGCCACTTGCTCTGCTACTTGCAAACACTGACACACCCAAACTCTTTACTGCGAGGTTTTTAATTGGAATCTGTGGCCATGGGCTACTTGTATTACCTGTCTTGGAGGAAGCAGACCGCCCCACTACCGTCCTGTAGTCTGCTTCAAAAATAAAAGCCCTTAATAAGTTTTCCTGAACATTGCATTGGCCAAATAGCTTGACCATGTCCACACTTACTTTTATTTTGCCCTGTGACTCACAGGCGTCCTGCTGTGAATACAAGGCAATCCAGTGGGTCTAATAGGACTCCATCCACAAATATATAAATTTCATCTCATCTCCTGGTGTACTGGCCTGTCTCCTTGTAGCACCTCCAGCCTCTTGACACTGTGCTGACAGACACAGCAAACCTTCTTGCCACAGCTCGCATTGATGTGCCATCCTGGATGAGCTGCACTACCTGAGCCACTTGTGTGGGTTGTAGCGTCTGTCTCATGCTACAAGTGTGAAAGCACAACCAACATTCAAAAGTGACCAAAACATCAGCCAGAAAGCATTGGTACTGAAATGTGGTCTGTGGTCCCCACCTGAAGAACCACTCATTTATTGAGTTTGTCTTAATTGCCAATAATTTCCAGCTGTTGCCTATTCCATTTGCACAACAGCATGTGAAATTAATTGTCAATCAGTGTTGCTTCCTAAGTGGACAGTTTGATTTCACAGAAGTTTGATTTACTTGGAGTTATATTCTGTTGCTTAAGTGTTTCCTTTATTTTTTTGAGCAGTGTATATATATATATATATATATATATATATATATATATATATATATATATATATATATATATACACACACACACACAATATATATATATATATATATATACACACACATACATACATACACACATATACATATATATATATATATACACACAGTATATATATATATATATATATATATATATACACACACACACACACATGTATATGTATATATGTAAATATATATATATTATATATATATATATATATATATTGTAGGGATTCGCTCTGGTAGGTAATGGCAGGGCTGCAGTAACGAGGCAACACACAGGCTTAAAGTCTAATTTCAGTGGTTTAATTTCACTTTCACAAACAGCAGGTTAACAGAAAATAAGGGAAAAGCATAAATGTACTCCAGCTTGGAGAGCCACTGGTCCCAGACTCACCCCTCGCATGGGACGGGCTTAACTAAGTGGCTGCCAGGTCCTGCAGCATCTGCCAGGTGCCATTCCCAGGGTTGTTGAGAGTCTTGCTGCTATAGTCATGCAGCACGGGGATCCTGTATACAAGTTCAGGCTAAGTCCAGCCAAGTGCCTGTAACTTCCAGACACACACTCACCATGTGCCAAATACCAACCTCCATTACATAGCCCCTAGCCCCTCCCACAAGTGAGGTAGACATCACATGGGGTGATCACGTGACCATGACATCATCACAGGTCCTGTCTTTAGGGAAAAACCTGTCCAAACATTAATCTGCTTGGAGAAATGTATCTCCCATCCAGTAAAACACCCTTTACTGTACCACAATACTTACATACAGCAGCATACTGTAAGCACTAAGGTGCATGTAAACAATGATTATATGTAATATGAATCGCATTACTATGTGTGTATATAAAATATATATAAATATATATACACACATATACACATATATACACACATATATACATACACACTACCGTTCAAAAGTTTGGGGTCACCCAGACAATTTTGTGGTTTCCATGAAAACTCATACTTTTATTAATCAAATGAGTTGCCAAATTATTTTAAAATCTAGTCCAGACATTGACGAGGTTCGAAAAAAAGATTTTTATTTGAAATAATAATTTTCTCCTTCAAACTTTGCTTTCGTCAAACAATGCTCCCTTTGCAGCAATTACAGCATTGCAGACCTTTGGCATTCTAGCAGTTAATTTACTGAGGTAATCTGGAGAAATTTCACCCCATGCTTCCAGAAGCCCTTCCCACAAGTTGGTTTGGCTTGATGGGCACTTTTTGCGTACCATACGGTCAAGCTGCTCCCACAACAGCTTAATGGGGTGGAGATCTGGTGACTGCGCTGGCCACTCCATTACAGATAGAATACCAGCTGCCTGCTCCTTCCCTAAATAGTTCTTGCATAATTTGGAGGTGTGCTTTGGGTCATTGTCCTGTTGTAGGATGAAATCGGCTCCAATCAAGCACTGTCCACAGGGTATGGCATGGCGTTGCAAAATGGAGTGATAGCCTTCCTTATTCAAATTCCCTTTTACCTTATACAAATCTCCCACTTTACCAGCACCGAAGCAACCCCAGACCATCACATTGCCTCCACCATGCTTGACAGATGGCGTCAGGCACTCTTCCAGCATCTTTTCAGTTGTTCTACGTCTCACAAATGCTCTTCTGTGTGAGCTAAATACCTCAAACTTGGATTCGTCTGTCCATTCATCAGCCTTTTCACTGTAGACCAATTGACACTGGCGTTTTGCATCTACTATTTAATGAAGCTGCCAGTTGAGGACCTGTGAGGCGTTGATTTCTCAAACTACAGACTCTAATGTACTTGTCTTGTTGCTCAGTTGTGCAGCAGGGCCTCTCACTTCTCTGGTAAGAGCCTGTTTGTGCTTTCTTCTGAAGGGAGTAGTACACACCGTTGTAGGAAATCTTCAGTTATTGGCAATTTCTCGCATGGAATAGCCTTCATTTCTAAGAACAAGAATAGACTGTCGAGTTTTATATGAAAGTTCTTTTTTTCTGACCATTTTGAGAGTTTAATGGAACCAACAAATGTAATGCTCCAGATTCTCAATAAGCTCAAAGGAAGGTCAGGTTTATAGCTTCTCTAATCAGCCAGACTGTTTTCTCCTGTGCTAACATACTTGCACAAAGGTTTTAAAGGGTATTCTAACCATCCATTAGCCTTCTTACACAGTTAGCAAACACAAAGTACCATAAGAACACTGGAGTGATGGTTGTTGGAAATGGGCCTCTATACACCTATGAAGATATTGCATTACAAACCAGACATTTGCAGCTAGAAAAGTCATTTACCACATTAACAATGTATAGTGTATTTCTGAATCATTTGTTAGCTTCATCTTTCAAAAGGAAATTACTAAGTTACCCTAAACTTTTGAACGGTAGTTTATATACAGTATAGATAGATAGATAGATAGGATAACTCTCTCTCCTTGGCCTCAGATTCAGCACAATAGCACAAAGGCAGAAACTCCGCCCATATCAGAGACTGAACAATACTGGAGGGACATATGGGAGAAGGAAAAAATACACAACACCAGTGCAATGTTGCTGCAAGATCTGAGAATGAAACAAAGCAACCACCTAGAGCAAGAACCAGTCACCATTACAGAAACAGACATTCAACAGCAGGTCAAGAACATGAAGGGCTGGACAGCACCTGGCCCAGATATGATCCAAACCTACTGGCTAAAGAAATTAACAGCAGTAAATGAACGCATGGCAAAGCAGATGAACCAACTGCTAGAAGGCCACCACCCAGCTTGGCTAACACAAGGCAGAACAGTGCTGATCTTGAAGGATCCTCATAAAGAAACAGTTCCATCCAACTACCGCCCAATAACCTGTCTAACAACAACATGGAAACTCCTGTCAGGCATCATAGCCACCAAGCAACAGAACCATATGAACCAGTACATGAATCCAGCTCAGAAAGGCATTGGGAATGCCACCAGAGGCTCAAAGCACCAGCTCCTAGTGTGGCGCCCCTGAGGCTCAGTAGCCACACAGGTAAGGTGGAAGCACCTGAAAACACTCCAACACCTGCACCCCACACCACAAAGTAGTGTAGCACAGCACCTTCGGCGGCTCCCTGCTTGGAGTAGCAAAGCACCCCTTGGTGGCTCCCTGCTTGGAACACGGAGCGTGCTGGGAGGTGGGTGGAGTTTAGTTCGCACCAAAAGAGCGGGAAGAGTTGAGTCAGTCAGTCAGTCTTTCATTCAGTGAGTGAGTGAAGATGTAGAAGGACAGAGTGTGAGACAGAGAAGATCCCCTGGAGAGGGATGGAAGAAGGAAGTGCTGCAGCAGGCCACAGTGATCTGGGTCTGCTGGCACAGGAAGGAGAGAGAGAGAAAGGAAGCTTGATTCTCCATTGGAAAGAAGGATTAGCACGGAACGTGAGGAGAATAAGAGAACAAGGACCAGGGTTAGAGGAGAACCCTTTTCAAGTTCTAAGGCTAGTTTCACATTAGCAGTTACGGCCGCAGTGTCAGGCTGCGCACGGCCACCGCTAAGCCCCGCCCCCTGCCACGCCTCCGTCGGTAGCTCCGCCTACGGGCACATGACACTGCATGCATCCTGCGTCCCCTATCTTTAGCACTGGGGACGCAGGCCGAGCGCAGGTATGCGTTTGGCGGCGCATGCGTCCTTTTGACGCTGCGCCGACCGCACCAAATTGCTACAGGTTGCGTTTGGTGCTGGTCGGCGCAGTGTCAAAAGGACACATGCGCCGCCAAACGCATACCTGCGCTCGGCCTGCATCCCCAGTGCTAGAGATAGGGGACGCAGGACGCATGCAGCATCATGCGCCCGTAGGCAGAGCTACTGGTGGAGGCGTGGCAGGGGCGGAGCTTAGTGGTGGCCGTGCGCAGCCCGACGCTGCGGCCATAAACGCTAATGTGAAACTAGCCTAAGCGCAAGGCCGGGGCCTGGTCCCCGTGGTTGTACAGATACTAATGGTCTTGCAGCAGACACCGGAGGAATAGAAGTAGTGACCACTTTATTCCCACACAAGACTTGGGGGCACAACAGCAACATATTAGTGAGCCGGGACTTAATAGCAAGGAGTCCCCGAAACAGGCTACAGCTGTCTGCTGTACAAGTAGAGTTCATAGGAACATCTGACAGGAGGAACTCCAGTGTAACTCAGTACTAGGAGTACTTCACTCAAAGGTGCTATAAGAGGAGACGTTCAGAAAAGGCACATATGTTGGCGGAGTGTTGAAAGGGAGTATTCCATCTGGCCTGGAAGTTGACTGAGTCCCTAACCCGGAGGACATGGCGTGGAAGCGGGCACCTGTTTGCACAACAGACTGTGAGTAAAGCTTTGGAACTACATGCCCTGGTGTCCTCCACTTATTCCTGCGCTAACCTGCCCAGCACTGCTACATCCCTCGCGCCTGACACTACATCATCTAAGTGTCACTTCACCTACACTGCCCTGGGACTGCAGCCCTGCCTGTGGAGGGCTATAACATCATTGCTGCACCACACCATCTGTCCCAGAGGATCTGTCTGCAGCGTCGGCTTACATCTCTATTGCCGAATACCACAGGTGGCGTCACGAATCACTTATAAACTTTCACTACCATCAGCACACTGAAACAACCCCTTTTACAATGGGCACCCAGGGCCACGGGCCGGATCCCAGCTGCCGTGACATCTCCCATTGAAGCTCATCGGCCCGGTACCGAGTACCCCACAGCCCTGGATGTGAGGGCAACCCACTAGTAGATAGAGCAGTCGCTCAAGACTCAAGATCTAGACAGACCAATCGCAGCACAGCCTGGATTGACTACAGGAAAGCCTATGACTCAATGCCACACACATGGATCTGTTAATGCTTGGCTCTCTACAATGTCAACAGGAAATTAAGAACCTTCCTCAGAAACTCAATGGGGCTATGAAGAAAACATTGAAAGTCAACTCAAGACAACTAGCACAGGTGACCATCAAATGCGGCATATACCAAGGTGATGCACTCTCCCCATTGTTGTTCTGCATAGGCTTGAATCCCCCCAGTCAGATAATTACAGAGTCTGGCTATGGATACAAGTTCAAGAGTGGAAGCACCATCAGCCACCTCCTCTACATGGATTACATCAAGCTGTATGCGAAAAACGAACGAGACATCGATTCACTGACCACCTGACAAGGATCTACAGTGAAGACATCAGGATGTCCTTCGGACTAGGGAAGTGCAGCTGGTTGGTAATAAAGAAAGGCAAGGTAGTCAAGGCCGATGGAGTGGAATTATCAGCAGGGCGCGTTGCAGATGTACAGAGATGCTACAAGTATCTCGGCATCCCACAGGGATACAGTAACCTTGATGAGGAGGCAAGGAAAGCAGCAACATCCAAATACCATCAAAGGATAGGACAGGTTCTGAAGAGCCAGCTCAATGGGAAGAATAAAATCTGTGCCATTAATACATATGCCCTGCCAGTTATCAGATACCCTGCTGTCAGTGTCCTGGCCAAAAGAAGAAATGGAAGCTCCAGATGTGAAGACACAAAAGCTCCTCACAATGCATGAAGGTCTCCACCCTAAGTCTAGCACCCAAAGATTGTATACCAACAGAAAGGATGGTGGTCGAGGCTTGATAAGCATCCAATCCACCATCACGGATGGAACAAGGAGTATTCAGGAATACATCAGAAGAATGGCGTCAAAAGAAGAGATGCTGAGAGAAAGCTTAAGGCAACAGCAGATCTGTAATTATACCAAAAATAATTCCACATGGCCAAGTGGAAACACCTCTAGACCAGCAATAATAACCAAAAAACAGAAAACAAAGCTAGGGATTGAAGGTATCATACGTGACGATTGGTCATAATAGTGAGTGAATATTATGACACAATTCCTTGTGATTCATGAGTGACTCGTCACTTTAAGATATAGAAAATAGTCATAACATCCCAGAATAAAGGAAGAGAGGATAACAAAATGTCAAAAAGTATTACAAAGTTTATTAATCAAAAAATACAAAAGTAACAAAATATGCATGGGTATACAGACACAATGGGGCTATGGGTGAAAAAGGAGACAGGTGTGGGAATAATAGTATCCAATAGGTCATAATGCACTAAAAATAAAGAATCAGTGTCTCAGCAGTTATCAAGTAGTTAATAGCATAGGAGAAGAATGATGAAAATTGACAGCATAAAGTCTTTCATAGTATATATGCTAAATCCCAGCTACATGTAGTCAAAATCTAATATGAGGCACATAAGATACTCAAAAGTGCAAAGATCTAATAGAAAAAATATCTGGCACACCAGACAACAGATCTGTAAGGAAGAACAGGAACATGAAGCACCATGACAGGGCTTTGATGTGGTGGTCTCTTAATTTTTGCCAGAGCTGTACAGTATACATGTATGTGTGTGTGGCTATCTATCTATATCTACATATCTCTATCTATATATCTCTATATTTAGATAGATATAGATAGATGTAGATATACAGCCACACACACTTACATGTATACAGCTCTGGCAAAAATTAAGAGACCACTACATCAAAACCCAGTCATGGGCAGCCCATTCTCCAGACCTGAAGCCCACTGAACACCTCTGGAATGTAATCAGGAGAATGATGGATAGTCACAAGCCATCAAACAAGGAAGAACTGCTTAAACAAGGAAGAACATGCTTTCCACCAGTCTTTTACACTGCGCCAGAAGCAGTGTAAAAGACTGGTGGAAAGCATGCCAAGACGCATGAAAGCTGTTTCTAAAAATCATGGTTATTCCACAAAATATTGATTTCTGAACTCTTCCTGAGTTAAAACATTAGTATTGTTGTGCCTAAATTATTTAGAACTAGTTATTAGTTTTGTTTTCATTATTTGAGGTTTGAAAGCATTTTTTTTAATTAATTTTGACCATTTTCTTTGTCAGAAAAAAATTAAAAATTTATTGTTTGGAAATTCGGAGACATGTCAGTAGTTTATATACTAAAGGAACAATTTACATTTACTTGAAAAGTGGGCTCTTAATTTTTGTCAGAGCTGTGTATATATATATATATATATATATATATATATATACATACACACACACACACACATACACACTGTACACACACAACCCCTGGCAAAAATTATGGAATCACCAGCCTTGGAGGATGTTCATTTAGTTGTATAATTTTGTAGAAAGAAAGCAGATCACAGACGTGGCACAAATCTAAAGTCAATTCAAATGGCAACTTTCTGGCTTTTAGAAACACTAAAAGAAATCAAGAACAAAAAAATGTGGTAGTCAGTAATGGTTACTTTTTTAAACCAAGCATAGGGAAAAAATTATGGAATCGTGAAAAACAAACCAACAAAAAAACACTCCAACACATCACTAGTATTTTGTTGCACCTCCTCTGGCTTTTATTACAGTTGCAGTCTCTGAGGCATGGACTTAATGAGTGTCACACAATACTCTTCATCAATCTGGCTCCAACTTTGCCTGATTGCTGCTGCCAGATCAGCTTTGCAGGTTGGAGCCTTGTCATGAACCATTTTCTTCAACTTCCACCAAAGATTTTCTATTGGATTGAGATCCGGACTATTTGCAGGCCATGACATTGACCTTATGTGTCTTTTTTCATGGAATGTTTGCACAGTTTTTGCTCTATGGCAGGATGCATTATCATCTTGAAAATGATTTCATCATCCCAAAACATCCTTTCAATTGATGGGATAAGAAAAGTGTCCAAAATATCAACATAAACTTGTGCATTTATTGAAGATGTAATGACAACTATCTCCCCAGTGCCTTTACCTGACATGCAGCCCTATATCATCAGTGACTGTGGAAATTTGCATGTTCTCTTCAGGCAGTCATCTTTATAAATCTCATTGGAACGGCACCAAACAAAAGTTCCAGCATCATCACCTTGCCCAATGCAGATTAGCGATTCATCACTGAATATGACTTTCATCCAGTCATCCACAGTCCATGATTGCCTTTCCTTAGCCCATTGTAACCTTGTTTTTTTTCTGTTTGGGTGTTAATGATGGCTTTTGTTCAGCTTTTATGTATGTAAATCCCATTTCCTTTAGGCGGTTTCTTACAGTTCGGTCACAGACGTTGACTCCAGTTTCCTCTCATTTGTTCTTCATTTGTTTTGTTGTGCATTTCCTGTTTTGGAGACATATTGCTTTAAGTTTCCGGTCTTGACGCTTTGATGTCTTCCTTGGTCTACCAGTATGTTTGCCTTTAAAAACCTTCCCTTGTTTGTATTTGGTCTAGATTTTAGACACAGCTGACTGCGAACAACCAACATCTTTTGCAACATTGTGTGATGATTTACCCTCTTTTAAGAGATTATAATCCTCTCCTTTGTTTCAATTGACATCTCTCGTGTTGGAGCTAAGATTCATGTCAGTCCACTTGGTGCAACAGCTCTCCAAGGTGTGCTCACTCCTTTTTAGATGCAGACTAATGAGCAGATCTAATTTCATGCAGGTGTTAGTTTTGGGAATTAAAATTTACAGTGTGATTCCATAATTTTTTCCTCAGAATTGAGTGATTCCATAATTTTTCCCCTATGCTTGGTTTAAAAAATTAACCATTACCGACTACCAAAGTTTTTGTTCCTGATTTTTGTCCTGAATGAACATCCTCCAAGGACAGTGATTCCATAATTTTTGCCAGGGGTGGTATATATACACTCACTGGCCACTTTATTAGGTACACCATGCTAGTAACGGGTTGGACCCCCTTTTGCCTTCAGAACTGCCTCAATTCTTCGTGGCAGAGATTCAACAAGGTGCTGGAAGCATTCCTCAGAGATTTTGGACCATATTGACATGATGGCATCACACAGTTGGCGCAGATTTGTCGGCTGCACATCCCTGATGCGAATCTCCCGTTCCACCACATCCCAAAGATGCTCTATTGGATTGAGATCTGGTGACTGAGGAGGCCATTTGAGTACAGTGAACTCATTGTCATGTTCAAGAAACCAATCTGAGATGATTCGAGCTTTATGACATGGCGCATTATCCTGCTGAAAGTAGCCATCAGATGTTGGGTACATTGTGGTCATAAAGGGATGGACATGGTCAGCAACAATACTCAGGTAGGCTGTGGCGTTGCAACGATGCTCAATTGGTACCAAGGGGCCCAAAGAGTGCCAAGAAAAAATTCCCCACACCATGACACCACCACCACCAGCCTGAACCGTTGATACAAGGCTGGATGGATCCATGCTTTCATGTTGTTTACGCCAAATTCTGACCCTACCATCCGAATGTCGCAGCAGAAATCGAGACTCATCAGACCAGGCAACGTTTTTCCAATCTTCTACTGTCCAATTTCGATGAGCTTGTGCAAATTGTAGCCTCAGTTTCCTGTTCTTAGCTGAGAGGAGTGGTACCCAGTGTGGTCTTCTGCTGCTGTAGCCCATCTGCCTCAAAGTTCGACGCACTGTGCATTCAGAGATGCTCTTCTGCCTACCTTGGTTGTAACGGGTGGCAATTTGAGTCACTGTTGCCTTTCTATCAGCTCGAACCAGTATGCCCATTCTCCTCTGACCTCTGGCATCAACAAGACATTTCCGGCCACAGAACTGAAGCTCACTGGATTTTTTTTCTTTTTCGGACCATTCTCTGTAAACCCTAGAGATGGTTGTGCGTGAAAATCCCAGTAGATCAGCAGTTTCTGAAATACTCAGACCAGCCCTTCTGGCACCAACAATCATGCCACGTTCAAAGGCACTCAAATCACCTTTCTTCCCCATACTGATGCTCGGTTTGAACTGCAGGAGATTGTCTTGACCATGTCTACATGCCTAAATGCACTGAGTTGCCGCCATGTGATTGGCTGATTAGAAATTAAGTCTTAACACACAGTTGGACAGATGTACCTAATAAAGTGGCCAGTGAGTGTATATAAAAATGTATTCAGTGGGGAAAAAGTATTTATTCAGCCACCAATTATGCAAGTTCTCCCACTTAAAAAGATAAGAGAGGCCTGTAATTGACATCATAGGTAGACCACAACTATGAGCGTCAAAATGAGAAAACAAATCTAGAAAATCACCTTGTCTGATTTGGCAAGATTTATTTTTCAAATTATGGTGGAAAATAAGTATTTGGTCATTAAAAGTTCATCTCAATATTTTGTTACATATCCTTTGTTAGCAATGACAGAGGTCAAACATTTTCTGTAAGTCTTCACAAGGTTGGTACACACTGTTGGTGGTATGTTGAGCCATACATCATGCAGATCTCCTCTAGAGCAGTGATGTTTTGGGCCTGTTGCTGGGCAACACAAACTTTCAACTCCCGCCAAAGGTTTTCTATGGGGTTGAGATCTGGAGACTGGCTATTCCAGTACCTTCACTCCTTCATTGCCCTGGCGGTGTGCTTGGGATTATTATCATGCTAAATGACTGATCCACATTTCATCTTCAATGCCCTTGCTGATGGAAGGTTTGCACCCAAAATCTCACGATACATGGCCCGATTCATTCCTTCATGTACATGGATCAGTCTTCCTGATCCCTTTGCAGAGACACAGCCCCAAAGCATGATGTTTCCACATCCATGCTTCACAGTAGGTATGGTGTTCTTTGGATGCAACTCAGCATTCTGTCTCCTGCGAACACAAGTTTTGTTTCTACCAAATATTTCTACTTTGATTTTCATCAGACCATATGAAATTCTACCAATAAAGTTTTGGATAATCCAAATGCTCTCTAGCAAACTTTAGATGGTCCCAGACATGTACTGATTTAACAGGGGGACACGTCGGGCACAGCAGGATCTGAGTAACTGGCGGCGTAGTGTGTTACTGATGGTAGCCTTTGTTATGGTGGTCCCAGCTCTATGCAGGTCATTCACTATGTCCCCCCATGTGGTTCTGGGATTTTTGCTCACCATTCTTGTGATCATTTTGACCCCACAGTGTGAAATCTTGCGTGAAACCCCAGATCGAGGGAGATTATCACTGGTCTTGCATGTCTTCCATTTATTTAGTATTGCTCCCACAGTTGATTTCATCACATCAAACTGCTTGCCTATTGCAGATTCAGTCTTCCCAGCCTGGTTCAGGGCTACAATTTTGTTTCTGGTGTCCTTCGACAGCTCTTTGGTCTTCACCATAGTGGAGTTTGGAGTGTGACTGTTTGAGGTTGTGGACAGGTGTCTTTCATACTGATAACATGTTCAAACAGGTGCCATTACTACAGAGAATGTGTGTGTGTGTGTGTGTGTGTGTGTGTGTATGTATATATATATATATATATATATATATATATATATATATATATCTATCTATCTCAATGTGGGTGTGTATGTATGCATGTATGTCCGGGATTGGCATCCGCACCGTCGCAGCTACAGCCACAAAATTTTGCACAGTCACACGTCTGGACCCCAAGAGCGTCATAATTATTCGGCGAAATTTTTAACCCCGCGCGTTCCAATTCACCAAGCAATTTTGCCCCTAGGTACATAATGGGGAAAAAGTGTATGTATGTGTGTATGTCCGGGATTGGCATCTGCACCGTTGTAACTACAGCCACAAAATTTTGCACAGTCACACGTCTGGACCCCGAGAGCGCTATAGGCTATGATGTGAGGCAAAATTTTAACCCCACGCGTTCCAATTCACCAAACAATTTTGCCCCTATCTACATGAGGAAAAAGTGAAAGGAAAAGTGTTGGAGGCAAATTGACAGCTGCCAGATGTGAACAAGGGGGACTTAAAGAATGCGAGCGATGGCACCAAAGAGTATATACCGTACAGTTGCTAAGGTGGGGCCCTGACATGGGATACTCACCACACACGGGGATATGAACACGCACAAAATGCGCCACACACTACCACGTGCTTCAACAGATATACAACCCTCAGCACACATTTCACCACACATACACCAACCTCGCCACATAAACGTTGAAACACAAAAGTTGCCACTCAAAACTCACCACGCTGTCCCAGAGCTGTTTAAAAGATGAAAAATGAGCTGTGATTGGTTGCTATAAGCAACAGTTTTCTTTGTAGACAGTTGTGGTAACTGAGGCCTATTATTCTTATCATTTCTATGGTGTTATCGTCCTTCTGTAAAGCTGGAAATAACACAATTTTATTACCGTACAAACACAGACCACCCTCTGACACAGACTGCAGGGGGAGCCCAGTATCACACAGGATAGGATTAGATACACGGCTCAGCAGTCAGTATCACACAGGATAGGACTATATACACGGCTCAGCAGACAGTATCACACAGGATAGGATTAGATACACAGCTCAGCACACAGTATCACACAGAATAGTATTAGATACACGGCTCAGCAGTCAGTATCACACAGGATAGGATTAGATACATGGCTGAGCAGTCAGTAACACACGATAGGATTAGATACACCGCTCAGCAGACATTATCACACAGGATAGGGTTAGATACACAGCTCAGAAACAGGATGTGCCAAAGGAGAGGACATTTTCATTCCAAGAATTCCACTCATTCCATCTGATTTGTTTTTTGATTTTAAACGTCTCCAGTTTCCAGTTCAACTGTTATTTGCAATGTCCATTAACAATGCTCAGGGACAGTCCTTGAAAGTAGTAGGGATCGATTTAAGTAGTAGGGATCGATTTCCAATCTCCATGCTTTTCTCATGGTCAACTTTACGTGATCTGTTCAAGAGTTAGAACTGCCAAAAATCTGTTCATCTTTGCACCGAAAGGAAAAACCAAACATGTTGTTTATCAAAAGGCTCTTGAATGAGTTGAAAATAAAATACTATCATTACTTGGGTAATCGCTTAGTTAATTTGTGTTGCAAATCTGTAGTGTTGAATATATGATGTGAAATGTTTTTATGTGCAATATAATCATAATTTGTTATAACTAACCACAGTTGGTTGTTATGTCCAGGCAATGCCCGGCTCTTCAACTAATATATATTATATATACAGCCACAAAATTTGGCACAGTCACACGTCTGGACTCCGAGAGTGTCCTAGGCTATGTTGTGAGGTGAAATTTTAGCCCCGTGCGTTCCAATTTACCAAACAATTTTGCCCCTATCTACATAATGGGAAAAAGTGTGTGTGTGCGCATCAAGCCCCGCCCTTCATTATGATGTCACAATTGTTGCCATGGCGATGCTAATTCATCATAGGTTGCAATGGTGACAGTTAGGTCATAACTGTTGCCATGGTGATGATGATGACATAATGGGTATATGGGCACGGGACTATGGGATGGAGGATATGTATGACGGGTATATGGGCACAGGACTATGGGATGAAGGATATGTATGACGGGTATATGGGCACGGGACTATGGGATGGAGGATATGTATGATGGGTATATGGGCATGGGACTATGGGATGGAGGATATGTATGATGGGTATATGGGCATGGGACTATGAGATGAAGGATGTGTGATGGGTATATGGGCACTCTATTACAAACCAGACAGGCCCAAATGCATCTGCACTAATCCAGGGTGCAGCGGACCCAAGTAAAATGGCAGCTGCACAGGTGCATAAATACCTGGTTTGTAACCAATTTTTTGGAGGATTTTTTCCTCTTTCTGAGGTGTTCATGTTAGAGTAGGGACTGACAGGTGTAAGGAACTTTGACGCAGTTTGTCAGCTTCCGTATTAAGGCCTTAATATCAACTAATACCTTACATATATTGATATGTTTGTTGTGCACTTTTTATATTTTTTCCAGGGTGCAGTTGGACCCAAATGGTTCTGCAAACTTGTGGCCTCTGTTCACACGGGATGCATTCTAGTTGGCACTGGGCAGCCCCCCTATATGGTGTTACTAAGAGGTTGTGAGCCAGAAGCCCTGCATTCCCTGTGTGAACACTGCCACATGCGGATTATTTTTTCTGCACTGGTGTACCACACGGCCAATCCCTCTTTGTAGGCTGGCTGTTTCATTCGGTATTTATGCACCTGTGCAGCTGCCATTTTACTTGGGTCCGCTGCACCCTGGATTAGTGCAGATGCATTTGGGCCTTTCTGGTTTGTAACCAATTTTTTGGAGGATTTTTTCCTCTTTCTGAGGTGTTCATATATGGGCACTCGACTATGGGATGGCGAATATGTATAATGGGTATATGGGCATGGGACTATGGGATGGAGGATGTGTGATGGGTATATGGGCATGGGACTATGGGATGGAGGATGTGTGATGGGTATATGGGCACGGGACTATGGGATGGAGAATATGTATGATGGGTATATGGGCACGAGCCTATGGGATCGTGGATATGGCTCAGTGGTTAGCGCTGCAGCCTTGCAGCGCTGGGGTCCTGGGTTCGAATCCCACCAAGGACAACATCTGCAAGGAGTTTGTATGTTCTCCCCGTGTTTGCGTGGGTTTCCTCCCACACTCCAAAGACATACTGATAGGGAATTTAGATTGTTAGCCCCATCGGGGACAGTGATGAAAAATGTGTGCAAATCTGTAAAGCGCTGCGGAATATGTTAGCACTATATAAAAATAAAAGATTATTATTATTATTATATGTATGATGGGTATATGGGCATGGGACTATGGGATGGAGGATATGTGATGGGTATATGGGCACGGGCCTATGGGATCATGGATATGTATGATGGGTATATGGGCATGGGACTATGGGATGGAGGATAATTATAATTTGCTATAACTAACCAGTTACTTACTATGCCCGTGCAGCGCTGGGCTCTTCAGCTAGTAGATATATATACACACATACACGCGCGTGACCAAGATAGCTCTCCAGAGCTGCCCACTGTTTATAACTTAGTGCGTTATTTAGTGCTCCTTGAACCAGTAAGTAGTGTCTGCAAGGTAAAATAATCACATTGGGAAATGTGGGTTACACCTTTTTTTTTTTTACTTAAAAGCCCCAATAACTTGTTCATTACAATACTTACACACACCATTGCCTAAACCCATAATTTCTTAAACTCCCCTTTATTTAGAGCTACCATTGCCTACCATTACCTACTGTATATCCACGATTGCCTAAGCCCATAAATACTTAAGATAAATTATTATCTATGACTACCATTTTCTAGATTCACTAATACCTAGACCAGCCATTTTCTTTACCCACCATGATTCATGTCCACCTTTTGGCTCACAATCGCCATGATTCACTATTAATGTCACTAGTACCCATAAGCAATGATAGTCAGTACCATGGCTGAGATCTTGCCCTCAAACTACCTTCCATTGAGTGGAATGTTCTTGAATATGATATAGATACTACGGACTCATGTAAAGTACAAGTTTTAGCCTTTTTGAGGTTCACCACAATAGGCGTCTTCAGAAGTTTCGGAACCTACAATACACTTTATCAGTGGTTGATGAAGTATCTTAATCTGGATCCCAAAAGGATAAAAGCTCAAACAAACGCTCCTTCAGCCGACAGCTACTGCTCCTGATGCCTATAAACATACATTATGCCCAGTACAACTGAGTGTACATTTGAAGTGAGCAGCTGTCAAACACCTTTGCTGGGATTTATCTTGTGCAAGAAGGAAAAGGAAGGCTTGGCCATTGAAATTCAACATGCGCAATTCTTTTCGACAAGATCTGTTGGGACAAGGTCAGGTGGTCTCCAGACACATTAGATGGCCGTCATGTCCCATTAAGGTCTAAGATTGATTTTTTTAACATAATAAGACAATATTGATGTTTAGAAATTTTAGATATATCTGAACGTCCAACAAAATTGTTTGTTTGTGATCAAACTAACAATAGTCGGGTCCATAGGACTCCCAAATAATGCATAAAACAGGTCAAAGACTTGACTGAACGGAGAGGTAGTCATAAATAAGTTATGAAAAGAGTTAGACAAGCTTTCTTGGCACAATAGGAGAGAGCTGCTCAATGGAGTCAAAATTATAGAAAATTACATGCTCCCTGAACAAATGCTAACATGTCAGCAAGGTCACCTCAAACAATATGTCATTTCCTGTTATTTATTAACTTATTATATCTCTCTGATGCCATATTAGCTCACAGCAGGATAACAATAAGCTTTTTGTCTATGATACCACAGACTTTTTTTCTTCCTTTGTGTAAGGGATGCTACAAATACATGTGTGTGGACAGGCAGCTGCCATGCAAAGTACCCGTCTCAGAGGTCGTCGTCTTGGTCTAGTTATGCAAAGCATCTGACAATATGGCCATTGAGAGCACAGTGAGGTAATTCTAGAGGTGATGTGTCTGCTATCTGTGCACTCAGAATTAAAGAGACACTACAGCCATCCAACTATAAAACTACTGCAAAGTTGTAAAACAAGCTGCTCATGTGAAACGCTTGTCTGTACTTTTTATGACACAGGCCCTTTGGGTCCACTCTCCGCCAATTCATTTTTCTATATAATGTATTGAAAATTTAAAAAAAAAAAAAATTCACAGTGAGGTGAATGGGAAAACCCCCCTGCAATTTTCCCATTGTTTTAGGGGTTTTGCTTTTTACAACATTCATTGTGCAGTAAAAATGATTTGGCAACATGATTTTCTAGCCAACTACGATTACGGCGATACCAAACTTGTATACATTTTTATTATTATTTTAGTAGTGAAAAAAATTCAGAAATTTGCCTAAAAAATATATATTTGTCTCTATTTACTGAGACCCATAAATTTTTATTTTTCCCACCGATTGAGCTGCGTGTGAAAGCTTACTTTTTGCGTGCCAAGCTGACATTTTTATTGATACCATTTGGGCTACATTTGACATGTTGAGCACTTTTTATTGCCTTTTTGGGGGATATAACTGCGGTGACTGAAAAACTGCAAATCTGAGGTTTTATTCCCCCCCATTTTCAGCATGCGACGCATAATTTAAACAATATTATATTTTGTAAGACCAGACTTTTATAGAGGAGGTGAGATTATATTTTTTTATTTCTTTTCTTTAAAACTGGGAAAAGTGGGGGTGATTTAAACTTATGTTTTCTAATATTCTTTAAAACTTATTTTATTTGATTCGCTTAGAATACATACTGCATAACAAAAGCACTGCACTAGTATATAGAATAAATCACTATCTCCTTTGAAGCTCAGCCTATAGCTTAGTTTCCAAGGATTACCAAGATGGCAGGGACCGAGATCTTCATAAGGCCTATGGCTGCCATGGCATCCCGTCGGTGCCCCACAATCATGTCTCTAGAGTGCACACACTGGCGGTCACAATATTTAAATGCCACCGATTGTCAGTGGCATTTAATTAAACAAACAGTAGCAATCGCACCTAGTGCTTATTGCTGTTAAGGCTCATTCACACGTCAGTATTTGGTCAGTATTTTGCATCAGTGTTTGTATGCCAAAGCCAGGAATGGAACTTACCGAGAAAAAAAATATAATTGAAAGACTGATGTCTGTTCTTTGTTTTGGAGACACTCCTGGTTTTGGCATACAAATACTGATGAAATACTGATCAAAAATACTAATGTGTGAAAGAGGCCTTAGAGGCAGAGACCGGCAGCTACATTACAGCAGACATCTGCCGTATAGAGTGGACTCAGCTCCTGTCCCCCTCCATACACGAGCACCCTGACTGTTACGTACAGTTACATCAACGTGTGAAAGCATTAAGGTTGCAAGGAAAGGATTGTCCTAGCAATCGTTCACAACCATTGCCCAGTATAAAATACAAATATAGCATAAGGTCAGTGAAAGGTGCCCAGTACCGCTTGAGATTATCCTTGTTTTTTCTTTTTCATGAGTTGGCACATGGTCATAGAGTAGGATGGGTGAGTAAGCTAGAATAGAGTCTTGGACGCTTTAATTTCTGTTGCAGAAGTGTAACTTAGAAGTATATATGCTTGAACCTCAACTGAGTCATGAATATATTATATATATTCTTAGTTTCTTACTCATTCTAATCTATAACTGTGTCCAGACTCATGGCAATCTTTGGTATGTTGGGGGTTGGATAACAACTACCCTTTATAATGAAAGGTGGAGGCAATGCATGTAAATCCTGGGTCATCTATGTGACTCACAGCCATTGGCTGCACAGATTGTAAACTTAGCACCTTGTAGCAATGATATATAGGGAGACATGTTTGTCAAAGCAGAGATTATCACAATGTGTTGGCTGCACTCATGGAAAGGATGAGATCCAGAGTATGAAAAAGGTTTTTTTCATTCACCAACGCGTTTCGGTGCCGAACTGGACCTTTCTCAAGGTAAAAAAAACAAGTGGAAGACATGTTCTCTTCTTTTCAATAGAGGAAGGGTTAAGCCTTTGTGCCAATTTCTATGACAGGAAATTAGACTTGTATGTGAAATTATAGAAAAAAAATCAGCATTGAAATCCTCTTATTGCAAACAGACAGATGATTGTTGCCAGGCAGCTTGGCACCGGGTGGGTGGTGGAGCAGCTTGCAGGGTGGGTAGCCTGGATATGGGGGCTATTTTGCACTTGTGCGGTATAAAACGTTTCAGTGTAGACTGTGTGTTGTGCAGTGTTGCCGCAGACAGTGCCCCCTCTATCTGGGCTCTGCACTGTGTCGGCGAGGCTGCTCCAGCTGCTGCTGTTCCTTTTGAGTAAGTGCATAGGGTATTGTCCTGTCGTAGAGGAAGCTTTATTGATCTGCTCAGCCGTCTCTTTTGACGGATAATAGAAAGCGTTAATCTCCCCTTGGGAGGGTATGAATATTCACATCACCCCCTTAACAAGAGAGAGTGGGGGGGGGGAAGCACAACCAGGAGCAGCTTACCAAAAGCTCCACTCGCCTCCCATTGGACTCTTTCATTATCCGTGGTACCCTGTTCTCATCTATCTCTGCCTCTTCCCCCTGTGACACTTGTGAGCAGGGACAGAGGGAGTGACTCACAGACACGCTCAGACACACACACCCGAACAGCAGAGAGGTACGTGCATTGGTACAGCATTGTCTTAAGACATATATTATATATACACATATACATACATATTTATTTTCTCCTTTTGTGTGATGTGCATGCATGATTGAAGATCTATCCAAATACTTTCACGTTATCATATCTCCTTATCAAATTTCTTTTCTCACATTGTGTTATTTTGCATTTAACCCTTGAAAGTATCTTTATACTGAATATATAAGCGAGAATGATGTCAGCGTATGAGGCAGCCTGGGAATCAGGGCTGCGTCCTAGGTCCCAGGGTTTTGTGTGTCTGCTATGGGGGGATGGTTGTACCCATTCAAATGCAAACTACTTGAATTGAAATGAGGGTCCTGCTCCAGTCCTGACACTTTTGAATATGGGATGGTGTGAGTGCATGCATCGGCCATCCCTTCCTTTGTACATACAGACCTGTCATACACTTGTATCTGTGCTGTGATGAGGATGTAGGAGTAGGGAGATCTCAGCACATTGGTGACTGAGTGGGAAGTGTTTAGGAGGCTCAGGCAGCATCTGGCTTTCTCAGCATAATTAATACCTCAAGGACTAGAGAATACTGGACCTGTTATTAAAAGGAAGATGAGATGCACAGTGTCTGGAAGTTAACCCTAAATCTCTAGGAATAGGGGAGACCTCTTTAAAAGGTCACAATTTATCCAAATAAATAGGAATCTTTCTAGAACCAGATAGATGTTCTTCAACCAGATGTTAATAACCGTATCTTCTCTCTCTGCAGACTAAATCACAATGGATATTTCCACCAGCGGGAAACCTAAGGGGGGAACCCCAAATAGGCCTCTAACTTCTAGACTCGCTTTGTCTAAAAGTACAAAAACCGGAAGCCCCACTCAATCTCTGAAAGCAGTCACAGAGAGCCCTCAACCAGCAACCTCCAGAAGCGTAGGTGAGTAGTTAATACGATCCACTACATCTTACTGAGATGCAATATAACCAATAAGTCTGTGATATTAGGACAACTGATACAATTAATATAAATTGTTATGTATGCTTATGAAAGGTTTCAAAATGTTCATGTACTATAATGTTGATGTCATGAATGATAGTTCACTGTAAGGTACGTTAAATGTTGAACATTAGGTAACCTAACATTAAGACTTATGTGCTGCTCACTTGTTTGGGGCTGAGCAGCAATACAAGATATGACCCATAGACATGTGTGGCGCAGTTTACAGAAAAAAGTATCAAAGTTTTTCTAATTCTGTACTACCTCTTAAAAGAGGAAACTTGTGAAAAATGTATCAAGAAGTGGATGATATTTAATTGTCTGGAACCAATACTTGAGAAGCCTACCCCAACCCTTGCAACAACATGAACAGCAAAGAAATGTTATTTTATCATGCAAATTAGCTATTCATTACAGTTTAATTGATTAACTCACACTATATTAAGATGTCCAAATATATTTGATGTTTGGAAACATTATCATATTGATTTATTTTGCAACTAACCATTGTGAATATTTTTATACGGAATACATAACGACAATGAAGCCAGTGTATGAGGCATCATGGGAACCTGACAGCTATTCCTCCAGACTCAGGGCTGTGGAGTCGTTAGGCCCCTTCAGTTTTTTTGCATCAGCTCAAATCCGCCAAAAAGTCAGACAAGCGGATCCATCCTCAACTGATGTGAACGGATGGCACAGGATCCGTTTTCAGACGGATCCTGAAAATGAGGAAATTTAAAGGAACCGCGGGGGAGGGAGAGAGGGGAGGGAGAGAAGGGGGGGGAGAGAAGGGGGGGGAGAGAAGGGGGGGGAGAGAAGGGGGGGGAGAGAAGGGGGGGGAGAGAAGGGGGGGGAGAGAAGGGGGGGGAGAGAAGGGGGGGGAGAGAAGGGGGGAGAGAGAAGGGGAGGGAGAGAGGGGAGAGAGAGAGGGGAGGGAGAGAGGGGAGGGAGAGAGGGGGGGGGAGAGAGGGGGGGGAGAGAGGGGGGGGGGGAGAGAGGGGGGGGGAGAGAGGGGAGGGAGAGAGGGGAGGGAGAGAGGGGAGGGAGAGAGGGGAGGGAGAGAGGGGAGGGAGAGAGGGGAGGGAGAGAGGGGAGGGAGAGAAGGGGGGGAGAGAAGGGGGGGAGAGAAGGGGGGGAGAGGGGGAGAGGGGGAGGGAGAGGGAGGGAGAGAGGGAGGGAGAGGGGGAGAGGGGGAGGGAGAGGGGGAGAGAGAGGGGGAGAGAGAGGGGGAGAGAGGGGGGGAGAGAGGGGGAGGGAGAGAGGGGGAGAGAGGGGGGGAGAGAGGGGGAGGGAGAGAGGGGGGGGAGAGGGGGGGAGAGAGGGGGGGGAGAGAGGGGGGGGAGAGAGGGAGAGGGGGAGGGAGAGGGAGGGAGAGAGGGAGGGAGAGGGGGAGAGGGGGAGGGGGAGAGAGAGGGGGAGAGAGAGGGGGAGAGAGGGGGGGAGAGAGGGGGAGGGAGAGAAGGAGGGAGAGGGAGAGAGAGAGGGAGGGAGAGAGAGAGGTGACGGACAGCAACTTTTGGCGGATCCTCAAAAAAACCGGATGCAACGGACAGCAATCCATCACAATCCGCCATTAATGCAAGTCAATGGGAAAAAAAACGGATCCTCAAAAAAAAATTGAGGATCCGTTTTTTTCAAAACCTGATGGATTGTGACTGATTGTAAAAAACTGAAGTGTGAAAGAGGCCTAAGCCAAACCTCCGTCTCAGATTCCTCAATTTCCATGACACCGACTCCACGACTAAGCCAAACCTCCGACTCCTCAATTTCCATGACACAGACTCCATCATTAACATGCACTCTTAGCTCCACCCAGCAATAATGTATTTTCAATGAGAGAGATATAAAGGCCTTCAAAAATATTGAACTGCTGTGGGCCAAACAAGGCTTCAGCTGATCTTTTGACTGACAGCAATCTCAACCATCTCTGCCATATAGGTGGAATGATTGCTCCTGTGTTCACTATTAGGCCAGGATCACACATGCGAGAAATACGGCCGAGTCTCGCATGTTAATACTCGGCACTGCTGCCGACACTCGGGAGTGAAGAGCTCAGCTGCATGTATTGCTATGTGGCCGCACGCTCCACTCCCGAGTGCCGGGTATTAACATGCAAGACTCGGCCGTGTTTCTCTCATGTGTGATCCCGGCCTTATTTGGAGGGTAGGAGTGATCTAAGCTGCGACACATGCAGCTGCGGAGCCAGACAGCTGATTAGCTGGGGCGATCCAGGAAGCCGGGTTCCCTCTGCAGCTTATTCGGTAAGCGCTATAGCTTGCCCAATAAGCAGCGACCCAAACAAATTCGTTCAACTCTACTCAAGATGATGCACTACTAAGAACAATGACTTTTAAGCAAGTTTGCAAACCATTTCACCTGTCAAACATCCTGCTTATTCATTGGGTGATTGGCAGCCAGTTTACGTACCCCCATTATTAGAAATTAGTGTTCCTAGGAACAATCATTCCCGATAATTGGCGAATGTAAATGCAACCTTAGACCTCTATCAGAAAGTACTTGATAATTTTCCTGTGTCACCCTATTTTCTGCAACCAATGTGTTCGCATATATATATATACACTCACTGGCCACTTTATTAGGTACACCTGTCCAACTGTGTGTTAAGACTTAATTTCTAATCAGCCAATCACATGGCGGCAACTCAGTGCATTTAGGCATGTAGACATGGTCAAGACAATCTCCTGCAGTTCAAACCGAGCATCAGTATGGGGAAGAAAGGTGATTTGAGTGCCTTTGAACGTGGCATGATTGTTGGTGCCAGAAGGGCTGGTCTGAGAATTTCAGAAACTGCTGATCTACTGGGATTTTCACGCACAACCAACTCTAGGGTTTACAGAGAATGGTCCGAAAAAGAAAAAAAATCCAGTGAGCGGCAGTTCTGTGGCCGGAAATGCCATGTTGATGCCAGAGGTCAGAGGAGAATGGGCAGACTGGTTCGAGCTGATAGAAAGGCAACAGTGACTCAAATTGCCACCCGTTACAACCAAGGTAGGCAGAAGAGCATCTCTGAACGCACAGTGCGTCGAACTTTGAGGCAGATGGGCTACAGCAGCAGAAGACCACACTGGGTACCACTCCTCTCAGCTAAGAACAGGAAACTGAGGCTACAATTTGCACAAGCTCATCGAAATTGGACAGTAGAAGATTGGAAAAACGTTGCCTGGTCTGATGAGTCTCGATTTCTGCTGCGACATTCGGATGGTAGGGTCAGAATTTGGCGTAAACAACATGAAAGCATGGATCCATCCTGCCTTGTATCAACGGTTCAGGCTGGTGGTGGTGGTGTCATGGTGTGGGGAATTTTTTCTGGGCACTCTTTGGGCCCCTTGGTACCAATTGAGCATCGTTGCAACGCCACAGCCTACCTGAGTATTGTTGCTGACCATGTCCATCCCTTTATGACCACAATGTACCCAACATCTGATGGCTACTTTCAGCAGGATAATGCGCCATGTCATAAAGCTCGAATCATCTCAGATTGGTTTCTTGAACATGACAATGAGTTTACTGTACTCAAATGGCCTCCTCAGTCACCAGATCTCAATCCAATAGAGCATCTTTGGGATGTGGTGGAACGGGAGATTCGCATCAGGGATGTGCAGCCGACAAATCTGCGCCAACTGTGTGATGCCATCATGTCAATATGGTCCAAAATCTCTGAGGAATGCTTCCAGCACCTTGTTGAATCTCTGCCACGAAGAATTGAGGCAGTTCTGAAGGCAAAAGGCGGTCCAACCCCTTACTAGCATGGTGTACCTAATAAAGTGGCCAGTGAGTGTATATATATATATATATATATATATATATATATATATATATATATATACGCGTCACAGCTCTATAGTAGGGCTCCAGGCAGCAGCACCAGAGCTCCCATTGAACTGCATATGGATTATATGTGGAAGGGGCTAAGTGCAACACATTTAATTAGAACATTAAAATATTATCACTCAAACTTGCCATATATTGTAGTTAGTTGTAGGTCAAACACTTGTTTGACAGACATCTATTCCTTCAGGCCCAACCTTAAACATGACCCTGCGGTCAATGTGTTCTCAATTGGAGAAAGGTGTAAGTTGCTGCTAAATTCTAGCTGTAGCTTAACTCCCTTAAAGGGGCTGTCCACTACTAGGACAACCCCTTCTTAATCTAAATGTTTGCCCCCGGTAGCTTACACTCATGTCATGTCGGCATTTCAGCGTTGTCACGCCTTTGTACAGTTCAGTAATTAACAGGAAGTGAGAGCTCCATTCTCAGTCTAGCTCTGCCTTCCACTGGTGATTGACAAAACGGCTGCAGCATGTCACTTACCTAATAATAGAGAGCAGATTTAGGATGGGTTCAGACAACCATACTAAAGCTCAGGCCAGACACATCTGCAAATTGCAGATGTGAGTGGCTCCGTGTGCTCATCTGCATAGAAGACAAACACAGGAGCTGCCTGTTGTTGACATCCAGAATAGTGGAAGCTACAATATTTTTTCATGTAGACCATTGGTCCATGTGAAAAATCATTGGTCTGCACAGGAATACTGGTTATCATTGTAGAAGTGTGCTGTCCATTGAGCACATGGACAGAACACTGACTGAAAATATGACCACCTGAACCTGGCCTTAGGCAGAGACAGAACAGGAATCTGAGGCTGGAAGCAATCCGTCCCACCCAAAGAAGCTCCAGCCTCATTTGAACATCACTTCTAGGATTCACTTGTATTCTTATAACTTGCACAGATGTAATCAGTTTTAGGTGGTAGAATGAAGCTGACAGATTCCATCCATTTAAGGTTAAGTTCAAATTTGGCACCTTTGCTGCGTTTTTTTTAAATGCTTTTTTATGGTAATTTTCAGCTGCTTATTAAACTACCAGCAAAGCCTATGAGATTTCAGAAATCTCACGCAGTTTTTTTAGCAGTATTTTGAGCTTTGCATGCTTTTGGACATAGAGCAGGTCACTTCTTTCAGGGTATGTGCACACAGTCAGTAAACGCTGTGGGTTGGATGCTGCGTACTTTCGCAGTGTCCAACCTGCAACGCCCAGATGTTATAGCATAGGGGAAAAGGGATTTCAAGAAATCCCATGTCCACTCTGTGTGCACAGATGCCCACGGGGATGAACATTTGGCATGTTTCTCCAGACCGCAGCATGTCTATTTATCTTGCGGAGACGAGAGTCTCTGTGTGAGGGATGGTAGTCGTGGCTGAGGACTTCAGCTCCATCACACCCTGGCCTCCCCTCACAGACTCGGAATGGATTGACAGATTGAAAGCTCTTTCTCAATTCTGTGGGTGGCTCCCCTCACATAAACATAGTGCCCATTTCTCTGCATACCTGTGGCTCCTTCACCAGAAACGTCAGATCATCTGTAAGTTTCTTGAGGCTCTCGGTCCGGTTTTGTACAAAATGAGCCACAGTCCAACACCACTTTCAAATAAGCAACTTTACTGAATCTTGTACACAGCATATTAGCATTCTGTTCAGCATCAGGTTTCACAACACACAATTCTTCTGTAACTTTTCTTCTCTATGCCACTGAGCTCACTTCCAGGATGAACCATTCCTTTCGATCCCTCAGCATCCTCTGTCCAGCTTTACCCCGTTTGGGGACTCCCTCAGCCGTTTCGCTCTGGTTCTGAGGGCATCAGCCCACACAAGCTGCCACATGATGAGCGACCTGCCCGTACTGCTGAGTCTTCTCTAGCAACTGCTCTAGCAACTGCAGTCCCACTAATACTGCACCGCTAGCACTGTTGCTCCTTCTGATGAGGTCCTGGCCAGAGATACTATACGGCTGGACCTTAAACTTATTCAACGTTGCGTGGCACGGTGTTGCCCAGGGCTAGTCAGCCCACCTGAGCTAATGGGTGCCCTGGCCCTGAACTGAAAATATCAGGAAGTCCTCTCTGCCTTATCCACCATGCCCCTCCTACAGTTAACTATTTACACTATTGCTAAAGCTTTATCCTGTATTCTGCTCACTATCTCAATCTAGTGGTCAAATACTATTACACTTTCCCTGTACAAAACATATATTACAACATTGTACGTGTAACTAACGACATTCCGGAGCAATAGAATATATGTATACATTTACACTATATTTATACGCCAAACCAGAACATGCTTAAGGGTTCAGGACGGCTACTGTGACCCCCTTACATCCGCAAGAAAAATCTCACCTATACAATGTATTTGACTTGGAGAATCTGGACTGTTCAGTGGACACATGCGGATTGATCTGTGTTCAGTAGCCGGCAGTGGACATGTGCTAAATCCAAAGCACTGCCAATTACTGGACATCTGCACACATACGCTCAGGGTTTTTCACCCATTGGCTTAGATAAGTGGTGAGAAAATAAGTGAAAAATGCACCAAAAATGCAGATATCATGTTTTGTGTTTTTTTTTTTTTTTACACTAAACGTTATCAGCATGCACAAGAGAGAAATCATGCATGCTAAAACTGCCGCAAAAAAATGCAAAAAAAGCCAGAACAGGCTTTTTTTTTCTGCAGCTTCTTTCCTGCCAAGAGATCAGATTTTGCTGCAAAAAAAAGCAGAATAAACGTCTAGTGTGAACTTAAACGTAAAGGAAAAATTGATGACTTGCTGAAATTCGACACGTGACTTTTCACTCTCCTGATTTTTGAAAAGTTCAGACGCCACCATGCCAATTAAAATGGTCAGCTGACCCTACGGAAATCAAAATGCTCGTTCATTGAGTGAACTGATGCTTTGCGCAGCGCAGTGGTGCATTGTCCAGTGTAAACAGGATTTGCACTGCCAATAGCTATGGTAGTCATTGCACCCTAAGAGATCTATTACAGATTACTAGGTCGATCTCGGCAAGCTGAGCCCAAGTCTACCTTTGGTAATCTGGAGGGCTGGGCTTGGTTGGTACGGTCACACCAGAGCCCTGTAATAGAACTTAGAGCAGCTGCTTCTTTTTCTCATTTAAACTTCACAAAGGCTCACAGCAGCAATTTGCAGGGTTTTTATTTAATACCCATTATCCCATACACTATACAATTAATCAGCTCCCTTTGTCTCCTTACTGTACTATTACAGCGCCCAAACACTGAACATCTTCTCAACCTATTATCACTTGATTAAACTGTGCCAGCCCCTGAATGATGGCCTATTAGAGCAAAATAGCTTCTCAATGTTGTAATAACCCCATTAGATATAATCAAATGTTATTATGCTTATATCTAGCAGTATAAAGTCTTGCATGCTAATATTCCTAAAGACGTGTAATTTTAATACAATAAAAATCCCATTGAAGGGAGGGCAAATTTTTATGATCAGTAATCACAGTGGCTGGGTGCACTGCGCTCTCCTAAAAATGATGCCACTCTTCAAAAGTCGTCTTGATGGGCAAAAGCTATCTACTGCCAATATCACACTTTTTTTCGGCCAGTGAAAATATTTTTTGAGAAAAAAAACACAAGGATGCCGCATACTAGGAGATGGCCCTTGAGATAACAGACCCGACCACCATGTCAGATGCATCAACTTAAACAATAAACGATTGGGAGACATCGGGATGTGCGAGTACAAGAGCAGTGGCTAAGTGGCTAAGCATCTCTTCAAGAAAGAAAATGCCCCTCGGGCGAGGACAGACCACCTTGAGAAGTCCGCACCTTTCTTTGTCATATCAGTGAGCGGTTTCATAATTGACAAGAAGTTCCAAATAAACTAACTGTAGTTTTTGGCAAACCCCAGAAAGCGTTGTATTAGGATTGCATGGGATGCTTTTTTTTTTTTAAGTTTTCGCAGCAAAATCGTGTGTTAAACGCTGCAAAAACGCAAAAAAAACGCTACGTGTGCACACAACCTAAGGCTTTCACACTTTCCAGAAGATCCCATTCCACAAATGCATGGACCGTGTCTGGGTCCATCGGGAAACACACAGAAGACACCAGGAAGCCCAAAAATTAAACCTCCTGTAAAGGGAATACAACATTTTTCAGTTTGACATACAGTTTATTATCCCTTAATATCTATAACCCCTGCCTGATGTGTACCTGACGTGTCTTGAGATCTGGCAAGTAGATCAAAATATCATCAAGATAAGAAGCATATCTAACCATCAGATGATGAAAAAGGTCATTGACAAAATGCTGAAAAACGGCGTGAGTATTAGTCAAGCCACTAGGCATGACAAGGTTTTCATAATGCCCTTCAGGAGTGTTAAAGGCCATTTTCCACTCATCTCCATCTCGGAATCTAATCAGATTGTAGGCCCCCCTGAGATCCAACTTGGAGAACAGTTTAGCAACAAAACCACAAAAAGAGGACTTGAAAATCCTCCAATAATCTAGAAAAAACACACCAAAAAACAGGCAAAGATGCTTACATGTCTAAAGGGGGTTTTACACATAGCGATATCGCTAGCAATATCGCTAAAACGTCACTGATTTTGTGACGTTATAGCGATATTGCTAGCGATATCGCCATGTGTGATACTTACCTCCGACCGGCTCTCCCGCTGTCCATCGCTGATTGCGCGAGATCGGGCGGCTCCATTTCTCGTCGTCAGCTTCCTGCTGGGGCTTCCTGCTGTGACGACGTCTTCATCGCTGTGTGTGAAAGGTGAGTATCATGCACTGCGTCGCTGCTGCATCGCTGTGAGATCTTTCTGTATGAAAGCTCACTAGCGATCATTTAGCGATGCACCAGCGATCCTGACCGGGTCGGATCGCTCGTCAGATCGCTGGTGCATCGCTAAATGTAAAAGGGCCTTAAGCCTCAAGACAAATGCACTATCAGGGTGCAGCAGACGCAAATAAAGATGGCGACTACACAGGTGCAGTAATACCGATGAGACAGCCAGCTTGCAATCAGGGATTGGCCATTTGGTACATCAGTGCAAGCAAATACAATCTGTATGCGGCACTGTTCACACACAAAGGATGCAGAGCATCCGGCTTACAGCGAATTAATAACGCCCTATGGCAGGCTGCCCAGTGCGAACTAAAATGCATCCTGTGTGAACAGAGGCCACAGTTTACAGAGCCATCTGGGCCCAAATGCACCCTGAAAAGATATAAAGTGCAAAAAACACATAGCAATATGTGTGAGGTATTAGTTAATATTCAGGCCAAAATACATAAGCTTGCAACCCATGTCAAGGGTCCCTACTTTTGCAAGTCCTACTCTAACAACAAAACCACAAATATCAACGCTGAAATCTCAACTCCAGAGATCTTGATGCCGAGATCTCCATCTGGGCAAGCGCTGCTTCCCGGCGACCATTTTCCCAGAGTCCACCGCACAGGAAACCATGAAACTGAGTGGGGCTCTGGCAGAGTCCCCCCTGCAGCACCAGAGACCCCAGCAGCACCTCCCGAGACCTGGGCAGGAGCGCCGGACACCTCCACAGCACCACCAGACACCCCCTCATCCCAGCCTGCAGCAACGGTAAGTTATATATGCATTATAAGATGCACCCCCATTTCCTCCCAAATTTTTTGGGAAAAAAAGTGCGTCTTACAATGCATATAATGCGATATACAGTCATATGTTAAAGTTTGGGCACCCCTATTAATGTTAACCTTTTTTCTTTATAACAATTTTGGTTTTTGCAACAGCTATTTCAGTTTCATATATCTAATAACTGATGGACTCAGTTATATTTCTGGATTCAAATGAGGTTTATTGTACTAACAGAAAATGTGCAATCTGCTTTTAAACAAAATTTGACCGGTGCAAAAGTAAGGGCACCTCACCATGAAAATGACATTAATATTTCGTAGATCCTCCTTTTGCAAAAATAACAGCCTCTAGTCGCTTCCTGTAGCTATTAATGAGTTCCTGGATCCTGGATGAAGGTATTTGTGACCATTCCTGTTTACAAAACAATTCCAGTTCAGTTAAGTTTGATGGTCGCCGAGCATGGACAGCCCGCTTCAAATCATCCCACAGATGTTCAATGATATTCAGGTCTGGGGACTGGGATGGCCATTCCAGAACATTGTAATTGTTCCTCTGCATGAATGCCTGAGTAGATTTGGAGCGGTGTTTTGGATCATTGTCTTGCTGAAATATCCATCCCCTGCGTAACTTCAAATTCGTCACTGATTCTTGCACATTATTGTCAAGAATCTGCTGATACTGAGTTGAATCCAAGCGACCCTCAACTTTAACAAGATTCCCTGTGCCGGCATTGGCCACACAGCCCCAAAGCATGATGGAACCTCCACCAAATTTTTCTGTGGGTAGCAAGTGTTTTTCTTGGAATGCTGTGTTTTTTAGCTTCCATGCATATCGCCTTTTTGTATGACCAAACAACTCAATCTTTGTTTCATCAGTCCACAGGACCTTCTTCCAAAATGTAACTGGCTTGTCCAAATGTGCTTTTGCATACCTCAGGCGACGGTTTGTGGCGTGCTTGCAGAAACTGCTTCTTTTGCATCACTCTCCCATACAGCTTCTCCTTGTGCAAAGTGCGCTGTATTGTTGACCGATGCACAGTGACACCATCTGCAGCAAGATGATGCTGCAGGTCTTTGGAGGTGGTCTGTGGATTGTCCTTGACTGTTCTCACCATTCTTCTTCTCTGCCTCTCTGATATTTTTCTTGGCCTGCCACTTCTGGGCTTAACAAGAACTGTACCTGTGTTGTTCATTTTCTTACTATGTTCCTCACAGTGGAAACTGACAGGTTAAATCTCCGAGACAACTTTTTGTATCCTTCCCCTGAAAAGCTATGTTGAATAATCTTTGTTTTCAGATCATTTGAGAGTTGTTTTGAGGAGCCCATGATGCCACTCTTCATAGGAGAATCAAATAGAACTACTTGCAAGTGGCCACCTTAAATACCTTTTCTCATGATTTGATACACCTGGCTATGAAGTTCAAAGCTCAATGAGGTTACAAAACCAATTTAGTGCTTCAGGAAGTCAGTAAAAAGTAATTTGGAGTGTTCAAATCAAGAAAATAAGGGTGCCCATACTTTTGCACCGGTCAAATTTTGATTAAATGCAGATTGCACATTTTCTGTTAGTACAATAAACCTCATTTAAATCCAGAAATATAACCGAGTCCATCAGTTATTAGATATATGAAACTGAAATAGCTGTTGCAAAAACCAAAATTGTTATAAAGAAAAAAGGTTAACATTAATAGGGGTGCCCAAACTTTAACATATGACTGTATATATGCTCCGGAGTTTCACAGAGCACCAGTGTGTCTTTTAACCTGTAAGACAAACCCTGACCAGAATGGCTTCTCAAGGCAGGGTCATTCCATCTGTTGTCAGTAGCCCATGTATGGAATTCTGAGCAAAACTCCTCAGCCAGCCTCCCTGGGTGTAGATTATGTAGCTTAGACTCAGCAAGGCAAACACGGTCAGTAACATAGTAAATGAGGCCTGGAGCCCCCAAGAAACAATCAACTGACCGCAGCGACTGAGTCGGATGAGTGTAAAAAGGCCCTGGATTGAGGGTTTCCCTGTAAGAGGGCGATAACAATCCCTACCAGTTGTTCCTCACTTCCGAATTATCATGGGCAAAGCTTAAAATAGAGCTTGCGAGAGTCACGAAAAACAAACTTATCACGTCCCCCGAAAACCTATCTGGAAGGGCCACTTTGGGTCCAGGTTCCTCATGGATGACTGCCAGACCCATTCTCTGCTGTTGTAGCAAAACCCTAAATTGCAAGTCTGTTAGCGCAAGAGACAGACTGCACATCTGGCTTGCCAAGGCCTCAATGGGATCCATGTTAAGATTCAGAAAAAAATTGTTTGCATTGGCCCATTTTCCTTTTTGTAATTTTTAAAATGTAAAAGAAAAAAATGACTATTTTTTGTCTAAAATACAAAGGAAATGTGTCATCTTTAACTTTAGCCCTTTTAGACATTATTTCATCTTCAACTTGCTTAACGGTTCACATTAAATACAATTTTGACCAGGAGCGCCCAAACATTTACATGCCACTGTACATGTTTAAAGGGCTGTCCACTATACAAAACCTATTTTCATACACCCTACTAGAGAATTATGGGTTTATAAAGGGGGGTTCCCTGTGGAGGATCCATTGGTTAAAAATAGAGTTGAGCGAAACGGGTCGAAAAAATTCAAAAGTCCCCGACTTTTGGCAAAGTCGTGTTTCATGAAACGAAACCCGACCCTAGGATGAGGTCGGCGACTTACGCGCCAAAGTCGCGTTTCAAAAGTTTGTTTTGCGCTCTTTTTCAGCCAATCAGGATCCACGGACACTGTGGGCAACGTGATGACATAGGCACGGGTCACCACCATCTTTCAGAAGGGCATGCAAGTGATTGGCTTGCTTTGGTGGGCGTCACAGGGGGTATAAAAGGGCGTGCACGCCGACCGCCATCTTACTTCTGCCGATCTTAGTATAGGGAGAGGTTGCTGCTGATTCTGTAGGGAGAGCGTTAGGCAGGGAAGAAGACAAAAAAACTGCTTCTGCTGCTAGCGATTTGGCCTGCACAACACACCAGTCACTGTGTGTGCAGTGCAAGGGGAGGCTATATAGTGGTGCATCAGTGGTGTTGGTTGTTGGGCTGCCTTCTAAGGCTTCCTGACATTCCTGCATTGCTGTTTACCCACTGCTCCGCAAACTGCTTTTTTAAAAGCAATCCCAATTTTTTTTTTTTGTCCTGCTGAGAAGAAAAAAAAACTGCTTCTGCTGCTAGCAATTTGGCCTGCACAACACACCAGTCACTGTGTGTGCAGTGCAAGGGGAGGCTATATAGTGGTGTATCAGTGGTGTTGGTTGTTGGGCTGCCTTCTAAGGCTTCCTGACATTCCTGCATTGCTGTTTACCCACTGCTCCGCAAACTGCTTTTTTAAAAGCAATTCAATCTCCCTTATCCTCTAGTCACTTTTGTCACAGCTGTGCCATCGAGCCTGTCACATAGCGCTCAGATATTCAGTGGGCCTCACACAATCCAAAAGTGTCCAGTGTCCAAAAGTGTGTGCAGAGATTCAAAATCTCCCTTATCCTCTAGTCACTTTGGTCACAGCTGTGCCATCGAGCCTGTCACATAGCGCTCAGATATCAGTGGGCCTCACACAATCCAAAAGTGTCCAGTGTCCAAAAGTGTGTGCAGAGATTCAAAATCTCCCTTATCCTCTAGTCACTTTGGTCACAGCTGTGCCATCGAGCCTGTCACATAGCGCTCAGATATCAGTGGGCCTCACACAATCCAAAAGTGTCCATCCAGTGTCCAAAAGTGTGTGCAGAGATTCAAAATCTCCCTTATCCTCTAGTCACTTTGGTCACAGCTGTGCCATCGAGCCTGTCACATAGCGCTCAGATATCAGAGGGCCTCACACAATCCAAAAGTGTCCATCCAGTGTCCAAAAGTGTGTGCAGAGATTCAAAATCTCCCTTATCCTCTAGTCACAGCTGTGCCATCGAGCCTGTCACATAGCGCTCAGATATCAGTGGGCCTCACACAATCCAAAAGTGTCCAGTGTCCAAAAGTGTGTGCAGAGATTCAAAATCTCCCTTATCCTCTAGTCACAGCTGTGCCATCGAGCCTGTCACATAGCGCTCAGATATCAGTGGGCCTCACACAATCCAAAAGTGTCCAGTGTCCACAAGTGTCTGCAGAAATTCAAAATCTCCCCTGTCCTATAGACACCTTGTACCTTGTTTTACATTACTATATAGTTTGTTGGATTTTGTCTACATTTCTACCAAAAATGAGGAAGGCTGGTGGAAGAGGCCGTGGAATTGGGCGGGGGTTGGCAGCTGGTAATGATGGTGTTGGTGGTGGATCTGATGGTAGTGGCAAGAGCAAAATATGACCAAATGCAGGAGGTGCTGACCCTGCGTCATCGTCTGGCTACATAAGGCCTCGAACGCTTAGTTTTCTAGGAGTTGGCAAACCGCTTTTAAAGCCAGAGCATCAGGAAAAAGTTTTGTCTTACATTGCTGACTCAGCCTCCAGCTCTATCGCCTCCTCTTCTTCAGTTGTAAAAAGTAAAAGCACTGAGTCGTCATTGGAGGCTCATGTTCATGAACCACACCTTTCCTTGTGTCCTTCACCCCAACCAAGATTGAAGGATGACGCAGGCCATACTACTGATTACTCCATGGAGCTGTTTTCACATACCATGCCTGGATTATCAAGTGAAATGGTGAATTACCCAGGCCAAGATGAATCTGACATGGAGTGCACTGATGCACAGCCGCTGATGGATGATTCTGCTGGTACATTCACTCAGAGCACTACATTGTCCTCGCAGTGTACAGAGCCAGATTCTGACCCTGATGAGACTCAGGTGCCCCTTCCCGCACACTATACCACCATACACGGTGACACAGAGGAAGGTGCACATGACATAGAAGAGGAGGTGATGGATGACCCAGTTGTTGACCCAGATTGGCATCCATTGGGGGAAGAGGGTGCTGCTTCCAATAGCTCAGATGAGGAGCATCCACAGCAGACATCGACATCGCAACAGCTGTTATCTGGCAGGCCCGGAGCACTCCAAAGACAGGTTCCAAACATCAAAAGAGTTGCTGGACAGCTTGTCCAGAGGGTCAAAAGATCACAGCGTGCTAGGCCGCAAAATGTCTGCCAAAGTAGGAAGAGTGCAGTGTGGCACTTTTTTGACCAAAATCCTCATGATCAGGCCAAGGTTATCTGTAAGAAGTGCGCAAAGACCTTTAGCCGAGGGAAAAATCTGAAAAATTTGAATACCAGTAGCATGCTTAGACATTTAACCAGCATGCACTTGCAAGCGTGGACACAACACCAAACCTCAAGTGCCACATGTGCAACTGATCACAACGAAGGTAGTCAGCAACACTACATTGTTTCCCCCACTGTAAGCCCACCGGTTAGCACAGCAGCAAATGTTGAGGTGTCGTTGCAAGACCACAGCAGTCAGGGAATCCCACTGTTATATCAACGAAAGACTGATTCTAGGCCATCAGAAAGAACACCAACTCCATCACCATCATCAACCCTCTCTCAGTCCGCCCTGTCCACCGCTACTTCCACCATATGCAGCTCTCAAGTCCAGCTCACCCTCCCAGACACTATGAGTAGGTCAAGAAAGTACTCAGTCTCTCATCCGCGTACACTGGGTTTGAACACCCACATTGCCAAACTAATCTCGTTTGAGATGATGCCCTTTCGGTTGGTGGAAAGCACAGCTTTCCGCGAACTCATGGCCTATGCAGTACCACGCTATGACCTACCCAGTCGCCACTTCTCTCGCAAAGCCATCCCAGCCCTCCACCATCATGTGAAAGACCGCATTGTCCATGCACTCAAGCAGTCAGTGAGCGGAAAGGTGCACCTCACAACTGATGCATGGTCCAGTCGGCATGGCCAGGGCCGTTACGTGTCCATCACTGCGCACTGGGTTAATGTGGTGGATGCAGGGTCCACAGGGGACAGCGGTGGTGGGACAGTGCTGCCTAGCCCACGGTATAGGAAACAGTTGGCTGTAGGCGTTCGACCCTCCTCCTCCTCCAGAAGCGAAAGCTCGTCCACAGAGCGCAGTCGTACGAGCACTCCATCTGCAGCTGCCACTGTTGCACACGATGTGTCCCCCTATCGAGCAGCTAGTGGAAAGCGTCAGCAGGCTGTGTTGCAGATGATGTGTTTGGGCGACAGACACACTGCCGAGGTGCTGGCCGAGTACTTGAAGCGACAAACTGAGTCATGGCTGGGCAGTGTACATCTTGAGGCAGGCAAGGTAGTTAGTGATAACGGCCGTAATTTTGTGGCAGCCATAGCCCTTTCAAAACTCAGCCACATACCTTGCTTGGCTCACACCTTGAACCTGGTGGTGCAGTGCTTCCTCAAAAATTATCCGGAGTTAACAGTCCTGCTCCAGAAGGTGCGAAGACTGTGCGCGCACATCCGCCGGTCGCCTGTACACTCCTTTCGTATGCAGAAGCTGCAGCGATTGCTCCACCTTCCCAACCACCGCCTCATTATCGACATTGCAACAAGGTGGAACTCCACCCTGCACATGGTGGAGCGGCTGTGCGAGCAGAGGCAGGCCATAATGCATTTGTGGGAGGATACACGGCCAGGCACTTTGAGAGCAGACATGGAGTTGACAGGTGTGCAGTGGTCGAAGCTGAAAGACCTCTGTAAAGTCCTTCAGTGTTTTGAGGAATGCACACGGCTGGTAAGCGCAGACGACGCCATCCTAAGCATGAGCATCCCACTTATGCGTCTGCTCATGCAAACTTTGACGCACCTTAAGGAGCAGGCATCTGCAGCCAATGTTGATGAGGAGGAGGAGGAGGGAATCCTTGATGACATTCAGCCATTGTCTGCTCAGGGACCTCTCCTGGACGAGGTGGAGGTAAAAGAGGAGGAGGATGATGATGGGGATGAGTACTTAGGGGAGGAGGATGCATCTCGTGGGGCAAGTGAAAATGTTGGTGTGGCAAGGTCTGGTACAGGGTTTGTGCGTGACTGGAGGGATGTGGATTTGCCAGAAAGTGCTCCTCCACCCAGCACTCGCAGTGCATCATTGACACCGGGAACATTGGCCCACATGTCAGATTATGCCTTGCGGATCCTAAAAAGGGACCCCCGCATTGCCAAAATGATGAACGATGACGACTACTGGTTGGCCAGCATCCTGGATCCACGCTATAAAGGCAAATTACAAAACATCATGCCACAGAACCTTGACCTAATATTGGCTAATAAACAAGCAACTCTGGTAAATCGGTTGCTTGAGGCATTCCCAGCACTCAGCAGCGGTGATGGTTCTCACAAGAGCCATACGGGCCGGGGGCAGCTTGGCAGAGGTGTTCGTGGTGCACACAGCAGAAGTGGCGTTGGAGACAGGGGTTTCATGACAATGTTGTGGACTGATTTTTCAAATACCGCTCACACAACTGGTAATACTGCATCGATGGAAAGTGACAGGAGACAGCAGTTGTCAACTATGGTTACAAACTACTTTTCCTCCCATATCGATGTTCTCCCACACAGGTCATTCCCCTTTGACTATTGGGCTGCTAAACTGGACACCTGGCCTGATTTGGCCCAATATGCCTTACAGGAGCTCGCTTGCCCAGCTGCAAGTGTGCTATCGGAAAAAGTCTTCAGTGCAGCTGGATCAATCCTGACAGAAAAAAGGACCCGTCTGTCAACCCAAAATGTGGATGATCTAACCTTCATTAAAATGAACCACGCATGGGTTTCCAAGGATTTTGTCCCACCTTCCCCTGATGACACATAGGGTGACAGAAAAATGGCTTGCTTTGGTCCACCTCTTCCTGGTACTTCACCTATTTCACCTTTTGCATCAGCTGAATGTCCAACATCAACATATGCCACTTTCTAAAACTCCCTAACTGTGCTGCCTCCCCCCCCCCATGGCCGGGGTCACCACCTAGCGCACGACACCGTGCGAGTGCCGTTGCCCTGGACAGGTGGGTAGGCCGACTCTTGGGCGCGGGCACTGGCACAGGGTCCCTCATAGTGAAATCAAGTGTCTGACGGTGGTGGTGCACACCCGCCGTCAGACACACCGCTGTACTATGAGGGGCCCAGTGCCAGTACCGACACCCACGAGTGGGCCCCCCCTTGCTTGGGCAGGGCCCCAGCATTTGCAATCTTTACCTCTCCCTGCCCCTCCACTGTGTAATCTGGGCCGTTAAATCCATACTGTGCCTGACACCGTCTGAGCCTGCCTCCTGAGACATATATTTTGAATGTGTACGCTATCCATACATGTTATCCGGGGATACGGTACCCTTTCTAACCTTTGTGCAATCACGTGCAATCCATACTGGGCCTAACACCGTCTGAGCCTGCCTCCTGAGACATATATTTTGAATGTGTACGCTATCCAGACATGTTATCTGGGGATACGGTACCCTTTCTAACCTTTGTGCAATCACGTGCAATCCATACTGGGCCTAACACCATCTGAGCCTGCCTCCTGACACATATTTTGAATGCGTACGCTATCCATACATGTTATCCGGGGATACGGTACCCTTTCTAACCTTTGTGCAATCACGTGCAATCCATACTGGGCCTAACACCGTCTGAGCCTGCCTCCTGATGTATAGACATATATTTTGAATGTGTACACTATCCATACATGTTATCTGGGGATACGGTACCCTTTCTCACCTTTGTGCAATCACGTGCAATCCATACTGGGCCTAACACCGTCTGAGAATGATAGATGGGGCCCACCATACACTGGAACATTCCAAAGGTGGACATCAGACACTGGAGCAGCATTTACAGGGCCCATTATACACTAGAGCATTAGAAATGGGGCCCATTATGTTTGGAGCATTATTTGGGCCCATAAGACAGTAGAGCTTCATCCATGGGGGCCAACATATACTGTAGCATTATGTGGAGCTCATCATATACTGTTTCAAACATTATATGGGACCAATGATTCTGTATGGAGAAATAGATGGGCCTCGTCATGAGATGTAAAAAGTGAGGTATTTTTCATTGTACTATACCGCTATTTCTCTGCCGTATCGGAGCATGATGAGTTGTGGTGTGTTAAAGGGGCGCTCTTTCGCCCAGGGCACATGAAAACCTGGAGCCAGCCCTCCCCCCCACAGTCTGTAGCCAAATAACCCCCATTTTTCAGTGCGTAACTTGTATTATGAAGTTAATTAAGGTTGACAAGCCTAAGTAAGAAGAATTGATGCTTTTGGCATTCAAATGGGCACTGTTGGTGTGTTTCCTGTCCTCCTCTCACTGCCGACTTTTATTCCCCATTGACTTACATTGGGTTTCGTGTTTCGGGACGACCCCGACTTTTCCCTATAATCGGACGATCTTGCTCGACCCGACTTTTGGAAAAGTCTGGTTTCACGAAACGAAACGCGACCCTAAAAAACCAAAAGTCGCTCAACTCTAGTTAAAAACAATAGTGGTTACAAAGAGGGTATCCCATTTTAGGGGATTTATCCTATTCTACATCACAAGACTGTATAAAAGTGAACCTTTCATGTCAAAAAGCACTACCTTCAGACAAGGGGTCAATTTGCAGGTTAGTGTTCTAAAGCTGTGCGGCAGCTGCACTGAAAGTCCGGCTACTAAGAGCAAATTAACTATTTTCTCCACTTTAGGAACGGTCTCCATTTTACTCCTCTACATCCATAAATTGAAGTCATCTAGCTTAGGCAACCTAGTACATGCTCTACCCCTTAGCCTGTATTTCAACTCAGCCATAATAGGGCCTATTTAACCAAAATCGTAGAACCCTATCTAAGGCACCTTTTCCATAGGTAGATAAACTGCTCGAACGAGCACAGACAATATTGCTTGTTTCAAATGTGGCTATCATCATGAATGCGCAACACATTTAAGTACAAAATAATTGCCAATCTGATAGTTCATTCCCATAGTTTGCATATTCTAGGTAGTATATCCTGTTTGAAGAATGTTTTGTACAGTTATTCAACTTACATAACTGCATAGAAAATGGGATAAGGTGCCAAATGAGCATTAGTATAGAATAAACTGCATTACATAGAGTACTGACAATCTGGTGTTAACCTATAAAGTAAGATAAGGTCCTAAATCAAAGTTCATAACATGACAAAATAAAAGTTGCCTGAAACAGCCAAATTATATTTTTATCAGCCGACAATGTAATGTGTGTGGGGAGCCTCCTAGCTGTCTTCTGACATCGTATTGTGGGGGACATAAGGAAGTTAATCACCAAATTCTTTTGTTAAAGGGATCCTGTCACCTGTTTTGGCCGCTATAAGATGCAGTTGCTGCCTTTCAGGGCTTATCTACAGCATTCTATAATGCTGTAGATAAGCCCCCGTTCCGACCTGAAAGAAAAATATACGGTCTGGTCTTGTGTGTCGCAGGTCTTGATCTGGCACCTCATATCTTCTTGCGATGCCACCCTCCTGCTTGTTTCGCTTCCAACATCGCATTTCTGCGCAGGCATACTTCCCTGCCCTGTTCATGGCAGAGCAAAGTACTGCAGTGCATAGGCACCGGGAAAGGTTCAGAGAGGCCCAATTCCTGAGCACCGCAGTACTTTGCCCTGCCCTCAACAGAGCAGAGAAGTACGCCTGAGCAGAAGTGCGATGCCAGGAGCGATGAAGCAAGCAGGAAGACGGCGTCGCCTAGATGGGAGGCACCAGACCGGGACCCGCAACACTCATTGGACCGGACCGCATCAGACCACCCCTGGGTGAGTATAATAAAACTTATTTTTCTTATCTTGCAGGTCAGACCGGGGGCTTATCTACAGCATTACAGAATGCTGTAGATAAGCCCTGAAAGGCAGCAGCTGCATCTTGTAGCGGCCAAAACAGGTCACAGGTTCGATTTAAGTGAATCTGGCAGTGACTGTCTTCTAAAGCACCTGATCAAGTCTGGGGTAGGCAGAAAGATATCTGATCAATAGTTTCGCCACCTTAAGACCCCATATACACATGTGGTCAAAATTGTTGGTACCCCTCGTTTAGTGATAGAAAAACACACAACGGTCACAGAAATTATTTGAATCTGACAAAAGTAATAAATAAAAAAAAATCTATGAAAATGAACAAATGAAAGTCAGACATTGCTTTTCAACCATGTTAACACAGAATTTAAAAAAAAATTAAAAACTCATAAAACTGAAAAAAAAGTGACAAAAGGGATATGTTAAATCAAGGTGTGTCAACTTATTAGCATCACAGGTGTCTACAATCTTGGAATCAGTGAGTGGCCTGTATAGAGGTCTACAAATACTCACTGTGATGCTTGGTGACATGGTGTGTATTACACTCAATATGGACCAGAGGAAGCGAAGGAAAGAGTTGTCTCAGGAGATTAGAAAGAAAATGATAGAGAAACATGTTAAGGTAAAAGTTATAAGACCATCTCCAAGCAGCTTGATGTTCCTGTGACTACAGTTGCACATATTATGCAGAAATTTAAGATCCATGGGACTGTAGCCAACCTCCCTGGACGTGGCAGCAGGAGGAAAATTGATGACAAATCAAAGAGATGGATAATACGAATGGTAACAAAAGAGCCCAGAAAAACTTCTAAACAGATTAAGGGTGTGTGCACATGTTGCGGATTCTGCTGCGGATCCGCAGCGGATTTGGCCCTGCGGATACGCAGCAGATTCTGCTGCATTGTACAGTACCATTAAAGTCAACCTAAAACCAAAAACGCTGTCCAAATGCTGCGGATTTTCTGCGGATTAAAATCCGCAGCATGTCAATTCTTTTTGCGGATCCGCGTTTTGAGACCTGCTCCTTTATAGGAATCCGCAGGTGTCAAAACGCAGGGGAAATCCACACAAAATCCGCACTAAATACGCAGGTGAAGCACAGGTCATTTGACCTGCAGATTTGCCTGCAAATTTAGCCAAATCCGCGTGGAAAAATCCGCAGGGTAATCCGCAACGTGTGCACAAACCCTAAAGGTGAACTTCAAGCTCAAGGAACATCAGTGTCAGATCACACGATCAATCATTGTATGAGCTAAAGTGGACTTCATGGGAGACAACAAGGGAGGACACGATGGTTGAAAAAAAATCATACAAAAGCCAGACTGGAATTTGCCAAACTACATGTTGACAAGCCACAAAGCTTCTAGGAGAATGTCCTATGGATAGATGAGACAAAATTGAACTTTTTGGCAAAGCACATCAGCTCTATGTTCACAGATGGAAAAATGAAGCATATCAAGAAAAGAACACTGTACCTACTGTGGAACATGGAGGAGGCTCTGTTATGTTCTGGGGATGCTTTTCTGCATCGGGCTCTGGGTGTCTAGAATCTTGTGCAGGGTACAATGAAATCTCAAGGCTATCAAAAAGCTTGGTCTCAGTAACAGGTCACAGGTCTTGCAACAGGATAATGACCCAAAACACACAGCTAAAAACACCCAAGAATGGCTAAGAGGAAAACTTTATACTATTCTGTAGTGGCCTTCTTTGAGCCCTGACCTAAATCCTATTGAGCATCTTTGGAAAGAGCTGAAACATGCCGTCTGGAAAAGGCAAACTTCAAACACGAGACAACTGGAGCTGTTTGCCCTTGAGGAGTGGGCCAAAATACCTGTCGAGAGGTGCAGAAATCTCATTAACAGTCACAAAAATCGTTTGATTGCAGTAATTGCCCCAAAAGGTTGTGCAACAAAATATTAAGTTAAGGGTACCATCATTTCTGGCCAGGCCTATTTCATTAGTTTTATTTTTATTTAAATTCTGTGGAAGCATGGTTGAAAAGCAATGTCTGATTTCCATTTGAAAAATTTCATTTTCATAAATCTGTAATTTATCATTACTTTTTGTCTTATTCAAGTTATTTCTGTGACCATTGTGGGTTTTTCTGTCATTAAACGAGGGGTACCAACAATTTTGACCACGTGTGTATTGTCCGACAGTCTAGTATGCATAACATCACAACATAATAGTGTGACACCGGGTCTTTGCATTTCAGCCCCCTATTGGGCTCTAATTAGGAGTGGGGAACCTATTTTACGCTGGGGCAATTTGGATATTTATAAAAAAAAAAAATTATCACTTACAAATTTATTGTTATATTTGGTCAATTAACTCATCCCTAATGTGATGGCTGGAGCTGCTTCTCTTTGGCGAGATGTATGGTGTTAGGCAGCATTGATGATGCTACAACTCAAGTTTTTTTCAGTTTTGCGCTGGTCTGGAGTCACTTTGTGATGAATTCTGAACTCACAGCAGTAAAGTTATAAACACAGGAGGCGCTCGTGTCATATGTACGTCACAGGAGGGGTTGGGGGAATATATACATCACAGAAGATGATGGGTGCATATATACATGACAGGAGAGGCTGGGAGCATATTCATCAAAGGAGACATTGGGGGCATGTACAGTATAAGATAGGAGGAGCAATGGGCATATACACATCCCAGGAGTTGCTGGGGGCATACACGAACCACAGGAGTTGCTGGGGGCACATCCACATCCCAGGAGAGGCTGGGGGCACATCCACATCCCAAGAGAGGCTGGGGGCACATCCACATCCCAGGAGATGCTGGGGGCATATCCACATCCCAGGAGAGGCTGGGGCATATACACATCCCAGGAAGGATTGGGAGAATATAGAGTTCACAGCACAGGCTGAAGGCAAATAGATGTCTCAGGACAGACTGGCCACATACCGACATCAAAGAATGGGCTGAGGGCATATAGTCATCACACGATGAGCTGGGGATCATATAGATATAGTATGGGCAGGAGGGCATATAGACATCACAGAGCCGGCTGGGGTCATATAGACATCACAGGGCAGGCTGGGGGCATATAGACATCAGAAGACGGGCTAGGACTGCTGCCGTCGTAGTTGGTGGGACAGGAGCGCAGAACGCACTGACTCCAAGGTATGTCAGCGTCCTAAGTGTATGCACTGCAGCATTCTGTACTGAATGCTGCGTGTGCGTGCTTGCAGTCTTAGGAGCAATTAAAGGGCCCAGGGCCAGCAAAACAAAGTCACTGGCACAAGCACTGCAATCCCCAAGAATCTTCCTGAGGGCTGCAGAGAAAAGCACCACGGGCCACGAGTGGCCCACGGGTCGGAGGTTTCCCACCCCTGCTCTAATGATGATGAATAGCCCAATAGAGGTTCAAAGAGCATAGATTAATAATGATGATTAGGAGCCCAATAGTCTTGTTTTATTTTTTCTAAATACCGGTAAATCTGAAATTTTACCCATCATTGTTGTGGATGCTGGATTTTCATCTCCTCACTTGTCTGTCTACATTGCCTAAGAGGCGGCCTGAAATTTTGTCCGTGCACTGCACCATGAACATCTAGGAATTTCCTAATTGGTGAGCTGACGTAAAACCTTTTTTTCTTTTGATTGCCAGAGCTGTCTTCTAGCAGCTATGAGCAAGATATGAACTCTCAGCTAACTCAAATGTTCATGTGCGTGTGGGGGTCAGGAGAGCTAGTGGTCAGCTGAATGATCTAATGTGTATGGGGGTCTAAAGACATTGGGTCACAGGAAGATGAAATGTTACTTCATGTTAATATACCACTTATTGCCATCTAAATCACATTGAACTGGCAATATTTTGTTAAAATTCCCTACTCCTGGTTACCATATAATCCTGCATTGTAATATTCCTCAAACCCTAAATATGCCTTAGGACATCATTCAAGTTCTCATAAATATGTGCCCCCAGCCACACTGTACCATAGCCAGCCAACTCATGAATAATGTATCATCTCTGTAACATCTTATTAGTACTTTAGGGCTTCTTATTAATGTAGCATGAGTGTCTCATTAGTTCTGTAGTATCCTATTACTTATTATTGATTTTAGCTGCATTATGTAATGGTGACTGTCATGCTAGGTCAATGGCCTGAACTAACAACAGCACACTGCATGGATTTGTCTTCAGTTATTTCCCAATTACTAACGAACTAATAAAACTGCCTATTTTGTAGCAGCATTTGCTCAACAAGACAATGCAAATCCAAGGAAACTTCATATGCTGCAAATTCTTACTGGGGGAATATCTGTTTCACTTTCTACATCTATAAACTAGATTTCTCACAGCAGGGGTGTTCACTTTAGCAGGGTCAGACTGGCCATCTGGCAAATACTAGAAGGTCCTGTCTCGTCGTGGGCTGCCTTGTCTGCTATGGTAACAGTATTGGTGTTCTCAAGACACCCATATTGTTAAGTGCTGTGATGGAGCACAAAGTTGCTGACTCCATCACTTACCCCAGCAGGCCAAAGGAATCATTAGAAATATTAGTCTTGAAGTAAATCTTGCTTTCCTCCATCCAGGGTAATATTAGTAATATATCCCATCTCATGCTTGGGGACGGGGACAGCATGGGCCTGTGTGATTTCAAATGCCAGGGCTGAATTTCAGCCCCAGTCCATACGGACTTCCTTAAGGAAGGTGAAGAGTTCTTGGACAGAGCAGAATTATCTCTTCATGTTACAGAAAGAGAAGAAATTCAAAGTGCACCTGAAGAAACAGAGGAATGGAGACATGTGACCCAGAGAAGCAGGAGGATCAGGAGGCAGTCAGCACCCATACTGCTCAGAAACCAGTACCAGGCTCTCACGCAGGAAAACGATGAAGAAATACATCAGGATAAGACTTTGCCAACAAACAGCAACCTTGTACGCCTTCAGAGTACTCCTGGATGGAGAAAGAAAAATGTTGTGAAGAAGAAACGGAGAGTGGTGGTCATGGGGGATTCCCTGCTGAGAGGAACAGAGGCCGCTATCTGCAGACCGGATATAACTTCAAGAGAAATGTGCTGTCTTCCAGGTGCAAAAATTAAAGATGTGTCTGACAGGATATCAGGACTCTTCAGACCTACAGATGACTACCCATTCCTGCTACTACATGTGGGGACAAATGACACCGCAAGAAATGACCTGGAAACCATCTGCAGAGACTTTGAAGACTTAGGCAAGAAAGTGAAAGAACTGGGAGCGCAGGTGGTCTTCTCTTCCATCCTCCCAGTGGATGGCCATGGAACAAGGAGGTGGAATAAGATTCTGCAGGTGAACAACTGGCTACGTCGATGGTGCCGTCAGCATCGATTTGGATTTCTGGATCACGGAGTGAACTACTTATACGATGGACTACTTGCTAGTGATGGGGTGCACCTTACGAAGACTGGAAAGCAGGTATTTGGAAGTCGCCTTGCTACACTTGTAAGGAGAGCTTTAAACTAGAACAACATGGGAAGGGAAGCAAAAGACCAGAAAAAGCCATACACCTGACAAATGCTACTGAGAACGCTGCTATTAGAAGTGGAAAGGAAGAACAAAGACGAAAGAATCTAATTAAAAAAAATATTGGAGAAAGAGAAACCAATCACAAACTAAAATGTTTCTATACTAATGCACAAAGCATGGGCAACAAACAAGGAGAATTGGAACTACTAACACAGGAAAAGAAATATGATGTCATTGGAATCACTGAAACTTGGTGGGACAATACACATGATTGGAATACAAGACTAGAAGGATACAACTTATTTGCAAGAAACAGACTTGATAAACGAGGAGGGGGTGTCGCATTGTATGTTAGAAATGCGTATATCTGCACAGAGATTGAAGCTTCAGAGACTGGGAGTTCTGTGGAAACTGTTTGGGTAAGAATACAAGGACAGAACAATGGAAAGGACACCATTGTAGGCATTTACTACAGGCCGCCTGTGCAAGCTGAAGATATGGATGAACTCTTTATGCATCAAATGGCCAAGTTCTCCAAAAAATATGACATAGTTGTCATGGGAGATTTCAACTATCCAGACATTTGTTGGGAATCTCTCTCAGGCAAAACTAACAGGTCAAGGAAATTCTTATCCTCTCTTGCTGACAACTTTATCTTCCAAAAGGTAAAGGAGAAAACAAGGGGAACTGCTACCTTGGATCTAATCCTTATAAACAGGGAGGAAATGGTTGAGGAGGTAAAAGTGGCTGGGACCCTAGGAGGTAGCGACCATGCTATTTTAGAATTTTGGATAACTAGAGGCGGAAGACCTGTGAAGACTCAGACGTCAAGGTTAGATTTCAGAAAGGCAGATTTTAAGGGATTCAGAAAGAGAATTGGAGGGATCAAATGGCTGGATATCCTTAAAGACAAAAATGTCCAGGAAGGATGGGAAATCTTGAAAAATGAAATTCTCAAAGCACAGTTGTTAACAATTCCGAAAAGAGGGAAGAATAGGAAGCATTTAAGGAAACCAGGATGGATGAACACAGAACTTAAGCACATGCTAAAAAGGAAGCAAAAAATGTTTATAAAATGGAAAGAAGGAGGCATATCTAAAGAAGAATATAATGCTGTCTGCAGAACCTGCAAGGCACAAATCAGATTATCTAAAGCTGAAAATGAATTGAGGCTTGCAAGAGATGTCAAAAGCAATAATAAAGGATTTTGGGGACATGTCAAAAGTAAAAGAAAAGTCAAAGATGCTATAGGATTTTTACAGGATGAAAATGATGAAATGGTAAGACAGAATGTTGAGAAGGCTGAACTTTTAAATTCCTATTTTGCATCTGTTTTCTCTCAGAAAGGAAATGTAACATCAACTGCTATTCACTGTCCTATTAAGGGAATAGAAGAATCCAGGATATCTATAAACAGAAAGATAGTGAGGAAACACTTAGCTAACCTAAATGTATTCAAGTCTCCAGGTCCAGATGAATTACACCCCAGAGTACTGAAGGAGATAGCAGAAGAAATTTTTGAACCCCTCTCCATAATCTTTGAAAATTCTTGGAGAACAGGAGAAGTGCCAGAAGACTGGAGAAGAGCAAATGTTGTTCCTATCTTCAAAAAGGGGAAGAAGGTGGACCCAGGCAACTATAGGCCGGTGAGTCTGACTTCTATACCAGGAAAGATCTTTGAACAAATTATTAAACAGCATGTATGTCAATACCTGGATAAGAATGAAGTGATTAAACAGAGTCAGCATGGGTTTGTAACTAATAAGTCATGTCAGACTAATTTAATTTCCTTCTATGATGGTATTACTGATTGGGTGGATCAAGGAAATGCTGTAGATATAGTATATCTTGACTTCAGCAAAGCATTTGACAAAGTCTCTCATACAATCCTTATTGAAAAAATGACTAAGTATGGAATGGACAAGGCAACTGTTAGGTGGATTCATAACTGGCTTAGTGATCGGACCCAAAGAGTGGTCGTAAATGGCTGCACATCCAGTTGGAAGAATGTCTCAAGTGGGGTACCACAGGGCTCTGTCCTGGGCCCTGTATTGTTCAACATCTTTATCAACGATTTAGATGAAGGAATTGAGGGTAAACTGATTAAATTTGCTGATGACACAAAGCTAGGAGGGATAGCTAATACTAGAGAAGAGAGAGAGAGGATTCAAAAAGATTTAAATAAACTGGAGAAGTGGGCAGCAACTAACAGAATGGTTTTTAACAGGGAGAAATGCAAAGTACTACATCTGGGCAATAAAAATGAAAAAAGCATATATAGAATGGGAGGAATAGGGCTAAGTGACAGCACATGTGAAAAAGACTTGGGTATACTAATAGATCGCAGACTGAATATGAGTCAACAGTGTGATGCAGCAGCAAAAAAGGCAAATGCAATTCTAGGATGTATTAACAGAAGCATACAGTCTAGATCACGTGAAGTAATTATTTCCCTCTACTCCTCTTTGGTCAGACCTCATCTGGAATATTGTGTCCACTTTTGGGCACCACATTTTAAAAAAGACATCAACAAACTGGAGCAAGTTCAGAAAAGAGCGACCAGAATGGTGACCGGTCTGCAAACCCTGTCTTATGAGGAAAGGTTGCAGGATTTGGGAATGTTTAGTTTGCAAAAGAGAAGACTGAGAGGAGACTTAATAGCTGTCTACAAATATCTAAAGGGCTGTCACATTGTAGAAGGATCAACTTTATTCTCATTTGCACAAGGAAAGACTAGAAGCAATGGGATGAAGCTGAATGGGAGGAGACACAGATTAGATATTAGAAAAAACTTTTTGACAGTTAGAGTGATCAATGAGTGGAACAGGCTGCCACGAGAAGTGGTGAGTTCTCCTTCAATGGAAGTCTTCAAACAGAGGCTGGACAGACATCTGACTGGGATGATTTAGCGAATCCTGCTTTGAGCAGGGGGTTGGACCAGATGGCCCAGGAGGTCCCTTCCAACTCTACGATTCTATGAGTCCATACCTGCACTTTAGGACCCCAGTACAAATCTCAGAATATGGGTGTTAGGCACCGGGATTCTCCCTCTGCACAGGATGGATCCCAAGCCTTGTCTCCTCCTGCAGTCTCCCATTCAGTCTTAACCGCAGTGAATGCTGCTCAGCAAAGATGTCTGTCTCAGCGTCTTGCTCAGACTCAGGCTGTGCACTTGGTTACTGCTGCCTCTCCAGGTTCATCTATAGTAACTGGCAATAGTCAGCAGCGAGCAGTGACTCCTGAGGTTAAGTCCAGGATTCACTCTACTGAGCATGCTCATTAGGTGGCTACTCCCCATTGGTGCTCGGTCGTCAGCTTCTCAGGTCCCACAGCGAGGCCGGATTGGCCAGCGAGAAAAAGGTCCTTTCTGACTGGCCTAGTCTTTAAAAGGATCTCTGATGCGCCCATCGGCGGGCTATGATCACATTCCTATTGCGTCGTGTGTGCTTGGGTCTTTGGCTCTGTTTTAATGGCCTGTGTCTGAGTGTGTGCTGTGAGTGGATGCATTAGTTGACCCTAGTGAGGCAGGTTATCCTCTACTCAGGGCACAGTCTGGCCACATGCCATGACACGTATCAGTTAGTACTCAGGGCACAGTCAAGCTGATGCAGGATTTTCTAAGTTCTGGGCACAGCCAGGCCACACACTGTGGCACGCACCTGTTAGCACGTGCAGTAACCAAGCGCACAGCTTGAGTCTGAGCAAAGACGCAGAGACCGACGTCTTTGCTGAGCAGCATTCACTTCAGTTGAGACTGAATGGGGGACTGCAGGAAAAGACAAGGCTTGGGATCCATCCTGTGCAGAGGGAGAATCCCGGCACCTAATATTACCCCCCCAGCGCCCCTCCCTGCAATAAGCTGAGGGGCACGAATGTGCTCAACCAGCTCCCATCCTCTGGCCCATGACCCTTCCAGTCCATGAAATAAAAATTTCTATAGAAACAGGGTCTGTTCCTTTTGATTGGCGGCAAGCAAATGTGGTACCAATATTCAAAAATGGGTGTAAAATGGAACCTGGAAACTATAGGCCGGTAAGCTTAACATCTGTTGTGGGTAGTTTTTGAAGGGTTTCTAAGAGATACCATTATGGAATATCTCAATGTTAATAAATGTTTAACTCCATATCAACATGGATTTATGAAGGATCGCTCCTGTCAAACTAACCTGATCAGCTTCTATGAGGATGTAAGCTCTCAAATGGACCAAGGAGAATCATTGGATGTCATTTATCTCGACTTCTCTAAAGCATTTGACACTGTCCAACATAAAAGATTGGTAAGTAAGATGAGAAAGCTTGGGTTAGGGGAAAATGTTTGTAGATGGGTAGGTATCTGGCTTAGTGATAGAAAACAAAGAGTGGTTATTAATGGGGCATACTCAGATGGGCAAGGGTTACTAGTGGGGTACCACAGGGTTCTGTATTGGGCCCCTACTATTTAATATATTTATTAATGATCTAGTGGATGGCTTACACAGCAAAATATCAGTATTTGCAGATGATACAAAACTATGTAAGGTAGTTAACACAAAGGAGGACAGTTTGCAACTACAGACAGATTTGCGTAAATTGGAGAATTGGGCTGAAAAATGGCAAATGAGGTTTAACACAAATAAGTGGAAGGTTATGCACATGGGAAGGAGAAACAGATGCTACAATTACTTACTAAATGGGAAACTGCTGGGGAAATCAGACATGGAAAAAGACTTGGGCATCTTAGTCAATAAGAAGCTAAATTGGAGTGCCCAGTGTCAGGCAGCTGCCACCAAAGCAAATAGGGTCATGGGATGCATTAGAAGAGGTCTGGGGACACAAGATGAAAACTTAATTCTCCCTCTGTACAAATCACTCATCAGACCACACTTGGAGTATTGTGTGCAATTTTGGATGCCGGTGCTCAAGAAAGACATTACTGAACTTGAAAGGGTTCAAAGGCGGGCTACTAAAATGATAAATGGAGTTGGTTCACTACAATACCCAGCAAGGTTATCAAAATTAGGTCTATTTACTCTAGAAAAGAGAAGACTTAGGGGAGACCTAATATATATGTACAAGTATATCAGAGGGCAATACAGAGATCTCTCCAATGAACTGTTTGTACCAAGGACTGTGAAAAGAACAAGGGGGCATTCTCTTCATTTGGAGGAAAGACAATTTCTGCACCAGCATAGAAGAGGGTTCTTCACGGTAAGAGCAGTGAGGCTCTGGAATTCTCTTCCTGAGGAAGTGGTGATGGCCAACTCACTGAATGAATTTAAGAAAGGAATAGATGCTTTTCTTGTGAGTAACAGTATAGAAGGTTACGAATAACATAATATTATAAGCAGATGATTGACCCAGCTTAGGGGAAGGAATTTTTTTCCCTATGGAGAAAATTGGCTTCTACTCTGTGGGTTTTTTGCCTTCCCCAGGATCAACAATGCAGAACAGCTGTACTAAAAATAGGCTGAACTAGATGCACATAAGGTCTTCCTTCAGCCTTCAAAACTATGTATGTATGTTAACCCCAGGAAGTGCTGTACCGCTTTTAGGGAATGGGGCTCTTGCCAGTTCATTACAGACTCCAATTTGGCAGGATCCATGGCCAAGCCCTTGGCTGAGATGATATAGCCAAGAAAAGGCAAAGACTCCATCTCAAACATACACTTCTCTCACTTAGCGTACAGGGAATTGGCACATAGGAGTTCAAAGACTTTGAGACATCCTTTCGATGGGTGTCAATATCTGGGGAGTATATAAGTATGTCATCCAGATAGACTACTGAGGTGGATAACAACTCCTGAAAGATGTCATTAACAAAGTCTTGGGAGACTGCAGGAGCATTACACAGGCAAAACGGCATCACCAGATACTCAGTCACCATCCTGTGTGTTAAACGCGGTCTTCCATTCATCTCCCTCACAAATTCAGATCAAGTTATTAGCGCCGCGCAAATCTAATTTAGTAAATACCCTTGCAACCCGTAGCCTATCAAAGAGCTCCGAGATGAGAGGTAGAGGGTATTTATTTTTGATGGTAATGGCATTCAGTCCCCTGTAATCTATACATGGACGTAGTTCTCCATTGTTCTTCTGAACAAAGAACTCAGCCCCAGCCGGAGACACTGACTTCCTGATAAACCCTCTCGCCAGATTCTCTTTAATATATTGTGACATAGCCTCAGTCTCCAGGAGAGATAGAGGATAAACACGTCCCCGGGGGGGGGGGTTCAGCACCTAGCAAGAGATCTATAGGACAGTCATAAGGGCGATGAGGTGGAAGGATCGCCACTGCTTTTTTGGAGAAGACGTCCACTTATTGCCAATAATGCTTAGGTAGTGAGGTTAGATCTTTGGGAACCTCGGACGACCCAACCTGAATGTGGGCCTTGAGACACTGTCCCTGGCATGCCCTACTCCACCCCAGTATACTCCGAGTAGGCCAATCAATATAGGATGAATGGTGACGCAACCAGGGTATACCCAGCAACACCTCATCAATACCCTCGGGGATGACTAACAAGGATATTAACTCCTGATGAAAAGGAGAAAACTCGAGGGAAAGAGGAATGGTTTGATGGGTGATCTGATAGGGTAGCGCTGAACCATTCGCCACTCGGATGGTAACTGGCTTAGAGAGCATCACTAGAGGTATTGCATGCCGTAAGATAGGGGACATAAAATTACCCTCTTCCCCGGAATCCACGCAAGCCTCTGTAGGGAGAGTGGTCGCCCCATAGGACAGTGTTACCTTAAAAGTAAGCTTGGGGGGCCATGTCTGATGGATCTGGAGCGACCGCTCTAATTGCCACTAGAGACTGCCATCTTCTGATGCCTGACAATGCTCTTGGCTACCAAACCAGCCTGCCCATTGTCAGGAAGGGATGGTGAGGTACGAACGGTATGGGCCATAGCCTCCATCCGCCGATCCTCCTGAGATTCACTCACTTCATTGGACCAAATGGGAGGCCCCAAAGGATTGGCGAATCTGGGTGCCAACTGAATCCTGTCTACAATGGGCTCGTTCCAACCTTCGTTCGGCAAATCGAAGGTCGATACGAGTGGATATGGAGGTCAATTCCTCCAGTGTAGTGGGGATCTCTCTCATGGCCAGAGCATCCTTAACATGATCAGCAAGGCCTCTGCAAAAAATTGGGATCAAGACCTTGTCTGACCACTCCAGTTCGGAGGCTATGGTCTAGAACCGAATGGCAAACTGGCTGGTTGGTAAAGAGCTATGCGTAAGGGCCAGGAGTTGGAGTCTGCATGTTCTTTATGTTCAGTGCACACTGTGTGACGCTTAACAGTGTGCTTAGCCTTAGGTGCTCTGTAGCATTATACCGCTCTGAGGAGCAACAGAGAACTGTACCTTTGCGTTCCATTCACACTGTGTGCAGTTAACCCAGTGTGCTCTTTGTGAACGTTTGCAGTGCCACCATTGTTCGCACTTGCTGCAGTTTTCCATCTCTGCACGGAGGAGCCAGAGTTGCGAATGCACTATTACCATTATATTTTATTTAGTGTATTCCGCAAACCCTAACATTGGGTCCCTTATGCTGATAAATGCAATCTGTTTTCATTAAAATTATAGTCCACCAACATTTTCATATGTCTCTTTCCTGTTAGGATCCTAACCATCATGGCACCTGTTCAGAATGAACTCTGAGTAGCTAGTGCAGTAATAGTGCAGAACAAAGCCATACCATTACATAGCATCTCACCATGATCAATTTTTAACCTTTTTTTTCTTGCCACGCAAATATATTTATACAACCCCTTTAAAGGAGAGAGAACTGATCTACAGCCAGTGATTCTTTAGAAATGTATGCAAATAACCAGTGACTGCAAATTCAGAAATCATGCTCTAAAGTTCAGAAATAAATATTATCCAGCCATTTCATTTGTTTCTAACAATAAAATATCGAACAAAAACCTCATCACCAAAAATGAGAAAGTACTCAGTACAGCCAAATTTTTTATACAGAAACCCACTGTGCTCAGATGTCCATTTTCTACTGTTCTCAATGCCCACCAACTGTTTTGGTTGGAGAGTGGACAGAATTAAGTCCTTTAACACTTCTAGATGAACTGCCTGTAATGACTCCATAAGAGCTATTTACTTATTTTTCATATGATGCAATAATTGTCAGGATTTCATATGAATAATTCCATTGTACATTATGACATGCAGAACAGTCCTTGTATACACTGGTGGATATACAATATTAATTTTGGGGTCAGCATAAAAGATGAGATCAATAACCAAGCAAACTATTACTGAGCAAACATGATCATTTGTAAATATAAGCATAAATTAAATTTATGGAATCAAATAACTAAAAATTTTCATGTGCATACATATTAACCCTTTTATGAAGATGCCCCTAAAATTTTCTGGTGTAAGCCATTACCTTCATAAGCCACATGCCTAGTGAAAGATTGTACACAAGTGGATTTCTTAAGTGCCACATGGTCTGTCAGCATATACACACATTTTTGAAAGGCCACAGAGGCTGCAACACCATTAAGCAAGAGGAATCACTAACCAAACACTATGAAGACCAACGAGATCTCCAAACAAGTCAGGGACAAAGTTGTTGAGAAGTGCAAGTCATGGTTGGGTTAAAAAAAATTCCATTAAATCATTATCAAATGGAAAGAACATGGTACCATAACAAGCCTGCCAGGAGAGGGCCGCCCACCCAAACTCTCAGACTGGGCAAGGAGGGCACTATTCAGAGAGATAGCACAGAGACCAAAGGCAACCCTGAAGGAGCTGCAAAGTTCCCAAGAAGAGACTGAAGTATCTGCCCATAAGATCAGAATAAGCCGTACACTCCATAGAGGTGGCCTTTATGGAAGAATGGGTAGGAAAAAAGCCTTTACTTACACACAAAAATTGTATGACTCGTTTTCAGTTTGCCAAAAAACGTGGCAGACTCCCCAGATGTATGAAGGAAGGTGCTGTGGTCAGATGAGACCAAAATTAAGCCAAGGTGTTGCGCCATGTAATGTGGGATGTTCTGAGATGCTGTGCCGGCTCCAAATTAAATTGTAACATCCAATTATGTGCACAGAAGAGCCAAGATGTTACATTGAGCATCAAAGCAGATCTCTTTATTGCATTCTGACATCATCTTATATAGGTTATTAATAGTCATGCATTGTAACAATATAATTGGTTCAGCTTATGTCACGACTCAGCTGTTGGGTTACCCGGGACCAGGTGGCGCCTTCCCTTTCCCTACTACTAGGGGGACCCTTGTTTGCCCTATTCCCCAGAATACTTCTGAAGGTGAAGATGCTGGGGCCACCCCCTTGCCTTAGCTCCCAAGTTAGCCCTCCGTTTGTTCTCTTACCCCACCAAGGGAAGAGGGGCACTACTGTACACAGCAGTACACCAAGTCGACAAGCAAGGCTACACAAACAAAGGGGTAATTGAAAATGCCAAGCATATAAATATTCACTCACATATAACAGAGGAATGCATCGGGGAGTGGAGAATGGGGAAAAAAACAAAGAAAGAGGAGGGAAGGAAATTACTACACTTACAAACCATGCAAAAGTCACAGATAACTCCTCCAAAACTCCTTCTCATATGAACACCTGTCCTAAGCCATGCAGCAAAAGCTAGCTCTGACGTGGGTTTGAATCATGCCCAGATTATAAAGGGGATGGGAGTAGCTAACTGAGCTCAGCTGAGAGCTCAGAGTTTCCAACATGGCCGGTTAACACATGTTCTGCCAGAAGAAATAAACACCATTAAAAAGGAGAAGTGCTTCTTCTCAGCTCAGGAGTAGGAGCAATCAGATGCTGCGGTCTTCTGGCTCCTCTCTGTTGCGGTAACCCAGTGACAGCTTATCTGCAAAAAATGTGCTGGCATTAGCATGCATACATCTCATTGGCTAAAAGTAATACTGTCCACACCCAGCTGAAGAGCTTAGGTTTGCATTTCACTTAGTTTTGTTTGTTTCCTATGTTTCTCCAAGACATTCCTAAAGGGTGTTTTACACATAGCGATATCGCTAGCGATATCGCTATAACGTCACCGATTTTGTGACGTTATAGCGATATCGCTATGTGTGATACTTACCACCGACCGGCTCCCCCGCTGTCCATCGCTGATTGCGCGAGAATGTCCGGCTCCTTTTCTCGTCGTCAGCTTCCTGCGGAGGCTTCTTGCTGTGATGACGAGCGACGCGTGGAGGCGGGCGGGAGGACGTCAGGATCGCTGTGTGTGAAAGGTGAGTATCGTGCGCTGCATCGCTGTGAGGTCTGCCTGTGTGACAGCTCACTAGCGATCATTTAGCGATGCACCAGCGATCCTGACCGGGTCGGATCGCTAGTGCATCACTAAATGTAAACGGCCCTTTAGACTCCTTATCACTAGAGTTGAGCGATACCGTCCGATACTTCAAAGTATCGTATCGGATGGTATCGGCCGATCTTTAAAAAAAGTATCGGTATCGCCGATTCCGATACCGGAAGTCCCATTCAAGTCTATGGGACTTCCGGTATCGGAATAAGAAAAACCCTTTCCTGCCCTTGTACAGCCTCTCTGGGGTCTGTACGGGCCTGCCGGGGGGCTGTGCCGGCCTGCCGGGGGGCTGTGCAGGCTCCGGGGGGCTGTGCCGGCCTGCCGGGGGGCTGTGCCGGCCTGCCGGGGGGCTGTGCCGGCCTGCCGGGGGGCTGTGCCGGCCTGCCGGGGGGCTGTGCCGGCCTGCCGGGGGGCTGTGCAGGCATCGTCCGATGGGACTACAAGTCCCATCGGGCGATGCCTGCTACCATGACAGTGATTGACACATTAGCCAATGATGGGACAGTAGTAGTCCCATCATCCGGCTAATGTGTTAAATGTTAAAAAAAAAAAAAAATACTACATACATACTACATGCATGCTACATACATACTACATATATACTACATACATGCTACATACATGCTACATACATACCACATACATGCTACATACTACATACATACTACATACATACTACATGCATGCTACATACATACTACATACATACTACATGCATACTACATACATGCTACATACATACTACATGCATGCTACATGCATGCTACATACATACCACATACATACTACATACATACTACATGCATGCTACATACATACTACATACATACTACATACATACTACATGCATGCTACATGCATGCTACATACATACTACATGCATGCTACATACATACTACATGCATGCTACATACATACTACATACATACTACATACATACTACATACATACTACATGCATGCTACATACATACTACATGCATGCTACATACATACTACATACATACCACATACATGCTACATACTACATACATACTACATACATGCTACATACATACTACATACATGCTACATACATACTACATGCATACTACATGCATACTACATGCATACCACATACATACTACATATATACTACATGCATGCTACATACATACTACATATATACTACATGCATGCTACATACATACTACATATATACTACATGCATGCTACATACATACTGCATGCATGCTACATACATACTACATACATACTACATGCTACATACATACCACATATATACTACATACATACAATACATTCATACAATACATACATAGACATACAGTACATATAACATAGAGTAACATACTTACCAATACTTGTCACATTGTTCCCCGAAGCCATTGTCTTTTCCGGAATAAATATTAACATAACAAACCACAAAAATACTCACCCACGATCCGAAGCAGTCCACGAGTGTGTCCCACGACGATCTTGGGTAGAGAACGGCAGCATCAGATGATGCTGCCGTTCTCTACGGGCTGCAGGAATCCAATGACGGAAGGTAGGTATCCTTCCGCACTGTATTCCTCCGCCACTTAAAAAAAAAAAGTCCCTAGTCTCACTTTATGCCATTGCTGTGTGGGAATTTCCCACGCAGCAATGGCATAAAGTGAGACTAGGGACTTTTTTTTTTTTTTTAAGTGGCGGAGGAATACAGTGCGGAAGGATACCTACCTTCCGTCATTGGATTCCTGCAGCCCGTAGAGAACGGCAGCAACAGCTGATGCTGCAGTTCTCTACCCAAGATCGTCGTGGGACACACTCGTGGACTGCTTCGGATCGTGGGTGAGTATTTTTGTGGTTTGTTATGTTAATATTTATTCCGGAAAAGACAATGGCTTCGGGGAACAATGTGACAAGTATTGGTAAGTATGTTACTCTATGTTATATGTACTGTATGTCTATGTATGTATTGTATGAATGTATTGTATGTATGTAGTATATATGTGGTATGTATGTAGCATGTAGTATGTATGTAGTATGTATGTAGCATGCAGTATGTATGTAGCATGCATGTAGTATATATGTAGTATGTATGTAGCATGCATGTAGTATATATGTAGTATGTATGTAGTATGTATGTGGTATGTATGTAGCATGTAGTATGTATGTAGCATGCATGTAGTATATATGTAGTATGTATGTAGCATGTAGTATGTATGTAGTATGTATGTGGTATATATGTAGCATGCATGTAGTATGTATGTAGTATGTATGTAGTATGTATGTAGCATGCATGTAGCATGCATGTAGCATGTATGTAGCATGTATGTAGCATGTATGTAGTATGTATGTAGTATGTATGTAGTATGTATGTAGCATGCATGTAGTATGTATGTAGCATGCATGTAGCATGCATGTAGTATGTATGTAGCATGCATGTAGTATGTATGTAGTATGTATGTAGTATGTATGTAGCATGTATGTAGCATGTATGTAGTATGTATGTGGTATGTATGTAGCATGTAGTATGTATGTAGCATGCATGTAGTATGTATGTAGCATGCATGTAGTATGTATGTAGTATGTATGTGGTATGTATGTAGCATGTAGTATGTATGTAGCATGCATGTAGTATGTATGTAGCATGCATGTAGTATGTATGTAGTATGTATGTAGTATGTAGCATGTATGTAGTATGTATGTGGTATGTATGTAGCATGTAGTATGTATGTAGCATGCATGTAGTATATATGTAGTATGTATGTGGTATGTATGTAGCATGTAGTATGTATGTAGCATGTATGTAGCATGTATGTAGCATGCATGTAGCATGTATGTAGCATGTATGTAGCATGTATGTAGCATGTATGTAGTATGTATGTAGCATGTAGTATGTATGTAGCATGCATGTAGTATGCATGTAGTATTTTTTTTTTTTTTTTTTTAACATTTAACACATTAGCCGGATGATGGGACTACTACTGTCCCATCATTGGCTAATGTGTCAATCACTGTCATGGTAGCAGGCATCGCCCGATGGGACTTGTAGTCCCATCGGACGATGCTTGCACAGACCCCCGGACATCAGCACAGCCCCCCGGCAGGCCGGCACAGCCCCCCGGCAGGCCGGTACAGACCCCCACAGGGTGCACAGCCCCCCGGCAGGCCGGCACAGCCCCCCGGCAGGCCGGTACAGACCCCCACAGGGTGCACAGACCACCGGCAGGCCGGCACAGCCCCCCGGCAGGCCGGTACAGACCCCGGGCAGTCCACACAGCCCCCCGGCAGGCCGGCACAGCCCCCCGGCAGGCCGGCAGAGACCCCCGGAAGGCCCGAAATGACGGCGCATCATGATGCGCACACACCGCGCATCATGATGACGTCAGTCTGTCAATCAACTTTGAACTTCCGATTCCGAATTCCGATATTGAAAAAATATCGGAAGTCGGTATCGGAATTCCGATACAGCAAGTATCGGCCGATACCCGATACTTGCGGTATCGGAATGCTCAACACTACTTATCACATATATGCACATAGACTCCAACTCCATTGCGGAAAGCAGGAGATGCATGTACTGTATAATATACAAAATGGAGTCAGGAAAAATATAAATCTTGCTCTCACAAAAGGTAAACGCTATGTATGACACCTAACCAACACAGCTCATCACTCTAAGAAAACCATTTCCACAGTGGGGATACTTTTTTGACTGCAGGGACAGGAAAATGGTCCAAGTTGAGGGGAAGATGGATGCTGAGAGATGCAGGAATATTCTTGCGCAAAACCTGTTTCAGTCTGTCAGTGATTTCAGAGTGGGATTGAGGTTCACCTTCCAACAAGACAATGACCCTAAAGCGACACTCAAGTGGTTTAAAGGGAAACATGTAAATGTTTTGGAGTGGCCTAGTCAAAGCCCAGAGTTTAATCCAATTGAGAATCTGTGGTCAGACTTGAAGATTGCTGTTCACCAGAGGAAACCATCTAACTTGAAGGAGCAAGAGCAGTTTTGCCCTGAGGAATGGGCAAAAATCCCAGTGGCAAGATGTGGAAAGCTCATAGACTTATCCGAGGCGACATGCAGCTGTAATTGCTGGAAGAGGCGGCTCTACAAAGTACTGATTTTAAGGGGGTGAATAGTTATGCACACTGAAGCTTTCAGTTATTTTGTAATACTTGTTGTTTGCTTCACAGTAAAAGGAAAACCAAATGTGCACAGTGGTAGGCATGCTTTTTACAAGAACTGATGCAAACCCTAAAAAAAAAACCCAGTGAAATTCCAGGTTGTGAGGTAGCAAAACACGAAAAATGCCAAGGGAGGTGAATGCTTTTGCTAGCCACTATGTAAAATACATATTTAATATATAGTGGTCTTAATAATCACCATTTTTATTCCTATAATAAGTTGCTTCATTTTATCAGTAACATTCTATAACTTGTGCTAAATTGTGTTTTTGACAGGGCTGATGTCTAAAGTGGGCACAGCAGTAAAGGAAGCAAATGCTTTAAAGAGCAACAGCATCAGGTAACATTGTATGTGAAATGTGATATGATACAAGGGGGCATTCATATAGATGAATGGATTCAAATCTGGAGTAACTTGCAGGAGTAAAGCCGTCCCCTCCCTCATACATTTTAGAGAACTGTTGTGTTCTCTTTAGAGAGCTACTGCCAAACATCTCCTCCAAACTCCTTGTCACATGAACACCTGTCCTCCTAAGCCATGCAGGAAAAGCTAGCTCTGACATGGGTTTGGTGGCTTATTTCTGGAGAACAAAAGGGTTGGTAGTCTGAAATCAGACATGCTAGATCCTTAACGCGTTTTACAATCATTAACATTAGACTGTTGGTAAAACCCATTGATCCGCTGACCTGTATAGGGGCATTCAGGAAAATATAAACTTAGGATGAAATTAATGAAATTGAGATCTGTCTCCTCTACCTACAGCTAGCATGCAATTTAAACTATGACTTCTCTAAAACAGCCAATAGGATTTCTAAAAAAAAAAAAAAAAAAAGGATTTACTCAGCTTTAAAGAGACTTTACATAAGTGCTATTAGTTTTGGAGTATAAAATCCCAATGGCAGGTCCTTTTAAGAACTGTTTGTAGCAGCTCTATTTTTTTTTACATAACAGAAGAGGGTCCCAACAGGAATTTCCAGATCTTGAACATGGTAATATTGTCTGTTTAACAGGGTGGCCGAAAAGGACAGTAGCAACAGAATCATTTGGAGCGGGATTGGTTTTAAAAAGAATTTTCCACTTCCGACAATGTTTTTTTTTTTTTTTAGCAGTGTCCCCTGAAAAAAAAAAAAGCAAGTGTAGGGTGCACTGCTGCTGATAGGTACCCCTAGTGATCAGCAGTAATCTCTGGGAGAAGCCATAGAAATTGTTCAGTTTTCCTTCAGTTCCAACGCAGTAGAGAAAAAGAATTTCACAATTTTCTTTTAAATCAATTGGCTCCATGTAAAGCACATATGTGCTTGGTCCAATAGGGTGAGACTTTTTTTTGCCATTTTATGCTCTTCTTAATATTTTAGGGTCTTCAATACTGGAATAAAAGATAATTGAGAATTTACAGTATTTAACTGTAGCTTTTTCAATCCAGACAATTTGTTTAAATGAACAGTAAACCTGTAAGTTAGGCTGGTTTTACACTTTTACATAGATTTCTATGGGGCCGCAAAATCGGTCCGCAAAAATTTCACAATGCACCGTGTGCCGTACGGCCGGTTTTGCGGCTATGATAAAATATCAAGCTTGCTCGATCTTTCATACGGCGTATGGATACTGACCCCATTGTAAATCAATGGGGCCGCAAAACAAACGGAAGTTTGTTTTTACGGCGCACCATGACTTCTGGTTTTGCGGAACGCCTTTTTTTCTCCAATACTATTACTACAGTATTGAACAAAAAAAACAGCGATCCGCAAACTTTTTTGCGGTCCGTTATTGCGGCAGACCACAAAAAATGTGGCAATACGGCCTGCAAAAATGGGCCACAATAATGGACCGCACAAAATGTGGTAAGTATAGAAGTAGCCTTAACGATAGGGTTTTGTCAATCTACCGAATCTTCTTTTCTTGCATGTCTTATAAGCAGTCCTGTAGGGAAATTTGGAGTCTTCATTTCTTACTGATCATTTCCAATTGTTTTTTGGTTAACAAATAGATTAAGGACAAGGCCTCCTTAAAGAGGGTATAATTTGGTGGCTGTAGTCCTACTGCAGACGTAATTTGTTACAAGCCCCTGGTCTAGCCAAATACAGTATGGAAACTCAAGATCTTCTAGGACACATACATTATATTTCTCTAAATATTATCAGAGCATGCACCAGGATAGGATAAATGAAGTGGATGACATTAAATGAAAATTTCAAGATCATTTTTTTTTTTTTAATTACTCATATGACATTACATCATGATACATATGACACTCATCATATGATAATTACAGTATAGCCACCTCGCTCGTAATTTAATTTATACAAAAAATTATATATAATTTTCTGCATTGCAGGACTGTAGCTGCTTCACCCATCAAATCAAAAACAGTTACACATAAAGGTAAGTTCACATTAACTGTAGCAAATGACTCCCGGGTTCAAGCTACTTCTCTAGTTACACAGGTTGCATTGCAAAGATGGCCACATATGGCTCATTGTTCTGTTAATATGATCAGGCAAAGATCTGGGGTTAATCAGCATTTCTGTAGATTTGACATACCGGAACCACAACTTAAGTTCCATTTAGTAGGGCCATGTTGTAATGAGCAAAGATCGATTGTATAAAAGGCAACTGACACTTGTTTTTTTTAGCCCATTCAAAAAGCTGCCAAAAAATTTCTAGAAATTAATGATCATTCTGTACCTATACAGCATATTGTTGGCAGCACATCCCCTGTTTACATAGGGAATTGTGCTTCTGACAAAGATGATTTTTATACCAGTATAAACCATTCAATAACCCAACGAATGAACATTTTGCTTGTTGATTAGGTGGCCGGTGTCATGTTTACACCAGCTGATAATTTCAAGTAAGCCTTCTTATAAATGCTTGTAGGTCAATGATCTGTTCATCTAAACAGCCTTTGAACTGCAACAGCTCTCCTCTCTGGCTCATAAAGGGGAGTCCCGACAGTTTTTCTCTGATACGACCACAAGTTTAACTTACTACTGGATAATCAGATACTAGGTGAATGCCAGTTTTTTACTGTATAAATATTATGCTAGGAAAAATCTAAGAGTTCTTATCCCCTTGATGACATGCGCCGTACACGTACTGCGCATGTCGTGTCTCCCCCCTTTGATGTTGACTCCAGCACTGAACCCACATATTTCCCGGCACATCAGCTGTTTTGAACACCTGACATGTGCCTCTAACAGCCGTGGGTGGAATTGCGATCCATCCGCGGCTGTTAAATGCCATTGATGATCTCTGACAGTGGCATTTAACTTGTGCTTCTGGAAATCCCGCCCATCGGTGACCCATTCACAACCATAGAGGTCTGCTGGAGACCTCTGGTTGTCATGCCAACCCATCAGTGAGATCACGGGTCACTGATGGGTTGGCATGACAACCAGGGGTCTCCAGAAGACCTCTATGGTTGTCATAGCTGGATTGCTATGAGCGCCACCCAGTGGTCAGTGCTCACAGCAAGTGAGCATTTCTGCTACACACAGGCGATCTGAATATCGCCTGTGTGTTGCAGAGGCAATTGGACAGCTGCAGCTTCTAGTATCCCATGGAGACTATTGAAGCATGCAAAGTGTAAAAAAAAAGTTTTTAAAAAAAAATTAAAAATATATAAAAGTTCAAATTACCCCGCTTTAGCCCCATTCAAAATAAAAAAAAAAAAATACGTTTTTTTGTTGCCGCAACATTGCATTAAAATGCAATAACGGGCAATCAAAAGATTATATACACACCAAAATAGTATAATTAAAAACGTCAGCTCTGCACGCAAAAAATAAACCCTCACTCGGCCCCAGATCCTGAAAAATGGCGACACTATGGGTTTTGGAAAAATACGCAATTTGTTTTTTTAAACACACTTTGGATTTTTTTTTCACCACTTAAATAAAAGAACCTAGACATGTTTGGGGTCTATGAACTCACAATGACCTGGAAAATCATAATGGCAGGTGAGTTTTAGCATTTGATGAATATGGTAAAAAAGAAAATCCAAAAAACTGTTGTGGAATTGCACTTTTTTTTGCAATTTCACCACACTTTAAATTTTTTTCATGTTTTTGAGTATACAATATGGTAAAAACAATGGTGCCGTTCAAAAGAACTAGTCCCGCATAAAACAAACCCTCACATTGCGATATTGACAGAAAAATAAAAAAGTTTTGGCTATGGGAAGATGGAGATAGAGATAAGCGACTTTGCCTTTTTTAGGGTCGAGTCAGGTTTCATGAAACCCGACTTTCTCAAAAGTCGAGTCAAGCGAAATCGGCCGACTATCGTGAAAAGTCGAAGGTCCGACTGAAACACGAAACCCAATGCAAGTCAATGGGAAAGCAAAGTCGGCAGGGAGTGGAGGACAGTAAACACGGACTACTTTTTTAAAGTGCGCGAAAACTCTCTCTCGACGCTGCACATGTCATCTCGTTGCCCACAGTGTAGTCCTTGCTCAGTGGCTGAAAAAAGCCACGTGCAAGCATTCTGGGAAATCCGACTTTGGCGCTCGGGTCGGCGACCGCATGACCGACCTCACGCGAGTGAAACCTGACTTTAGCGAAAGTCGGCGACTTTTGAATTTGACCGACCCGTTTCGCTCAACTCTAGATGGGGAGCAAAAAACAAACGCAAAAAGGCTTCATCATGAAGGTGTTAATGTTCTACGCTAATTAAAATTATATTCAAAATGCTGCGATAACATGTGGTAGCGGTGTGTCTTTTTTCAATTGCAATGAAACTGCAGTGTCAACATGTGATTTTTGAAAATCACAGCAAAATAATGCATTTTTGTTGCGATTGCGGAAAAACACACAATTATGACCACTATGTGTGAATCAAGCTTAAGTATCATTGTTTCATTGCAAGTCATGTAAAAATGTAATTTTTTTTTCCAGTTTCAGCATCTCCACTCAAAACACCAGCCAAGCAAACAACTCGCCCCCAGAGTGGAGAGAAAGGCGCTCAACAGATGGCATCTTTATTAGTCACAAAAAATGAAACTGCCAAGAAAACTGCTGAGGGAGCCCTGCTTATTAAGCCTAAAGGTGGACAAGAAGCAGGGAGCACTACACCCTCAAAACGAACTGGAACTGTGAAGAGGGAAGTAGGAAAACTTCCAGAATATGGATCAGTGTCAAAAGATAAATCATTGTGCCTTCAACCAGAAAGCAGTGCATCAGTGGCATCCAAGCCACTAGCCACTGCATCAAGCCCAAATAAAACTTTGAAAGCAAGCTCTGTGTCTCCTAAGTCAAAACAGATTGTGCCTCAACCAGAAAAGCCTGTTACTGCCATATCATTATCAACAAAAGCAACTAAAAGCCCACTGACATCTGCTAGACAAGGTGCCGTAACTTCGACAACAGCCAAACAAATTAAAACAGCTTCTCCATTGGCTAAAGCTCCAAGGCCTACATCGGTTTTAACCAAAGTTGCAAAAACACCTACATCACCTGTTAAGCCAGTGAATACATCTGCTCCAATCATGTCACGCAGTGCTACACCTGTGAAACCACCAGGGAACACTTTGTCTACAACTAACCAGGCTAAAGTAGGTAAGCGATCAATACCAAATAAAGCAACATCTGTGTCACCTAAAAAGGTGAACAATGTACCTACTGCAATCATATCAGGAAAATCATCAACTGTGGATAGTAAATCAGTAAAGTTAGACTGTACTGAGGCTACAACAGTAAAGGAAGTTAACAAATATCTCCCAGAAGTGGCTAAAGTAGAAATGAATACAACTGAAAAAATAGCTAAACTGGAGAAACCACAAGAATCTCTGATTATAGAAGATGAAGTAGCAGCCCTTCCTGTGAACACTGTCATAGAAAATATCACAGAAGCTGATGCAATGAATGGTGGAAAACTCGTAACAGAGTCCAAGCTACCTTTAGACAGAAATGAATCCATTTCACTGACTGATGAAAATTTAGTAGAAAGCCATTCACAAAACAATGAGACACAGCTGTCACCATCTTTGACTCCAGAAGTAAAGTCTCCTGCTAAGCAAGTTATACTTTTAGAGGAAGAAGTTAGTGATTTAATAAAAGAATCTTCAACTAAATTAGACAATCCTTTATATGACAGGCAGAAAAGTAAAAATCCTTTTGAGGAAACAATGAATGTTCCGAGTGGACATATACAGGAAACTTTGAGTGCTCCAGGGACACATTTTATTAGGGAGGAAATAACACATTTTAAGAAAGAAACAAGTGATTGGAGTGAACATTTACAGGAAGAACTTGGGTCTAATCCTGAACTAGCTATAAATTCAGACAATTCTGATGTTACTGGAAGAGTTCATATTTTGAATAAATCAGTAAGCGATGAACTTGCATCCTCCATCCAATCCTCAAAGACAGTTGAATTTTTAAGGGAAGAAAATAGATCTTTAGATAAAGGTCAGATGTCGCATATGGATGAGGTCACCTATTTAAATCAATTGGAAAGAGTGCCAATACAACCCTTGGATGAAGAAACATTTACAGTGGAGTGCGTTGAACTATTAGAAGATGCAATGACATCTTCTTTAGAGCAAGTAACTCCATTAGAAGAAGGTGTATTGTCAGAAGATGAGCTAGAACCCATGGAACAGAAATATACAATGTTGAAGGTAGAACAAAGAAATACACCAGAGATTTCAGATAAACTTGATACATCCCCTGGAGAGCCACATAATCCTTTAGATGTCATAACATCTTCAACTGATGAATTAACACCTTCAGAAGAAGAAGCAGTACTTTTAAAGCATGAGAAACAAATGGTACAGGAAATATCACCCGCTGAAAATCTAGATATGGGAAACGTCACAAGCAAAATAGATGTAGCCAAGACAGAGATAGCAACTTTGTCAGTGGAACCAGTCAAACACACAAATGAAAAAGTCAACACTTTAGGGGAACCTTTTGGAGAGACTACAATAAATGCAGAAGGCAAACATACAGAGAAACAAAACATTCAGTCTTCAGATCTTTTACAGTCTTCTACTGAAGAGATCAGAATTTCAGGAGAACTAATGTCTGAGGAACCACTAAATTCTTCATTTAATGATAACATTACTCATTGGGAAGATTTGACAACAGCAGAAGCATTGCAAACTTCAGTTGAAGAAGTCAAACTTTCAGAGAAAGAACCCTTATTGTCAACAGAATCAGTAGAGTATTCAGGCGAAACAGTAAAATTTCCACATGAAGACCAAATATTTTCAGTGGAGCCATTACAGGATTTACTTGAAGATATCGAATCTTCACAAGAAAAAGCAATGTCAACAGTAGAACCTCTCCAAACATCAGAAGATGAAGTCAAACTTTCAGAGGATGGTTTGTTAGCGGAAACACTACCATCTTCAGTTGAAGCAGAATTATTTTCTCCCCCTAAAAATCTGTCATCACTGTTATTACTAAATGCTTCATTAGAACCACTGAATCCTTTGGAGGAAAACTTGCTCTCTTCATTTGACAAACTAACTGAACCCAAAGAGAGTATAACTTCAATGGAAGGAATATCAAGATTAGAAAGGCCACAGTCCCCAGTACAATTGCAGGACCTAGGTCAACATCTTGTGTCATTAGAAAACACTAAAGTGTCACATGAACTCAGAGGCGATGAAAATGTTTCTTCAGAAAAAGGAGAAATCCCATTAATGCCACAAGGACATCTAACAGAGCAGTTTAATTCAATAACACAACCTACACAATATGATGCAGAAATGTTTGGTGCTTCCTTTGTAAAATCATCAGAGCATGTGGAGCAGAGTATCAAATCTGCAAACATAGATCCAATTGAGTCAGAGCTGTTTGAAGAACCTTCAATCATGATATATGATCCTGACCATGGAATTCCAGAGCATGATAATGCAGAAGAAAAACTAGATTCAGTAGAAACTGAGGCCGAGTACATATGTAATCCAATAGAACTAGGTCAGTCTGTCCAGAAATCTATACCGTTCCCAGAGGAAACATTAACATCTATAGAGGCGTTTAAAACTACTTCTGTTGAAGCAACTGCCTCAGAGAAGCCAATAAAATTTTCAATGGATCAGGTCAATTGTGTAGATAATGAAGAAAAGACTGCAAATCCATCAATACATGAATTAATGTGTGATAATGAAGATCTTACCACATCTCTAGAAAAATCACTGGACACCGCTATGTTTACACCATCAGAAGACATTGGTGTTTGTTCATCAGAGCCAGTAGATATTACTACTAATGTGCCAACCTTACCAAACTATCTAGAAGATTTGGAAAAATTAAAATCTAATATTCTATTGACATCAGAGGATAATGCATTTGTAGAGACTTCAGCTGAAGCACAACTTAAGCCATCAATTCATGTCCTAACACCATTGGATACATTAGAATCAGTAGAAACACCAATAACACATGAAAACCTGATAAAGTCAGTAGAACCCCAAGATGAAAATAATATGCTGGCTCCAATAACAGAAGAAGAAAATTATTTGTTACAAGTCAAGCAACCTGAAGAGCTAGAAACATTGACTTTAGAGAATCAAAATAAAACATCAACATTAGAGTTGGTTACGGATCTAGAAAAAACATCAGATTCCAATTTCTATGTGACTATGGATCCAACAGAAGTAGTAAAACAACGCTCACCAAAACAAGGCACAAAGGAGGATATAGAGGAAGATAAGAGACAACCCATAGCAGTTTGTGTTTTAAATGAACCAATTTCATTTACAGATGAAGAATATTTAGAACCCTCAGAAAATGCTAACATTGTAGAACATACTATACCCTTCAAGGGAACAATTCCTGCAACAGAATTAATAGAAGTAGGATTTTCAACAGAATCTAGAAGCATTTGCCATACATTTTCTCCAGCTACCATGATGTCGCCAACAGAAGAGAATGAAGAGGTTAGAGAAACAAACGATTTATCTACACAACTACTGCAGAAGGTAGACCCCAGTGATCATCCACAGGAAACAGAAAGGGAACCATGGGTGGTAGTTAAGATGGAGGAGTTATTAGACTTTAAGGAAGAGCCAGAAAGACCACTAAGACCGGCAAGTCTAAATCAAGATGCTGAGGTACAGGATGAACAGAAGGCAGAAGAGGAGCTGGTGGAAAGGGCTTCAGTATGCAGTACACTGAGTGATCCCCAACTAGCAGCAAAAAGTAGCAGTGAGACAAGTACTCCAGAAGAGCTGAGAACTTATGAAGATTCTAGTTCTGGTGTGGAGTCTCATTCAGATGACGCTCCTACATCTCTACAAACCACTCTCACACCAGACCCAGATTTAGGTATCCATATGGGACAAGAAGAAGGGACAGATACTCCAGCGGGTACACCAGCTTCAAACAAGGGGATACCTCTGCCACTTCAGATTGTAGACATTGAAGGGCAGACTCAAAGTACCTCTCCATCTGGTATCTCTGACTCTTCAGAGGTTAACCCAATTGTACGGAAAAAAGAAATGACAGCAACTACCGAATCAAAAGAACATGATTATGAACAGAGAGCTAAAGAAAAAGGAGCCCAAAGAGGTAATGATGACTGACTGTGTATTGCTTGGAAAAACATACTGTATTTAGAGCCAATATAAGCGCCACTAGTTAGTGTAGGAAATTATGGACCATACCGAGACACTGACACGTGTTACAATACAATGTAACACTAAACAGTGCAAATCATTAGTTACATATCACTTCATCTGTCACCTTTTCCTTCAACATATTTCTCAACATAATTCCACTCACAACCCTTCCCCCAATCCCAGTATGTTTTGCCTTCACCAATATTTTTTTTTTTTACAAATATTATAATAAACATTGATTTATTTTGTACAACTGATGACCTCTGTTTTTATTTAAGCATGTGTCATATGTGTGTCTTTTATTCACTGTAAAATGGTCATTCTGTGTGTCATTTGTGAGTAGTTTGTGTGTTGTGCAATAGTTGTGACTTGTGAATTACTAGATCATGTGATGTATATGTGTTTTTGATACATTTTCATACATTTATGTATAGCAACATTGGAGCTCATCGCCCATCACTTCAGAATGAATGTCTTACTTTATTTTCTTGAATGCAACAGAACCTCATTTACAAATGCGCACAATCTAAACTTTCTGTGCCACTGAATGCAACTGGTTGTCATCCATTTCAGGCTGAGTAAAAGGAATACACCCTGCCCTGTTTTAGTGACAGGAACGCAAAACTGCCACCACGATCTATAATTTTACTCAACCATTTTGAGTTCTGAGAACCACAAAAATTGAGGGTTTTGTAAGTTTAGCATTTCAAAAGGATATGTTTACATAGATATATGCCAAGGCAAGATGAATTTACAGATGCTCACTGTGGCTTTTGGGTTAAAATATGGTAGTAGTGAGCAAGAGTTCTGAAAATGAGAACACAGTTGAATTCAATAGATACTTTGATGAAGACTGAATAGCTCTTCTTGTAGACCTTTTAGCTCAAGAGGATTCTATCTATAGTGCCTAAACAATGACAATTGTTTGATAAGATACAAATTTCTCTATCGGTATACAATAGCAACACGTGTAATTGGCAGTCACAATTTTTGTCCGCTCAATATTGCAGCAGATGGGAAAGACTGCATGTGTTCGGCAAGGGAAAAGAAAAATAAACCCTCAAGAGACACTTTGGGCAGTGGTATACATCATCTGAAACAAAAATATTTGTTATATTGAAATCCAACTATGTGATCACTCTGTCAACAGGGAAAGTTGGATATACATGGTTGGCCAGTTCTGCCAAAATCAGCAAGTTAAGACAAGAAAAAAATTAATTTATAAGTCCATGGCAAGCTAAAAGGGAACCCTGTCAGCAGTTTTGGGCGATATAAGATACAGCCATCACCTTTCAGGGCTCATATACAGCATTCTATAATGCTGGGTATAAGCCCCCAACCCAACCTGGAAGAACTGAAAAATAAGTTTTACTAAACTCACCTGCAGGGTGGTCTAGTCCCATGGGTGTCGCTGGTCTTGGTCCGGCGCCTCCCATGTTCTTGCGATGCCATTCTCCTGCTTTCTTCTTGTGGATGACGTTGCCCTGCATCATCCACACAGGCTCCCCGGCATCGCGCTCCTGCGGGGCGTACTTCTCTTCCCTGTTGAGGGCAGAGCAAAGTACAAGTGTGCAGGTGTCGGGGCTCTTTGACCCTTTCTGGCACCTGTGCACTGCAGTAACTTGCTCTGCCCTCAACAGGGCAGATAAGTACGCCTGGCAGCAGCATGATGCCGGGAAGCCTGTGTGGATGACGCAGGGTAGCATCATCCACACGAAGCAATCAGGAGGGTGGCGATCATAAGGGAGGCTCCAGACCAGGACCAGCGACACCCCTCGGACCGGACCATGCCATAGGTGAGTTTAATAAAACTATTTTTCAGTTCTTACAGGTCAGGTTGAGGGCTTATATACAGCATTATAAAATGCTATATATAAGCCCTAAAAGGTGATGGCCGTATCTTATCGGCCAAAACATCTGACAGGTTCTCTTTAACTGTAAGATGAACAGATGAGAATAAAACAGGATAATACATTGAAGTGCAGAGGAAAGGTACCTTTACCAGTAATGTCCTACTCAATTGAGTAATTTCTGCTTACTCCCTGCTGAATTAAGAAGTTGACACTTTTTTGTGATATAGTCCATTTGACTTAATGTACAGAAAGATGGAAAAATCTTACTGTTGAATAAGTACAACTTGAACCAATGCCAAATGCTTACAGTGTGCATCTCTACATTTTGCTCTTTAGAAGAAATCTTGGAGCACTTCTACAATTTGAAATAAAGACATGACACCGCTGAAGCTACTGTGTTGCATTGTACATGAGGTACACTGTATGCTTTTCAACACTGCTTATTGAGATCTGAGCTATCATTTTATTGCATGCTGCTCCATGCTACTTTGAATCATTGTCCCAATTAGGATTTCTTTTCCCCATACCTTACCTTAAAAAGGAACCGGTCAATCGATTCATGCTGTCTAAACCATGAGCAGCATGAATGAGTGCCTGGCTGCACTATTGAAGCCAAGTATGTTTTTCCTCAGAAATGCTCTGGTGTTTCAGAGAAAACAGTTTGAAAATCTGGAAGGTGACTAGTCCAGGACCATGCTCACCCAGTTTCTCACCGCTCCAGCTGATTGACATGTCTCTACCTATGTGCATACATATGAGAGACCTATCAACTAAAGTGATTTGGGGATAAGTCAACCAGGGGTGGTGCCGGACTAGTCGTCTCTCTCTACAGTCCATGGCCGATTTGCCAACTCTGTTTTCTCCAAACTGTTGTAGCATTTCAGAGAAAAACATACCTGGCTGTAATTGTGCAGCCAGGCTCTGATTCATGCTGCCATTGGTTCAGGCAGCATGAATCAAGAGACAGGTTTCCTTTAAATTCCTTCAAACACTACCATCCAAGCCATAGATTCAATCTTATAATCAAGGTCATAATTTCATTCAGCACCTTGTAATCCTTTCTTCAACTTTCCTTCAGTCGAACAGTAAAGCATTTTTTGTTTATTTATGCATACTTTTGCTGCAATCTTAACCCATTTTATTACATACCTTGGTTAAAACGCTTGATTTACAGAGGTAGCATGCTACTTTTACCACTCTGTTACATTAATATCTAATACCATTCTTACTGTCTATTCCTATTAATCCTTGCACTACCACCCTAACTCATTGACCCCCACAATTCCATTGGTTTCCTTCCCTATCATGTTTGTAAACACCTTTGACGTTCACATTTCACAGGCACAATTCATAGGCTAAATAATGCTTTTTAGATGAGGTTTGGTCTGTAAGCAAATGTTTATGTGACACTTAACTATATGGTACTTGTAGGAATTGTTCATAAAAATGAGTCCACAATAGATTTAATGTGTTTAATTACTTTTACTCAGTATTGGAGTTTTATAGAAAGCAGTAGCTTCATTCATGTATGATTAATAGTGGTGTGTGCATGCTCATTTCATGGTAAATGTATAGCATATAATATCTAAACCAACCCCACAAAATAAGATTATCCAGTATCAGTCGGCTTCCCTTTGGGGGTCTCCTAAACCTTGAAAAGAAGTTGTGTTAAATCAAAGAATGTGCAGGATATATATATATGTATTCCCCTTATAACCAATTCAGAAAACAGTATTTTAAATTTCTTGAATTGTGACTTTAAATCCCAGCCTAATAGAGGGTATTGTGCTCAAAACCTCATATGAGCCAGGGTTTGAAACCATAATATGGAAAAGAAAATTTGCAACTATACAGCTGTAATACTTATAATAGCCTCTACAAGAACACACACTTGGTGAATGTCATGATAAAGCTGAACTCTACTATATACGGTTATAATGCTATAGATGGCCACATACCAAGTCACCATCTAGCCCATGTTTACACTTTGCCTAATGCAAGTCTATCCACATTTGCAATCTGGTGTAAACTACCCACTAGGATATAAAAGTTACTGTATTGTTCAGATTACATAAAGATAAGATATAACTGTCCACAAGCCATATATACAAGTGCTTCTCACTAAATTAGAATATCATCAAAAAGTTAATTTCAGTTCTTCAGTACAAAAAGTGAAACTCATTATATAGAGTCATTACACACAGTGATCTATTTCAAGTGTTTATTTCTGTTAATGCTGATTATGGCTTGCAGCCAATGAAAACCCAAGTCATTATCTCCGTAAATTAGAATACTTTATAACACCAGCTTAAAAAATGATTTTAAATCCAAAATGTTGGCCTACTGAAATGCATGTTCAGAAAATGCCCTCAATACTTAGTTGGGGCTTTTTTTGCATCAATGAAGCGTGGCATGGAGGTGATGAGCTTGTGGCACTGCTGAGGTGTTATGGAAGCCCAGGTTGCTTTGATAGCAGCCTTCACCTCGTCTGCATTGTTGGGTCTGGTGTCTCTCATCTTCCTCTTGACAATACTCCATAGATTCTCTATGGACTTAAAATCAGGCGAGTTTGCTGGCCAATCAAGCACAGTGATACTGTTGTTTTTAAACCAGGTATTGGTACTTTTGGCAGTGTGAACAGGTGCCAAGTCCTGCTGGAGTACAAAATGTCTGTAACGAATGGAAGCGGAGACAGAGAGGGTGAAGTTCATATTCGTTTTTATTTTTAAAGTGGAACCTCGGGACCACAGTCCGGGGGGCTCTGAAGGGGGACTGACTAGTGAGCCCCGGGTACCCGTAGTAAAGCCCCTCAAACAGGGCCAGAATGGAATACCCAGAGGACACAGATTCTACCTCCAGTTAGACCCCAAACACGTGGCAGCTGTCCCAGCGGGACCAAAAGGGATAAACAGTAGTTGCAGCAGAGTCCATAATGAGACGGGTACTGGATCCGGGTGGTTGGTAAGGAGTCGGTTCCAGTGACCTCCACACAGTCCTTGGACTCGGATGGCTGTTGGCAGAACGGGATGGCTTTCGCCCAGATGGTTGCATATATAACCAGGAAGCACAGGATACTGATACTCTGTGGAGACAGCATTAGACAATGCACAGAGACTGCAGACGCAGCGCAGACAGGTTAGCATAAGAACCGGATGTAGCAATGATTGATACTCGTTGCTCCGGCGCTCTCCCTATGGAGGAGAGGCCAGAAATAGCAGCCAGTGTGCTGCCATTGGATAATTGCATTTTTTGAAAAATGCACGCTGTCCCTTTAAGAAGGCAGAGCACACGGGCGGGCCCTAATAGCTCTAGTTGCAGATCTGCCGACAGGACACCAGGAGGTGGAGGCAGGGGAGCGACCTGAATGCTGAGCAGTAGCATGAGACACAGAGGAGGCAGGCTGCTGCCTAAGGACAGAGTGCAAGGCACAAGGTGCATGCCCAGAATGGGGAGCAGCGGCAGACCTGGATGCAGCGCCAGGACGGGGACCAGGTGTAACAGTAGCAGATCTGGGCGCCGCGCCAGGACATGGACCGGGTGTAACAATTTCCATCTCCATAAAGCTTGTCGACAACGGGAAGCATAATGTGCTCTAAAATTTCCTGGTAGATCGCTGCACTGACTTTGGTCTTGTTAAAACACAGTAGACCTACACCAGCAGATGATATGGCTCGCCAAACCTTCACTGATTGTGGAAACTTCACACTAGACCTCCAGCAGCTTGGATTGTGTGCCTCTCCACTCTTCCTTGGCCCAGGTCAGACACTTCTGAGGTTTACTGGTCATAAATGGCTTGACACAAGGAATGTAGCCCATGTCCTGGATGTCTGTGTGGTGGCTCTTGAAGCAATGACTCCAGCAGCAGTCCACTCCTTGTGAATCCCCCCTTATGGCCTTTTCTTAATCCTTTCAAGGCTGTGGTTATCCCGGTTGATCGTGCACCTTTTTCTACCACACTTTTTCCTTCCACTCACCTTTAATATGGTTGGATACAGCACTCTGTGGACAGCCAGCTTCTTTAGCAATGACCTTTTGTGGCTTACCCTCCTTGTGGAGTGTGTCAATGACTGCCTACTGGACATTTGTCAAGTCAGCAGTCTTCCCCCATGATTGTGGAGCCTACTGAAACAGACTAAGGGACCTTTTTAAATGCTTAGGAAGCCTTTGCAGGTGTTTTTTGTTAATTCTAATTTAATGAGATAATGACTTTGGGGTTTTGATTGGCTATAAGCCATAATCATCAACATTAACAGAAATAAACGCTTGAAATGGATCACACTAATGACTCTATATAACACGAGTTTTACTTTTTGTATTCAATAACTGAAATAAATTAACTTTTTGATGATAATTTAGTGAGAAGCACTTGTGTTTGATTGGGTCAGACCCTTTCTTCTCAGCTCAGAAAATCCCTTCACCAAAACTTGCTTTCCTCATCTCACGATACCATCTAGACTTTGCAGATAGTGTCTTTTTTGTCAATTTTACAATCAAAAGGTTCATACAGCAAGATCTCTTTAATAAGACAAAAAAGCTATATACAAAAAGAACTTGAAAGCCTAACCTAAAGCTGATTCTTTATACCTACATTGAGTGCAATACTGCCATACAAGTAAAGGATTGTGGATGTTGGCAATATTAAAAAAATATGTAATCAGAAAATGACCTATTGTTTAAAGTAAACATCTTAAATATTTTATTTTACATTTTTGGATGACTTTTTTCTTTTTAATTATATCTATATTTAAGAAAAAAAAAATCAGAAATGTTCGCACTGGTCACTAAGCCTAAACTAGAGACACATTTTCTTTTCTGTACAAAAGACTTTTCAGCAGTATCATTAAAGTCAGGATTACAATGAAAGATGGCACCTCCATATGCTGTTCATCTTTCTTAGCCAAAGATGATGTTGACATCAAAGTTAAGAGGAGGATCAGTGGCCGTGGATCTGGAGGAGACTGATAAGGCCAATTAGGGCCCTGAAGGATAGCCCATATACATGACATTAGTAGATATGGTGGACAGTAGATATGGATTGTGCCTTGTGCAGAGCTTGCTTTCTTTTTGCCTCAAAGATTTCTCGAGTCTTCAGCTGCACATGCTCCTAAGGCAGTCTGTAACATGTCTTCAGCCCCGCTCCGAATGCTCACTGTCCCTGAAAAAGTTCTCCTTACAGCAGTCGTTTTGACAAATCAGCTATCTGGCATTCTGACCACATGTCTCGCCCACCTGGCTTGGGCTTTCAGCAGATGAGTGTAAACACTGCAGAGCGCAGCTTGTCCAGGATTGCCATGTGGGGAACACTGTCTTGCCACTTGACGTGGAGAATTCTGTGTAGATAACTCAGGTGAGAGCGACTGGCATGCCGATGGTGGTAAAACTGAGTCTCCCCTCCAGATACAGCATTCACAATTACCCAGATCAGAGCATGCGTAGAAAGCTCTCTAAAAGTCAATGGCCACGATTCATCAAGACAAGCCAAGAGAGGGCGTGCTGGAGTCAGACACCACTAATACATTATGATGCATTCCTCTTATTGAAATATCCGCAACTGTCACATGGCATGCGCCTCTTTGCACCCTGCCAGAAATCTTACTCTCATCAGAGACCAGAGTGAGCTTTCTCATGTAAGGAACATCACAGCTCATCATGAATGAGACGAGCTGTGGCAACATGTCCCCCGTCCTGCCCAACTGGGCAAAAAGGTGTGAAAAAGCCAAATCTCCACATTGTCCAAAAAAATGTCCTTGTTTAAATGCTTACGAGTAAAAGCTTTGATGAAACGGATTAAATGAATGAAGGAATGAGTGTCAATTGGTACACATGTCCATATGGCTGCTACACAGAACAGGAAGAAGGAGCCTAAAATTGAGCTTAGTGATCAGTGTGAAAATCACAAGATTTAACTTTTTCTTAATATAGATAGTGATATATTTAAAAAAAGTTTAAAATACTAATACATAAAAAACTTAGTTTAAAAAAATAGTTCATTCTCTGCCTGAAATGAACAATCATTGCTCATTCAGAGCAATTTACATAGAGCAATCAACAGAACCGTAACTGAATGATCATGGTTGGGATCAACTGCATGCAGTTTCATTATTGTTAGCAGCACATACCTGGTTGCTAAAAAAAAAAAAATAAAAAAAAATGTGCTGATAATTTAATGTCCACATAAAATATCTAAATGAAATGCCAGTCAAGCATTTGCCCATTCGAACTGCAGACATAGTCACACATAGCAGTGGTCAGAAATGAACATTCGCCTGCTTTATCATTGATTTCAGATAGCACATTCTGGTTTTACACGAGTCAGACAAGTAATAAGAAAAAAATATTCAATGGTAATTATCCTAACAATCAATTGCTCATTTTGTCCAGTGGTGCATTCAGATTTCTCATTCCAAAATTAGATAGGCAGTTATCTATGGGTCTAAGGTAGTCCTAAAATATCTTCACCAGAGATTTTTGTCATTTTATTTCTTCAGTTTTACAGAGATTTATTTTCACTTGGGGCTGTTACATCAACATAACGTTTTTTTCTCTAGTCAAAGCCTGTGAAATAAACTAACCTGCTGTGCCTGGGAACAAACAGAAAGAGGGAATGTTGTTCAATGCCATTCACAGAACCATTAAAGAACATGATGTACAAAAGAAAAAGGGCAAGACTAAAAATGGCAGTGCGCCAAAAATAGAGTCACTCTTGGCTTTGACTGCCACTATCCAATCAGTGGTCTATGGGGACAGAATATAATAAGGCAGATTTATGATTCTGCATTGTACAAGACTTTTAGAATGTATAAACACTACTGACAAAGTCAAGTGATATTACTTGGCTTTACAGATCAAGGATAAAGGTATTCTATTAAAAGAAAAGTTGACATTGTGCCATTGCCCAAAACCATTTGGTGGCTCAACTTAAACATTAAAAACCTACCATATACACACATGAAGGTGGTAATATTTCAGTTTTCCCTGCCCCTTTTTCTAGGTGAACCTTTCCCATTTGCTACAACTTCAGATGGGTTATATACAATCTACGAAACCGAGCGTGGACCTCAACAGCGCAGCTCAAGAGGGGCAGAACTGGGGCTGGTGGAGCAGATCATCGGAAGAACACTGTTACTGGCGGCCTCAGAAGTGGGAATAAAGGGAGGTGATGGGGGTGCAGAATTGGGAAAGTGGGCAGAACTGTTGTCCCCAATGGATGAACAACGAGCTAGTATCACCTCTGTCACCAGTTTTTCTCCTGAAGGTGATGTTTCTCCACAAGGTGACTGGACAGTTGTTGAGGTAGAAACTTTCCATTAAGTAAAGATCAATCTATACAGGCAATTGGATTGAATGTGAAATGCAAGGTTTCTACTTGTGCAGTTATGCTAAATGTGTCGGACAGTGGCTCCACCAATATGACACACTGCAACAAGTGTGAGTCTTTAAGGTAACTGTGGTGGTTTGGCCCCACCCTACTGAACATTTTTCTGACACTATGGCTCCACCCTTTTTTCTAAGTGAGACTGTGCGCCTTACCAGGCAATACATTTCCGGAGTAAGACAGTGGCTTATCCCATGCAGAAGCATTTTCCTGTGTGACAGTGGATCTACACATACTAGGTAGATGGTTTGACCCATGCCCCAATGAGAGGAATGTATATGGCAGTGGCTCTACTTCTGAGCGGCAATGTATGAGAAATACAGAAGCAAACTGTATGCATTAGGCCACGTTCACCCATTCGGTATTTGATCAATATTGTACATAGAATGTTAGAGTTAGAACGGACCTCCAGGGTTATCGTGTCCAACCCCGTTTAATGCAAGATTCAATAAACCATCTCAGACACCTGTCCAGCCTCTGAAGACTTCCATTGAAGAACTCACACCCTCTTGTGGCAGCCTGTTCCACTCATCGATCACCCAGTCAAAAAGTTTTTTTCCAATATCTTATCTGTAACTTCTCCCTTTCATTCCATTGCTTCTTGTGTTTCCATGTGCAAATGAGAATAAGGATAATCCCGCTACACTGTGACATCCTTTCAGCTATTTACAGACAGCTATTAAGTGTCCTTTTAGCCTTCTTTTTCACAAGCTAAACATTCCTAGATCCTTTAACCGTTCCTCGCATCACATACTTTGCAAACAGTCCGCTCATCTTGCTAATTTTTCAATGTCTTTTTAAAATGTGGTGCCAAGAACTGGACACAGTATTCCAGATGAGGTCTGACCAAAGAGAAGTAGAGGGCAATAATGACTTCACGTGATCTAGACTGTATGCTTTACTTAATACATCCTAGAACTGCATTTGCCTTTTTTGCTGTTGCATCACAATGTTGACTCGTGCAGTCTGTGATCTTTTAGTATATTCAAGTCTTTCACACGTGTTGTTGCTTAGTTCTATTCCTCCCATGTAATTTTTGGTTTTCATGCCCAGATGTAGAATCTTACAATTCTCCCTGTTAAATACCATTCTATTAGTCACTGCCCATAGTTCAAGCTTATCTAGAGCCTTCCGCATCCTTTTTTGTCTTCTCTAGTGGTAGCTATCCCTCCTAGATTTGCATCAGTTGTAAGCCAAAACCAGGAATGGGTGAAAAATACAGAAGCAATGCACATGATTCTAATGTACTTTTCCACTCCTGTTTTTGGCTTACAAATGCGGATGTTAAATACTGACCAAATACTGAATGTGCGAGCGTGGCCGTAATGTGCAATATGAGTTTGACAATTTCTTAAGATCTCATGGATCATCGTTGTGAACAAGGACTATTTTTTTCATATTAAAGCTTGGGACCATCCATTTGAGTAATGTAAATTAGTGTAATGAATTTTATATTGGCAAGTACTGATATATTAGATAAAAGATTACACAGTAAAAAGAGGTGGTTTCTTTAGTAAACCAATATTTTTTTAGTACTGTCTTATTCATTAGAGAGAATCCATGTTTCAAAGATTTATTTTAGGAACTGCAGGTGACCATTTTCAGCCTGAATATGCCCAGATTACCAACAGCTATAACTCCAGACATCCCTACACACGAATAATCAATAGAAGAGTGCATGTGTCCTCAATAAGGTGGCATAAGCAGCAGTCAGATATTGCTAATGAACTGATCTCCCTTAGATATGCCATTTGTACTGGGACTGTGATGTGGGAGCGACACAACCAAGAACTGCAGAGGTCATGTTTTGCTGTGGCTTTCAAATTGCCTATTAAACAATTCTTTGACTTTGCAAAGGGAACAGCTGTTTCACCCGTAAAGTTATGTGGGAAATTTTTATAGGTGAAGAATTTTGTGGGTGAAAAAGTTATTCCCAAAATTAAACAATTGTTTAATTGGCAATGTGAAAATCTCAGTTGCATCTGAGCACTGGGCTTCATGGACGGCGTAACGAAAAAAAAGAATTAGACATCTTTAAATTTTACATGGCCGACCCCTATATCTGTTGCCAGTGAAGATTCAGGATTCCACCATAGACTTTAGACGATGTGCCTGTCCTAATATTTATCAAAACGTGTATGTCACCTATAAACCTATGTAGAATTTATTCACATCAAAGCTTACAATATAACCCTAATGTAGACAAGTTAGCCCTTCTGAATGTTAAATTACAAGGGGTAATTACAAAGCCAAGAAAGCCAAACACCTGAAGAACCTTAATTAATGGGGTAGTCGGTATGAGCAGCTTAGAGCTATGCAGTCTCCTTACATCCTAATATCGGGCAGGGCATGCTTTCCTCAAGTGACTGTTCTGGTGAGTAGAAGAGCCTTTGTATTAGAAGAACTATAAAGCTCAGCACAATTTCTGCTGCAATACATTCAGCTATCAGTGGTCTGTTCTGAGTCTACACCGCGATCACTATATTTACACAGCGATAACGTTACATTTGAATAAGTACAATGCTCAGGACAGTGGCGTTATAAATCTGTCAAAATCACTAACAGTAGCTTGTCAGGAGCTGAGAGATAGAGATGAGTAGATAACTGCTGTATAGAAATCAATGGGCTTAAGAGAGGTGGCTGGTATTTTAGGATTTAACCCCTCTACTAGAATGTAATTAATGCACACTCGGCTATGGTCTGGGCAGGTACTGGTGTCCGAGCTCCATGGAAACCAGCTGTACAATATGTAAAATAAAAGCACTTATTGCAGGAGAATGACAAGACTACAAACGTGCTTATTTTCATGCTAATTAAAACAATTTAATAACGGGAATACCTCTAACTGTAATCTTTCTAAACCATCTGCTCTTAGCAAAGTCCCTACATTAACCACAATCTTCTAGGGTAAAGACATCTGAAAACCGTTACATTAGAAGATCAACATAAGCCTCCGCACAGGTCAGAAGTTCAGTGTGCTTAAGGTGCATTTACACTGAAACATTATTGTGATATTAATCACAACAATCTTGCAGTGGAAAAAAGGCTGCCGGTCAACACACTCATTCATTGGGTGAAATGATTTCTAAGCAGGCTTAAAGATTTAACTTGTTTAGCACCATATCAACCTTTGCAAACAGGAAGAGAACAATAGAAGCCTATGCTCATTAAAAATTCAGCAGTCTGATTGACTTAAAAAAAAAAAAAAGAACTTTCATCAGTAAGGGCCCCGTCACACATAGCAATCTCGCTAGCGAGATCGCTGCTGAGTCACAAGTTTTGTGACACAACAGCAATCTCACCAGCGAGATCGCTGTGTGTGACAGCGATCAGCGACCGGCCCCCCTGCCGGTATCGCTGATCGCTCTTGGAAAGCCCTGGACATTTCTTTGATCGCTGGTCTCCCGCTGGCCAGCATGCATCGCTGCGTGTGACAGGCAGGAAACCAGCGAGCAGCTGGTAACTAAGGTACACATCGGGTATCTAAGGGACGTGTGTCACTTAGAAACCCGATGTGTACCTTCGTTACCAGCTCCCCGCATCAGCGCGCTGGTAACTAAAGTACACAACGACGCCGCTGATCGCTGGTGAAGCTGTCTGTTTGACAGCTCACCAGCAATCATGTAGCGACCCACCAGCGATACTGACACGTTCATATCGTTGTCAGGATCGCTGGTGAGTCGCTGTGTGACGGGGCCTTTAGTGTGCTGGTGGTCGGTTTGTGTACCTTAGGACACACTATGTAATATGCATATAAAACCTGCAGACATTTATCTGACCTAGTCTGAATCACCCAATCTTAAAGCCAGCTAATTCCATATGAAAGCCTAGATTTTTAAAAGGTGTTTGTGAACTTTAGATGTGTATTAATATTGAGAGTAACTGAAGCACCAGCATCAGTGGGAAAACAACAATGTTAATAATTCGGGAACAAGGCCAAAGTGATGAAAAACAAATACAATCAAGTAAATCACAGAGGTAACCTCCTCCGCAAGCATACCCAGGCGCCGGCTGCTGATCAGAAGCCCAGACAGACCCCTGCAGAGATGGCATCTTGTCTATTCTTCTCCAGCTGGGCATCACTCTTATTATCGCTTAGCCCCCTCTATCAGAAGCAGCAGTCTGATAACCGGCTAAAGCAAGCATCCATGCTTGAACCGTCGTCATACAATAATTCTATATGCAACAAAGGTCTTACATCAGCACAAGAACATAAGACTGTACAACATATCGATATAGAACAATAAATCAGCACAACACATCTACATAGAAGTACTATACAATGTTAACATGTTTTAAGAGTAAATTTTACTCCTGTATACAACTCTACTATACAGAAAAGTAATCCAACCTCACAATAAGTTTACACAAAGACAATACAAAATCTCTACATATCTTTATATAGTGAGAAAACAACCTCACTACAGGGACTACATAGGAGGGAAACAAAGCTTCATATCATGTCTACATTTCTGGTGGTCTAGTGGTTAGGATTCAGCATTCATTCATATTAACATATGAGGAGACAAAACTTCACATCACATATACAGCCCTGGTGGTCAAGTGGTCAGGATTCAGTCTTCTCTCACATCTAAACTGGAGTACAAAACAACCTTACTAAATAACTTACATTAGGACAATGCAACATCACTACATTTTTATACAAGACACTACAAACTCATTACAAAGTCTAGATAAGAGCGCAATAAAACCTCATAATGAATCCATTCAAAAGAAGATACACCTTCTCCCAACCTTTACATAATGGAACAATACAGCATCAATATCTGGCTCGGGGAAATAATAGAATTAGACTTACCGGTAATTCGGTTTCTAGAAACCTTCCACGACAGCATAGGAGGTTGTCTCCACGCCCTAATGGGGGACAGGAAGTACGAGAGGTTAAAAGGTCCCACCCGCCTCCCTCTCACCAGTGACTTATAACTGATTACCATAGCACCGGTTACCTTAAGATTCTCAGAGTTTTGTCCAAGAATGCAGGGAGGGAAATAGTGGTGTTGTGGAAGGTTTCTAGAAACCGAATTACCGGTAAGTCTATTTCTATTTCCTCTAGCAACCTTCCACGACAGCATAGGAGGCATAACAACCTATACTGCACTGGGGGGGGGGGGGACAACGGCCTGAAGAACTTTTCGGCCAAAGACTAGATCCCTGTTGGACACAAGGTCCAACCTGTAGTGTTTAGTGAAAATATGTAAGGAGGACCAGGTTGCTGCCTTACAAATCTGCTCCGAAGATGCGCCTGCCCTCTCAGCCCATGAAGTAGAGGTAGATCGTATTAAATGTGCTTTGATCCCCGTAGGGGGAGCGATGTTCTGCGCCAGGTATGCTTCGGAGATGGCTTTCTTAATCCAATTGGCAATGGTGTTTTTTGCTACCTTCTTTCCCTTGTTTAGACCAGAAGTATGGATAAATAGGTTGTGATCAATTCTATAGGGTTTGGTACACTCTTAGTAGAGAATTATGCGCCTCACGTCCAGCGTATAAAACACCTTTTCCTTAGGGTTTGCTGGGTTTTGACAAAAGGAGGGAAGAATGATTTCCTGCGATCTATGGAAATCAGACACAACCTTTGGTAGGAACGATGGATCAAGGGAAAGAACTATGGAATCGTCCCTAATGGTTAGGTAGGGATCCCTGATTGAGAGAGCTTGGAGCTCTCCTATTCGCCTTGCTGAGGTTATCGCTATAAGGAAGGCCACTTTACAGGAGAGCAGCTGAGAAGTACAGGATGGCAGGGGCTCAAAGGGTGATTGAGTGAGTCCCGTAAGTACCACATGCAAGTCCCAAGGTGGAATGGCGACTAGCCTTTTTGGATGTAGCCTAGTGACTGATGTGATAAATCTTTTTATCCACCTGTGGTTGGCCAAGTCACAGTCGAACATGGAACTTAATGCTGATATCTGAACTTTAAGCGTGCTGGGTTTTAGACCTAGCTTACCCCCCTCTGTAGGAAATCCAGGATATGGGAAATGTTAGGGTTTTCTGGGTCAGGCAAATCTGGCAGACACCATGAGGAAAACTTTTTCCATATTTTGTTATAAATAGCAATGGTGACCGGTTTCCGAGATTTCTGGAGGGTTTTTATTACTGCCTCTGATAGCCCCCTGGCCCTCATCTTCCAGGGGTAGGAGGAATGGCCCGTCTACCTGTAGCTCCATAATTAGAGTACCAGCTCCTCTTTGGCCATAGCGGGGCTACTAGGATGGTTTGGGTCCGATTCTCTCGGATTTTCCTCAGGGTTGCGGCAAGGATTGGAACTGGCGGGAATGCATACGCCAGACGAAATCTCCACCTGTGGGCGAAGGCATCTACCCCCAGGGATGTCTCTGGGGTTCAGGAAGAAGTAGTTTCTCACTCGGGCATTTTCTCTTGAGGCCAGTAGATCCACCTCTAGAAGACCCCACCTGTTGACCAGCCTCTGAAAGACTCTTTGGTTTAGGCTCCACTCTCCAGGCTGGATGCATTTTCTGCTCAAGAAATCTGCTTGAAGATTGGAGGTACCCTTTAGGTGGACTGCCGTTAGAGAACGGAGGTGTCTTTCGGCCCAGCAAAATATTCGACCAGAAAGGCCCTCTAGGCTGCTGGATCTCGTGCCGCCTTGGTGTCTGAGATGGGCCACTGTTGCTACATTTTCCGAATAGACTCTGATATGATGGCCCTGGACTAGGTGTCTTGCTGCCAGAAGAGCTTCCTCCACGGCCTTCAGCTCCCTGAAGTTTGAGGATTTTGCACTCATTTTCTGGCTCCACAACCCCTGGAATGGTTGTCGGGACACCACAGCTCCCCAGCCTTTTTTGCTGGCATCTGATGTTACCGTGACCAGAGGAATCTGGGACCAGTTGATTCCCTTGCACAGATTCTTGCGGTCCATCCACCATACTAGTGAAGCTTTCACCTTTCCTGGGGTCTGGACTCTTTTGTTCAGGCAGGTAAGATCCCCGTTCCAGCTCCCCAAGATGTGGGACTGGAGTATTCTGGAGTGGGCCTGTGCCCAAGGCACTGACTGGATGCAGGAGGTCATTGACCCTAGTATAGACATGGCTGACCTGAGGGTTGGGGACCTTTGTTCCCTGAAAGCTGAGATCCTTGATATTATGGACCTCTGATGTTCCTCTGGGAGGAAGGTCATTTGTTGTCTTGAATCTAGGAGGACTCCTAAGAATTTTATCTCCTGGGACGGCTGGATCTGTGACACTTTTATATTCGGGATCCACCCCAATGATTGAAGAATACTCAGGGCTTGAGTCACATGGCTTTCCAGGATCTGGTAGGAGGCTCCTATTATCAGCAGGTCGTCCAGGTAGGGCACAATGCATATGCCCTGCCCACTGATGTGGGACACAGCTTCTGCCATAATCTTGGAAAATACTCGAGGGGCAGAGGATATCCCAAAGGGAAGCACGTTGTACTGATAGTGCATGACTTCTGTAACCTGGCGGATCACAAACCTGATACCTCCTGTGAGAAGGATGTATGGGGATGTGAAAATAGGCATCCTTTAAGTCTATGGTTGCCATGAAGTGAGATGGCCCTATCAGAGGAATGGCGGTCTTCACCGACTCCATCTTGAATCTGTGATATACGATGTGTCGGTTGAGGCCCTTCAGATTTATTATTATTCTTGCCTCTCCTGTGGGTTTTCTCACTAGGAACAGTCTGGAATAATGCACTCTTCCCCGTTCCTCCACAGGGACTGGAGAGATGGCATTTGATTGGAGCAGGATGCCAGTTTTTAGTGCTGGGGACTCCCGAGGTGGTAGGGAGGTAACTCATACCCCACAGGGGGGAAGGATTCGAGTTCTAGCAGCAGGCCCTCCCTGATCATGCTGAGGACCCAGGGGCTGTTGGAAATCATCTGCCAAGAGTGAATAAACCTCGAAAGCCTTCCCCCCACCGGGGTCGAGTCATTGTTTTTCTTGTGGCTGTTGCTGCTGGGGGACCAGGATGTTCCTGCCTCTCCCCTTAGCATAACTTCATCTTCCCGTCTTTCCCTTGCCCCTCGGCTGGGATGGCCGATTCTGGGGGGCTCGAAAAAGCCGCTTTTTTGTGGTCCTCTGCTCAGGAAGCACCTTCTTATCTGTGGCCTTTACAAGAATTTCATCTAAGGCCGGGCCAAAGACATGTTCACCCTTGAAGGGTAAGGAGCAGAGTTTAACCTTGGAAGTCACATCCCCACTCCACGTTTTAAGCCAAAGGGCCCGTCTTGCAGAATTGGACTGGACCATGGCTCTGGCAGAGGTGCGGATCATCTCCATTGATGCATCGGCCAAGAAGCCTGTAGCTCTCTGTAGTATGGGAAGGGAGTTAAGGAGGTCACCTCTTGAGGTTCCCCGGGAAATATGACTCTCTAGTTCCTCTATCCATTGGAAGAGAGACCTAGAGACACATGTGGACGCTATTCCTGATTTTAGGGAGAAGGCAGAAGTTTCCCAGGCTTTTCTTAGGAGGCTTTCTGCCTTACGGTCCATCGGGTCTCTAAGCTGGGACACGTCATCAAATGGAAGGACCGTCTTTTTCACCACTCTCCCCACCTGGACATCAACCTTCGGGATGTCTCAATTAAACTCCTCTCCTTCCAGGGGGAATCTATGCCTGAGCTCCGACGGGGCTGAGTAGCGCTTCTCTAGGTACTCCCATTCCTGAGAGATCATGTGTACTATGCTCTTATGAACTGGGAAACCTGTTTGTCTGGGTCCCTCAAATCTTCTGAACATGCGGTCCTGTGCTGACTGAGTAACTGGTTCGTCCTCTAGGCCCATGGTGGCCCGCACAGCACTGACCAGCTCCTCCACATATTCCGCAAAAAGGAGGTATCTCCTAGTTTCGGCTGATTTGGAAGTTCCCGGTTGTTCCCAACTCGGAGTCTGAATTATATGACCTCTCTGATTCGGATTCCGAGTCCTCTATTTGTATTTTCCATTTTTTTGGGGATGGGGAGCCTACAATCGGAGGAGGTGGTGGGGGACAGGGCAGCCAGAGAGGTCTGGACCTGATGAGTAACCAGGCTGCGGATTTCGTCAAGCCTGACAGTTTTTTCACCCAATTGGAGGGAAGTTTTGAACTGCATATGGCACATTTGGCTGACTTGCTGGTGGTATTGGTGCTTTTGTGGGCAGACATTTCTCCCTATAAAAAAGGGGGAGAAGCATTTTGAGGACCTCTATCCCTGGACCGCACCACTAGGACCCACCCCAGGTAACTCACTGTGGCTGGGGCAGCGCTGGGCTCTGCAGACGCAGGGCAGGAAGAATCGTCCATGCTGACAGAGGATTTATTCTTACCTGTCGGCGTCTTCCAGCGGGTTAATAAGGGGTTAACCCCGCCCTCAGCGCAGTTTCTCATTTTTCCCCCTCCTCCTCCCTGGGTCCTGGAGCAGGCACAGCGGGTGCTGGTGAGCTCCACGCGCCGGCAGCTGAATGGGGGCCGCCCTGATAGGAAGTCGTCAGACATACCCCGGAAGTGACCGCGCGTGACGTCACTGCTGGGTCACCGCACAGCGCGCAGCAGGAGACCGGAGAGCTGCGGGAGGCCTCCGGTCGGGGATCACTGGCCCGCTTTACTCCCCCTGGGAGAGCGCAGGTGGGCCAGGAATGGTCCCGAATTCTAAGAAGGGAGCAGGCAGCGCCACCGACCACCACTGCCCGGCTTGGGATACCAGGTACGCTGCAGCAGCCGGCCACACAGCATGCCGAACCTCTCCATGCCCCATGGGGGACAGGAAAGACACTGGTGAGGGAGGCAGGTGGGACCTTTTAACCTCTCGTACTTCCTGTCCCCAATTAGGGCGTGGAGACAACCTCCTACGCTGTCGTGGAAGGTTGCTAGAGAAATTATAACCAAATTGCTATTTAACAACCCACTAATAAGCCTAACACCCAAACCCATTTCCTAAAAAATAGGATGGGTAACACTACGCATGATCAATGAACATACCAATCCCATAGGCATTAAACTATGAGCATATTCAAATAGTGTCAGACCAAGAAAATCTAATATATAAAGCTCAAGTGTATGTATGTATATATGTATGTACTGTATGTATGTATATATATCCGGGATTGGCATCCGCACCGTCGCAGCTATAGTCACAAAATTTGGCAGTCACACGTCTGGACCCCGAGAGCGTCCTAGGCTATGTTGTGAGGCGAAATTTTAACCCCGCGCGTTCCAATTCACCAATTTTTCCCCTATCTACATAATGGGGAAAGTGTTTGTATCAAGCCCCGCCCCTCATTATGATGTCATAATGGTTGCCATGGCGACGCTGATGTCATCATAGGTTGCAAGTCCCGCCACTCATTATGATGTCATAATGGTTGACTATGGGATGGAGGATGTGTGATGGGTATATGGGCACTGGACTATGGGATGGAGGATATGTATGACAGGTATATGGGCACGGGACTATGGGATGGCGGATAGGTATGATGGGTATATGGGCACAGGACTATGGGATGGAGGATATGTATGATGGGTATATGGGCATGAGACTGAGATGAAGGATGTGTGATGGGTATATGGGCACTCGACTATGGGATGGCGAATATGTATGATGGGTATATGGGCATGGGACTATGGGATGGAGAATATGTATGATGGGTATATGGGCATGGGACTATGGGATGAAGGATGTGTGATGGGTATATGGGCACTCGACTATGGGATGGAGGATAGGTATGTTGGGTATATGGGCACGGGACCATGGGATGGAGGATAATTATAATTTGTTATAACTATCCACAGTTAGTTACTATGCCTGGGCAGCGCTGGGCTCTTCAGCTAGTATAAAATAATTTTTATTGTTACAAAAAACACACAATTTATACAGACATGATTAAATTTGTTGGTGCCTCAAACCAGACAAAAAAAAAAAAGGAGTAGAATAAAATAGGACTGACAGCCGAAATACTCAGGAGGCAAGGCTTATCACTTCACATACCTGGTACATGGAGCTCTTCAAATATTACACAAAAATATGTTACATGTGCTGAAGGAGATTAACAACATGCGGTAAATTACTGCAACAATTAATAGTTAATAAAGTGCACATGCATAACAAGGTGCACAGATAATATCCACATCTCCACCTCAACAAGTCTAAATAGACTACCCAGAGTATGCCCTGTTTCACTAACCCTAAATTGGAGTGGACAGGACGCTCGGGTAAGGCTCAGTAGCCAGAACAAGGTGAAAAAAACAAATTCAAATACCCATACCTGAAACGGCAGTCCCCGTTCAGTAAGATGTCAAGTGACAAACTATTCCTCCAGGAGGGAATGAAGAAGGGCTAGCTGTTTGAATGTAAAGTTATGACTAGTGATGAGCGAGTATACTCAGTGCTCGGGTTTTTCCGAGCATGCTTGGGTGTCCTCCAAGTATTTTGGCGTGCTCGGAGATTTAGTTTCTGTCTTATCTGCATGATTTGCGGCTGCTGGACAGGCTGAATACACGTGTGGATTGCCTGTTAGGAAATTCACACATGTATTCAGGATGTCCAGCAGCCGCAAATCAAGCAACTGCGGCAACAAAAACTTAAATCTCCGAGCACGTCAAATTACTCGGGGGACACGCGAGCATGCTCAGGAAAACCCAAGCAACGAGTATACTCGCTCCTCACTAGTAATGACATCTCAACAAGGATTGAAAAAAACAAACAAAATTTTTTGGATCTGCAATAGGTTTGCTATTCTCAAAATGATTAAATCAATTACAAAAGAGTTTTTAATCAAGTAATCTAAAAATTATCCCTTTATTTAGGGAGCAGGAACAGATCATTTGTTTTCAAAGTGAGTAAGTAATGGTTTGTCGACAAGCTGTTAAAAAAATGATCCCTATATTGGGAGCGATATTGTGTGTCAAGAGAATACGATTCCCAGCTGCACACTACAACACACAGGATGAGTAGGAGACGTGTGCGAGTGTCTAGCGAAAGCAAGGATATGGCTGGCAGAGTAGGGCCAGTAATGGCAGTCTCAAAAGCAGGAATACTGTATAGCACTATAACTAGCAGCCAGGAGACTGTCATAGGTGGCTCTGGGTCTAAAAATATGATGGGGCAGGCAAGGAGGGGTCTGCTTGTGTAGGACTGCCAGCATTACAGTGTAGCGATACAATGATTTCCAGCCAGGAGATGTGTAGCTGGCGTGACAAAAGAATGCAAGGGATAAAATATGAAAGGGAAAGGCAGAGAGATATCTGGCAGGATATAAGGCCAGCAATGGTAGCTCCAGCAGCAGTAGTACAGTATAGAAGACATGGTGGGCAGGGATTAGATGCCCAACAGCGTGGCCCATCGGCACTGGCGGCAGCAGAAGACAGGAGGCATAGATGATATATTCATTGGCAACATCCTTAGATTAATAAAAAATGGCACTGACCCATGGGTGATTCACTTTGACAAAAAGTAGTCTTTCCATGCTTGATGATAACCTGGTCCACTTGTCCAAGAAAGCCACTGGTCACCTTGAATACTCTTTCAATGCGCTGGAGGAAAGGGTGCTCCGCTCACCATAAACACGTTCATGGTCCTATCTATAGAGTAATGATTCCAGTGAAGGTTTAATATATAAAGCTGAATACTTTATACAGTCGTGCTGGATTTCTCCTACTAGTTACTGATCTCATCATTGTTGGTGCCAGCAGCATTCCTTGCTCCAGCAGGACTCTATAACTGAGGTGAGCCAACTTATTCTCCTTTTATATTTTGTACATTACACCCATAGTAAACTGGAACAATTTTTTACCACTTACAGTTGTGGCCAAAAGTATTGACACCCCTGCAATTTTGTCAGATAATACTCAGTTTCTTCCTGAAAATGATTGCAAACACAAATTCTTTGGTATTATCTTCATTTGTCTTAAATGAAAAAAAAAAAACACAAAAGAGAATGAAGCAAAAAGCAAAACATTGATCATTTCACACAAAACTCCAAAAATGGGCCAGACAAAAGTATTGGTGCCCTCAGCCTAATGTGACATGAAGGTCACATGACTGGTATCACCACAGGTCCTGAAGCAGGATGAAGTGAATGCAGTAATGCTGGGGTAAGGTCCTGACGCTTGGAAGCTATTGGGACACAGTATAGATTATAAACCTATGAAAGTGAGGATGGATGGCCAGATCCCAGAACAAGAGAAGATCCAGAGAGTAGGTTAGTAGTACAGGCCTGAATGCTTCTGCCATTGCTGATGGAACTATAAATACCTCTTAGGCCTGTTTCACACTTCAGGTTTTTGACGTCAGTCAAAATCTGACACTTTAAAAAAAAAAAAAATGGATCCGCCTTTTTTTGGTGAATCCGTTTTTTCCCCATAGACTTGCATTAGCAGCGGATTTTGACTGATATTTGTCCGTCAGATCCGTTTTTTGACGGATCCGTGAAAATTTTAGCGTCTCCCGGGTGGAAGAGATGGACGATGCAACTTTTTTTGCAGCGACGGTCTGCTATTTTATAGTGCTCATGCCAGGCAGATTTCCCCTGCCGAGTATATTAACCCTAAATACCGTTCTGGAAGCGCCGAAAAAAATCTCACTCTCTCTCCAGCGGATCAGTACACAACACGGATCCAGTGACGACCGTTTGACCCACAACGGAAGCGGATCAGTTTTTAACAGCTCTGGCGGATTTGGCCTTCCGTCAACAAACGGAAATGTGAAACAGGCCTTAGGCAAGAGAATTGCAGAACAACAAAAGAAAAGATGCACTTAACACTAGGCAGTGCTTTGCTGAGCAGAAGAGGCAGAGATATGTGAATTGTAAACTCCATCGCGAAGGTAGAAGTCGGGTGGTGCTACGGCCGTGCTCTCTGCATTTTCTCCTCTCTGGTCGCCATCAGCGAAAAGTGAAACCGCAGGCAGCACAGACTTCTTATAGCAGACTAGAGGGGACAAGCAGAGGGCCACCTCTGTGCTTGGTGGCCCTAGTTAGCTGCCTAGTCTGCTTGCCCATAACACCAGCCCTGGTTATAATCACACACAGCTATGCAGTCAGTCATTACATGTCTATCACTGGTAATGCCCCATTTCATCTGGAGTCAGGTTCTTAGGATGATTGTGTCTGGCCCTAAGATTTTAACAGCTCATTCATACAAGAAGTAAAATGTGGTTTTCCCTGGAATAAGACCTCAGATTTCAAAGCCTGCATGCCCATATAAACGGCTTAGAAGGGTTAATTCTGCTGACAAATTCCCTTAGAGAGCCAACACTTAGACCAAAACTATTGACAGCTGTAAAGTTTTACTCACCGAATTGTCCTGCCTATCATGCAATGGCGTTCCGAAAATAAATCGATATAACGATCCCCAGTACCTTAACCTTATCACAGCAGCTGATACATATTACTTTACAGGTTAAAATCGTAATAGACTATCAAAAACAGGAGACAGAGATCCAATCTCAGTTATGTAACATTTTTATGATGCCGAGCTCCAAATTCCTAAGGTTAGACATAGATTTAAAGGGGCACTACAAGTAGCATTTATCACCCATCTACAGCATAGGGCTCAACCACTGAGATCACCACCAAGCCCATGAAAAGTTGTCCTGTCTCCCATGTGACGAGGCTGGCGGTCACACTTGCATTACCTTTACACTGAGTCTATGGGAGTGGTGGTCTCGCTTACGCACTAACAGTCCATCTACTCAAAGGATAGAAAACACCCATTTTCACGATAGGTAGGGGATCCTCCACTTCCCACCTCAGAACATAATGACATGCACACTGGGGACAATTTTATAGACATTATATTTTCAACATGTCTTTAGTACAATGGAAGAGAACAGAGAACCTGAAGAACACACAATGAGATGACGTAGATGCTGCCCACAGCCAGATTGCTAACCAAGACGTTTGGCTGTTGACAAAGCCATAGTGTTTAATGGTGTAGAGAACTGAAAATGATAATCAATTGCTCATACATGAATAATAATGGGACGTATCTATCCAGTCTGTCAGTCTTCACTGCCATGCTGTTATTCTATTCCTGTAGCAACAATTACAAGGTTACTGATCATCTGCGGTAACTTCAGTCTATGGAATAACTTTCTGATTTTAGTTTCTACACAGACCTTTATTTTAGCTAGAGATAGGACAATTCCCCTGACAATGCAGCAGCCAAGCTGATCTGAGATCTGACAAGGCGACAATTGATCAGGAAGACACCTGTCCTAATATTTTTCACTTTTGAGCCAAAAAGGACCCAAGCAAAACGCTTCAATTATAGTGGCGCTATCTAGTAAAAACACTAAGACTAGTGATGAGCGGCAAGTTTGGATAAGGCGTTATCTGAGCATGATGTTGTGCCGAGCGTCTTCGGCGTGCTCAAAAAATTGTTTCGCGTCCCCACGGCTGCATGTCTCAAGGCTTTTAGACAGCTGCAACACATGAAGGGATTACCTAATAAATAGTCAACCCATGCATGTGTTACAGGTGTCAAAATGCTGTGAGACATGCAGACGCAGTGACTCGAACCTATCTTTCGAGCACGCCGAAGACACACTTAGCACTTGAGCATGCTCGGACGTCTTATCCAAACACGTTTGCTCATCACATAGACCTGGATGCATCAAGCCTAAAGTCATGGCCAAAAGTTTTGAGAATGACACAAATATTATATTTTCACATTATCTGCTGCCCTCTGGTTTTTATGTCTGTTTGTCAGATGTTTTTATCACATACAGAAATATAATTGCAATCATATTATGAGTAACAAAAGGTTATATTGACAGTTAGAATGAGTTAATGCAGCAAGTCAATATTTGCAGTGTTGACCCTTCTTCTTCAGGACCTCAGCAATTCTCCCTGGCATGCTCTCAATCAACTTCTGGATCAAATCCTGACTGATAGCAGTCCATTCTTGCAAAATCTATGCTTTTATTTTGTCTGAATTTGAAGGTTTTTGTTTGTCCACCCATCTCTTGATGATTGACCACAAGTTCTCAATGGGATTAAGATCTGGGGAGTTTCCAGGCCATGGTCCCAAAATCTCTATGTTTTGTTCCCTGAGCCATTTAGTTATCACCTTTGCTTTATGGCAAGGTGCTCCATCATGTTGAAAAAGGCATTGTTGATCGCCAAACTGCTCTTGGACGGTTGGGAGAAGTTGCTCTTGGAGGACATTCTGGTACCATTCTTTATTTCTTTATTCATGGCTGTGTTTTTAGGCAAGACTGAGAGAGAGCCCATTCCCTTGGCTGAGAAGCCACCCCACACATGAATGGTTTCAGGATGCTTGACAGTTGGCATGAGACAAGACTGGTGGTAGCGCTCACCTAGTCTTCTCCGAATAAGCAGTTTTCCAGATGTCCCAAACAATCGAAAAGGGGATTCATCAGAGAAAATGACTTTACCCCAGTCCTCAGCAGTCCACTCCCTGTACCTCTTGCAGAATATCAGTCTGTCCATGATGTTTTTTCTGGAGAGAAGTGGCTTCTTTGCTGCCCTCCTTGAGACCAGGCCTTGCTCCAAGAGTCTCCGCCTCACAGTGCGTGCAGATGCACTCACACCTGCCTGCTGCCATTCCTGAGCAAGCTCTGCACTGCTGGTAGCCTGATCTCGCAGCTGAAACACTTTTAAGAGACGGTCCTGGCGCTTGTTGGTCTTTCTTGGGCGCCCTGGAGCCTTTTTGGCAAAAAGGGAACCTCTCTCCTTGAAGTTCTTGATGATGCGATAGATTGTTGACTGAGGAGCAATCTTTCTAGCTGCGATACTCTTCCCTGTTAGGCCATTTTTGTGCAGTGCAATGATGACTGCACGTGTTTCTTTAGAGATAACCATGGTTAACAGAAGAGAAACAATGATGCCAAGCACCAGCCTCCTTTTAAAGTGTCCAGTGGTGTCATTCTTACTTAATCATGACAGATTGATCTCCAGCCCTGTCCTCATCAACACCCACACCTGTGTTAATGGAGCAATCACTGAAACGATGTTAGCTGGTCCTTTTAAGGCAGGGCTGCAATGATGTTGAAATGTGTTTTGGGGGATAAAGTTAATTTTCTAGGCAAATATTGACTTTGCAAGTAATTGCTGTTAAGCTGATCACTCTTTATAACATTCTGGAGTATATGCAAATTGCCATTAGAAAAAATGAAGCAGTAGACTTTGTAAAAATTAATATTTGTGTCATTCTCAAAACTTTTGGCCATGACTGTAGTGTTTTGCATGCCACTCTTGATGAAGAGTGTGCTGGAGTAAGATGCGACAAATTCATTACAAAGGCGAACATCCCTTAATACAGAGTTTTTCAACTCCAGTCCTCAAAAGCCACCAACAGGTCAAGTTTTCAGGATATCCTTAGTATTGCACAGGTGAGAATTTCATCACCTGCTCAAACGTTAATTCCATCACCTGTACAATACTAAGGAAATCCTGAAAACATCACCTGTTGGTGGCTCTTGAGAACTGGAGTTGAGAAACATTGCATTAATGAATTTTGGACATCTTTCAGCTGATGTGCACCACCACATCAAAAGTCCAGTCAAGGACTGATGAAAATAAAAGGCCATCATTTCTGCCACTTTTGTGCAAGAAATTATGATGACTTTATACCCCTCCTGGAGAATACCTGCCATTTATCAAAAAGACAATAAGAGTTGGCTGAAAACCGCCAAAAGTCACACCACTTGTACAAAATTTGACATTTCAAATAGTCTTGCACCAGAATTCAAGCAAAAACTGATAAATTGGAACCCCTCAGGGTCTATAAACTGACACAAGTGGATTAGGCCAAGTTCACCTTGCGTTTTAGTGTATAGTCAGTGGCTCCTCCAGGCTTACATCTGAAGCCCTGGAAAAACGGGATTCGGACGTTTGTTCTGATGAACCATCAACTTTAAAAGGGGTACCTCCCATCGCCAAGATCCTATCCTAATATGTAGTAGGTGTAATAGTCATACTAACAAATACCTCAAAATTAGAAATAGTAGTATAGTTCTCCTGATCACCTTTTTCTCTTACCTCATGTGCAGGGCATTGCAGTATGTCCAACAGACCACACAGTGACTTCATCGCCATCTTTAAAGTCAATGGATCATCAGCACACACGTCCAAGTCCAGTTTTCCAGCGACTTTGGATGTGTGTCTTGCAAAGCCACTGACTGTAGGCTAAAACGTGATGTGAACATACCTTTAGACATCATTAAATATGCTGTGACACAAGCACAACCATTTATAAATCCCGAGTACATTCACCTTTATGCTATGTGCCCACGTAGCGTTTTAAACCGGACACTCAAAACCGGACTCCTTCCCAGAAAACGCGCGATTTTGCCACGATTTTCGCGTGCGAAATTCAAGCACTTTCCAAGCGATTCGAAGCATCGCTTGGAAAGTGATTGACAGGTTGGTCACACTCATCATAGTGTTTGACAAGTGTGACCAGCTTTTTACTATCGAGGCCGCCTATGCGGCCTCAATAGTAAAAGATAGAATGTTAAAAATGATAAAAAAAATTAAAAAAAAAAATCGGGGTATATTTACCTTCCGACGTCCCGCGCAGCCTCAGCGACGCTCCCGTTCCCAGCGATGCCTTGCAAGACCTGTGATGACATTGATCTCGCGTTGCTATAGTGATCTCACAAGACCGCTAGAGTAACGCGAGACTACGTCATTACAGGACCTTGCCGCAAGGCATTACTGGTAACGCTGAGGCGCGGGACGTCGGCAGGTAAATATACCCCGATTTTTTATTTTTTATTCTTTTTTTTACAGGGGTATGGTACCCAGGGCCTGGAAGACAGTCTCCTCTCCTCCACACCGTGGGTACCAACCGCACATGAGACGCTTAACTTCCCGCATGGTGGGCATAGCCACATGCAGGAAGTAAGCGATTCTCATGCATTCCTATGGGTGCGGAATCGCGGCAATTCTTTGCGATTCCGCAAAAAGAATGAGCATGCTGCGATTTTTTCCGCGATGCGATTCCACCGTGGAAAAAAGCGCAGCATTAGCACAGCATGTGCGGAATACCATAGGAATGCATGGGGTGCGTTCTGTACGAGTTTTTTTAAACGTTTTCGCGCCGAAAATCACGGCAAAAACGCTTAAAAATCGCATCGTGGGCACTGGGCACACAGTCTTAAAGTGTTCTCGCAACATTTCCATGCACCGCAGCATTTACCTACCGTATATCTGCAGGAACTTGCGCCCTTTGCACGCGCTGATCTACCCGCTTCATAAAAAGAATGCCAATATTACAGTAAAGTCTGCAGATTACATAAGAGTGAATCCATCCCCCCAGTACAGAAAATACCTGCACAATCCATGTGGTAATGCAACACTCTTCAATCAGGACTCCCCCTTGTGGCCATCTATAAAAAACAGTGACGCCTTGAAATGCAATTTTCCGTTAACCTGCACCACTGAGAATCTTGGAAATGAAAAGCAAATAACTCATTTATTCAATGCACTCACCCCCCCCAACACACATAACAAAAAAAAAGTTAATTTATGCATTTCTGTACGTTTCTTCTAAAATCTTGTCTAAAGTAAACTTTTAATCCCAGAATAAAATGCAAAAAAAAAAATATATAATAATAATATCAGATAATCTAGCACTTCATTTATTACAACACAAACTGCAGGGAAGGAAGAAAAAAAAAAAAAAAACACATGGAAATTAATTTTACCATTAAAAAACACACCCCCCCCCTTTTTTTTTTTTTTAAACAAAACTTTATTGGTAATTTTGTCTCAAATGTTTACAGTATAACACATGTAAGAAGTGAATGTGTGTGTGTATATATATATATATATTTATATATATATAGAATTTATTTAAGTGAAAACGCAATAGAAATTCACAGATCTGCCCCCAAATTATCCCACTTCCCTCACCATCAATAACTGTTCAAAAGCCAAACCCCCCCCATTCATTTGCCATATAATGTAACAGGTTGAAAAAAGAGCGGCCCATCATTTAGGTCTCAACTACCTTCATGCTGGATAATAATAATAATTAAAAAAAATAAATAAATAAAACGTTGTACCTCCGACCTGTGTGGCAACTAGCAGTACGCTGCCCCAGAACCTTAGTTCAGTCTAGTGGCCATGAAAAAGCTGGAGGTGATTCATGGAACACATCAAGATTTGCCATTTATCAATCTTAACGCTCACAACCAAGCAGATTTCCAGCACTAGGGTCCCAAAGTCGTCCAAATCTGAACCCTTTCCCTTTACGCCTATTTAAAGGAACTGCACAGGACAGGAAAACATGCCTGCTTTTGTCCTAGAAACCAAGCCACAACTATTCATGGAATAAGCCCAATATTACAGCACTACTTCGCTCAAGTATGAGACATTACTTGTCAACCATGGTGCTCATGGGAGAAGTCAGCCAAGTGTCCCACCTTCCTACAACGACAGCCAACATCTATTTGGAAGGTGACAACTTCCATGAAGGATCTATCGTCCTGTAATCAACTCCCCAGGCCGCAAGTCCACATTTTTTAGAGCTGTTCCACAGATGAACAAGATATAAAATAAATACATATATTGTAATCTCACTAAAAAAGGTGACCTACACATGTCAAACATGTAACTATGCCAACTACATTATTATGGGTAATATCCAAGACTGTACCACAAGTACGGGATGGGCTAATGGGACCTTCACAAAGTGTCCACTCAAGACGTAGTTCACTTAATTCTTGGCCTAACACTGATAGTAAAGAGTAATCGGCAATTGTGCTTAGGCCTTGCGCACACTTGAAGATGCATTGGTCTTAATGTTATACCAATAATGCACCACGGCCCATGGACTAGTGGAGCCTAACAAAAGCCAATGACATGAAATTCATCATGTAATAATTATCAAATATCTCAATCCCTGTGTAAATTGTAAGCAAGTCATCAAGATAGTCAAGAACCAGAGAGCTCATGCCTACAACAACACCTTATCGCCTAAAGCCCAAGGTCATGGAAGCAGGTTATTCCTGTGTCATGTAGATTGCTCACTAAACCGATGAAAAAAGGCCTTTTTGACGACTAAATCCCCAAACCATACTTACGACTATCCTCATTATAAAAGAAAAAAAAACAAACAAACCAAAAAAAAAAAAAACACTTCATAGTCACCAGTAAAGCTCATGAGAAGTTCCTATCCTCCACTCCTCCTTCCACAAAAAGTTAGTAGGCAGCCAAAAGAGATATGATTGGACCTACTAGAAGAAGGTTATGGCTTCAATGATGGGAGAAGGGGGTTAACCCAGAGGCAAAAATGTGGGTACGTGGACTAAACTGTGTGATGTGGGGGATGGAGGTGTTTGGGTAGGGGTAAAAACTGGCACTTCAGTTTAAAAGTCATTCTAGGACAAGGAAAGCAGGGCAACAGGACAGTGATTGGCAGGGAAGAGAATTCAGATTAAAACAGTTCAATATTTATAAACTATGTAAACTAAATGATTAAAAACCAGTAGCCAAGCTCTTCGGATGAAAATGGTTAAAAAAAACAAAACAAAAAACAAACAAAAAGTAACATAGGCCACATCCTGAAGAATATAGGCCCTGCCCCTAAGGTTCTGACTCCACCCTAGAGGAACCAGTCACATTTAAATAACTTTCTTGGCCCCTCTGATCTGTCAACGAGAGAAGCAGAAGTGTGAGGGAAGTGGGGATGACAGAGACTGAGGAAAATTCTCCAGGACCAATCGAAACCAGCACCACCAGATCCAGGATATAATAAGATGGCCGCCAAATCGATTCTGCACCACTAATAAAAGCTAGAGAGGTGGGAAGTGTGAAAGGGAGGGAGAAGTTTGTGTGCCGGTCAGCGGCGTTCTCTCCATCGGTCTCGCTTGATCTCAGGAGGTCTTGGATAATGGTTCCTCCTCTCAATGCGCTCTTCAGAACTCAGAGAATTCTTTGGCGCACTTATCTGTAATGGAGACTCTGATTTCCTCCTCTTCATAATCATCAAAATTACTGGTGTCACCTGGGCCCTTGCACTTGGGTATGAATGGAGCCTCCACCTACAACGCAAGAATTGGACTGGTGAAAAATGAGAAAGGACAATAATGTATTCTACATTCAAAGGATGGCAGAGATATGAATGAAAAGGAATCTCAAAACCAAGCTTTTTTTGACAAAGTTTTTTCCTGGAAATCTTATTTAGTAGAGGAACTTCTCCTGGTGGCTTTCTACCTGCTGGTTCCATGGTTGTCCCCATATTGAAATGCATCAATAAACCAATCATAGTGAAGGTTAGTACCTTCTTCTGATAGACAGCTATCCAATCGGTGGTGCTGAACCATTTATGACCTTTGATGTCTGTCACTCCATTCTTTAGGTTCCCAAATCTCTTGGTAAGGTCAACCTGCAAGAGGTTTCTGAGAAGATCCTTCAAATCAGAACTGAAGTGTGAAGGGAAACGAACCTACAAACATGAAATTATCAGAAGAAAAAAGTTACAATTCGATGTAACACATCTACAAAAGCTGTAAAATGTGATATTCGAAGCGATTTTATTTCAGCTCGTCATTTTCAATCTTTTTTTTTTTGGACTGCTTGACAATTTAGCACAAACTCTACGTTATCATAACATGCAATGGTTGATTATATCCAGTACGATGGCCCCTATATACACACACAAGAGGACACCATGGCATATTTTTAAACTGACAAATGAGAACATTCTTTCAATAAGTTTGTAGAAAAAAAAAAATATATTAAGCTGAATTTCCTAAAGTAATTTTATTGCTTTCCACACTGGCTTTGAAGAGTATCTTATTGAAGCGTATTTTTGCAGCCTTTTGAGGAGACAGATCCTAGTATGAAAAGATTCAATCAGGATCCGCTTCAAAAGATGTATTTTTAAACTTCATGAAAAAGAAAAGGCTCAAAAAACAAACATCTCATGAGCAGCAAAAGTGGATTTTCTCCAAAACACTTGCTAAATTCTTCCTACTCCGTCTTAGAGGAGGATTTTGTTGCTGTTAAAAAAAAACTCTCCAAAAACCTGAGAACTTAACGGTAAGACCTAAAAGGCCCACATGTACGTCTCCGTTAGGGAAGAGTCAGACCGCCGTATACAGGGCTGGTCACCATTATTGGCACCCCTTCATTTTTTCTCATAGACTGGGGCATTTCCACTTATTTCTGAATACATTGTACAAAGTTCTATCCTCGGGATCTTTTAAATAGTGGTCCAAAGAAATGCAACAATAAAACATTGTTTTTCAACTTACATGTTGCAATTTCAAAGAAGAATCAGAATAAACAGTATGTGCAGCAAAAAAGGCACCCCTAATTAATATTTAGCTGCACACCCTTTGGCATTGATGACAGCCTCCAAATGTTTCTTGTAGCCATCAATAAGCTTCTTGCACTTCTCAGCTGGTATTTTCTCCCACTCTTCCTTTGCAGTTTGGTTCAAGCTCTTGAATGTTTGCAGAGTCGTTTTTCCCAATGGCAGATTTCAGCTCACCCCAAAGATTTTCAATGGGATTGAGGTCAGGACTCATTGCTGGCCATTTTGAAAAACAGTCCCATTTTTTATTTTTTAACCATTCCTACGTACTGGATGTATGCTTTTGGTCATTATCTTGCTGGAGGACCCATTATCTGCAACTCAATCCAAATTTTCTTACACTGGGCAGGACATTGGGCTCTAAAATCTCTTGATAATTCTCCAATTTCATGACTCTTGTGATACGGTCAAGGCCTCCAGGACCAGGTGCAGCAAAGCAACCCCACAGCATTACGGAAACTCCACCATACTAGGGTGAAGTATTATGGAACCTTCAATAGGGTGTTCTTTTCCTTGTAAGCTTCATTGTGCTGTCTGGAAACAAACTGTTGCTTTGCATTGCCAAAAAGCTCTATTTTGGTTTCATCTGTCCACAGAACATTTATTCAGAAGGATTGTGGTTTGACAAGGTACTCTTTGGCAAAGATCAGTCGTTCCTTTTTATGTCTTTCTTCAGCCATGGTTTCTTCCTTGACCTTCGCCCATAAAGCTCTGCTTGGTTAAGCGTGCGGTGTATGGTTCTTGTTGAAACCATGACCCCAGACTGTTAGAGGTTGGCCTTCAGGTCTTTGGATGTTTGACGTGACGTTTTTTTTCCACCATTCGCACCAACCTTCGATGACATCTCTTGGCAATTTTCCTCTTAACCCCGTGTTCAGGGAGGTTCTTGACAGTTCCATGCTTGGCAATCTTCTTAATAACACTGCATACTGATGTAACTGGGATACCAAGGTCTTTGGAGATGGCCTTATACCCTCTAGAAGTTTTTCGTTTGCTAATAGTAGTAGTTCTGATGTCCTCAGATTCAAATCTCGGCAACGAGATCTCGTCCCCCGAGACGAGATCTGAACCTGCGCATGCGCCGTCCCCGGACCGGCGGCCATCTTTCCGGCGTCCATGCTCCCGGAGGCCACCGCAACATGGCGGTGGCCAGCAAGGGAAGTGCGGGGGACTCCGGGCTTGGAGGAAATGCCAGCGGAGCCGCTGCCCCTGCACTGGAGCACAGAGAGCCGCCACCCCTGCACCGGAGCACAGCCCACTGCCACCACCGCACTACAGAGCCCCGCGGCACCCGCACCAACCTCAGAGGTAGGAACATTGCGACCATAAGACGCACCCTCCACTTTCCCCAAAAATTTTTGGGGAAAAAAGTGCGTCTTATGGTCCGAAAAATACGGTATATGCCATCGCGCATAGATCAGAAGAGAGCAGACGGCCAGTTTGAGCATTGCGTTGGGATCCTCGCCCGAATTATGAGGCCGTCTGACTATTTACCTAGTAAGATTTCTGGTTATCCCAAGTGGAGCTATAAAGCTATATGCACATTGAGGGGTTTTTTTTGCAGAAATTTAAGAGTTGAAACTGAGCAAAAACAAAGTTTTTTGATAAGAATTAATTTTCTTGTGAAGTATCTGGCGTTTTTGCTCCAAAAACGCAGTAAAAAGGACTGTTTGTGCACATACCCTAACAGTAAAAGGAACTATGTACACAAGAGTCTCCAAGTCGAGCTTTTCTGTGTATGTAGGAGTTAAGAGAGATGGCTTTTTGGCTTAATGAAGGTTTGGCAGACAGCTATCTAATGTGTATGGGGGCCTTAAGGCAGCTCAGTCTCTCTCAGGAAATCCCAAAATAATTAAAGGTGCCAAAAAGAAAGGCTATGTGAACAGTTTTTGAAGCAACAAGTTTTCTGATGGAAACCACTTCAGGAACTGCCCTCACTGAGGGGAGCGTTCAGAGGATTTTTGACGTCTAAGTGGACAGCGTTTTGACTTAATGAGGTTCCACCAGAAGCCCTTCAAAGAAGTGACATGCACATTTTTCACTCCAACTAGGAATTTTCAAAACTTGAAGTGGGAAAAAAAAAGCTCAAAAGACTGAATATACGAACAGCAAAGTGGACACAATCAGATGGGACAACCAGCTAACTTAGCTTAGAAAGGTTGACTTTTAAAAATAAAATTAAAGAAAGAGAAGAAAGTACAATGGACTCCAGTTAGTTAATATATCCTAATCTAGCAGTACTCTAGTCAGTGAAACAACGAGATCAAAGAGGACACTAACCTTGCCAGATACGATCTTTTCATAGATCTGAATTGGCTGGTCAGCAAAGAACGGAGGATAGCCTGCAGCCATTTCATAAATGAGGACTCCAAGGGCCCACCAATCCACGGCTTTATTATACCCCTATGAAAAATGGAAGAGAAGAATTATTTCATGTTTTTGCTTACGTGCTTCACAACTTAACAGGAATTGACCATATTAGTGGTGCCTTGCACTTTTTATTCCTTGGATGGACGAAGGTGGACTTAAATCCCTAGGGCTATGTTCACATGGAGTTTCGGCCGACAGACAGTGGTTCCAGTTGGGGCTTATGTCTGAAATTTTAACACTGCGCATTCCAATTCACCAAACAATTTTGCCCCTATCTACATAATGGAGAAAAAGTGTGTGCGTATCAAGCCCCGCCCCTCATTATGATGTCATAATGGTTGTCATGGCGACGCTGATGTCATCATAGGTTGCAAGCCCTGCCGCTCATTATGATGTCATAATGGTTGACTATGGGATGGAGGATGTGTGATGGGTATATGGGCATGGGACTATGGGATGGAGGATATGTATGATGGGTATATGGGCACGGGACTATGGGATGGAGGATATGTATGATGGGTACATGGGCATGGGACTATGAGATGGAGGGATATGTATGATGGGTATATGGGCACTCGACTATGGGATGGAAGATATGTATGATGGGTATATGGGCACGGGACTATGGGATGGAGGATATGTATGAAGGGTATATGGGCATGGGACTATGGGATGGAGGATATATATGATGGGTATATGGGCACGGGACTATGGGATGGAGGATAATTATAATTTGTTATAACTAACCACAGTTAGTTACTATGCCCGGGCAGCGCCGGGCTCTTCTGCTAGTCTTTAATAATTCTGAAGGTGACATTGCTCTGCTGTACGCCATTTTAGATAGCATCTGGCTACTTGAAGCAGGCACCAAAACGTGGTTGACTGCACTTTGGCTCCACAGCTTCAAATAGAACACTGCCAACAATTATGTCCGACAAAGCATATATTGACTTTGCCTCATTACAGTCAATCGTCCCACCATCACAAATGTCTGAATCCTGCTTTTCCAGGGCTTCAGATGTAATCCCCGATGGAGCCACTGACAGCAGACCAAGACATTATGTGAACATAGACTAAGACAGCAGCCTCCACACTACATAGGGAACTAACTTATAGGTTCTGTGTTCCGACTCATCAATTTCAATGACACCGACTCAGACTCCACACCCCTGGCACTGCTAACCGAGGGTCTTCGGTGTGCTCGAAAAATATGTACAAGTCCCAGCAGCTGCGTGTCGCACGGCTGTTTGACAGCTGCAACACATGCAGGGATTGCCTAACAGCCGTGAGATATGCAGCCGCGAGGACTCGAACACGTCTCTTCAGCATCCTCGAAAAATATGTTCGAGTCCCAGTGGATGCATTAGGCAATCCCTGCATGTGTTGCGGCTGTCTAAGAACTTCAAGACATGCAGCCGCATGGACTCGAACATATTTTTCGAGCATGTGGAAGAGACTCTTAGCACATGAGCATACTCCGATAACACCTCATCAGAGAACGTTCACTCATCATTATTTCCTACCATTTGCCCAGGAGCTATAACATTTTTCATTTTTTACAATGATATTGGGGCTTCTTTTTGTCCCCCCAAGCTAGTAGTCTTGAATGACACTATTCACTTGACCATATAATGCACTGAAATATGGGAAACGAATTGCCAGTGGGTGGAAAAAAAAAAACAAAAAAAAAAACGCAGCAATACCGTCATTATTTTTGAGGTTTTGATATTACGGCATTCATTGTGCAGTAAACATTAAGTGGGAACATGATTTTTCATTTCAGCATGCTTATATAGCGTTAGAATATTTGTAAACTTTTCTTATTTAGTCTTTTTTTTTTTTTATTTTTTTTGGCGAGCTGACATTTATTGCCACCATTTTGGGGTATATAACACATTTGAATTGCACATCCTGGGGGTAATTAAAGTGACGAGCAAAAATATAAAAAAAAAAATTAAAGAAAAAAAATGCAAAGAGAGCCTATCAATTTTGGAGTTTCATTTTTTTTTATTGAACTTTACAGTATCGGCCGAAGAACTAAGACGCAATCTACCCGGCGCCGATCTCTACCAGCACAAAGCAGTCACAGACCGCTCCGGGCAGCGATTCTGCGGCTTCCACTGATGTCCCATCCAAACAGCAGCTCCTCTTCCGCTCTGTTGACGGAGAGAGGCTGCCGATGTCATATTGACCGACATCTGGCTCCCCGCAGCCTAACTGCGGGGCGCTGGCTGTTAATCAGAATGACGTTGGGAGTCCTGCGTCGTTGACAGAGAAGCACAGAAGATTAAGAGCTGCTCTGCTGACATGGAGCAGCTGAATCAGCAGTGGTGGCCGTTCTGAGTTGGCGCCGGGTAGCAATTACCTGCCTGCTAGTTTTTAGGTACATAGTAAAATAAAAAAATATAAGATAAAAATGTCCAGGACAATCCCTTTAATAAAAATGATCCTGCTCAAGAAATCAATTACAGTATATATGACAATGGTTAGTGGAGGTTTTCATTTCTTGTTCTTTTTATATGAAGAGTCACTAAAAAAAAATGTCAATCTAATGACTGGGATCCCCATCGATCACTAGAATGGGGGGGTTGAAAGCTCTTATTCCGCCTCGTCATGGTCAAAGACTGAGCAGGGTGGAGCAGTCAAGGACTGTGAGGAGGACAGGAACAATCGGGTGCTGTACTGTCTCCCCAGCCCCATATTCATTGAACAGAGCGGCAATGACGAGCAGGGACAACAGTAATTAGACATTGACCACTCATTCTGCGGACAGGAGATTGCGCACATTTAACCCCTTGAACACAAACTACAGTATTTTGTTGGATTATAAGACGCACTTTTCCCCCCCTAAATTTGGAAGGAAAATAGGGGTGCGTTTTATAATCTGAAGATAGCTTACCGGGGGGGGGGGGGGCGGCGCTTGGTTGCAGGATGTCGGCGGCAGGAGTTGGGGAATGCTGCATGCCCCGGGCTGGGAAAAGGGAGTGCGTGGCTGTTGGCCCTAGCCTTTCAAAAGATTCCCCTTCTCACTGGTCAAGATGGTGACCTGCCTCCTGGGACCCCCAGCCCCCCCTCCCATGAAAGTGGACTAGCATTCGCACCACCAAGTTTTTTTTTTCCTATTTTCCTTCCAAAAATTTGTAGTATGTCTTATAGTTAGCAAAATACGGTAAATCTTCCAAAGCACAGACTCCACTTGCGTGTACATTTCCATACAGAAGACTAGACAATGAAACAAACTTTGAGCTCTGTTGCTCACCTTGCTAAGAATGATTTCAGGGGCCAAGTACTCAGGTGTCCCACACAAAGTCCAAGTTCTTCCCTTTACTCGCTTGGCAAAGCCAAAATCCGTCACCTGCGTAAAAAAGTCCGGAGGCAATTGAAACACAAATTCTTAACTCGTAGTTCCTAACATAGCCTCCAGGTGGCACTATGTATCTTACATGGACAGGAAGTATATACACGGAAATGCAGACAGAAAATAGTATAACCAGGCATGATCGTTATCTCGGCTCATATAATAGAAAGTAAGAGAAACTAAAAGGGGTTGTCGGGGGTCACGTGACTCCAAGTATGCATGTTGCACACTTTCGGTCACATTCTGACTAGATGTGCGCAGCCTCGCTCGAAAAAGTGTATTGAGCGAGGCCGTGCACATCTAGTCGGAATGTGGCAGAAAGATTATAAGATGCATACTTGCGGTAACATGCCCGTCCGTTATCGCCGACACCAGAGAATCCTGACTGCATGCAGTGTGCGCTCTGTGAGGGTTCAGAAGTCTGCAGTCACTCTTATTAGAAAAAGACCTGACAACTCCTTTAAAACAAGCATTATGACATACCAATATTTTTTTTTAATCAAGCGATTCCCTTCGTTAAGATGTAAAGCACAGTATGGAGTACCTGGATGTAACCTTGTTGGTCTATAAGCAGATTCTCTGGTTTCAGGTCTCTGTATATAAGATCCAGGGAGTGCAGGTATTCAAAGGTTAATACAATTTGGGATGCATAAAAGCGGGCGTGAGGTTCACTGCAAGGAGGGAAAAAAATAAAAACAGTCAGTTAACACTCAGCAAACAAAATGAGAGAAATAAGTGCACCCCCCACCCACCAAGCTCCAGACACTACCTGAAACGTCCGATCCGACGCAGGTGAGAGAACATCTCACCCCCTGCTACATACTCCATCACCATGTACAGATTCGTGTTGTCCTGAGAAGAAAAACACAAAAATTTAAAATGACAGCAAAATATCATATCATACTCGCATAAGATGGCCTAAAAGAGGTTAGTGAGGTAGACTAACAGTACTGTACAGGAGAGAGGGACAGAGGCGCAGGCGGGCGGAGGGCGCGACAGAGGCGCAGGCGGGCGGAGGGCGCGACAGAGGCGCAGGCGGGCGGAGGGCGCGACAGAGGCGCAGGCGGGCGGAGGGCGCGACAGAGGCGCAGGCGGGCGGAGGGCGCGACAGAGGCGCAGGCGGGCGGAGGGCGCGACAGAGGCGCAGGCGGGCGGAGGGCGCGACAGAGGCGCGGAGGGCGCGACAGAGGCGCGGAGGGCGCGACAGAGGCGCGGAGGGCGCGACAGAGGCGCGGAGGGCGCGACAGAGGCGCGGAGGGCGCGACAGAGGCGCGGAGGGCGCGACAGAGGCGCGGAGGGCGCGACAGAGGCGCGGAGGGCGCGACAGAGGGGCGGAGGGCGCGACAGAGGGGCGGAGGGCGCGACAGAGGGGCGGAGGGCGCGACAGAGGGGCGGAGGGCGCGACAGAGGGGCGGAGGGCGCGACAGAGGGGCGGAGGGCGCGACAGAGGGGCGGAGGGCGCGACAGAGGGGCGGAGGGCGCGACAGAGGGGCGGAGGGCGCGACAGAGGGGC